>NC_035168.2:28802697-29482118 GCF_001659605.2 Manihot esculenta | reverse complement strand
GCCCTGCCCAATGCCTTCTCTCCAACTTCCTCCCAGCAAACAGCGTGATTCTGCACTTCCTTCCTACCAAAGCTTTCATATGGAGCCACCGATGCTAGAGCATGATGGTGTATATTAGAGCCAACTCTCTCCGAAAGGTAGATGCTGCCTCCAAGAACCGCCAAAGTCCAGCCACAACACATTCTGAGCATATCCTCGATAGTCTGGATGGTCCTTTCTGACTGTCCATCAGTCTGGGGTGGAAGGCAGTACGAAATCCAACCTAGTACCCATGGCATTCTGCAGACTCCGCCAAAACCTGGAGGTGAACTGGGGCCCTCTATCCGACACTATAAAACGGGAACCCCATGCAGCCTGACGATCTCGTCCACATACACCTGCGCAACTTGTCCACAGAATAGCCACTCCTGACAGGAATGAAGTGAGCAGATTTGGTGAGTCTGTCCACAATCACCCATATGGAGTCCACTCTGTTGGACGCCGCTGGTAACCCTACTACGAAGTCCATAGCTATGTTTTCCCATTTCCATTCTGGAATAGGTAGCGGGTTAAGCATTCCAGCTGGTTCTGATGTTCCAGCTTCACCCTCTGACACACTTCGCAGGCTGACACGAACTGTGCCACTTCTTCTTCATTGCTGGCCACCAATAAACTTTCTTCAAATCTTGATACATCTTGGTGGCTCCGGGGTGAATGCTGTATCTTGCATTATGAGCCTCTCTCATAATGTCTCCTTTTAGCCCTATGTCGTCTGGTACACATAATCGACTCCCATAGCGGAGGATCCCTTTACTGTCGAATCTGAACTCACTATCATTGCCTGACTGAACCGTACTGGCAATCTTCACTAACTCGGGGTCCTCATGCTGTTTCTGAGCAACTTGCTCAAGGAACACGGGTGTCACTTTCATCTGAGCCAACAAGGCACCTGTACCCGACAACTCTAACTGCAGCCCTTCTTCGATGAGCTTGTAGAACTCCTTTACTACTGGTCTTCGTTCTGCTGTGATGTGGGATAGACTGCCGAGTGATTTCCGGCTTAAGGCATCAGCTACAACATTAGCCTTACCCGGATGATACTGGATTTTGCAATCGTAGTCACTGAGCAGTTCTACCCATCTTCTCTGTCTCAAATTCAAATCTCTTTGACTCAGGATGTGCTGCAGGCTCTTATGATCTGTAAAGATCTCACATTTTACCCCATAGAGGTAGTGCCTCCACATCTTGAGTGCAAAGATTACCGCTGCCATCTCAAGGTCATGTGTGGGGTAATTCAACTCATGCTTCTTCAGCTGCCTAGAAGCATAAGCAATCACCCTCTCATTCTGCATCAGTACACAACCCAGTCCCACACGGGATGCATCACAAAAGACTATAAAGTCCTCCTCACCAGATGGCAGAGCTAAAACTGGTGCTGAAGTCAACCTCTTTTTAAGTTCTTCAAAACTCTCTTCGCACTGGTCGGTCCACAGAAATTTCTGATTCTTCCTGGTTAACCTGGTCAGAGGAGCTGCTATCTTTGAGAAGTCCTGAACGAACCTCCTGTAGTAACCTGCCAAACCCAAGAAACTTCTAATCTCTGTCACTGAAGTGGGTCTAGGCCAGTTAGCCACAGTTTCTGTCTTCTTGGGATCCACCTCAATACCATTCTCTGACACTACATGCCCCAAGAACGAAATGCTCCTCAGCCAGAACTCACATTTAGAGAACTTGGCATACAAGCCATGCTCCCTCAAAGTCTGCAAGACCAACCGCAGATGATGGGCATGCTCTTCTGCATTCCTGGAATACACTAAGATATCATCTATGAAGACAATAACGAAGTGATCCAGGTATTGGCTAAATACTCTGTTCATGAGATCCATGAATGCTGCAGGGGCGTTTGTTAACCCGAACGGCATTACTAGGAACTCATAGTGCCCATATCTGGTCCTGAAAGCTGTCTTCGGCACGTCTTCACCTCTGATCCTCAGCTGATGATACCCAGATCTCAGATCTATCTTGGAAAAACAACCTGCTCCTGCTAGCTGGTCGAATAGATCGTCGATCCTAGGCAACGGGTACTTGTTCTTGGTAGTGACCTTGTTCAACTGTCTGTAGTCGATACAAAGTCTAAGGGATCCATCCTTCTTTTTCACGAACAACACTGGAGCACCCCAGGGTGAGGTACTCGGTCGGATGAAGCCCTTGTCTACCAACTCTTGCAACTGTTCTTTAAGCTCCTTCAGCTCTGCTGGCGCCATCCTGTAGGGAGGGATAGAGATCGGTCTGGTTCCTGGCATCAATTCTATCTCGAACTCTATCTCCCTAGGAGGCGGTAAACCTGGCAGTTCGTCTGGGAAAACATCTAAGAACTCTCTAACCACAGGCACTGAGGCGGGCTCTCTGACATCTCTGTCTAGCTCTCTCACATGAGCTAGATAACCCTGACAACCCCTCCTGAGCAGCCTACGAGCCTGTAGGGCTGATATCAAACCTCTAGGTGTACTCCCCCTGTCTCCTCTAAAGACAACCTCTGACCCATCCTGACCTCTGAACTTAACTACCTTGTCTCTGCAATCCAAGGTAGCACCATGGGTAGATAGCCAATCCATCCCTAGAATGACGTCAAAATCTGTCAAGTCTAGAACCACTAGGTCGGCGGATAGGCATCTTCCCTCTATGAAAACTGGACTGCACTGGCAGACTGACTCTGCCACTGACGGGTCACACTTGGGTCCACTGACCCATAGGGGACACTCTAACCCAGAGACCATCAAACCCAACCTCTCGACCGCTCTCGGAGAAACAAAAGAATGGGATGCACCCGGGTCCATTAAGGCATAAGCATCTGAACAACCAATGATGATATTACCTGACACCACGGTGTTGGATGCGTTTGCCTCCTGTTGCGTCATAGTGAAGATCCGTGCTGGAGCTGACGGACCTTCCCCTCTGTAAGCTGATGAAGAAGAGGCTGACCCTCTCCCTCGGCCTCTGCCACTGGCCTGTGTCGCGGCTGAAGCTGCTGGCTGTGCCACACTACCCGAAGTAGTCTGCTGGGGCCGTGCCATAGGAACTGCTCTAGGACACTCCATGGACATGTGTCCCTCCTGCCCACACCTGTAGCAGGCTGTTGTCCCAAAACGGCATACCCCTCTGTGTAGCTTACCACACCGTGCACACACTGCATTATCAGCACCAGAGCTTGAGCCACTTCCTAGTCCCAGACCTGATTTGATCTTGCTCCAGAACTTACTCTTCTTTGGTTTCTTAGTGGTACTGCTCCACTTCTTACTAGCTGAACTCAAGGATGAAGGGTCTATCCTTCCCCCACCTGGGGTCTTAGAACCTGAAGGCTGTGTCACTGACTGTTTAACAGTCCCCTCGATGATTGCACTAGCCTCCATTCTCCTGGCCATGTCTACAATGGTATGGAAACTTTCTCTATCAGCTGACTGAACCAAGGAGGAATACCTGGAATGGAGCCTCATGATATACCTCCTTGACTTCTTCGAATCTGTGTCCAGATGTTGCCCAGCAAACGGCAACAACTCTAAGAATCTATCGGTGTACTCATCGACACCCATTTCATCTGTCTGCTTCAGCTGTTCAAACTCAATCATCTTCAGCTCCCTTGAACTGTCAGGGAAAGCCCATCCTGCGAACTCATTCGCAAACTCCTCCCATGAAAGATTGTCCACCCTCGGTTTCACATAGCCCTTGAACCATTCACGGGCCTTTTTGCATTTCAGGGTGAAACCAGCCATCTGAATGGCTCTGCTGTCATCAGCCCCTATCTCATCTGTAATTGTTTTGACCTTCTCCAGGTATACGAACGGATCATCACCTGTATCAAACTGGGGAGCACCCAACTTCATATAGTCGGTCATCTTGGCCTTGCTCCCTCCAGATGAGGTAGGTTGAGGTCTTTGGGTTTCTGGAACTGTGGGTTCTACTTGTGGTGGTGGTGCGACATCCCCTGGGATAGGGTTTGCCGTGCCTGGATGGAAGGATGGAGGTGGGTACATAGGGTACTGTGGATACTGTGGGTAGAAAGGTGGATATGGCATGTGAGAAGGGTAAGGATTAAAACTGGGGTAATCCGATGTACTTCCCATCGAATACCCGGGGTATGGTGAAAAAGGTGGGTACTGGGGTGGAGGAACAAACCCCGAGGCCTGAGTGCCTCCCTGTGACTCACCCATGCCTTCTTCTGGCAAGTTTACACCAAGGTTACCATCCCTCCTCTGCTCCACATCCATCTCTACTTCTTCATCAACTGACATCCTTTCCTGAACTGTACCCCTTACTGATCTGCTTCTACCCAGATCCAAAGACCTTCTAGGGTCCCTCACTGTTCTGTCCCTGTTGGACCTGCTTGACATTGCCCTTGGCAATGCTGGAGGACGGGCGCTCGTGCCCTCATCCTCCGATGGTACTCTAGTCAATCTAGCTGATCGACGAGTTCCTCGCATTCTGTTTACTGAAAAACAGCACAGATAACAAAACATTAGCATCAGATGGTTCATGTGGAAACACATGAACCCACATCATATACACATCATCTTCATAGCATAACGCATGGCATACATACTTGCATTCGAGACAGGACTCTACATCCTATCCTAGTGGACATGATTTCCTATTGTGCTTGACCTTTCTATCACATCTATGAGCCCAACACTCTAGGTCCGACCATATGAACCTAGGGCTTTGATACCATTCTGTAACGACCCGGAAACCGGACCGCTACCGGCGCTAGGATTCAGGTCGGCTTAAGGCCGCCGGAACCCGTAGCAAGCCAAACATACATCCTGTGAACCTGTTCAATCCCATACATGAACCAAAACATATATAAAAATTAAAACTTTTCTTTCATTCAAACATTTCTTTACCCAGCCTAGCCTGTGCATGCATAATCATAACATAAACCCCTCATTGGAGTTCTCAACAAATACTCCAATGGGGTACATAACATATATCAGGCTTGGGTTACATAAACATCATAAAACATTTATCTCATGTATTTAAGGGATTACAACAGACTCTAGTCAAGCACACTATAAAACTTACATTACATTACATTACATACTCTTACATTATGAATAAACCATGTCCACAGCTATGCTATTACATAACCTTCTCTTACTCTTCTGACTCCTCTATCTACACGGTACCTGCAAGACTGGGGTTAGGGGAGAGGGGTGAGCTAAAAAGCCCAGTGAGCAAAAGTAAAAAACATGATATTAATTCCTCCATTTTTAGGTATTTTATTCTTCATTTTATTATATTAACATTTGCTTTAATTCCACACTTTTTAGGTATATTATTGTTCATTTTATTATTAACATTAAATAACATAACTTTTACTTTACATGCTTTCATGAAATGCAACACATCACATTTAATCACATAAAGGATGGTATTGTCACCATTAGTCCTCACATCTCCAAGTGCCAGGGGCGTAGAATGGGCCTCGCTGGTCTTTCTCTTACATAACATACATAACATAACATTCCAAAGTGCCAGGGGCGTAGAATGGGCCTCGCTGGTCTTTCTCTTACATAGTGCCAGGGGCGTAGAATGGGCCTCACTGGTCTTCCATAACATATCATCATAACATAACATTAGAGGACTATGGATCACCCAATAACCATCCACATCAACATCAAATTATGCAATGCAACATATTCGTGAATTTCTAATGCAAACATCCTGAAACATCGCATGGCATTAATGATGCATGAGTATGCTATCAGATTCATTCATTTGTTCATTTATTCTTTACTTAAAAACTTAGGGAAAGATCCCACTCACCTGGTGACCGAAGCTTTAACGACGGACTCTGAAAGACTATCTCACAACCGGGGGTCACGGGTCCTCGGGTCCGAACCTACACAGGTGGACTCGAATGAGGCACCAAACAACAAGAACATAACTCTAAACATACCCCCAAAAACCTCCTAAAAACATCTCAAAACATCCCTAGAAAACATGCAAGAAAAGGCTGGGAAGGGCACTTTCGGCGGCACCTTCGGCGGCCGGAAGTCCCTCCAGAGCCGAAAGTCAGGCAGGTTCGGCGGCACCTTCGGCGGCCGAAACTCCCAGACAGAGACGAAACTCATGCATGTTCGGCGGCACCTTCGGCGGCCGAAAGTCTCGGACAGAGCCGAAACTTCAACTTTCGGGGGCAGGCTTCGGCAGCCTAAAGCTGCCTCCCAAGCTGGTTCGGCGGCCGAAACTCCCTTCGGCTGCCGAACCTGGTTTCTGCCAAAGGGCAGAAACTTGGTTCCTCTTGCCTCCAAGTTCCCCAAACTTCCTAATCATGCATAAAACTCTTCTATAACACTCATACACAAGCATGCAAGCTCCTAGGGGCCTCCAACAAGCTTAAACCCCAACTACAACACACAAGCAAGCCACATTGCACATAAACACACATTAAAACCATGGATTTTTCATAAAAACCCATCAAGCCTACTCATGCATTTCTACCCCAAAAACTTGCATAAAACTTACTTAAAACACATATAGAACTAGAGATCGGCTCTTACCTCTTGAAGATCGAGAGAGAAACGATCCTAGCTCGAAGATGAGGAGATTCGAGTTCTTGAACTTCAAAGCTCCAAAACTTGCTTAAACTTTAAAACTCTTCAAAAACAAGATATAACTTGTTAAGATCTAAAGGATTTGAGGGAAAACACTTAAAATGACCATAGGAGGGCTAAAGCTTACCGTCGGCCGAAATGGGAGAGAAAACCTCGCCTGTTTCGGTCACGGGGTCTCTTATAGGGCTGGTTCTGCCACCTTTCGGCGGCCTAACGTGCCCCCACACCTCATGCATGTTCGGCGGCCGAACATGAGGTTCGGCGGCCGAACCTTGAGTCTTTCAAACAAGGCTTTCGGAGGCCTAAGGCGCTCCCAAAACCCCACCATGTTCGGCGGCCGAACTTAACTTTCGGCGGCCGAACCTGGCAAAGCCTCCTTGGTCTATTTCATTCAAAAACTCAATTTCCTTTTTGCTTAAAAAAACATAAAATACATTAAAAACATTTTATAAAACATGGTTTTACCCTTCTAGAAGTTTCCGACATCCGAGATTCCACCGGACGGTAGGAATTCCAATACCGGAGTCTAGCCGGGTATTACAGTGCCGCCGAACCTGCCTGACTTTCGGCTCTGGAAGGACTTTCGGCCGCCGAAGGTGCCGCCGAAAGTGCCCTTCCCAGCCTTTTCTTGCATGTTTTCTAAGGATGTTTTGAGGTGTTTCTAGGAGGTTTTTGGGGGTATGTTTAGAGTTATGTTCTTGTTGTTTGGTGCCTCATTTGAGTCCACCTGTGTAGGTTCGGACCCGAGGACCCGAGACCCCCGGTTGTGAGATAGTCTTTCAGAGTCCGTCGTTAAAGCTTCGGTCACCAGGTGAGTGGGATTTTTCCCTAAGTTTTTAAGTAAAGAATAAATGAACAAATGAATGAATCTGATAGCATACTCATGCATCATTAATGCCATGCGATGTTTCAGGATGTTTGCATTAGAAATTCACGAATATGTTGCATTGCATAATTTGATGTTGATGTGGATGGTTATTGGGTGATCTATAGTCCTCTAATGTTATGTTATGATGATATGTTATGGAAGACCAGTGAGGCCCATTCTACGCCCCTGGCACTATGTAAGAGAAAGACCAGCGAGGCCCATTCTACGCCCCTGGCACTTTGGAGTGTTATGTTATGTATGTTATGTAAGAGAAAGACCAGCGAGGCCCATTCTACGCCCCTGGCACTTGGAGATGTGAGGACTAATGGTGACAATACCATTCTTTATGTGATTAAATGTGATGTGTTGCATTTCATGAAAGCATGTAAAGTAAAAGTTATGTTATTTAATGTTATTAATAAAATGAATAATAATATACCTAAAAAGTGTGGAATTAAAGCAAATGTCAATAATAAAATGGAGAATAAAATACCTAAAAATGGAGGAATTAATATCATGTTTTTACTTTTGCTCACTGGGCTTTTTAGCTCACCCCTCTCCCCTAACCCCAGTCTTGCAGGTGCAGAGTAGATAGAGAAGTCAGCAAGAGTAAGAGAAGTCTCTATAATAGCATAGAAGTGGACATGGTTTAGTTGTAATGTAAAAGTATGTTATGTAATGTAATGTAAGTTTTATAGTGTGCTTGACTAGAGTCTGTTGTAATCCCTTAAATACATGAGATAAATGTTTTATGATGTTTATGTAACCCAAGCCTGCTATATGTTATGTACCCCATTGGAGTAATTGTTGAGAACTCCACTGAGGGGTTTATGTTATATTTATGCATGCACAGGCTAGGCTGGGTAAAGAAATGTGTGAATGAAAGAAAAGTTTAAATTTTTATGTATGTTTTGGTTCATGTATGGGATTGAACAGGTTCACAGGATGTATGTTTGGCTTGCTACGGGTTCCGGCGGCCTTAAGCCGACCTGGATCCTAGCGCCGGTAGCGGTCCGATTTCCGGGTCGTTACAATCCTCCTCTTGCTCCTTTTGATACCTTTGTGCGGCCTATATTAGCTTCTAGTTGACATCCTTTAGGGCCTCGTCCGATAACTCCTCTTCCTCCAGCTTTGCCTTTCTCTTAGACTGTATTCGAATTGCCTCTGTCTGAGTCCTTGAGGCATCGATGTACGCTTCCTCTCTTATTCTGGAAGCTATGAAAGAGACCTGATCTCGAGCTTTATACTGCTCGAGAGCGGCCTATAGCCTTTTTATATATTGAAGCATCTGCTCATTATTTAGGTTGCTCAGATTAATTTCATTTACCATCAATGGGGTGTTTTGTCCACTACTAGGAGTGGAGGAAATGATTACACCCTTACTGGCAGCAGCCTTAGCAGAAACTCGTGAATTATCAGTCATTTCGAGAAAGAAAGAAAATAATTTTTTTTTTAAGGAAAAGAGGTAAAAGACCGGTTTTAATCCAAATGAAGATAATTCAATAGATTTTCCAGAAATAGAACCAAATGATGTGGCTAAAACGAAGCTATACTACAATTAGTCAATTTGCAAGAAAGAGAATGTGAGCTAGTTGGCGTCTACGGCAGCTGTAACGACCCAAAAATTGGACCGCTACCGGCGCTAGGATCCGGGTCGGCTTAAGGCCGCCAAGACCCGTAGCAAGCCTGACATTCATCCTGAAAACCTGTTTAATCCCATACATGATCAACAATATACATAAAAATTTAAAACTTTTCCTTCCATCGTCCAACTCAACCTGAACATACATGTACATAGTCATGATCATAATCATGATCCCTCTGTGGGATCTCATCAATGCCCCAACGGGCGATACAACATGAGATGAGTTGGCTTTCATGAACATTATAAAACATATTTGATCATGTAATAAAAGGGATTCCTCATACACAATGTCAAGCACAATATCTAATCCTCAATATCAATACATGACTGAAACTGTACTTTACATAACATTTATACATTTATCATATCCACACTAACTATTACATACACGTGACTTCTTTACTCTTGTAAACCTCCTGGTCTACCCTGTACCTGCAAATCCTGGGGAAATGGGAGAGGGGTGAGCTACTAGAGCCCAGTGAGCAGAATAAAAAAAAAACATTTAAATCATATGGATCATGGAATGCATCACATCACAGCTAATCACATCAAGGATGAACTTGTCACCAATAGCCCTCTACATGGTCCAACTGTGCCAGAACGTAGAATGGGTCCTGGTCTTTCCCTTACATATCATAACATAACAGTATCCAACTGTGCCATAATGTAGAATGGGTCCTGGTCTTTCCCTTACATAGTGCCAGCGAACGTAGAATGGGTTCCACTGGTCTTACTTTCCGTACCATACATATCTCATCGTCATATCATAGATCGAGGGCTATGGATCATCCAACGTTCATCCACATAAACATTAAAATGTGCAATGCAACATATTCGTGAATTCTAATGCAAACAACCTAAAACATCACATGGCATTTATGATGCGTGAAACATGCTAAATAGTTCATTCTTTGCTTTAAAACATAATAAGTTATTCCACTCACCTCTGGATAGCTCTGACCAGACACTGGGGCAACAGACTCACTGCTGGGGTCCTCGGTTCCTCGGGTCCGAACCTACACAGGTGGACTCAAATGAGGGACCAAACACACAAGAACATACTCTAAACTATTCCCCAAAAACCCCCTAAAACATCATGGAATAACATAGAAAAACATGCAAGAAAGGGCTGGACAGGGCACTTTCGGCGGCAGGTTCGGCGGCCGAAAGTCCCTCCAGAGCCGAAAGTCAGGCAGGTTCGGCGGCACCTTCGGCGGCCGAAACTCCCAGACAGAGGCGAAACTCATGCATGTTCGGCGGCACCTTCGGCGGCTGAAAGTGCCAGACAGAGACGAAAGTCTCCTTTCGGGGGCAAGCTTCGACAGCCGAAGGCTGCCTCCACAAGCATGTTCGGCGGTCGAAAGTTCCTTCGGCTGCCGAACCTGGTTTCTCCCAGAATGGCAGAAACTCAGCTCCCCTATGCATTTGTGCCTCCAAAACTAACCAATCATGCATAAACCTATTCTACAACATTCCCAAGCATTCACAAGCAAACATACAAGTTCCTAGGGGCATCAAACCATCAAAAATCCCAACTACAACACACAAGCAACTCACATTGCTCAAAAACACATATAAAACCCATAAACCTAACTATGAGCTAAACATGCATTCTACTCCATAGATCCACTTAAAACTTGCTTAAAATATGAAATGAGCTTAAGATCGGCTCTTACCTCGTGGAGATCGAGAGAGACGACCTAAACTCGGAGAGGGGAGGGGTTGAGTTCCCTTGAATCTCAAAGCTCCAAAACTTTGCTCAAAGCTTGAAAATCTTCAAAACAAGATGAAAACTAGTGAAAAACTCGAAAGATCTGAAGGAAAAGACTCAAGATCGGTGAGGGGTGGCAGAGAACTCACCTTGGCCGGAAATGGGGAAAAAGCTCGCCCGTTTTCGGCTAAGGGACCCTTTTATAGTGGCTGGCCAGGCCACGTTTGGGGGCCGAACGTGCCTCCGCATGCATGCCATGTTCGGCGGCCGAACTTGAGGTTCGGCGGCCGAACCTGGACTTTCCTCACTTATGCTTTCGGGGGCCTAAAGGCGCTCCCGAAGGCATGCATGTTCGGCGGCCGAACTTGAGATTCGGCGGCCGAACCTGAGTTTTCCTCCAAGGTTGTTTTAATGCAAAAACTCATTTCCATTTTACTTAAAACCATGAAATACCTTAAAACATTTTATGAAAACATGATTCTACCCTACTAGAGGCTTCCGACATCCGAGATTTCACCGGACGGTAGGAATTCCGATACCGGAGTCTAGCCGAGTATTACAGCAGCCACTCTGACGCTCAAGTCAGTAAACTGAAGAAAAGGTGAATGTAAAGAATTGCTTAGAACTCAATAGCAGTTGTGTAAGAATTACGTCACTTGGTTTCAGCAATCATTAGTTTTCATACTATAAGAAAATGGAATTAATTACAGTATCTCCTGTAAATCTGCTTTGGTATCGGCTAATTGATAGGGGATTCCATTATTATAGATATAATGGGGATCTGCTGGGTTATACCTGTTAACAATAACTTTATATGAAAACTCGACCTATTCAGGAGAAAGCAAGTCTTGATGAAGAACTAGGTACTACAGTGTTCGGGTTTTCTTTTCCATAAATGGAACCATATATCAGCTTATTAGACTTTTGCCATATGACTTTGTCTTATAGTAACAATTCATGACTTATTTTAGGCCATTGTTGTGTTATATAAGTAAGTTTATATCTTTTTTTTTTTTCTTAAAATGAGATGTTTTCAAAATATTTGATTAGTTAGAATTAAAAATATGTTTATTTAAATTTAAATAAAATTTAAAAATTTAAACAAATAACACATTAAATAAATTTAAAATATTAAATTTTTATGTTCAATAAATTATAATATTTATAATTTTTTATATATCTTCTCCATCTTAAAAGAGAAGGGTACCTATAGGTACCAAATCTTCTTATCGTAGGGTTACAAAATTTGGGAAGAGATGTTAGTGTATTTGCCCTAGGTCATTATCTTGGACCTATTTGTATGTCATTTTGGTTATTAATAAAAAAAAAGGTTTTTATTATTATCATTATTATTTGTTTGCATATTACATAATAATGATTATCATCCCTAATTACTTATTATTATGTTGATAATAATAAAAATATAACTAGTATGATTATTGATTGATAATCATGAGATGATTATGTATATGTTGATATAATTAATAATCATAAATACTTGTTAGAGAACAAAGTATTGGATGGACCCGCACTGCGATCACTATATGGGTTATTGTCATAAGTGAATCTCAAAATAGTTATGTCTTAATCCTTTGACTTGAGATTGTCATAGTTTCTAACATAAGGACTGTTATGTTTTGACATAACCAAACGTTGTCTTTAATCGGACAATCATAAAGGTTATGATTGAGCATAATAGAAATTATGTAGAGGCTATTGAATAATCAAGATAGGATTTGTCCCTCTCTTTGAGAGAGATATCTTCTGGGCCCCTCAATAAGTAAGACTGAGAAATGCATGGCCGTGCTCAAATGAATTGATAGTGTGATCAAATGAATTGGTAGTGTGATTAATATCATTTGAATTTATCAGTCTACTTAGAGATCGAGAAATCATAAGTTTGAACATTATAAGTTTGACATTGACCATGACTTATGTTCAAACTAGATATCGTGTGACAAATGGATTAATACATGTTCTATTTATTAGGCTTTATCAGACTATTGATCCTCATATTAGTTAGGTAGTCATAATGTCTTGCTAGAGGCCACTTATGACTTATGGGCCTTGTGGGACTGGGCCTATTACCAATTAATATGAGCCTATTGGGTCACACACAAAAGAACGTTGTTGATGTGCTATGACATATTAATATGATTAATAATAATAAAGTGTTATTATTATTAATCATTAATCAATAATAATAAAGTGTTATTATTATTAATATTAATTAATAATAATAAAGTGTTATCATTATTAATTATTTATTATTATGAGATAATAATATTTAAAAGATCTGCAGTCTATATGTAGTTGTTACAGATAAATGACTCTATCACATAAGATATTTGAATATCTGCGAGATTGTGATAGTGGGTTCTGAACACAACTTTTTTGGGAAAAGAGTTGTAGGAAAATAAAAGACTGAAACATATAAATACTCCTTCTACGAATTGTGGAGTTGATATTAATTTTTGTAAAAAAATTCAGTCTAACAATTGCAGATTATGGAGCACATAATCTATCCATCCTTGAGAGAGCTAGTACTCTAGAAGGATAGAAGACGTTCGTGTGGATACCATTGAGGGTGTTCGTTTGAAAAGGCAGCACCATCAGTCCGGCATTGTATCTTTTGGACGAGATTAACAGGTTAGTCTCATATCCTTCTTATAAAATAAACGAAGCACTCGGATTCTGGGAAAGGAAATCCGAGATTTTATTTGTCCGCTGCGCAATTTGGATTACAATAATCTCGAAATTTTCCAACAGTATTATCAGAGCCAACCTATGCTTTTCGTTTAAGTTAATTATGCCATGATTGATATTATATATGCGATATATGTTATTAAAATGGCATGATAATTATGGATAAATGATCATATCATTTAGGTATTTTTGTTAGAAAAATTAAATTAATAAAAATTAAAAAAAAAAAGGAAAAATGGATTCACGATGAACAATCATCATGAACCCATAAATTGCTAAGGACCAGCTACTGCCAACCATCACATATGATGGCCACGACGTAGCACGCATCACCATGAACAATTGCCATGTGATGGTCGCTGGTGACGCCTGGTGATGGTGCGGCTGAGGAATGTTGATGGCTGAGCATTGCCTAGTTGTCCTCTCCGCTATTGGAAACGAAGAAAATGGGAGTCCCAATTTTCATATTGTGGACCGCCTCTGACAGAACGGGTTGGCTATGGAAGCGCAAGTGTTGCGCAATTGCTGGCATCTCGGGCTGGCGGCGGACGGGTATACTGAAGTTTTCATGCGGCAGCTAGGGTTTCTTCATGAGGAAGAAGAAGCTCTAAATTATAATTTTGCCCTTAAAAATATATATATATTAATAAGAAAATAAATTTTAAAATTATTATTTTCTTTTAGTCTTTAAATCATATTTAAATGACTATATTTTATTATTTTGTCATGTATTAGTATGAGATACTATGTATTATAGTCTATATATATATATATATGCATATAGGATGCTATAATATATATATGAAAGACAAAATAATTAAAATTAAAAGTTGAACACTCACTCTAAAATTTTAAGTTTTAATGCCACCCATATATTAAATACCTATTAAGACTAAGATCATCAAAATGCAAGTTTTGCCAAAGCAAAGTGCTTAGGTTATCCTAGTAAGATAGAATGAGTAATAGTTACTCATTTATTTAATTTTGGTTGGGCTTAATTAGGCTATCAAAACAGTTTTGGGCCTAAGGCATTAGATGGGGTATAACATGCATTTGACATATGATGTCAACACCTCATAATCTAAGAGTTACATTAGATGTAATTGGTAAGGAGTTACCTACCTAAATAACTTAATTCTAAGCGTCATGCCAAAGCTGACTTAGAATTAGGTGAAATATGGATCTTAGCCCACTAAAATATTATTATTTTTTAGGGTTATATTTTTTGTGGGAGATTATTATCACTTCAATATTAATTTGCTAAATTAATTATATTTGCATATTTTATAGATAATTATGGCTGCTAATAACAATTCCACCTTATCACTGCGATCCATCCTTGAGAAGGATAAACTAAAAGAAAATGGGACAAATTTTGTTGACTAGTTTAGAAACTTGAAAATTGTTCTCAAGCAAGAGAAAAAGTCCTATGTGCTCGATGAAACTATCCCAGAACCACCTCCTGCTGATGCTACTAATACTGTTAAGAACAAGCATAAGAAGCATATGGATGATTCTAATGACAGTGGATGTCTTATGTTGGCAACTATGTACCCAGAACTTTAGAAGGATCTGGAGCACCTTGAGGCTTATGAGATGAGTGTCCATCTCAAACAGGCTTTCCAATAGCAAGCTAGGCAGGATAGGTATGAAACCACCATTGCATTATATGATTGCAAAATGGCTGAAGGTGAATCAGTTAGTGCTCATATTTTGAAGATGAAAGGCTACATTGACCACCTTGCTAGGCTTGGCTATCCTCTGAGTTTAGAACTCTCTACGGATTTGATCCTACATTCTTTACCTAGCAGTTTTTCTCAGTTTGTCATGAACTATAACATGAACAATATGGAGAAATCCATTCCTGAGCTGCATGGTATGTTAAAGACAGCTGAGGTAAATGTCAAGAAAAGGCCTACCCAAATTTTGAATGTCAATAAGGGTAAGCCCATGAAAAATAAGGGGAAGCCCAAGTCTAAAGGTGGTAATGGGTCTAAGGGACGAGGCAAGCCTAAATGGCAATCCAAGGCAAAAGTTTCTAAGGAAATAGTTCCTAAGGAAGGAGTTTGCTTCCATTGCAAGGAACCAGGGCATTGGCAGAGAAATTGCAAACTCTATTTGGATGAGTGCAAGAAGAAGAAGAGTAGTGAGACTACAACTTCGAGTATTTATGTTATAGATATTAATTTATCTATCTCTACTTCATGGGTATTAGATACCGGATGTGGTTCTCACATTTGTACAAATGTACAGGGTCTCAAAAGGAGTAGAAAACTGAAAAAGGGCGATGTGAACCTACGTATAGGCAATGGAGCAAGAGTTGCTGCCTTAGCTTTAGGGACTTATGAACTTGTGTTGCCCAATGGGCTTTTGTTAGTTTTGAACAATTGCTTTTATGTTCCTACTTTGAGTAGGAATATTATTTCAGTTTATGTTTTGGACGATGAAGGTTTTTCATTTCTTATTAAGAATAAGAAATGCTCTATTTATAATAAAGATTTGCTTTATTGTATTGCAAATTCATATGATGGCCTTTATGTCCTTAATCTAGATGATTCTAGAGACAATAACATCTATAACATAACTTGTAAGAAAACTAAGCCAAATGAGTTAAACCCAACATATTTATGGCACTGTCGTCTTAGCCATATAAATGAGAATAGCATATCTAAGCTCCATAAAGATGGTTTATTAGATTCATTTGATTTTGAATCATTTGAAAATTGTGAATCTTGTTTGCTTGGTAAGATGACAAAGGACCCTTTTACTGGATAAGGTCAAAGGGCTTCAGACTTATTGGGCTTAATACATACAGATGTATGTGGCCCACTAAGCATTAGTGCCAGGGGAGGTTATCAGTACTTCATTACATTCACTGATAATTTCAGTAGGTATGGCTACATCTACCTAATGAAACATAAGCATGAATCTTTTGAAATGTTTAGAACTTTTCAAAATGAAGTACAAAATCAACTTGGTAGAACTATTAAAATGCTTCGATCTGATCGAGGTGGTGAATATTTGAGCCAAGAGTTTGATGAACATCTTAGAAATTGTGGAATTGTTTCACAATTGACTCCTCCAGGAATTCCACAATGGAATGGTGTTTCTGAAAGGAGAAATCGAACTTTATTAGATATGGTTCGATCTATGATGAGTCAAACAAATCTCCCTTTATCGTTTTGGGGTTATGCCTTGGAAACAGCTGCATTCATTTTAAATCAAGTACCATTGAAATCGGTTGAAAAGACACCATATGAGTTATGGACTGGCAAAATGCCCAATTTGTCTTTTCTTAAGATTTGGGGTTGTGAGGCTTATGTGAAACGCCTAATTTCAGATAAGCTAGTTCCAAAATCTATCAAGTGCAATTTTGTGGGGTATCCTAAGGAAACCAAAGGATACTATTTCTATATTCCCTCAAAGAACAAAATGTTTGTTGCTCGAAATGGTACCTTTTTTAGAAAAGGAACTTATCTCTCAGAGATTCAGTGGGAGTACAGTGCAACTTGAGGAAACTCAAGCACCACAAGAGAGCATTGAACCGCCGATTGAACCACTTTCAGAACCACAAACAGTTGTGGAAACTGAAAGGGTGATACAAGTCTTACGCAGATCTGATAGGACATGTCATCAGCCTGAGAGATATGGATTTCTCATGACTGATAGTCGTGAACTTTTGCTCATTGATCAAGATGAGCCTACTACCTATCAAGAGGCTGTGTCAGGTCCAGATTTCGAGAAATGGCTTTCTGCCATGAAATCTGAAATGCAATCCATGTATGACAATCGAGTTTGATCATTAATTGATCCCCCTGAGGGTGTTAAGACCATTGGTTACAAATGGGTTTTCAAGAAGAAAATCGACATGGATAGAAATGTGCATACCTACAAAGCAAGGCTTGTTGCAAAAGGTTTCAAGCAAACTCATGGTATAGACTATAATGAGACCTTTTCGCCAGTTGCAATGCTTAAGTCGGTTAGAATTCTCATTGCCATTGCTGCGTACTATGATTATAAGATGTGGCAAATGGATGTCAAAACAGCTTTCCTTAATGGAAACTTGCTCGAGGATGTGTATATGACACAACCTGAGGGTTTTAAAATCCCTGAGAATTCTGGAAAGGTTTGCAAGCTTCAGAGATCCATTTATGGATTGAAGCAAGCTTCTTAGAGCTGGAATCTTCATTTTAATGAGATAGTCAGGGACTTTGGATTCATAAAAAATGAAGATGAACCTTGTGTTTACAAGATGGTTAGTGGGAGTGTAGTTATGTTTCTAGTCCTATATATGGATGACATATTACTCATTGGAAATGATATCCCTACCTTGCAAAAGGTTAAGACTTGGTTAGGAAATTCTTTTTCAATGAAGGACTTAGGTGAGGCTGCGTATATCCTTGGTGTTAAGATCTATAGAAATAGATCCAAGAGGATAATCGGTCTGAGTCAAAGTACTTATATTGACAAGGTGCTGAAAAGGTTCAGCATACAAGATTCCAAAAGAGGATTCTTGCCCATGTCTCATGGTATTCATCTCAGCAAGAATCAATGTCCTATGACATCTGATGAGCGAGAATGGATGAATAAGATTCCTTATGCTTCTGCTATTGGATCTATCATGTATGTCATATTATGTACTAGACCAGACGTCTCATATGCCTTGAGCACAATAAGCAGATATCAGGCAGATCCCGGTGAAAGTCACTGGACAGCTGTTAAGAATATCTTAAAATACCTTAGAAGGACTAAGGATGCATTCCTAGTTTATGGAGGTTTGGAAGACGAGCTAGTTGTAAATGGTTACACATATGCTAGTTTCCAAACCGATATAGATGACTTCAAATCGCAGTCAGGATTTGTATTCACTTTAAATAGTGGAGCTATTAGCTGGAAGAGTTCCAAGCAGAGCACTGTAGCATATTCTACAACAGAAGCTGAGTATATAGCAGCATCAAATGCAGCTAAAGAGGCAGTCTGGTTGAAGAAATTCATCACAGAGTTGGGAGTGGTCCCCAGCATTGCAAATCCTATGGACCTTTATTGTGATAACAATGGTGCCATAGCACAGGCAAAGGAGCCCAGATCTCATCAGAGATCTAAACACATACTCAGGCGATATCACCTTATTCGAGAGATCATTGATAGAGGAGATATCAAAATATGCAAAGTAGACACAAATGACAACATTGCAGATCCACTGACCAAGCCTCTTTCACAGGTCAAGCATGATCAACACACTAGGTCTATGGGTATTAGATACTTGTATGATTAGGCCTAGTGCAAGTGGGAGATTGTTAGTGTATTTGCCTTAGGCCATTATCTTGGACCTATTTGTATGTCATTTTGGTTATTAATAAAAAAAAATGTTTTTATTATTATCATTATTATTTGTTTGCATGTTACATAATAATGATTATCATCCCTAATTACTTATTATTATGTTGATAATAATAAAAATATAACTAGTATGATTATTGATTGATAATCATGATATGATTATGTATATGTTGATATAATTAATAATCATAGATACTTGTTAGACAACAAAGTATTGGATGGACCCACACTGAGATCACTACATGGGTTATTGTCATAAGTGAATCTCAAAATAGTTATGTCTTAATCATTTGACTTGAGATTGTCATAGTTTCCAACATAAAGACTGTTATGTTTTGACATAACCAAACATTGTCTTTAATCGGACAATCATAAAGGTTATGATTGAGCATAATAGAAATTATGTAGAGGCTATTGAACAATCAAGATAGGATTTGTCCCTCTCTTTGAGAGAGATATCTTATGGGCCCCTCGATAAGTGAGACTGAAAAATGCATGGCCGTGCTCAAATAAATTGATAATGTGATCAATATCATTTGAATTTATCAGTCTACTTAGAGATCGAGAAATCATAAGTTTGAACATTATAAGTTTGACATTGACCATGACTTATGTTCAAACTAGATATCGTGTGACAAAGGGATTAATACATGTTCTATTTATTAGGTTTTATCGGACTATTGATCCTCATATTAGTTGGGTAATCATAATGTCTTGCTAGAAGCCACTTATGACTTATGGGCCTTGTGGGACTGGGCCTATTGCCAATTAATGTGAGTCTATTGGGTCACACACAAAAGAACGTTGTTGATGTACTATGACATATTAATGGCCCAAAGCCCATTAATATGATTAATAATAATAATGTGTTATTATTATTAATATTAATTAATAATAATAAATTGTTATTATTAATTAATTATTATCATGAGATAATAATATTTAAAAGATCTGCAGTCTATCTGTAACTGTTACAGATAAAAGACTCTATCACATAAGATATTTGAGTATCTGCGAGATCGTGATAGTGGGTTCTGAACACAACTTTTTTGGAAAAAGAGTTGTGGGAAAACAAAAAACTGAAACATATAAATACTCTTTCTACGAATTGTGGAGTTGATGTTAATTTTTAGAAAAAAAATTCAGTCTAACAATTGTAGATTGTGGAGCATATAATCTATCCATCCTTAAGAGAGCTAGCACTTTAGAAAGATAGAAGATGTTCGCGTGGATACCATTGAGGGTGTTCGTTTGAAAAGGCAGCACCATCAGTTCGGCATTGTATCTTTTGGACGAGATTAACAGGTTAATCTCATATTCTTCTTATAAAATAAACGAAGCACTCGGATTCTGGGAAAGGAAATCCGAGATTTTATTTTTTCACTGCACAATTTGGAATACAATAATTTCGGGATTTCCCCACAAGAGAATTCACAAATTATCCTAATATTTTTTTAGTATGGAATTAGAAATATAAAACTCGGATTTGGACCTCCCAAAAGAATAATATGCTTTTATGCACTAGAATTAAATCAAGATAAGCAAATTATCCTAAATTCTCTTATCATAGGATTTAAAAAATTTTACATTTTCCTAAATCTTCTTCATCATTTTAGGAGGTGTAGATACAATATTATTTTATTATACAGTTCAAATATTTATTAAGGACTTAGGTAATGATTTTTTTGCATTTTATTCTCTCCATTATGTTAGGGCAAAATTTAAGGACAATTATCAAATTCCCATGTTATAAGATCTGAACATTTGACAAAAAATTATCTTCCAATTTCATAATTCTCTCATTTATTTCAAGAGAGAGACATTGAATTCCCTATTACAAGGTTTGAATATTTGGTAATTTTTTGAGATCATATAATTTATGGAGAAGGCTCACACACCATAAAGTAAATATTACAAAGGAAAAAACTTGTAATTTAAATCTAAGAAAAATTTTAGATTTTAATTACTATCCTAATATTTTTTCATTTAAATTCTAACTATTTGTAAACGAATTTTGCAAATAAATTGTTAAAAAAATATAAACAAAGAAAAAGAAGTAAGTACTTCCATGTCCAGCTTCGACTTAATCTAATAATTAAAAATATCACTCGTTGGAAGATTTTAATTCGAGTTTTCATACTTTAATTTTCTTTTTTTTTTTTTAAAAAAAAAAACTTGATTAACTATTGTAGGCTTATAATTTTCCGTAATTATAGAACCAATTCAATTTAGAGAATTCAGTTCAATAATTAAGGTAGTGTTTTTAATTTGAAAAAGTGACAAAATAACAATAGTACTTAAAAGATATAGAGATTAATTGATTTAATTAAACGAAATCAAATTATAAAAATTGCTTTATTAAAATCATATAAAATATAATCAAATTAAAATAATAAAAAAATTAAACCAAACTGAATTAATACAACTAATTGGTTTTGAGAAAAATAATAAATATTTTTGTTTTTAAACTAACAATGTCGATTTCGTTTTTTCTTATATTCTTATCCAATAATCAATGCTTAATCTCCTTCCTAGATTGATGGCTGTTCATCATTGGAAAAACTCAAACAATTCCGTAGCAATAAAAAATTTACATTATATAGCACATTCAAACAAAATTTTTATAGAGAAATTTTAAAGTTATTGTGCAGAGATATTTCAAAAAATGATAGTTTAACTGAGGAAAATCAGAAATATTACGATGGTAATTGAAGAATGAATGTATGACATTGGCTAACACATTCAATTGAATATGAAAGTGATCTTTGGAATGAAGTTGAAGGAAGATGATTAGATGGAAAATAAAGTAAATAAAGGGATATAATTGGAAAGTTAATAAAAGTAAATTATTTTTCTTAATATGTGTGGAAAAGTAAAGCGGATAAAAATTATAGATTGAAATGAGTATTATTTAAAGTCCAATAAAATCGATCACCACTTCAAATATAAATTTAAATATGAAAAAATAATTACAATACGTGGAGGCAGTAGGATTCATTGGCATTTTACTCATGCCTTTCGAGATTCAACTTGTCGAGATACTATTGGCTAACACAACTTTGCTACACCTTTCGAGTTATGAAATCTGATGCGGAAGATTTGGCCGCTTCGACGTCTGAGAAGGCTATACAAACATCCGACTAAAAAAAAAGGCCAAGCTACATAAATAAATAAATAAATCAAATAGCAAAAAGAAAAATCTCTCAATAAACATTGCTACCTACTCCTATTTACATCCCACTCTAATGGTGGGAAGAAAGATCCGCTACGGGAAAAGAAAAGCCACGCATGGTGACAGAAATAGGAAGTTTTCAGCTTGAAAAATCCTAAAACTATTAGATAAAAATTTCCTTTCTCAACGAAGAGAGAAACTGTTGTGTCAACTGTGATTTAAATTCTACAAGATCTATTGTTCAATTGAATTTTATTATGTACTCTTTCATATTTGGTATAGCATGTTGATTTATCTAGAATCAGCCAAACAAACTTCTCTTTAATGATGTGTTCATAAAAAATATGTTTCTTTCTTTGTCCTAACATATTTTGCTAATTATAAAAAAGTTACTGTGAAAGTGGATGCATTTTGGTGCCTCTTCATCACATAAAGAGTAATACTTAGCCAGTTTTTTTATAATTCTAATGGAAATAACTCAACATCACCATTTTTTTTAATTAATTTTAAAATGAAATTAGGACGAACATCTCTGCATTAAAGAAAAACAAATGGTGGGCAGGCTGTACAGTAGCATATCTCACCGTTGACAAATAAGGCAGGCGGGCAGGCAATTAGTATAAGCAAAATTATTATCACCCACATCCCATCGAAGCTTAATGGGAGCAAAGCAATTGCACATCCATTGAGTTTCGAGCTTTTCTTCTTTTTTTTTTTTCCCTTGTTCTCTTTTTCTTTCCCCTTCTTTTCTTTTCTTTTCTTTATCTTCTCCATGAAGAAGCATGTTGGGATGTTTCCCTAGTTACTTTTTGACTTGAGAGGCAAATTTCGTTGATCATGGAGCTTTTGCATATATTGAGAAAAAGAAGAAAGCATCATCTCCAACTCATTATATTGGAATATTGATTTGTTAGATTCCTTTTTATGTCCATGTTGCTCATTTAATATCTAATTTCATTTGAAATCATCATTACTTTGATTGATTTCCGTTTTATTACTAGTTTTCTTTTGTGGGTTTTGGCTGAATTTTGCTATAATTTCAAACACAATATCAGTCTTAAACTTCTCTTGTCCTGATTTTGCAAGCTTTTAGGCTTTAGCTTTAATGTGATATGATAAAAATCTCTGCTCTTTTACACGCTATGATTCAAGACATCATAGAATACGACACAAGAACAAGGAGGATCTTATCATTCTGAACTATGATCTTTGCACAGAAGCATTTCTTCATCTTCTACATCAGTAGCTTATTCATCTCTTTCTCTGTTCAGCTAAAGATTAGACACCAAAAAGTACAATAAGTCTGATATATTCAGTGCAGGTGTGTAAGGCCTCCTTATCTCGTGGGCTGTGGCTCTTCCAAATTCCTGTTCTGCTACAGGGATGGCTTCCTTCTCTGTTACATCATTAATCAGGCTCCTACTTGAATTTTTCTTTTCTTAAAAAGAGCCATATAAATTTTATCTCCAGGTGATTCCTAGTCAAACGCCGAAGGCCTCAAGAATAAGCAAATGGATTCAAAAATTGGAGGAAAAGAACAACAAATGAGGAACAAAAGCTGAAAATTATGTTCTCCGACTCCATTATTATCTCCCTGTGCTTACCAGATGAAACAGTAGACGCAATTAGTCTTCCTTAGCACCACAAAGAACCAAAGCAACGTTATGGTCTGGCAGAGAGTCAGAGATTGACTATTGAAGCTCCACGAGTGAGGCAATTAACTCAGAAACAAAAACATCTAATCACATCATCACAAGGGTTAGTTGATACTTTATAAGAATGAATTACTATCCTCTCCTCTCCTGTGCCTGTTAACTTGGGACCAATAACAAAGGCGACATAAGCTCACATCACCATTCCCTTTTGTCCCAAAGAATATGTAATATGACAAAACGTTTATGGTAAGGTGCTCTGAGAGAGAACCTTTGCAGCCTTGACCTATAGGCTATCAGGAAATTCTATGTAGGAGTAGGACAAGAATGAATCCAGAGGCAAACTACATATATTCTCTATGTCCTAGCCTATTCTGGTAAGAATAGAAACAACCATAACAAAATTAACAATAAAGCCAAAACTAACAGCTATTAAAACACAGTGATGAAAGGGTGACAAAATGGAAAAGAAAAGGAAAAAAAAAAACACAGAAAAATCTTGCTATTTGAATAATTGAGAAGAAGAAATGCAACTCATAGGAAAGGCAACAAATTCAAGAGCGCTTTTCTTTTATCCAAATTCCAACCAACCAACTCATTAAGAATACATTAGGCATGTGTGCTTACACAACAAATGCATCAAAATTAACAACATTAAACCAAAGAAACATCTATTATGGACCTCTCACCCAATTCAATTTAGTACAATCGCAGTACGCTTCTTGCAATAGACTGTGCATGGCTGGACTTGCTCTTCCCCCACCCAACTCTCCGGCTACTCCTCATCGGTGTCAAGTAGAACCTTAACAGTCCATTATCAATGTTGTTTGGCGAATACCTGGCACTTCTATTTCTCTCCAATACAAACTCGTCTCTCTTCTTTCTTCCATACCCATTAGTCTCCACATTGCTCTTTCTTGCACTATCAAATGAGACACCACCTAAACCATTGGAATTCCTCCAACTAACACTGCTATTGCTCCTCAACATCTTTGGATTAAAAGCGCCCCTCGCTTCATTTCGCTCCCCTCTCAATTCTGGCCAAGACTCTGAAAATGACCTCTCAACCCCATTCACTCTGCTACACCTATCCTCGTCCTCATCTTTGTTCACACTTCGCCTGTGTATAAACCCCCAAATGTTCCATGCCTTGCTCCATCTCCGGGACTTCTTGGGCCCCTTCCTTTCACCATTCCCCACTATTGGTGCGTGGTCCCTAAACCCCATTTCGAAAGTCTCAGAGCAGTCGTCCCTTAAAGAATTGGAGTTTGAATCCCTTGAATCCCTGTCAGGAATCACCAACTTGGGTCCATGGATGTAATCTACAGTTGCCGGGGACACTTTGGCATTGGAAGCAGAAGCAGAAGCAGAAGCAGAAGCAGACTTCAACTCGTCAATCTCGGCCACAACAGCCGCCGCTGTTTTCCTTATAGAACTAGACCTGTCGAGGCTCTTCCTCCTCCTAGACGAAGAATCAGAATAATAGTCCCTGGTTTGAGCAGAACCACCAGGTACAGTCTCATCCTCGTGGATGGAATTCATGGGCATTGACTGTGGTTCTTCAACTGGGATTTGAGTATCAGACCTTAAAACAACATTAACAGGAGCATCCTCAACCACAGAAACCATGGTGGGCATTCTCGGAACCGTTCTTCCAATCAAATACCCATCCCACGAAGCACGGGGCTCGTCGAAGGAGTAGCGAGGATCATCAAATGAAATCCTGCCTGCATCAAGCGAGAATCTCGGATCCGTGTCGCAAGATCTTCTGCCGAACCCGTAATCTGCAATTTCCGACTGGGTCTCCCTGTACTGGCGGCCAATCGGCTTCTCCACCGGCAATGTGGCCGAACCGGGCCCACCATTTCTCCGCTTTTTGAGCTTCTGCTTTTGTCTCCATTTCTGCAATTTCTTGCTGAAAACTGAAGCAGCAGACCAGAAACTACCTGCAATCTCTTTAAAATCTCTCCCTGAAGGCTTCTTGGTTTGTGAATCGAGATCTATGTGGTCCTTCATGGGCTTGAGCTCCTCCTCTTGCACTTGCTCTGGCTCTATAACAATAGCTTCATCTTCCTCTATAATCTCTTCAATTGGGTTGGCATTGGAGTTTCTAGCAGTTAAAATGGGCTCGTCCAAAACCCGGATAATGTCTCCACTCTCATTGTCCTTCTCATTATCGGAGTCGGTTTCGATTTCCTCCTCTTCTTTGGACTCAAAAACGGGACCTCGAACGCTAGACGAAGAAATTCTAGACTCAACCTCGATTTCAGGACCTTTGAAAGAGTCCCTTTTGGAAGGATTTCTATCGTCGTCTTGATAAAAGAGGGTCCAGAGAGTGCTCCGAACCCTAACGTCACAGGATTTTCTCTGTGGCTCAAACACGCCAGAGAAGCCCTCGTTTTTGGAGGCTGAGAAGGACTTAGTGCGGCGGAGCTCAGGGAAAAAGGAAGGCTTAGAACTACCAGTCCCACCGGAAGGCTTAAAAATAGCTTTAAGTGCAGCGGTGGCGGTGCTGGTAGTAGGAATGGGGGGTTTGCGGGAAGAAGAAGCGGAGGATGAAGAGGGCTCGAGCACGGCGAGGCGCTCGCAGAGGCATGAGGGGCAGAAACCGGTGAAATGCTCGTCTGGATGACGGTCGCAAGAGGTGGAAGGACGGTGGGGCTGTGGTGGCTGCGGGGGCTGAAGTTGAGATGGTTCGGTGGTGGGATTCATAACCAGTGATGAAATGTAATGCGCACTCTGCTCATATTATTTCAGTGAGAGTGAGAAAGAAGGAAGTGCGCGAGTGTTTTAGAGATAGAGAGAGAAAGAAACAACAGAGTGAGCGAAGCACTGTTTGGTTCCAACGGACAGTGAGAAAGCGAGAGAAAGTGAGCGAGTGAGAGGGAAAAAAAATATGATGGAAACAACGGGAAAATTAAAGAAAAGGAAACAAAAAGAAAAGAAAATCTCCGCATAGAATTACAATGCCCCACAAACACCGTCTTCCTTTTTCTTTTCGGTTCTGCTTTTCTTTGCTTTTGCTTTGCTTTCTCTTCTCTCATTCTCACACTTGGAAAGGACCATTTTGGGCCTAGAGCCTACTACTCTTTATCCTTAGCCCATCCTGTTTGACAAATCGGATTCTTTCACTTTTATTCGGGATAGGGTTTGCTTAAACCCCTCCGGAGCATCTTTCTACGTCTTAATTTTAAGCGTTTCTCAACATTGTAAAAATGAAATAGAAAACTTTCCATTAAAATAGGCTAAATACATGTTTTACTCTGTGATGTTTTCGCAAAAAGCCATTTTACTTATTTTTTTAAATAAAGATGGATAAATTTTAGAAAAAAAATAAAATATATATATATATATTCACTCATTTTGAAAGTATGTGATTTCATTTATATTAAAATAATACTTATAATATTATACTATTAAAAAAATAATAACAAACGCGCGAGAAAATTATAGCATAATAATTAAAATATAATTATTTAATTAATATTTTAAAAAAAATTATATAATTTTATTAATTTTTCATTTATAGTTCAATTTTTATTAAATAATATTTTGTAATATAATTTTTTTATTAATATTTTTTTAATAATACTTTATAATTATTATTATTTATTAATGGCATAATATTATAAAATATCACTTTAATATAGATTAAACTATATAATTTGAAGTGAAAAATTATTTTTTTATATTTTTTTTATATTTTATTTTTTAAAATAAAAAATATAAAAATTTAATTTAAATATATTTATTAGCCCAAATAACGATGAAAGGATCCTGTTGGAAAAAAAAAAAAAAAAAAAAAAAAAAAAAAAAAAAAAGAAATCAAGCAACTAAATGCTCAAGGCACATGGTCCAAGCCATGGCTCAGACTCTTAGCACTAAAGCTAGAGAGCTGCGGAATAACAATGTCACTGCCTACTTTTCTCTATTCAACAGGCTCAGTAGAATGAAGTTTTTAGAAGCCGGTGAAAAAACACTCAAAACTACTTTAGAATCATGACCCTAAACACTAACTAAAAATATATGCAATATTAAATTTTATTGCAATTTTATCTAGTAACATAGTTGATCAAGTATAATTTAGCCATATTTTTATTATATTTATTATTGCTTAATTACACATTTTTCTAACTTAATTTATGTTTTTGTAGAAAAGAAAGAAAATAGAAAGTTGAAGAAAAAGTACAGAAAAAAAAGCTGGAAAAGTGATTGGGTCAAAGTGATTTGACCAAATCACCCGTAGAAATCAAAAACAGGAAGCTAAGGCAAAAATCTGGAGGCAACGCACAGAAATGATTTGGGCAAGTGATCTGCCCAAATCACAATAACGCAGAGAAACAGCAGAAGCGGGAAAAAAGTGCAGAAAACTAAAATTCAAAAGTAAAGATGTCCAAATCCATTTCAAACACTCCAAAATCAGTCCCTTAAGCCACGAGGAGGTCTTTTCACTTGAGGAAATCCATTCACAATTAAATACAAGATCCAAAGAACCACAAAAGACAAAGTCAAAATGGGGATTTCCAAACCCTAATTGGATTAAAATTCTCCAGCTATAAAAGGGACAGCTTCCAACCCAGCAATAATCATCATCGGATCTTCGGCAAATCTGCAGAAAATACAGCAGCTTGTCTTCTTCTTCTATTCTTCTTTTCTTTTGTGATTTTGTCCACCATGAGTGGCTAAACACTTCCCTTTTCTAGTTGAAATTGGAGAAATTCAGATTTGTGATGAATTGGGAGATTTAAAACTCCATCATTAAACTCTTGTTTACTTTCAATATTTATGCAACTTGATCTTTCTATAATTATTGCTTTGCTTTTAGAATCAATTAAGGCATGTTGCTTTTAATTGCTTGAGTAATATATTGTTTGAATAATTTAGGTCCATAATTGCTTAGATTGTTTAAACACAAGTATAATCAGTTGCATAATCTAAACTTGACCACGCGGTTGGCAAGGTTAGAGTTGGGTTTCTCTAAGTCCTAATGCAGTTAACAGTTGTTCGATGCTAAAAGCCCCAAGGACATTCCTTGGCAACTTGTTAACTAGAGTTTGATTAGCGAATGTTTCCTAATCAAACTAAAACTAAGTAGGAACTTGGATTGTGAGAAGCGTCTTCCACGTCCTAAACTAACTTATTGAAATAAATAAGAGTATCAAAAAGATCAATCATTAATTCTAAACAAACTGAAATAGATCCATGCTTCAACTAGAATTCTTCTCTTATTAAAACTTCATCTATTTAAATTATTGCTTTCTCTTGCTATTTAGTTTTAATCATCAAAAACAAAACCCCCTCTTTTAATTATTTGTTATTTACTTGACCAAGTCATTATTAGGAAAATCCGTAGTGTCAAATCCCTGTGGTTCGACCCTATTGCCACTATCTACAAGTTACTTGTTGATTATTTAATAGGTTTATTTTTTACGCTTTCGACAACCGCTATCAATAATAAAATTGATAAACATATAACACTAACATTGCTCCAACTCATAGAGAGTGAGATTGGAGCAAAAGCCAGAGTACCATGTAATTCTAACATTTTCTATGCTTTAAAAAAGGAATCCTACAATACTCATGAGTGTAGATTTACACATCTTAAGATCGACCATCCAAACTAAAAATAAGTTAAGAGACCTAAAAAATATAAAAAATTTTAAATTATAATTATAACTTTCCCAAGTAAACTAATAGACAGTAAACTGATGAGGTTGTAGACAATGAAAGATAGCATAAATAAGAATAAACAAGTATTCTAAATGCACATTCTCTATGCAAGCTAAACTTATCAAAAATAAAAATAAAAAGAAATAATAATAATAATAATTATATCCAACTCGACAACAGAAAAAAGAAAACTCATTGTCAGGGTGTGAGGCAAATGTCTTCTCCTATTTGAAGAGATAGAAAATTACTACACAAATAGTAATAGACGAAGGGACCACACCTTAGAAAGAAAAAACACAAAAACAAAAAAAGCTCTATTTCTCTTAAAAATATCAGGAGAAATTTTACTCTCTCACATTTATAACAATTTTATTTACTCTTTAAATTTATAAATTGTTTAGTAACTTATTACCACGAGTTGTATACTTAAAAGTATATATGCACAATAAAAATCAATTTTACAAATGTTTTTCACTAAAATTTAAATTCCTATGAGAAAGAAAGAAAAAAAAAGATTATTTGAGCAAATTTTTATCATTGCATTTTTTCTTATTTTAAAGTCAATATATTTAATGGCTTCACTAGATTAGTGAAGCATTAAATTATGTGTGTAATTGACTTAATTTTAGGATTAAATGATTTTACGGTTTATAAGTTTATGAATAAATAGAATTACTTTAAAGTTGAAGATATAAAATTATTTTTTAATAAAAATATTAAAGGCAAAATATGTACTTGATATAAATGATATTGATTACATCCTATAATTAGCATAATACTTCTATTTTCTTTTTTTCACCAAAAGGTAACATTAAAATTCATTGTTGTATGGCCTTTGTGGTAAAACAGGAACAATATTGTATGGAAGGGCTAGGTTAGACTGCGAGTGGTGTGTTCTTCATGGCTCTGAATTTTTTGCAGCAATGGAAAGCAGCCGTGCCGTTTCCTCAGTAAGTACCATTGTCGACTCGACTCGCCCGGTCTGGTCTCCTCCGCCGTACGGTTGGATCAAGGCGAACATTGACGCCTCTTTAAGCTTGCAACGAGGTTCAGTAGGCTTCGGTTGTGTAATCCGGAATGATGATGGGAGTTTTGTGGCTGCTAAAGCATGCTCTTTTTATAGCCAGATGGATGCAAAGTGTGCTGAAGTTATGGCATTTTGGGAAGCATTGAGCTAGATTAAAGAGTGTGGATGGGATCGAGTCCTTTTCGAATTGGATGCTCAGGTACTTGTGATGTCAATTAATTATGCTTTGTTGGATGATTTATCATCTTTTGGCCTTTTGGTTCAAGATTGTAAACTGCTTCTATCTAGTTATGAGGAAGCAAAATGTGTTTTTGTTCATAGATCTGCGAATAATGTCGCTCATGTTCTAGCAACATCGGCTCATTCTGAGTCAGGTCAAGGAGTTTTGGTTGATATCTCTCCTCCTCGCATTGTTTCTCTATTCTCTTTGAATTAATGAAATTTTCTTGTCCTTTCAAAAAAAAAAATTCATTATTGTACATGCATTATAAATTATAAAGTCATACAAATAAAATTAAATATTTAACCTACGACCATAGTCCACCCCATCTTTTGAGAACTAGTTTATTTATAAAATTCAGCGCTTACAAACAAAATACTTAAATTCTAAACATTTTTCTCTCTGACTCTTTTCTTCTTCTTAAGGCCAAGTCCCTTGTTCTTGCCACACGTATCTGCCTTCCTCTGCCCCTCTGGATAAAGAAGGTCGATCCTGCCCCTTGCCCAATATGAGTTTCCTCTTTCCTTTAGATAAGGTATATATAGTTTTCTTTTTTATTTTTGGAGAGCAACAATTGAGCAAAAGTTGGCCGTTGCTTTTTGACTACTTTGTGTTTCTTCTTATTTGATTTTTTTTTCTATGTTTACAGGTGGATTATGTGCCAAAAACCTCATCTAAGAACTCCATCTTTCTTTTATATTCACTTTTGATGGTTATGGGAGCTGTGGGTCATCCGTTTGAGCTTCAGTATAAGGCAGATATGATGTTTTTGCACTTGCGGAGATTTATTTTGACTAAGCGACTTTGGGCATCTCTAGTGAATCTTCTACTATTAGTATTGCATGATTACCCTTTCAGAGTATATATGACACCAATGAGCTTTGTGATGCATCCCCTCTATTAGACTGGATGACCCTTTATTGGGTTTGTTTTTGGTTTCTGAAGATTTAGCCTTGATATGGGACTTCTACTTCGTTCTTTAGCCTTATCCTTCACTTTGTGCATTTCTTTATTGAAGGCCAATAACTGCTTTGGTCAACTGTTCCATACAAGAGGCAATGATGGTGGTAGAGCTAGCCCTATATTAACTTAGGGCTTCTAGCTTTCCGCCATAAGCTCTCTCTTGTAATGCTTGATTAGATCATACTTAATCTGATTCTTTTCTTTTCTAGCATGCGATGCATCTCAACCTGTAGAAATATTTTATCTTTTACAAAACAATAATTCTAGACATGAATTCTAATAATGAAATACAAGATAATAATATTTTCAGCCACCAATTCTAAAAATAAAAAAAAATATATGTATTAATTTTGATATACCTCAAAAATGAAAAAGTCATTTACCCTAAAAATTATATTTTAAAATTATAAACTTTAAAGAAAAATTCATTGTTTTTTTTTTCAAGATTGTAGTCAAAATTGAAAAATGAGACTACTAATGTGTCATTTATATTATTATTTTATTCATAAATTTCATTATCAATTATAATATAATTTTGAAAATTTTATTTCAATTATTGTCAAGTGATAAGTAATACTACATAACAACCGCTTAAAATAAGTCAAGTGGCAAATGTATGATAAGTAAAAAATACAGCCCAGCCTAAGAAAAGATATTCTAGACACCTTAATACCCAGTTCATCCTCGAAGACCCACCCTACCCCCGATAAGGCAATTCTTTATATGAAGTTATCGTTGTTAAAAACAACCCAGCGTATCCTCATTACGCCTATAATCGCTGGATTACTAACTTATTAGCTGACATTGCCCCATATCAAGCAGCTAACACATCATTGCCGGATTACTAGAAAATACTATATTTATTTCCACTCTTTTACAATATAAAAGGATAAGGATCATAGAGGCAAAGGTACATTATTTTCTAATACAATTCTAACTCTAAGCAGTCCATTGCATTCCCTCTATACTACATTATACTAATTTGAGTATTAGAGTGGCTGTCGTGGGCACCCACCACCACCTAACCTTCTCTTTCTTATAGGTCCTACTAATCATAGTGTAGCTCCCTGCCGCCCATGTCATCAATCCAATCTCAACAATATCATTTGGTTATATTGTTAGAAAATCCTTTAAATCCTCCATTCATTTGGATTACGATTGGTCTCCTACTCTTCTTCTCATAGAAGAATATCTCTCTCTTTTCTTCCACTTTCAAAATAGACGGTAGTTCGCGAGATGCTAATATTGCTACCAACGAGGGTGTCGTTGCTTCTTTCCCTGACAATAGAGAAAATATGCCCTTAGTGATCAATGAAGCAAACATCAATAATTTAAATAATGAACGGATACTCTATTACATCCAAAGGTTGCAGGCTACTCTCGGAAAATATAAGGCCTAGGAGGAGGCATCAAACATGGCTCCCGAAAGAAGGGAGGAAACTTCTGTAGACACTCCAAGGAATTAAACAGAAGCAGCCGAAAGGCAACCTAAAGGGAAGGCCGAGTCAAAAGATGAATCAGAGAAGCTCTGAAAGGCATAGATTGGAAAATAGTAAAAGCTGTGCATAGGTATCAAAAGGAACAAGAGGAGGATTTTGGCTTAGATGGAGCCTCACATCTTTCGGAAGAAATTTTAGCAGAAACCTTTCCAACCAAGTTCAAACTGTCTAGCTTGGACAAATATGATGGAATAACAGATCCCAGAAGCCACCTAGTGATCTTCAGGATGACCATGCAGCTTCAAGATGTCAACGAATTTGTATTGTTCTGAGTGTTTCCATCAACTCTTACAGGTTTGGCTCAGAAAACGTACCAACATCTGAGCCCAGGTTTAATCCAGAACTTTACACAGTTTGCTACGCTATTTAAATCCAGATTTATTACTTGCATACTTCCTACAAAACTCTCCTTCAACTTGTGAAAGATCTGCCGCCAAGGAGAGGGTGAGTCTTTAAGGAGTTTTATCTCACGATTCAATGCTGAAGCCATACAGCTGGAAGAGTTAAATCATGAGATAGAGTGTGAAGCATTGAAGAAAGAAACTCGTAAAGTCAAATTCATGGATTCCTTAATTAAAAATCCAGTCGCGACGTATCAATAGTTAATAGACAAAGCTTAGAAGTATATCAGGCTAGATGATGAAGTCCGAGCGTTAAAAGATGACAAAAGGGCGAATCAAAAGCAAAGTCAAAAGCCTGAGAGGCAAGGATATAAAGGAGATCACATGAGTTATCCTATCTCTCGAAGGAGGGATGATTAAAATAAGTGTAAGAATTACACTCCGTTAAATGATTCACGGACTTGTATTTTGATGTGGATTAGGAAAAATTATAAAGAAATACGATAGCTGCCCAATCTCAACCCTAAGAAAGCAGAGAAACGAGATAGGACAAAGTACTACAGCTTTCACGAAGATCACGGGCATATGACAGAAGAATGTCGATAACTAAAGGATGAAATAGATAGGCTAATAAGGGATGGGACTCTTTGAAAATTCACTAGGAAGGGCAGGGAAGAGAGGAGACCTGAGCCTAAGGAAACAACTCCCGAAACCACCCTTGATCGAGAGCCTATAGGGATCATACATGTAATAACGAAAGGACCTATGGATGATCAGGGAAAGTAAGTAGACTACAAATGTAATTATCGGTGTGGTAAGTTGAAAAGGATCTTTTAAAAGTTCCGAAGGTCATTCGTCTAGAGTTTTATAAAGCCGAGATGGAGAGCCGAGTGATTCTCCACTTTCAGTATATTTGTAACATAAGGAAATTCATTCAATAAAGTTAAAGAGGTATTTTCATATGTTGTATTTTTCTAGTGATAGGAACGATGAGATTGCCTTCTTTAAAAAAAAAGATAAGGAGACAAGAAGAGGCCATAAGGCAGGTTCTTCCAGACCATCTAGGCATTGGTCCCACTAAATAAGGCTAAGGCGAGTTCCGCCAGGCCAGGTCATAAGGCGAGTTCCACCAGACCATCTGGGCATTGGTCCCGCTAAATAAGGCTATAAGGTGGGTTCCGCCAGACTACGTCACAAGGTTGGCTCCGCCAAGACTATAATTTGAGCATATGTCCCACTAGTCAAAAGTGATCATAAAGGGCTATGGGGCGAGTCTCACCGGGTGTAACGATCCGGAAATCGGACCGCTACCGGCGCTAGGATCCAGGTCGGCTTAAGGCCGCCGGAACCCGTAGCAAGCCTGACATAAAACCTGTAAACCTGTTTAATCCCATACATGATCAATAATATACATTAAAACTTTTCTTTCATACATTCTCTCATACACTAAACTCAACCTGTGCATGCACTGAGCATAAACATAACTATAAACATTGACCCCTCTTAGGGATCTCATCAAAGCCCCAATGGGTGACATAACATGCGTTGAGTTGGTTTACATATACATCATAAAACATCTGAGATCATGTATTAAAAGGGATAACAATACTCTATGGTCAAGCACACCTCTAACATCCAAGAACATTTTTACATTACATTACATTTCTATACTGTACTTATACATAACATCTCAACATTTTTCATGTCCACACTATCTATTACATAACCAAGACTTCATTACTCTTGCTGACCTCCTGGTCTACCCTGTACCTGCAAACCTGGGGGTTAAGGGAGGGGGGTGAACTATAAAGCCCAATGAGCAGAATAATCAAACATTTAAAACATATGGTGTAACGACCCGAAAATAGAACCGCTACCGGCGCTAGGATCCGGGTCGACTTAAGGCCGCCGGGACCCGTAGCAAGCCAAACATACATCCTGGAAACCTGTTTAATCCCATACATGATCAAGAAAATACATAAAAATTTAAAACCTTTCTTTCATACATCCAACTCAACCTGAACATACATTACATAACCATAATCATGACCCCTCTGTGGGATCTCAACAATGCCCCAATGAGCACTATAACATGAGATGAGTTGGCTTACATCCGTATCATCAAATATCTAAGATCATGCATCAAAAAGGGATAACAATACTCATAGGGTCAAGCACATCTATAACCTCAATATACCTCATTACATACATACTGTAATCTCTTACATTACATCATAGTATAAATGTCATGTCCACAATCTAACTATTACATAAACATACTTCAAAACTCTGGCTAACCTCCTGGTCTACCCTGTACCTGCACATCTGGGGTTAGGGGAGAGGGGTGAGCTACAAAGCCCAGTGAGCAGAATAGTGAAATCATACATTAAAATTTCATGCCATTATGTAATGCAACACATCACAACAAATCACATCTCGGATGGTATTGTCACCAATAGTCCTCTACATAGTCCAAAGTGCCGGGACGTAGAATGGGTACAACCGGTCTTTCTCTTAACATAACATATCATAACATTCCAATGTGCCAGGGACGTAGAATGGGTACAACCTGGACTTTCTCTTACATCGTGCCAGGGACGTAGAATGGGTACAACCTGGACTTCCATACCATATCATGCCATATGAGGACTAAAGGATCATCCAATAACCAATCCACATCAACATCATAAATGCAATGCAACATATTCGTGAATACTAATGCAAACAACCTACTATATCTCATGGCATTCATGATGCATGGATCATGCTCAAAATTCATATTTCAATTATTTTAAAACTTAAAGTTTATTCCACTCACCTCTGGCTAGCTCTGATAAACTCTGTAGCAGCTGGCTCACTGCTGGGGTCCTCGGTTCCTCGGGTCCGAACCTACACAGGTGGACTCCAATGAGGGACCAAACATACATGAACATAACTCTAATATACTCCCCAAAAATCCCCTAAAACATCATGAAACAACTACATAAAAACATGCAAGAAATGGCTGAACAGGGCACTTTCGGCGGCAGGTTCGGCGGCCGAAAGTCCCTCCAGAGCCGAAAGTCAGGCAGGTTCGGCGGCACCTTCGGCGGCCGAAACTCCCAGATAGAGGCGAAACTCATGCATGTTCGGCGGCACCTTCGGCGGCCGAAAGTCCCAGACAGAGACGAAAGTCTCTTTTCGGGGGCAACTTCGGCAGCCGAAAGGCCTGCCTCCCCAGCCATGTTCGGCGGCCGAAAGTGCCTTCGGCTGCCGAACCTGGTTTCTGCCAGAGGGCAAAAACTTGGCTCCTTTATGCACATTTGCCTCCTAACTCTTCCAACATGCATATAGCTCAACCAAATCATGCAAAAATACATACAATGGTTCCTAGGGGCCTCAAACTAACTTAAACCCCAACTACAACACACAAGAACAACACAAATCAACATACATTGCTCAAAAACACATATAAACCCATAACCCTAACTATGAGCTAAACATGCATTCTACCCCATAAAACAACTTAAAATTTCCTTAAAACATATATTGAGCTTAAGATCGGCTCTTACCTCTTGAAGATCGAGAGGGAGACGACCTAAACTCGGAGATCCAAGCAAATGAGCTCCTGAGTTCCCAAAGCTCCAAAACTTGACTTAAATGCTCAAAACTTGCAATGAGAGGTGAAAACTCAAGAAAAATGGAGGAGATTTGAAGAAAGAACACAAGATCTGGGGAGAGGGAGGTTGGAAGCTAGCTATGGCCGAAAATGGGAGAAAGCTCGCCCATTTCGGCTAAGTGACCCTTTTATAGTGGCTGGCCAGGCCACGTTCGGGGGCCGAAAGTGCTTCCGCATGCATGCCATGTTCGGCGGCCGAACTTGACTTTCGGCGGCCGAACGTGGGTTTTCCTCCAAGGACCTTTCATGCAAAAACTCATTTAATTTTCATACTTAAAACCATGAAATACCTTAAAACATTTTATGAAAACATGTTTCTACCCTACTAGAGGCTTCCGTCATCCAAGATTCCACCGGACGGTAGGAATTCCGATACCGGAGTCTAGCCGGGTGTAACAGCCCGAAAACCGAACTGCCACCGGCACTAGGATCCAGATCGACTTAAGGTCGCCGGGACCCGTAGTAAGCCTGCTATCCTGTCTGTATACCTGTGAAATCCCATACATGATCACACATTTGCTGGAAAAACATAAAACTTTTCTTCATTCCAAGGCTTAACCTGTGCATGCAATCTTTCTATTCTCTACTAATCCCTACTAGAGCTCCTCATGGCCCTAGGCGGATCAAACTCATAATGTTAAGCCTGGTTTTGCTCATAAACATACAACAATAAAGAAACATATGAAACTGATCATGTGACTCCACAAAGGGATTACAAGTCTTATAAGTCAAGCACTATTCTATACACTGTACATCTACACTATCTCTTTAGATTACATGTCCACACTAGCTATTACAATACTCTGTACTCTTCCTGTACCCTGCTGACCTGTCTCTGACCTCTGAACCTGCACAACTGGAGTTAGGGGAGAGGGATGAGCTACTATAGCCCAGTGAGTAGAATAGTAATAAAATAACAGGTGATAAAACATGCTCTCATGGAATGCAACACATAATCACATCACCTCGGCCGGACGGATCAAAACTCCCTCTATCTCATCTGGGGTACCTAAGTACCATGTGCCTGGTCCCCGTAGGGCTGTTCCAGGTCTTTATGTTGTGCCTGGTCCCCGTAGGGCTGTTCCAGGTCTTTCCTCTGAGGGCTAATGAATCCTCACGAAGTCCGTGCCGTCTCACATAAGCAATGTACAAGGAGCAATGCCAAGTACAAGGATAAATGCAATGCATCATCTTTGTGTACACTAATGCACTCACCCTATAGCATATTCATGATGCATGAAGCATGATAAAATATTCAGTTCTCATATTAAAACATTAAGTTAATTCCACTCACCTGTAGTTATCTCTGAACTGACTCTGCAGGTTCTGACACTGAACTCACTGCTGACCTCCCTGATTCCTCTGGTCCGTACCTACACAGGTGGACTCAAATGAGGGACTAAACTCACTCAAGAACATCTCTCAGAAACTCCCCAAAACCCCTCTAAACAATCCTAAAACCATCACATAAAACATGCAAAAGAAAGCTGGACAGGGCACTTTCGGCGGCAAGTTCGGCGGCCGAAACCCCTCTCCAGAGACGAAACTCATGCATGTTCGGCGGCACCTTCGGCGGCCGAAGGTCTCGTCCAGAGACGAAACTCACACCCTTTCGGCGGCCGAACTCCCTCTTTCGGCGGCCGAAAGTCTCTTTCTAAACCGAAAGCCTAGCTTTCGGGGGCAACCTTTGGCAGCCGAACTGCCTCCACAAAGGGTTCGGCGGCCGAACCTTCCTTCGGCGGCCGAACCTGGTTTTGCCCGAAGGGCAGAACCCTGCTCTGTTTCATGCAAACTTTGCCCAAAAACCTACAAACATGCATAGCAACTACTCCCAACTAGCATATACACATATATATGCACAAAGGGGTCTAAAACTACCCTAAAACCCCAAACAAACATAGCCCATAACACTTAAACATGTTGGAACACCACAAATCACCAAAAACCTCACCTAAACCTAAACATGCATACTACCCATACAAACTTCATAAAACCTTTCAAAAGCATCAAAGAAGCTCAGGATCTTCACTCACCTCTTACACAACTTGAGGATGAAGGATCCTAACGTGGAGATATGAAGAAAAGCTCTTCCAAAGCTCCAAGCTTCAAAACTTGGTTCTTTTGCTCAAAACCTTCATAAATCACCAAAACTCTTAAAACTCTTGAAAGATTTGATGAAAATCATGGAAAACATGAAAGTCAACGTAGGAGAGGCTGGAACTCACCTCTGGCTGCAAGTGGAGAAGAAATAACCTCCTTCCACCGACCCTTGGCCCTTTTATAGGTGGCTGGCCAGACCACCTTCGGCAGCCGAACGTGAAGCCGCAACCATGCAATGTTCGGCGGCCGAAAGTGACCTTCGGCGGCCGAACCTTTGCATTTCTCCCTTGTTGCTTTTCTTTCAAAACTCAAGTCTTTTAACACTTCAAAACATGAAAATAAGTGAAAATACCTTGGAAAACATATGCATTACCCTTCTCGAGGGTTCCGACACCCGAGATTCCACCGGACTACAGGAATTCCGATGTCGGACTCGAGCCGGGTATTACATTCTCCCCCCCTTAAGAACATTCGTCCCCGAATGTTCCTAACACAACATAAACACATAGAAAAGGGGAAAACTAACCTTAAAACAGATATGGGTATTGCTGGAGCATAGACTCCCGAGTCTCCCAAGTGCACTCTTCTAGGTTGTGGTGGTTCCACAGTGACTTTCGGCTTAAGGCATCAGCTACAACATTAGCCTTGCCCGGATGATACTGGATCTTACAATCGTAATCACTGAGCAATTCTACCCACCGTCTCTGCCTCAAGTTTAACTCTCTCTGACTTAAGATGTGCTGCAGGCTCTTATGATCCGTATAGATCTCACATTTTACCCCATAGAGGTAATGCCTCCACATCTTAAGTGCAAAGATAACAGCTGCCATCTCAAGATCGTGTGTCGGGTAATTCAGCTCGTGCTTCTTCAGCTGTCTAGAAGCATAAGCTATCACTCTGTCATTCTGCATCAACACACAACCTAATCCCACTCGGGATGCATCACAGAACACTGTGAAATCTTCATCACTGATCGGCAGAGCTAACACCGGTGCTGAAGTTAACCGTCTCTTCAACTCTGCAAAACTCTCCTCACATTCCTCTGACCACACAAACTTCTGATTCTTTCTGGTCAGTCTGGTCATAGGAGCAGCTATCTTCGAGAAGTCCTGAACAAACCTCCGATAGTAGCCTGCCAAACCCAGAAAACTCTTGATCTCTGTCACCGTCGTGGGTGTAGGCCAGTTGGCTACTGCCTCTACCTTTTTGGGATCTACTGATATACCTTCCTCTGATACAACATGTCCCAAAAAGGAAATGCTCCTTAGCCAGAACTCGCACTTGGAGAACTTGGCATACAAGCCATGCTCTCTCAAGGTTTGCAGCACTAGCCGCAGATGCTGGGCATGGTCCTCTGCAGTCCTAGAGTACACCAAGATATCATCAATAAAGACGATCACAAAACGATCCAAGTACTCCCTGAAAACCCTGTTCATGAGATCCATGAATGCTGCAGGGGCGTTAGTCAACCCGAACGGCATCACAAGGAACTCATAATGCCCATATCTGGTTCTGAAAGCAGTCTTAGATACATCTCCTTCCCTGATCTTCAACTGATGGTATCCGGATCTCAGATCTATTTTAGAAAAACAACCTGCTCCTGCCAGCTGGTCGAAGAGATCATCGATCCTGGGTAACGGATACTTGTTTTTGATAGTGACTTTGTTCAACTGTCTGTAGTCGACACAAAGTCTCAGAGGTCCATCCTTCTTTCTGACAAATAATATTGGAGCACCCCAGGGTGAGGTACTCGGGCGGATGAAACCCTTAGCTACCAAATCCTGTAACTGCTCTTTCAACTCTCGCAACTCTACTGGTGCCATCCTGTAGGGAGGAATAGAGATCGGTCTAGCATTAGGCATCAACTCAATCTCGAACTCTATTTCCCTATCCGGTGGCAATCCTGGAAGCTCTTCAGGAAACAAATCTGGGAAGTCTCTAACAACTGGTACTGAGGATGGTTCCCTAACCTGACTGTCTAGCTCTCTCACATAAGCTAGGAACCCCTGACACCCTTTCCTTAACATCCTACGAGCCTGGAGGGCTGATATCAAACCCCTAGGTGTCCCTCTCCTGTCTCCTCTAAAGACACACTCTGACCCATCCTGGTCTCTGACACTGACTACCTTGTCTCTACAGTTCAGGGTAGCATCATACGTAGATAACCAGTCCATCCCTAGAATGACATCAAAATCTGTCAACTCTAGAACCACCAGGTCAGCTGGAAGGTATCTACCCTCTATGCACACTGGACTGAACCGACAGATTGACTCTGCCAAAGATGGATCACATTTGGGTCCACTGACCCATAGAGGACACTCTAACTCAGACACCATCAGACCCAACCTCTCTGCAGCTCTAGAAGAAATGAAAGAGTGAGAAGCACCGGGGTCCATTAAAGCATACACCTCTGAACACCCAATGATGAGATTACCTGACACCACCGTGTTCGACGTGTCTGCCTCCTGCTGAGTCAGGGTGAAAATCCGTGCTGGGGCTGACGGACCTGCACCTCGGGAACCCATCCCTGATGAAGAGGCTACCCCTCTTCCTCTTCCTCGGCCACTGCTTGGTGGTATGGCTGAAGCTACTGGCTGTACTACACTGCCCGTACTCATCTGCTGGGATGGTGCAACCAAAGTCGCCTGAGGACATTCTCGTGCATAATGTCCCTCCTGCCCACATCTATAGCAGGCTGTGGATCCCAACTGACAAGCTCCTCTATGCTGTTTGCCACACCTCTTGCACACTGGAAAATCTGCGCCAGAACTGGAGCCACTACTCATTCCCAGACCCGACTTAAGCCTGTTCCAAAACTTGCCTCTCTTTTCTCTGAATTTCTCCCATCTCTTCTTACTTGCACTTGCTGTACTCTGTGAGGAAGAACCGGGTTTAACACCAGAAGACTGTGCCTTGACTATACCTTGACTGATGGCACTAGCCTCCATCTTTCTAGCAGCATCCACAATAGAGTGGAAACGTTCCGTCTCCGCATGAAGAATCAAAGAGAAATACCTGGGATGAAGCCTTGTGGCATATCTCTTTGCCTTCTTCTGATCTGTATCATATGCCTGACCGACATATGGTAACAATTCCAGGAACTTATCTGTATATGCATCAACGCTCATCTCCTCCGTCTGTCTCAACTGCTCAAACTCCACAACCTTTAGTTCCCTGGAACTGTCAGGAAAAGCCCATCCAGCAAATTCGTTGGCGAACTCTTCCCATGTCATACTCTCCAGTCTCGGGTCCACATAGTTCTTGAACCATTCTCTCGCTTTCTTACACTTTAAAGTGAACCCTGCCATCTCAATGGCTCTCCTGTCATCTGCTCCCAATTCACTTGTTATCATTCTGACTGCACTGAGATACTCAAAGGGATCATCTCCTGTATTGAATTTAGGAGCATCCAACTTTAAGTACTCGGTCATCTTCACCTTACTTCCCCCTGAAGCACTGGGTTGCTGTGCTTCCACAACAGGGGCTACTGGTTCAGGTGGTGGTGGTGGAGGAACTGGTTCCCTCACTTCAGGCTGTACTGGACTTGGCTGAACAGGTGGGGGTGGATACATGTGATATGGTGGATAAAAGGAAGGATAGGGCATATAGGGCATGTAGGGTGGATATGGAGCAAAGCTGGAGTAATCCGACGTGCCTCCCATCGGATATTCTGGACCCTGAGGAAAGGGTGGATAGCCAAATCCCGAGGCCTGCATGCCTCCCTGGGACTCCCCCATACCTTCTTCTGACCTTCCTACACCCATGCTTGCATCTCTACTCTGATCCTCTTCCATCACACCTCTTTCTTCTACTGACCTTCCCCCTCTGCTTACTCCTCTCCTGCTCTCGTCAGAAGACCTTCTAGGGTCTCGTGACGTTCCTTCCCTGCTTGACCTGTGAAATCTTGCCCTTGGCAAGGCAGGTGGACGAGCAGCTGTACCCTCACTTACAGGTGGGACTCCAGTCAATCTCGCGGATCGACGAGTTCCTCGCATCTTCACTCTCTGAAAAACAACATCACATAACACATCAACAACACATCAAAAAACATGCACCTGCATAACTCATGGCATTGCACATCAGCATATAGCGACAGGACTGACATCCTATCCTAGTGGACATGTTTTCCTATGGTGCTTGACCTGAGCAACCTCTCTATGAGCCCAACTCTCTCTCTATAGGTCCGACCATGTGAACCTAGGGCTCTGATACCAATCTGTAACAGCCCAAAAACCGAACTGCCACCGGCACTAGGATCCAGATCGACTTAAGGTCGCCGGGACCCGTAGTAAGCCTGCTATCCTGTCTGTATACCTGTGAAATCCCATACATGATCACACATTTGCTGGAAAAACATAAAACTTTTCTTCATTCCAAGGCTTAACCTGTGCATGCAATCTTTCTATTCTCTACTAATCCCTACTAGAGCTCCTCATGGCCCTAGGCGGATCAAACTCATAATGTTAAGCCTGGTTTTGCTCATAAACATACAACAATAAAGAAACATATGAAACTGATCATGTGACTCCACAAAGGGATTACAAGTCTTATAAGTCAAGCACTATTCTATACACTGTACATCTACACTATCTCTTTAGATTACATGTCCACACTAGCTATTACAATACTCTGTACTCTTCCTGTACCCTGCTGACCTGTCTCTGACCTCTGAACCTGCACAACTGGAGTTAGGGGAGAGGGATGAGCTACTATAGCCCAGTGAGTAGAATAGTAATAAAATAACAGGTGATAAAACATGCTCTCATGGAATGCAACACATAATCACATCACCTCGGCCGGACGGATCAAAACTCCCTCTATCTCATCTGGGGTACCTAAGTACCATGTGCCTGGTCCCCGTAGGGCTGTTCCAGGTCTTTATGTTGTGCCTGGTCCCCGTAGGGCTGTTCCAGGTCTTTCCTCTGAGGGCTAATGAATCCTCACGAAGTCCGTGCCGTCTCACATAAGCAATGTACAAGGAGCAATGCCAAGTACAAGGATAAATGCAATGCATCATCTTTGTGTACACTAATGCACTCACCCTATAGCATATTCATGATGCATGAAGCATGATAAAATATTCAGTTCTCATATTAAAACATTAAGTTAATTCCACTCACCTGTAGTTATCTCTGAACTGACTCTGCAGGTTCTGACACTGAACTCACTGCTGACCTCCCTGATTCCTCTGGTCCGTACCTACACAGGTGGACTCAAATGAGGGACTAAACTCACTCAAGAACATCTCTCAGAAACTCCCCAAAACCCCTCTAAACAATCCTAAAACCATCACATAAAACATGCAAAAGAAAGCTGGACAGGGCACTTTCGGCGGCAAGTTCGGCGGCCGAAACCCCTCTCCAGAGACGAAACTCATGCATGTTCGGCGGCACCTTCGGCGGCCGAAGGTCTCGTCCAGAGACGAAACTCACACCCTTTCGGCGGCCGAACTCCCTCTTTCGGCGGCCGAAAGTCTCTTTCTAAACCGAAAGCCTAGCTTTCGGGGGCAACCTTTGGCAGCCGAACTGCCTCCACAAAGGGTTCGGCGGCCGAACCTTCCTTCGGCGGCCGAACCTGGTTTTGCCCGAAGGGCAGAACCCTGCTCTGTTTCATGCAAACTTTGCCCAAAAACCTACAAACATGCATAGCAACTACTCCCAACTAGCATATACACATATATATGCACAAAGGGGTCTAAAACTACCCTAAAACCCCAAACAAACATAGCCCATAACACTTAAACATGTTGGAACACCACAAATCACCAAAAACCTCACCTAAACCTAAACATGCATACTACCCATACAAACTTCATAAAACCTTTCAAAAGCATCAAAGAAGCTCAGGATCTTCACTCACCTCTTACACAACTTGAGGATGAAGGATCCTAACGTGGAGATATGAAGAAAAGCTCTTCCAAAGCTCCAAGCTTCAAAACTTGGTTCTTTTGCTCAAAACCTTCATAAATCACCAAAACTCTTAAAACTCTTGAAAGATTTGATGAAAATCATGGAAAACATGAAAGTCAACGTAGGAGAGGCTGGAACTCACCTCTGGCTGCAAGTGGAGAAGAAATAACCTCCTTCCACCGACCCTTGGCCCTTTTATAGGTGGCTGGCCAGACCACCTTCGGCAGCCGAACGTGAAGCCGCAACCATGCAATGTTCGGCGGCCGAAAGTGACCTTCGGCGGCCGAACCTTTGCATTTCTCCCTTGTTGCTTTTCTTTCAAAACTCAAGTCTTTTAACACTTCAAAACATGAAAATAAGTGAAAATACCTTGGAAAACATATGCATTACCCTTCTCGAGGGTTCCGACACCCGAGATTCCACCGGACTACAGGAATTCCGATGTCGGACTCGAGCCGGGTATTACACCGGGTATTACATTCTCCCCCCCTTAAGAACATTCGTCCCCGAATGTACCTCAACTAGCACATAGCATGGCATAAAACATAACATACATACATAGCACGTAAACACATAGAGATCTAACCTTAAAAGAGATGAGGGTACTGCTGGAGCATAGACTCCCGTGTCTCCCAAGTGCATTCTTCCAAGTTGTGGTGGTTCCACAGGACTTTCACCATCGGGATTTCCTTGTTTCTTAACTTTCTGATCTGGGTGTCTACGATCCGTACTGGCTGTTCAACATAGGTGAGATCCTCTTGGACCTCCACATCAGGCTCACTAAGAACCTTGCTCGGATCTGACACAAACTTCCTCAACATTGAAACATGGAAAACCGGATGGATTCTTTCCATTGAAGCAGGTAAATCCAGCTTGTACGACACATTCCCAATCTTTTGCAAGATTTCAAAGGGTCCGATGTATCGTGGGGCTAGTTTACCTTTCTTCCCAAAGCGAACCACTCCCTTCATTGGAGACACCTTGAGCAATACCAGGTCCCCCTCCTGAAACTCTAACTGTCTCCTGCGGACGTCTGCATAGCTTTTCTGTCTGCTGGCAGCAGTCTTGATTCTCTCTCTGATTATGGGTACCACCCTGCTGGTGATCTCTACTAGTTCAGGCCCTGCCAAGGCCTTTTCTCCAACTTCCTCCCAACAAACAGGTGATCTGCACTTCCTCCCATATAAAGCTTCATATGGAGCCATCCCGATGCTAGCATGATGGCTGTTATTGTAGGCAAACTCCACCAAAGGTAGATGCTGCCTCCAAGAACCGCCAAAGTCCAGCACACATATTCTGAGCATATCTTCGATAGTCTGGATGGTCCTTTCTGACTGTCCATCAGTCTGGGGGTGGAAGGCAGTACTGAAATCCAACCTAGTACCCATGGCATTCTGCAGACTCCGCCAAAACCTGGAGGTGAACTGGGGCCCTCTATCAGACACTATCGAAACAGGAACCCCATGCAGCCTGACGATCTCATCCACATATACCTGCGCCAACTTGTTCACAGAGTAGCCACTCCTGACAGGAATGAAGTGAGCAGATTTGGTGAGTCTGTCCACAATCACCCATATGGAGTCCACTCTGTTGGACGCCGCCGGTAACCCCACTACGAAGTCCATAGCTATATTCTCCCATTTCCACTCTGGAATAGGTAGCGGGTTAAGCATTCCAGCCGGCTTCTGATGTTCCAGCTTCACCCTCTGACACACTTCGCAGGCTGACACGAACTGTGCCACTTCTTTCTTCATAGTTGGCCACCAATAAACCTTCTTTAGATCTTGGTACATCTTGGTGGCTCCAGGGCGAATGCTGTATCTTGCATTATGAGCCTCTCTCATAATGTCTCCTTTTAGCCCGATGTCATCTGGTACACATAGTCTACTCCCATAGCGGAGGATCCCCTTGCTATCGAATCTGAACTCACTATCATTGCCTGACTGAACAGTCCTGGCAATCTTCACTAACTCCGGGTCCTCATGCTGTTTCTGAGCCACCTGCTCCAGAAACACTGGTGCCACTCTCATCTGGGCCACCAAGGCACCTGTACCAGACAACTCCATCTGTAGACCTTCCTCAATAAGCTTGTAGAACTCCTTCACCACTGGCCTCCTCTCTGCCGATATGTGGGATAAACTGCCTAGTGACTTCTGGCTTAGGGCGTCTGCCACGACATTCGCTTTACCCGGATGATACTGAATCTTGCAATCATAGTCACTCAGCAGCTCCACCCATCTCCTCTGTCTCAAGTTCAAATCTCTTTGACTCAGGATGTACTGCAGGCTCTTATGATCTGTAAAGATCTCACATTTTACCCCGTAGAGGTAGTGCCTCCACATCTTGAGTGCAAAGATTACTGCTGCCATCTCCAGGTCGTGTGTGGGGTAATTCAACTCATGCTTCTTCAGCTGCCTAGAAGCATAAGCAATCACCCTCTCATTCTGCATCAGTACACAACCCAGTCCCACACGGGACGCATCACAAAAAACTGTAAAGTCCTCATCACTAGATGGCAGAGCTAAAACTGGTGCTGAAGTCAACCTCTTCTTAAGCTCTTCAAAACTCTCTTCGCACAGGTCGGTCCACAGAAACTTCTGATTCTTCCTGGTTAGTCTGATCAGAGGAGCTGCTATCTTTGAGAAGTCCTGAACGAACCTCCTGTAGTAACCTGCCAAACCCAAGAAACTTCTAATCTCTGTCACTGAAGTGGGTCTAGGCCAGTTAGCCACAGTTTCTGTCTTCTTGGGGTCCACCTCAATCCCATTCTCTGACACTACATGCCCCAAGAACGAAATGCTCCTCAGCCAGAACTCACACTTAGAGAACTTGGCATACAAGCCATGTTCCCTTAAGGTCTGCAAGACCAACCGCTGATGATGGGCATGCTCCTCTGCATTCCTGGAATACACTAAGATATCATCTATGAAGACAATAACAAAGTGATCCAGGTATTGACTAAACACTCTGTTCATGAGATCCATGAATGCTGCAGGGGCGTTGGTCAACCCGAACGGCATTACAAAGAACTCAAAATGCCCATATCTGGTCCTGAAAGCTGTCTTCGGCACATCTTCATCCCTTATCCTCAGCTGATGGTACCCCGATCTCAGATCTATTTTGGAGAAACAACCCGCTCCTGCTAGCTGGTCGAATAGATCATCGATCCTTGGAAAAGGGTACCTATTCTTGGTAGTGACTTTGTTCAACTGCCTGTAGTCGATACAAAGTCTAAGGGATCCATCCTTCTTTCTCACAAACAAGACCGGAGCACCCCAAGGTGACGTACTCTGTCGGATGAAACCCTTTTCTACTAGCTCTTGCAACTGCTCTTTCAACTCCTTTAACTCGGCTGGAGCCATCCTGTAGGGAGGGATAGAGATCGGTCTAGTTCCAGGCACCAACTCTATCTCGAACTCTATCTCCCTAGCAGGTGGTAAACCTGGAAGCTCATCCGGAAAAACATCCTGAAACTCTCTGACAACTGGCACCGAGGCCGGCTCCCTGACCTGACTGTTTAGCTCTCTCACATGAGCTAAGTACCCCTGACATCCCTTTCTAAGCAACCTACGAGCCTGAAGAGCTGATATCAGACCTCTAGGTGTGCCCCTCATGTCTCCTCTGAAGACGACCTCTGACCCGTTCTGATCTCTGAACCTGACTACCTTGTCCCTGCAGTCCAAGGTAGCACCATGAGTAGATAGCCAATCCATCCCTAGAATGACGTCAAAGTCTGTCAAATCTAGAACCACAAGGTCGGCGGAGAGGCATCTTCCCTCAATAAAAACTAGACAGAACTGGCAGACTGACACTGCCACTGACGGGTCACACTTGGGTCCACTGACCCATAGGGGACACTCTAACCCAGAGACTATCAGACCCAACCTCTCAACGGCTCTCGGAGCAATAAATGAATGAGATGCACCCGGGTCCATTAATGCATACACATCAGAACACCCAATGACGAGATTACCTGACACCACGGTGTTGGATGTGTTAGCCTCCTGCTGAGTCATGGTGAAGATCCTGGCTGGAGCTGATGGACCTTCGCCTCGGGAACCAGAAGAAGAGGCTGCCCCTCTCCCTCTACCTCTGCCACTGCCCTGAGTTGCGGCTGGAACTGCTGGCTGTGCCACACTACCAGAAGCTGTCTGCTGGGGCTGGCCCATAAAAGGCGCTCTAGGACACTCCCGAGCTATGTGTCCCTCCTGTCCACATCTGAAACATGTATTAGTCCCAGCTCGACATACTCCCCTGTGCGATCTTCCACATCTCTGGCATTCTGTACCATCTGAGCCTGAGCTCGAGCCACCGCCAAATCCCAGACCGGATTTCAACTTGTTCCAAAACTTATTCTTCTTCGGCTTCCTGGTGGTGTTATCCCACCTCTTCTTACCTGAGCTCTAAGAAGAGAACCCTGGTCCTCCTCTGCCTGGGGTCTTAACCCCTGAAGGCTGGGTCACTGACTGCTTCACTGACCCCTCAACTATAGCACTTGCTTCCATTCTTCGAGCCATATCCACCACGGTGTGGAAACTTTCTCTCTCAGCTGACTGAACCAACGAGGAGTACCTGGAATGCAGCTTCATAACATATTTCTTGGCTTTCTTCGTATCTGAATCTAGAGCTTGCCCTGAAAAAGGCAATAGCTCCAAGAATTTATCCGTGAACTCCTCTACACCCATGTGCTCTGACTGCCTCAGTTGCTCAAACTCAATCATCTTCAGTTCTCTAGAACTGTCTGGAAAAGCCCATCCAGCGAACTCATTCGCAAATTCTTCCCATGTCATACCGTCTAGTCTCGGGTCCACATAACACTTGAACCATTCCCGTGCCTTCTTGCACTTTAAAGTGAACCCTGCCATCTGAATGGCCCTGCTGTCACTTGCCCCTAGCTCATCAGTTATTGTCTTCACCACTCTCAGATACTCAAAGGGGTCATCCCCTGACTTGTATTTGGGAGCATCTAGCTTGAGGTAATCTGTCATCTTTACCTTGCTCCCATCGGCTGAGCTAGGTCTGGGAGGTTGAGTAACTGGGGCTGCTGGTTCTGTAGGTGGTGGAGGTGGATGTGCAGCATTCCCCGAGGTGGGGTTTGCCGGGTTTGGATAGAAGGGTGAGGGTGGATAAGCTGGGTACTGTGTGTAAGGTGGATAGAAAGGTGGATAAGGCATGTAGGTAGGGTAGGGGTTAAAGCTGGAATAATCTGATGTGCCTCCCATCGGATACCCTGAACCCTGTGGGAAGGGTGGATAATGGGGTGGAAAACCATACCCCGAGGCCTGAACGCCTCCCTGAGACTCCCCTGTCCCTTCTTCCTCCATGCTCACATCCAGGTTCCCATCCCTCCTCTGATCCTCTTCCATAACCTCCCTCACATCTAAAGAACTTCCTCCTCTATCAGTCCCCCTTCTGCTAACATCAAAAGACCTTCTAGGGTCCCTTGACACTCTTTCTCTGTTGGCTCTACAAGACATTGCCCTAGGCAATGTGGGAGGACGGGCGCTCGTGCCCTCATCCTCAGGTGGCACTCCAGTCAATCTTACCGATCGACGAGTTCCCCTCATCCTGTTTCTGAAAAACAGTACACATCAAGCAAGCATTAGCATCATATGGTTCATGCGGGCACACATGAACCCTCATCACATAAACATATCATTCATATCATAGCATCAATGCCCATGTATATAATCATGGCATTTCACATCATCATGCAAGACAGGACTCCACATCCTATCCTAGTGGACATGATCTTCCTATTGTGCTTGACCTTCTATAACATCTATGAGCCCGACACTCTAGATCCGACCATATGAACCTAGGGCTCTGATACCATTCTGTAACGACCCGAAAATCGGACCGCTACCGGAGCTAGGATCCGAGTCGACTTAAGGCCGCCGGGACCCGTAGCAAGCCAAACATACATCCTGGAAACCTGTTTAATCCCATACATGATCAAGAAAATACATAAAAATTTAAAACCTTTCTTTCATACATCCAACTCAACCTGAACATACATTACATAACCATAATCATGACCCCTCTGTGGGATCTCAACAATGCCCCAATGAGCACTATAACATGAGATGAGTTGGCTTACATCCGTATCATCAAATATCTAAGATCATGCATCAAAAAGGGATAACAATACTCATAGGGTCAAGCACATCTATAACCTCAATATACCTCATTACATACATACTGTAATCTCTTACATTACATCATAGTACAAATGTCATGTCCACAATCTAACTATTACATAAACATACTTCAAAACTCTGGCTAACCTCCTGGTCTACCCTGTACCTGCACATCTGGGGTTAGGGGAGAGGGGTGAGTTACAAAGCCCAGTGAGCAGAATAGTGAAATCATACATTAAAATTTCATGCCATTATGTAATGCAACACATCACAACAAATCACATCTCAGATGGTATTGTCACCAATAGTCCTCTACATAGTCCAAAGTGCCGGGACGTAGAATGGGTACAACCGGTCTTTCTCTTAACATAACATATCATAACATTCCAATGTGCCAGGGACGTAGAATGGGTACAACCTGGACTTTCTCTTACATCGTGCCAGGGACGTAGAATGGGTACAACCTGGACTTCCATACCATATCATGCCATATGAGGACTAAAGGATCATCCAATAACCAATCCACATCAACATCATAAATGCAATGCAACATATTCGTGAATACTAATGCAAACAACCTACTATATCTCATGGCATTCATGATGCATGGATCATGCTCAAAATTCATATTTCAATTATTTTAAAACTTAAAGTTTATTCCACTCACCTCTGGCTAGCTCTGATAAACTCTGTAGCAGCTGGCTCACTGCTGGGGTCCTCAGTTCCTCGGGTCTGAACCTACACAGGTGGACTCTAATGAGGGACCAAACATACATGAACATAACTCTAATATACTCCCCAAAAACCCCCTAAAACATCATGAAACAACTACATAAAAACATGCAAGAAATGGCTGAACAGGGCACTTTCGGCGGTAGGTTCGGCGGCCGAAAGTCCCTCCAGAGCCGAAAGTCAGGCAGGTTCGGTGGCACCTTCGGCGGCCGAAACTCCCAGACAGAGGCGAAACTCATGCATGTTCAGCGGCACCTTCGGCGGCCGAAAGTCCCAGACAGAAACGAAAGTCTCTTTTCGGGGGCAACTTCGGCAGCCGAAAGGCCTGCCTCCCCAGCCATGTTCGGCGGCCGAAAGTGCCTTCGGCTGCCGAACCTGGTTTCTGCCAAAGGGCAGAAACTTGGCTCCTTTATGCAGATTTGCCTCCTAACTCTTCCAACATGCATATAGCTCAACCAAATCATGCAAAAATACATACAATGGTTCCTAGGGGCCTCAAACTAACTTAAACCCCAACTACAACACACAAGAACAACACAAATCAACATACATTGCTCAAAAACACATATAAACCCATAACCCTAACTATGAGCTAAACATGCATTCTACCCCATAAAACAACTTAAAACTTCCTTAAAACATATATTGAGCTTAAGATCGGCTCTTACCTCTTGAAGATCGAGAGGGAGACGACCTAAACTCGGAGATCCAAGCAAATGAGCTCCTGAGTTCCCAAAGCTCCAAAACTTGACTTAAATGCTCAAAACTTGCAATGAGAGGTGAAAACTCAAGAAAAATGGAGGAGATTTGAAGAAAGAACACAAGATCTGGGGAGAGGGAGGTCGGAAGCTAGCTATGGCCGAAAATGGGAGAAAGCTCGCCCATTTCGGCTAAGTGACCCTTTTATAGTGGCTGGCCAGGCCATGTTCGGGGGCCGAAAGTGCTTCCGCATGCATGCCATGTTCGGCGGCCGAACTTGACTTTCGGCGGCCGAACCTGAACTTCCCTCACTCATGCTTTCGGGGGCCTAACGTGCCTCCAAAATGCATGCATGTTCGGCAGCCGAACTTGACTTTCGGCGGCCGAACCTGGGTTTTCCTCCAAGGACCTTTCATGCAAAAACTCATTTAATTTTCATACTTAAAACCATGAAATACCTTAAAACATTTTATGAAAACATGTTTCTACCCTACTAGAGGCTTCCGTCATCCAAGATTCCACCGGACGGTAGGAATTCCGATACCGGAGTCTAGCCGGGTATTACATATGGTAACATGGAATGCATCACAGCACAATCATATCACATCAAGGATGAAGTTGTCACCAACAGTCCTCTACATGGTCCAACTGTGCCAGGGGTGTAGAATGGGCCTCACTGGTCTTTCTCTTACATAACATAGCATAACATAACATTTCAACTGTGCCAGGGGCGTAGAATGGGCCTCACTAGTCTTTCTCTTACATGGTGCCAGGGGCGTAGAATGGGCCTCACTGGTCTTTCGTACCGTATCATCATCATATCGTGACATATGAGGACTAAAGTAGAATGGGCCTCATGCATGTTCGGCGGCACTTTCGGCGGCCAAAACTGCCCTCCAGAGACGAAAGTCCTCTTTCGGGGGTAGGCTTCGGCAGTCAAAAGCTGCCTCCACAAGCGGGTTCGGCGGCCGAAAGTTCCTTCGGCGGCCGAAAGTTCCTTCGGCGGCCGAACCTGAGTTTCTCCAAAGTGGCAGAAACTCAGCTCCAACATGCACAAATGCCTCCCAAACCTTTCAAACATGCATAAACTTATTCTACAACACTCTCAATCATACACAATCAAGCATACAAGTTCATAGGGGTCTCAAACTAGTTTAAACCCCACTACAACACATCAAACATACCCACATTGCTCATGAACACACATTAAACCCATAAACTCAAAACAACCTAAACATGCATTTCTACTTCATAAACTTGTATAAAACTTGTTTAAAACACAACATAAGCTAGAGATCGACTCTTACCACTTGAAGATCGAGAGTAGAGGCGATCTAACTTGGAGTTGGGAGAGATTTTAGCTCCTTGGGTCTCCAAGCTCAAAACTTGTCCTTTTGCTCAAAAATCTTCAAAACAAGGTGAAAACTAGTGAAAATCGTGAAAGATTTGAAGAAAGAAACTCAAGATCGGTGAGGGGCGGCGGAGAGCTCACCTTGGCCGAAAATGGGGAAAAAGCTCGCCCGTTTTCGGCTAAGGGACCCCTTTATAGGTGGCTGGCCAGGCCACATTCGGGAGCCGAACGTGCCTCCGCATGTATGCCATGTTCGGCGGCCGAACCTGGACTTTCCTCACTTATACTTTCGGGGGCCTAAAGCACTCCCGAAGTGCATGCATGTTCGGCGGCCAAACTTGAGGTTCGGCGGCCTAACCTGAGTTTTCCTCCAAGGCTATTTTCATGCAAAAACTCATTTCTTTCTTGATTAAAAACATAAAACACATTAAAATATTTTATGAAAACATGCTTTTACCCTTCTAGAGGTCTCCGACACCCGAGATTCCACCGGACGGTAGGAATTCCGATACCGGAGTCTAGCCGGGTATTACACCGGGTGTTAATCCCCTACAAGAAACCCTAATGCATACCCAAAGCCATATGGCGGGTCTAAGCTAGGTCAAAAGAGCTAGGGCCCCACTAATCGATGGCTTCATGCTAGGCCCAAAGGCAGGTTTTGCCAAAACTCAACTACCAGATAATAGCCCCACACAAGACTTCTTGAGACATTCGAGGCCTAAGGCACAGAACGGGTGTTCGGGCCCGAGGTTGGCATACACTAGGCCATACATCCGAGTGTTATCTCCTTTATCCAAAGACTGTCAAGCTATTTATTACTACTATGATGGGCAAGTGTTAATCTTTAACAATTTTTCAAAAGAAATATGTTTAAAGTCTTGATTAAGGCCTGTGAACGAGCACAGGGTATAAAGACACTCATTAAAAATTATGACAAGATGAATTAGCCACAAAAGATTACATAGGAGGAGAGTTATCTTCAGGTTCCTCCATTCGAGTCTCCATTATATCAGTATTTTCTACATCTATTATATTCTCTGTAGAGACCCAGTCATTGGAAGTGCCCTCAACATGCTCCCCCTCCTCTTCTATCTCGTCCTCCTTCTTAGAGAAGATGTCGTCTATCCAGAAAAAATCCTTGGATGGAAACCGCTTTACCGGCTTCTTTTTTACCAAATCCTGGCCTTGTATGAACATCTCCCCACCCTGGGCCACCGTCTCCTACAATTCTGCCTTGAGCTCAACAACCTCTAGTAAAAGCAGTCTGAGCCCCCTTCAACTTGAGCCTATAGCTCCAAGACTTAGCGATGCAATAGGGCCACCTGATCCTCGAAAGATTTGCCCAATTCTCAAGGCCTAGCTTGGAAGCGTTGGCCTCATTCAGATCATCCTAGAGCTTATCCACCAACTCCAGGGTCTCTTCATGGTACCTCAATTTTATTAACTCGAGCCTTCAACCTCGAGCATTCCTCGGTCAAGAGCCTCTTGTCCATCTTGTTTGCACCAAAATCCTGCCTCAAGGCTTTGTGGCGCTCCTTCGCCACATAGGTGCAAAGGGCACCCTCCAGTATAGAATGTATGGCATTATCAAAAAGCTCATCTCTCGAGCTCGTTTAGGTTGCAGAGATTTACAGGCCTCATGGTACTTTTGATTAACAGGAGGACTAGAGTAGGATCGTCAAGGAGTGAAGGCGCTCGATTTAGCGCCAAGGCTAGGCGCTGGATGCTCGGAGCCAAGAAGACTCAACCCCCGTGCTCGTAGGAGCAGGTGCAGAGGGGGTGGGGACATCAGCAAGAAGCTCAAAAGCTAGGGCAGTAGAAGCACCCAAGACAGAAGAGTCAGGTTGCAGGTGGGTCGATTCTTCTACGAGGCAAGCGTACTTAGCAAGGGGCTAGTAACCCTGGCAACAGCCTTGCCTTTGCAGGCAACATGCGCTACTTCAATAAATTTGCTTCGAGACCCAGCCATATTTGCAAAAAGAGAAAAGTAAGTAAGCAAGACAGTTCAAAATTTAAAAAAGGCAGAAAGAAAAGCACCCTGATCTTGAGCCAGGAAAGTGCCTTCCTCAAGGGTGACAATCAAACCCCCCAGTGTCTGGTGATAGAGGACAAAATATTTATTTTTCCACCGCTTCAAGGAGGAAGCTACTCGGTCAAACATGGTTAAGTGATTTTGATCGCTGAAATACCAAAACTCTTTATTTTTATGGGTACCTAGTTGGTATCACTAGAAGAAAAGCATCACACTCGGTTCGATGTGATTGTTGAGACAAACGAGCCGGAAAACCACTAGGATTCTCCAGCTATTAGGATGAGGTTGGGCAATCGAAAGCTTGTGAAACCGAAGGACATCCACGAAAAATGGGTTCATAGGGAATCAGAGACTCGCCTTCAATTGCTCCTCAAAGACAATGCTAGTATCCTTAGTAGGAATCAAGTCACTCACACGGACGTGTGGAGAAGGAGCAAAGACACGAAAAGCCTCTCAAGGAATATGATAAGTATCATAGAGACGGTATACATCATGCTCCGAGAGGACAGGCGAGGTCTCTCTAATCAAGCCGCTTTCATTTTCTGAATACTCCCTCAACGGAACGATGGGGGCCGATGCTTGGATGGGGGCCATCGGAGGAGGAGCTATAGGAAGAACTCCTGCTAGTGGAAAGAGAAGAAAAAGTATTCCTATTCATATTGAAGAAAAAAGGAAAACATATATAAGTTCGTAAGGAGTGAAAATAGAAAAGAAGTTGTGAACAAGTTTCTCTGAAATTAAAGGATCACAGGAGATAGCAAAAATTGTACTTGGGGAAAACGAAGGGCTTTTATAAGACAGTTTTGACAGCGGGCTTTAAATGCGGCATGATAAGCAGTACAGTCATCATTGAAGGGCTAGATAAATAAAACGGCGTAAGCAACAGGAAACCAATCTGAGGAGGCTACGTACCTCAGAACTCGATAACAACTATCTCCTTTTTATCTAAAGAATCGAAGACCAGCGGGGGGACTTCTAATACTACATACCAATCGCCCAAAGTAAGCTATGAGTTGTCATCTTAGGACTAGGACACATGGCAAATGTATGATAAGTAGGAAATACAGTCCAGCCCAAGGAAAGGCATACACGGTTCATCCTCAAAGACCCTCTCTATCCCCAACATGGCAAGTCTTTACACGAAATTACCGTTGTCGAGAACAACTCAGTGTGTCTCCATTACGCCTGTAATAGCAGAATTACTAACCTATTAGTTGGCGTTGTCCCATATCAAGTAGCTGGCCACATCATCATCGAATTACTAGAAAATGTCATATTTATTTCCAACTTTTTACAGTAAAGAAGAAAAATTATAGAGATAAAAGTATACTAGTCTCTAATATAACTCTAATTCTGAGCATTCAATTGCATTTCCTCTGTCCTACAGTATATTGACTTCAGTATTAGAGTGGTTATTATAGGCACCCACCACCACCTCGTATTCTTTTTATAGGTTCTGTCAATCACAACGCAACTCCCTGTCGGTTACATCATCGATCGAATCTCATCAATATTAATAAATGTTGACTTAAACGAGCAAAAAATAATCTAAACAAATTAAAATTATTTTTTATTGTTTAATATAATAAAAAACTATTTTTCTTTCTCCCTCATATTTTTCAAAACATATTTACTTGTGAAAAAGATAATTTTTTATTTTAAAAAATAAAAATTCATGTAAAAAAGTGAATGCTAACAATAATAATCATTTTACTAAAAAATATTGATTATGAATTAAAAAGCAAATATAGTTTAAAAAATAATTCGTTACATTGATCAAGCGGTCATGGGAGAGCAGATGATGAGTTTAGCTGGAAAATAATAATAATAATAATAATATAATAATTACGAAATGAGTGCGCCGTGTGAAGTTACGGCTACGGCGTATGGATTTTGATAGGGTCACTATACGATGTACGCTACCACCAGTCTTTATATTATAATAACACCATCACTCCCATTCATGTGATTCGTAGCTGTTTTTATACCGTTCCCACGTGTGCACACCTTCCCCTATCTTTTAATTCCATTCCTAATTATTATTGGCTGAAATACCAAATTTAGTCTTGAATTATATAGGGAAGCAACAAATATACTAACTCTCACTTTTTGTAAGTTAATCCTACAATTATAACTAAAAACCTAAATAAGTGATCACTTATAGCACTCTCAGGTTTATTTCAACCGTAAATATATTTGAATGAATTTGAAAAATATTAAATTTTATTTCTCCGATCTTCAATCCTTTTTTAAGAAAGAAAAAGTGATAAGAGAGTAACTTATCAAAATTTAATTAAATTACACGTTATTTAATTTATTTTATATTATTTGAATATATTTAATTTTTAATAATAGTTTAATGATATTTTGAATTGAAAAATAAAATTTAATGTTTTTAACATTTTTTATATAATTTAAGAGTAAATTCAAACTTTTCTTGTGTTTATAGAAAATAATTTATATTTAAAAAATATTTAAATAATAGTTTTTATTGAAAATAATTTTAAGAAACTATTTTTTTATTATTTAATTTTAATATAAAAATAAATAAATAATAACTAAAAAAATCTTAAATTATTCATATTCTAACAGATATATCTCAAACTATAAAAATTAATTAATATACTCTAAACTAACAATCTAAATTTATTTATATTCTACTGTTAAATTTGACTATTAAATTTAACGAAAATACCATATCACCATTTTAATTCCTAATAATTAACATTTTAATATAATTCAAATATATAATTATAAAAAAAAGAAATTTAAACTTTATCAATTTTACCTATTATACTCCCATTTCAAAAAAAAAAAAAAATTATACTCTTACTTTTTTCTAAATAAATATATCTCAAATCAATTTTTAATTTATTTAATTTTTAATTTTGATTTCACCTATTTATAATTTTAGAGGATATACCTTTAAAAGCTAATAACTCATTTTTTGATTTTTTTGTATCGATAAAAGTAATTGTTACATAATTATCAGTTATACGTTTTGATTTTTTTGTATCGATAAAAGTAATTTTTACATAATTATCCGTAAATCAAGAAGTATAATTTTTACTATCTAAAAATTAATTATATATATTATATCTATTTTAATAGAGTTAAAAGTTAATTATCGGTCTAATTAATAAAAAATGATAAAGTAAATTTAATTTATGGCTATATTTTATATATTATCTAAATAATTTATTTATTTTAGATTTATTAAATAGATATTCACTTTCATGCTAGTCAAAGTGAATATAATAAATATGATTAATTTTTTAAGTTGTATTATATTATTGACTTTCAAATTAATCAAAATAAATATAATTAATTTTTTAAGTTGAATATCATAATTTTTAATTTATTAGAGTTAATGGTACTATAACATTTATGATCTATAACTATGCAAAATGTTGTGATATAAAAAAAATATTTTAAAATGAGTTATTAAGTCTTAAAAATATATCATTCAAAATTGTAAATAAACTAAATTAAAATTAAAATTAAAAATTAAATAAAATTGAAATATTAATTTAAGATATATTTATTAAAAAGAAAGGTAAAATATAATTAGTCTAATTGATAAAATTTAAAATTTTTGCTACAATTATTAATTATATTAAAATATTAACTAAGATGATGATATTATATTTTTTAGATTTAACGGTAAAATATACATAAATTTAGATGGTTAGTTTAGGATATATTAATTAATTTTTATAATTTGTAGTATATTTGTTAAAATATGAATGGTTTAAAATTTTTTTATTATTATCTCAAAAATAAAATATATTAATAAATTTATATAAAAAAATCTTAATAAGATTTGCAAAATACATAAAGTAATTTTTAAAAAAAAATTTAAATTAATTTATTTTTTTTATAAAAAATATTCTATGTTAATTAATTTTATTAAATATTCCAAACTAAAAAAAATATAAAAGCACTTTCTATGAAACAATGGAAGTCTAAAACCTTAAAATAAAAAAAAACTCTAACACCATATTTTATGGTATAATTATTAATTATAAAAAATCTAAATTACTTTTCATATTGTATTTATAATGTAACACAACAGTTATCCAAAATAAATAATACTGCTGAGATTAAACTGAAGACGTGGTCGAAATAGGTTTATATTGTGATTAGTCTGAACCTATAAGGGAGACAACGTGAGGTGGTGGTGAGTACCCATGACAGCCACTCCAACGCTCAAGTCAGTAAGTAACTAGATGAGTAGAGAAAGTATAATGAAATATTTAGATCTTTAGTATTTGAGAATAATATACCTTGGTCTCTATAATTCTTCTTGTCTGTTTGATACGGGACATTGCTAGTTATTTAGGTAGAAATCCCACGATTTCAAGCGTAAAGGAGATATATCGAGCTATGCTTGATAATGGTGACTTTGTACCGAGACTTGTCTTAGACGAGTTTTCTGGCAATGACCTGGGTGTTAAGGTATCCGAACCTTCTCTTTCTCGTGTGGATTTACGTTTCCTACGTGTTTGATCCTTGTCACGTGTCTCTACTCAGTAGCGACAGCTCCCACCTTACATTGGGCGGATGTTATGTAATATCAGAGGTCTCTCATTAGTTTTCGTTTCTTCAAATTTGAAGGAGATATCTTTTATTGAGGTTTGGCGCATGTGGCTCCTCGAGATTGATTTTTCGCTACTCATGTCATTTTGTCTACCTAACTTTTCAATAATAACTGCAATATTTATCATGCTGCATTTAAAGCCTGTTATTGAAATCGTCTTATAAAGGCCCTTCATCTTCCTCGGGCCTCACTTTTGCTTTCTTCTATAACTTTTTTAGTGGAATTTGCTCCACAATTCCCTTCCCGTTTTCGTTTCTTATAGTCTTACTTGTCTCACGATAACTTCTTTTTTCTTTTTTTTTTTTTTAACATGGTCAGGAACACCTCTTCTTCCTCTAGCGAGGTTTCTGTCTCCAGTTCGTCTTCTGATGGCCCCATCCGAGCGTCAGCCCCTATTGTTCCGTTGAGGGAGGCCCTAGAGAATGAGGGTGTCTTCTCAGTGATATCCCGTCCGCCTTCTTAGAGTGCGACGTGGATCCTTTACACGACACTCACATTCCTCGAGAGTTTTTCCAAATTTTTACTCTCTCTCCCCATGTTCGCACTAATGACTCGATCCATACTAGGGACAACATCATTGTCTTCGAAGAGCAGTTGAAGGCGGACCTCTGCTTTCCCTTAGACCCTTTCTTCGTGGAGGTCCTTCAGTTTCACAAGCTTTTGATTATCTAGCTTCATTCCAATGACTGGAGAATCTTGGTGGCCTTTAGATCCGTGTGTCTTAACAATCATATTGACCTAAAGTAGTACTTTTCTCCTAGCTATACCAACTGAGTACCCTTAAAAATGAGGAGTTCTAGTATTTTAGTAGTCGAAAGTACTTGAATATTTTTTACCAGATACCTTCCTCTTTGAAGCTGTTGAAGAATAAGTTTTTTATTCTCCATCATTAGACGCCGGAAGGTTTTGGGCGTCTTCAAACCAATTGGCATTATTGGGTAGAGTTAAGAAGGATGGTGTCCATCCACGGAGAGAGGAAGATGAGGCTTTAGCCTTTCTCCTGGCGATGGCTAAAGCCTTAAAGAAAATTGATATTACCCAGGCAATGAGGAACACCATTTTCTCCTGGTAGAGTCATCTGTCGGCCAACAAGACCCGCAATCCTCACTCGCCCATCCTTCTTGAAAGCACACTCCTGTCTTGGGATCAGTGTACTTCTCTTTTCATCTTTTTTTATTTTTTGAACTGCCTTTCTTACATACTTTTTCTCTTGTTCACAGATATGGCTAGGTCAAGCAGGTTTGTCGAGGCAGTACATGATGCTCATAAGGGCAAGGTTGTTGCTATTGGGATTGATAATCCCTCTGCTAAGCATGCTCGCCTTTTGGAAGCTGTGATTGTGCTTCCCCTTCCCCCTCCCCTGCCCGCAACTAAGGAGAAAACACCCTTTCAGTTTGAATCTTCAGCCCCGAGTGCTTCTGCTTCTGCCCCAGCTCCTGTGCTCCCCGCTAATGTCCCTTCCTCTTCTGTTCCTGCTCCTACGAGCGCAGGGATTGAGTCTTTCTACCCTATAGAAATTTAGCGCTTAGCCTTGGTGCTAAACCGGGCGCCTTCACTCCTTAATGATCCCTCACTGGGCTTCCTACTATTCAAAAGTGTCCTAAGGCCCGCGGATGGCCATCACTTGAGTGAAGTTGAGACAGATGAGTTTTTCATTAATGCCATCCATTCTGCACTTGATGGTGCCCTTTGCGCTTACATAACCCAGGAGCAATTTAAAGCCTTGAGGCGAGAGTTTGGGGTGAACGAGATAGACAGGGGCTCTTAGCCGGAGAATGTTCAAGATTGAAGGGCCGAGTTACTGAGGTCGAGGGCACCATGAGGGAAAGCCTGAAGTCGGTGGAAAAGCTTTAGGTTGATCTTAATGGAGCCCTTGCTTCTAATCTGGACCTTGAGAATAGGGCAAAGTATGTCGAGGATCAAATGGCCTTGTTGCAGCGCCAAGTTTTAGAACTGCAAGCTCGAGCTGAAGAGGCCCAAGCTGCCACTGCTAGGGTTATTGAGCTTGAGGCAGAGCTTAAGGAGACAGTGGCCCAAGATGGGGAGATATTTAATCAAGGCTAAGATTCGATGAAGAAGGAGCTGGTGAAGCATTTTTCTTTTAAAGGTTTCTCCTGGATGACGACATTCTCCTCGAAGAGGAAGATGAGAGTGAGGGGGTGTGTGCTGAAGATACTCTTGCTGACTGAGTTTCTCCTATTAATGTGATAGATGCAGAAAATATTGATGCAATGGAGACTTGGGCAGATGAGCCTGAAGACCCCATTTCTTTGTAACTTTTATGATTTAATTGAGAATGTTTTGCTCTTATTTTCATCAAGTGTATGTTTTGCAAATAATCTCTTTTAAGAATTTTGCTTTAAGGGGCTAACACCCTTCCATGTCACCTGATTACTGACCTGTCTAAGGGTTAAAGGACTTAGTGAATTTTTGGAATGGGACTATCGCCCAGCCATACAATACGACAGATGAACTGCCTTAGGATATTATTTTACTGTCACCCAACCATGATTCTGTTGGTTTTCCTGCCTTGCAGCTTTGTTCGGGTGGGACCAACAATTGCATGAACCACCTTGTGACCTGACTTAGCAAAGACATCCTTGTGGCCTTGATTGGTGGAACCCATGACTAGATGGCCTTGGCGGGAACCATTCTGTGATCTAGCCTGATGAAAACAAACTTACGACCTGGATTAGTGGGACCAACGCCTGAGTGGTTTTGCGAAAACTGCCTTGTGACCTAGCATGGTAAAAATTGGCTTATGGCCTCGATTAGTGGGACCAATGCCCGAGTGATCCTGTAGAAATCGCTTTGTGACCTCACCTTGCAAAAACTGCCTTATGGCCTTGATTAGTGGAACCAACATCCAAGTGGTATGGTGGAGGCCGCCTTGTTACCTGGCCTGGCGAAAACTGCTTTATGGCCTTGATTAGTGGACCAATGCCTTAGTGGTTTGGCAAAAACCACCTTGTGACCTATGATATCTTTGAATTGTTTAGCATACATAGGGAGAAGGTAATCTATTATTCCTGTTCCCCAGAGAGCATAACATATGAAAATATCTCATTTATTAAAAGAATATTCTTCCCTTACATGCGATGGCGGAACTACTCGATTCCCCCAAATGGTTGACTTATGAGATTTTAAGCGTATGATTCCAACGGGCAATTGACTCCCAAGCTTTCCAAAGGTTGCTTACCTATCCGGTAATTATATTTGTAATCCGCTTACTTTCCCTACCCTTTGCCGGGTCCTTTCATTATCATATGTACGACTTTTATAGGTTATCTATTGAGGGTTGTCTCAGGAGTTGTTTTCTTGGGTTCAGATCTCTTTTCTTCTTTTTCCTTCCTTGTGAATTTTCAAAGGATGACATTCCTTATTTGCCTTGCAATCTCGTCCTTTAGTTGTCGACATTCTTCTGTTGTATGGCCATGATCTTCATGGAATCGATAATACTTTGTTCTGTCTTATTTTTTCGCCTTCTCGAGATTAAGCTTGGCGGCCACCTGATTTCTTTATTATCCTTCCTGATCCACATCAAGATCTGAGTTCGTGAGTCACTTAGCGGAGTATAATTCTTATACTTACCATGTTTGTCCTTCTTTCGAGAGATGGGGTAGCTCCTGTGGTCTCTTTTATGTCCTTGTCTCTCGGGCTTTTGGCTTTGCTTCTGACTTTTCCTCTTCTCTTCTTTCAGTGCCTGGACTTCATCATCCAAGATGATATACTTTTGGGCTTTGTCTATCAACTGTTGATATGTTGCGGCTAGATTTTAATTAAGGAATCTATGAATTTGGAATTACAGGTTCCCTTCTTCAATGCCTCACACACTATCTCATGATTTAACTCTTCCACCTATATGGCTTCAGCATTGAAACGGGAAATAAAAATCCTTAAAGACTCGCCCTCACCTCGGTGGATCTTCCGCAGGTCAGAGGAAAGCTTTTTAGGAGGTATATAATTCATAAATATGAATTTGAATATCATAACAAACTGTGTAAAGTTTTAAATTACACTTGGACTTAAAGTTGATACCATTTCTGAGCCAAACCTGTGAGTGTTGATGAAAACACTCGGCATAACACAAAATCATTAATGTCCTAAACCTGCATGGTCATCCTGAAAATAGCTAGATGGCTTTTGGGGTCTATCGTTATGTTGTACTTGTCTAAACTGAATAGCTTCAACTTAGCGGGAAAGGTTTCTGCTAATATTTCTTTTGAAAGAAATGAGATACCTTCTAAACTGAAATCCTCTTTTAGTTCCTTTTGGTATCTTTTATACGGCTCGTACTACCTTTCAATCCATTCCTTTTAGAGCCTCGTTCGATTCATCTTCCAATTCGATCCTTCCTTTAGGCCATAACTTGGCCGCTTCTATTTGGGCCCTTGGGGTGTCTACAGAGGCTACATCCCTTCTTCTAGGGTCTATTTTTTATGCCTCTTCCCAAGTCTTATATTGCCCGAGGGCAGCCTACAGCCTTTGAATATACTGGAGTATCCGTTTGTTATTTAAATTATTGAGGTCTACTTCGTTGAATACTAAGGTGTGTTTTCTCTGTTATTTGGGGCAAAGGAAACAATGACTCCATCATTAGTAGCGACATTAATAGCAGCCCTAGGACTACCAGCTATTTTGAGAGTGAGGGAGAAGGATAGAAAATGGGTCATGATCCAAATGAATTCAATGGAATTCAATGGAATTTTCTGTCAATGGAACTAAATGATGTTATTGAGATTAAACTGATGACATAGTCGGAATAGGCCTAGATTGCAATTGGCCTGAACCTGCAAGGGAGACAATGTGAGATGGTAGTAGGTGCCTACGACAGTCACTCTGATGCTCAAGTCAGTAACTAGATGAGCAGAGAAAGTGTAATGAAATACTTAGAGCTCTAGTTTTTGAGAATAGCGTACCTTAGTATTTGTGGTTCTTCTACCTTTATACTATAAGAGATAGTATAGTATATGACATCTTTCTGATAATCTAACAGTAATGTGGTTGTCTGCTTGATACGGAATATCGCAAAAATTTTGCGATCTCAAACGTAATAGAGATATGCTAGGTTGTGCTTAATAATGGTAATTTTGTACCGAGACTTATCTTGTGCAAGCCTTCTAGTAATGACTCGAGTGTTAAGGTGTCCGGGTCTTTTTTTTCTCATGCGAGTTTGTATTTTTTACGTGTCCTGATCCTTACCGTGTGTCCCTACTCAGTAGCGACAGCTCACGCCTTACATTGGGTAAATGTTATATAACATTAATAAGGTATGAGCTGTCACCATAAGACAATGTCATGTGACAATAATCTAATAAGCCGATATGCGGTCCCATTTGAGGAAAGGAAGACCCAGACACCATTACACTCGGTCCTTCAGTAAGACTCACCCCTCCTTGGTGAGGTCGAGTCTTCACATAAAGTTACCGTTATGAGGAATAGTCCAGCAGATCTCGATTACGCCTATAATCATGGGATGACTAACCAGTTAAACTGACAAATTAAGGCAATCATGGCATGACCATAAGTCAAGAATCCATCAGACCAGAATACCAGGCATTGGACCCACTAATTAAGGCAATCATGCCAGGCTACAAGAATCCATCAAACTAGAAGACCAGATAAGAAGATTAAGCATTGGACTCACTAATCAAGGTAATCATGCCAGACTACAAGGTAAGCATCCATTAGGCCACAAGTTGAGAACCCACCAGGCCAGAAGACTGGGCGTTGGACCCATTAAAAGGCCGCAAGACTAGAAGACCGAGAGTTGGACCTATTAATCAAGGCAATCATGCTAGGCCACAAGACGGGACCCCACCTGGCCAGAAGACCGAGTGTTGGACTCACTAATCAAGTCAATCATGCTAGGCCATAAGGCAAAAATTTACCAGGTCAAAAGACCAAGCGTTGGAACCATGAAGGGCCACAAGGCGAAAAGACCGGGCGTCAGACCCCCTAATCAAGGCAATCATGCCAGGCATAAGATGGGAACCCGACAAGCCAGAAGACCGGGCATTGGATCCACTAATCAAGGCAATCATGCTAGGCCACAAGGCAAGAACTCCTAGACCAGAAGATGGACCCACTAATTAAGGCTAAAAGACTGAGTGTTAGTCCTATACATAATTAACTAAAGCATTTTATGCCAACACCACAAGGCAGATATCTGCCAGGCGAGCCATAAGGCGAAAATTCATCAAACTATATGATCGGGGTGTTAGTCCAACTTCACAAAATGTTTTCAAGGCATTCTATGCTCAGGCCATAAGACGAGTATCTGTTAGGCCACTTGACTAGGTGTTAATCTGAATAATAAAATCCTTCAAGTCGTCATCAAGACTAGGTGTTAAGTTCGATCAATCTAAATAGGTCACGTACCCCAGATCGTGAAAACAACTGTCACCTTCAAATCTAAAGAATCAAAGACCTGCGGGGGACCTCTAATATTACACAACAGTCACCCAAAGTAATTTATGAGTTGTCACCGTAAGACAGGGTCATGTGGCAATAGTCTAATAATCCGATATGCAGTCCACTCGAGGAAAGGAAGACTCGAACCCTATTACACCCGGTCCTTCAGCAAGACTCGTCGTACTCTTCACATCAAGTTACTGTTAGCAGGAATAGTCTAGCAGATCTCCATTACGCCTGTAATCACGGGATCACCGACCAGTTAATCTGGTAAGATCCCTTATCAAATAGCCGGCCACATCATCGTCGGATTAACTTCATCTTGTTACAGTATAAAAGCTAACGATCACAGAGACAAAGGTACGTAATTCTCTTATAAAACTACTCTTGAGTTCTAAGCATTACAATACTTTTATCCTTCTTTATCTTGCTGACTTAAGCATCAGAGTGGCAGCCGTAAGCGCCAACCACCTTACTCTCTCTTTCTTACAGGATTGACCAATTACAGCACAGTTTCTTGTCAGCCACTCTATCAATTTGATTTCAACAACATCATTTATATAATATATTTATTTTATATCTCCCTGTCATATATATATATAATCTTTAAGTCACTTTTTTAAATATATATTTATTAATTTTTACTAATACATTTTTATTTAAAATATAAATTTATTAATTATGAAAACAATTAGTAATATAAATTATTTAATTATAAATTATTGTTTAAAATACTTACCTAATAATTTTAAAAATGTGTACAAATAGAAGTAACTCCATTTTTTACAAAGAAAGAGCGTTGTGTATTTAGTCCTCTCTAATTTTTCTTTTATTTAAAATAATCAATCAATAATTAGAAACTATATTTAAAAAAGTTTTTATTTAATATTTCTCATTATAAATGTAATAATTTTTTAAGCCCTCAACAAAGAACTTTTTTAGAATTATTAGTACAAGATTTTAAGATTAATTATCATTAATGGAATATTTATGGCAAAAATGTCAAATTTATACCTAAGCAATATAATAAAGACAAAAAATAATAAATTTTATTTTTCGATCCATATTTATTTTTAAACTATAATTAAAAGGCTAAATAAATTCAAATAAAGCTAAGTGTAAGTAGAGTATAATTAAATAATGATTTTATTTGATATTCTAATGATAGTTTAGAAAAAAATTTGGACCGAAAGTTAAAATTTAACATAGTTAGCTTTCTCCGTATAATTCAGAAGCAAATTTAATATTAGCCATTTAAGAATTATGACAAAAAAAATATTTATTTACGCTTTATACTTAATTTTTGTACTTTTTTAATATGCATAATGGATTGCATTAAACAAGGTTCATAGGGTAAGAAATACATCAGAGAAAACCTAAAAGAATCTACATTATACTACAGCCACCATTGCTTAGAGAGCCATCAAAATCTGCTACCACCACTTCTGCGAAGAGAGCGAAACCCACTCTAGAAGCTTCAATAAGATGCCATAAAAAACCAAGAACCTAGCAATCCATGAAAACCATCTGGAGAAAATCTCCTTCTCTATTATAGAAGAAGCATGCTATCAAGAGGTGACGAAGTAGAACTCGGTCTCTCAGTCTCACCTAGCTTGAGAGTATCACACTCTTCGATGCAAATGGAATTCATCCTTAAATTCACTTGTGAATGTATACAGGATCCTCTCAACAAATAAAAGCCTGATCCTCCGAAGATATATTCATAGCGTCCATTAGGAGTAACAAACCTAGGCCTCAGTAAAATCCCATTTCTTTTAGTCTTGATATGGAGAAGCAAAAAAGTAAGAAGGAAAAAAAAAAAAACTAGAAAATACCACACTAAAAGAGATGGGAGGCCACTATCAAAGGGATCAACAAAAAAAAAATCTATGCAAACTTTTCCCCTGCCCAGAGATAGTGACATGGAACAACTAGTCTTGGATTTTATGGCAGATTTAGACCGGATCTAATTTTTGTTGCCGACGTTCAATGGAGACCCACGATAACTTTTCGGAAAGGGAATTTCGAGATGTACAACTTTCAAAAGTGTGACAAGAGCTAAAGGCCTGTCACAAAATTCGATATGAAAATTTCATCATTTAAGGGGTCAATTTTGCATTTTAATTATTTTTTTAGATATTTTTATAATTGTACATATTATGATTTTTTTTATTATAAATAGCCTCCATTACCTATTAAAAACTCACTTTTTAATCTTTCAAGAATTTCAATAAGACTTTTTTGTTTGTAACTTATTTTTTTTTATATCGTCTTAACCCAGTAATATTGGTTAAAACTTCTGATGGAGTCTAAATAGTTTTTTATTACAAAGGAAGGGAAAGAAAGGCATATTCAATTTTATGTAAAATGAAATATCATATTGAATTATCTGAAATTGATCATATAATTTTTTAATTATAAAATTATATTGTTTTATTTTTTTTAAAGAATAGGGGCCAGTAAGATTCCAACATCCGCTATCTTATATTAGGAGAAAAATACTTAATTTTATTTGATAGAAATTGATTATATTGTAATATTAAGAAAATTAGTATGTAATCCATTTCAGAACTTTAATTAGTATGTTCATTTATGAGATAATTAATAATTTTTTTATTTTTAAAATTGACGCTTTAAGGGTTTTTTTGTATTTTTCTCAAATAAATATCGAATTTGTGGATAATTAATAATGGTGCAACTGACTATATCACTGCAAACTGCTTAAACTATCCTTTAGAACCAACAATTTCCTTGTTGATTTAATACTGGGATTGAGAAAAAAAGAAAAAAAAAGAAAAAAAGCCCGTATCGAAGTGATAACGAATAAAATTTGCAATTATTGATTTTAGGCATTTAAGAACTTCTTTTTTCTTTTTTAATATAATATTTCAAAAATAAAATAAAATAAAGATATCGTCCAGGCCAAGTGTGTTTAAATTTTATCAGGAAATAGCTAATAGCTAATAGGCCAATTGCCTCTACCAAAATAGTAGTTTCTTGTTATTGCTTAATAATATGGAAACATTATAAAATTATTTAAATTAATAAATGATCCCACCTAAAAATACTTTAAGACATATTTTCATACCTCTTAAAAAAATAAAATAAAATAAAATAGAGAAAAAACCCTTCTTCGAGGAGATATTTCTATACGGAAAATCTTTCTGTCCGTAGACTCTCTCTCCAACTCTTAAAAAACTAAATTAAACTCTAATTCATCTTCTTCTTTTTTCTCAACTATAAAGATTTCACTACAAACTTTTAAATTTGATTTGAACATTGGAGGGTATTCATCAAAAACATCATGATAGACTTTTAATTTTTTTTTCCTCTACTTTGCATATCTTTATACTAGGATCATGGCTTATGAGAGTCGTTTGATGAAATAAGAGGAAAAATATTAATCATTTCTTATTTATTTCAAATGTCGGATATCTAATACCTCCTCCAGTACAATTGAGTTGGACTTAAATTTATAGGTTTAGATGTCATTTGTATTGCATGTGGTGCTCCTTTGATTTTTATTTTTTATTTTTTACTTTTTATTTTTTACTTCACCTCGAGTGTTTAATTAGTTACATAAAATCCGTTAAGTATATGAATGTTACTAAGTAATATAAAATGAATAAAGTATCATTCCCACAAGAAATAGGTTGAATATCAAACTTATGTTTATTGTTGATGCTATATAACAATTACCCAAAATAAGCTATGAGCTATCATCACAAGACTAGTCTATGTGGCAAGAATATGATAAATAAGTAACGCAGTCACACTTAAGGAAAAGAAAACTCAGATATCTCAAATACCCAGTTTGACATCAAGACACGCCTTTTCCAGAATGAGACGAGTCTTGGTACAAAATTACCGTTAAATAGAGATAGTTTGGCGTATTTTCGTTACGCCTGTAATTGCAGAATCATCAACCTATTAGCTGGCGATATCCCTTCTCAAATAATCGATCACATCATTGTCGAATTATCAAGAAACGTTATATTTATCTCCACCTTCTTACAATATAAAAGAAAAGAATCACACAGGTAAAAGTACGCTATTGTAATGTCCTAAATTTTTAATTTATTTATCTTATTATGATCAATGTAACAATTTATTACTTTAAATTAAACTTATTATTAAACTTTTTTGAAAATTTTCTATATTTTTAATTTTTAAAATTTTACATTTTTATCATATACAATTTTGAAAATTTATTTTAAAATTATTTAAAGATATGTGGTAAGTTTTAAAATTATTTTTGTGTTTTATAAATTTTTTTCGGACTTTCATGAGTTTTACAATTTTTTTCTAAATTCATTTACAGTTATAAGGCAAAGCAAAAAGGCTAAAAATAAAATAAAAATATAAAATATAAAATAAAAAATTTAAATTGAACCGATTGAATAGAATCAATCATATGAAACCGATCAAATTAAATCGATCAGATTAGACTGGTTGAATCAAACCAGACCCACCTCCTTTACTCTCATGAGCGCGATGTCCTCCATTTTCTTCTTTCTTCTTTCCTTTTTCTTTCCTTCAATTTTCTCACGATTCTCCCACCTCCACCCACCATTTTCGGCGAGGTTGGACTCTTTTGATTTCTCTTCTCATGGGCTTCAATAGATACCAATCTTGCCCTTGCCCACCATCATCACTCGATTTGTACGAATCAAACATTTAAAGTTTATGATCCTTTTACCCTTTTTCTTAAGATTTCTCTCAAACCAGATGTGTTATAAAAAAATCTAAAGTTACTAGCGTGTCATACTCGTTGAAAGCTTTGCGTGGATACTAATTTCATAATTTTTCAACGCCGAAAAATTTTGGAGATCTACAAGCTTAGCAGTGAGTTTTCGAGCCCTTAAAGTCATGTTTTTTATGAAATAAAAATAGATTCTTATTCGTGGTGTTATGAGCTTTATGTAGGTACTTTCATTTTGAAAAAATTGTATCGGCGCGTGGACTGTAATTTTGGTCCAAAGGCGCGGGCTCAGGAGTTTTGGAGTTAATATTATAGTCTTTCCTACCATTTTCAAATGTCCTAGACCCATTATAAGTGTCAAAATTAGTATTAATAAGTACGAACTCAAATTATTATTTTATTATAATATTTATGTTTATCTTAATACATTGTTGAATATATATATTACGATGATTATAATTGAGTGAGGTTATTAGCTAGAGTAGTATATTATAATTAAGGACTTTAGGAAAAGTTCGTAAAATTTTTTAGAATGTATTCAATGTTTGTAGAATTGTAGAAGATTTTAAATGTGAGTTAAAATTTATTATTTGCTATTATTGGTTTGTTTTGAAAATACTCGGAAAAAATTATATATTATTGTATTGTGGACCTAAGGCCTTTGGGCTATTAAGAAATATAAATTATATTATCTTGTAGGGGGATTAAATCCTAGGTATTGGAAAAATTCTGTCGAAATTTCGGCCCAGATTTAGGAAGTCTTTACCTCGTAATTTCTTCATTAATAGTCTATTTTTTATTATTTTATGGTATTTCTATATAGATAATTCGAATCAGCCATTTTCTTCCCAGCAGGATCATTAGGCAACGTGTCATAACGTTTTGTGAGTTAGATGTTGATTATTTTTATAATTTCAATATTATTAAATATTTTGGCATGCCCATGTATCATGAATATATGTATATGTAATTATATTATTATGAACACTTTATTTATTGCATAAATAATTTGTGATATTATTTGTGAGTGTTACCTCAGAGTTAATTTGGAACCGAGTGAGTGAGTGTGTATATAGATATTTTGTGGACATGGATTAGATGGGCAGATGGCTTGAGTTAATCTCGCTTGGGGCATGATCCTTATGGATATATAAGTCGAGGTATATCGCCTTGAATTGAACTCGCTGTCCCTTGCATGTGGAATTAAGGAAAAACGGCTTGAGTTGATTTCACTAGACCTATTGGATTAAGAGAGCTGTGTAGAGATTAGCTCCCATATATAGACGTATGGTATAATAGTGTGTGAGTGTGTGTGTGTGTGTGAGTGTGTGTCTGTGAGTGGCTCCAAACCATCTCCTTGTGCGAAATGTTGTGTTTTATTTTTTACTATGTGATTTGTGACTGATAACGTATAAAAAATAGGACCCTTAAGATTGTGACACGTGTATACATGAATTGAAAGCCTGTCCATCTGGTCAGACTGGATAGTAAGAAGCCCGACCTATTGAGTACAAAGAATCAGACCAGCAACACTCCTGAGTTTATCCAAATTCGGAATGGATAGACCGACCTCCTCAAAGACCAGAGAGGACGGATAGACCGACCTCCTAAAAAACCTATACTACAACAAGGCTTTGAACGCCGATATGGCCGACCTCAGTAAGTGGAAAGAACTCATTTCTATGTAGGTCGGATGAGTCCGGCACGACCTGATGAAATTAGGATAAAGATGCCGACCTCCTATAAGTTGGTTGCCTCCTTGGTTCAGTACAAGGATCATACGCACGCATGTAGAGGGTTTGAATCGGCCAGCTTCGCATTTATTATCCTATAACCCATAATTAATTTACTGCCTGATACACCAGGGGAATCAACTTTATTCAAAGGTATTTATGCACTGAACTAACCCTAAAAAAGTGGATCTCTCCTTCTCTAAAAAGGGACCAATATCTCTCTCTCTCACAATCACGCAGGGAGAACCCAGAACCATCATTCTCTTCTTGCAGGGAAAACAATAATCAACCTAACGAATTAGATCTCTGCCTAGGTGTCCTCATCTGGACGCCTCGTTGTATCTCACCATTATCGGTGACCATTGCATGGTAGAATTGCATTAGAATTAGATAGTTATAGAAATTGTATTAATAATAAATGTCTATACTCATTGAGTTGAACGCTTACCCCTGTTCAAATATTTTTCTCTAGATGACAGATAGACTTCCTTGAAAGATTGACCTACAAATCTTTCTCGCAGGATTAGTGTATTTTTCATTTCGTTTTCTTTGATATTTTTAAAATTTAACTCTAGAACTCCGCAATGAATGTAGGATTTAATATTTGAAAAGTAAGTATTATTCTTTCAAACTTAATGCGTATTTTGTGATATTGAATTTCTTCTATTGAGCTGAGCTCTCTATTGCACTAATGCATATTTTATGAAATGTTATGTGTGAATTGTGAGTGCGAGCTGAGCTCCACAAGTTGTTGGGTTTTATTCATATGTAGGTCGAGTGAGTTTTCTCTTCGTTGATATGTCCAGTTTATAGCGGAACTCTTTCCATTTAATTTCTTAATTTTGGACTTTTCTTTTGAGCCAAATTTTGGGTTTGATGTTTGATACTTACTACGGGCTTTGAGGGCCTTATATCGGTTCAAGTCTTAGTGTCAGTCCGGCCCATGAGGTTGGGTCGTGACAGCTGTTTTCTTACACCAAAACTCTAAGTAATTCATCGCATTCACTCTCTTTTTCAGTATATTGACTTGAGCGTTAGAGTGGCTGCCGTAGACACCCACCGTCTCATAGTCTCTTCTTTGCAGGTCTAGCCAATCAAAATGTAGTTTCATTTTGACTATATCATCGATCTAATATCTGTAATATCAATTGTAAAAATTATTTATATGATCCTAAGTAGCTGCAAATTTAAAATGAAATTAATCAAAACAAGATTTAAATTCATATTTAAAATTGGATGGACACTTATGAGACAAACATTTTAGGATTAGGGATTTGCATTTATACTAAAATATGGATTAAAATTGAATATTCAAAAAATTAAAGGTCATGATTTCAAAGTGATTAATCCTAAAGTATTCTAAACTCTTTTTCAAAGTGCATATTTTACATTCTAATTAAATCAACATCCAGTCTCACCGTATCAAAATAATTAGAATTCATTAAGATCTGAAATTAATCATTAAAGATCTTAAAATAATTAAAGTCTATTTATAAATTTGATTAATCTTCATCGTTCAGTTCTTCAACTCATATATTAAATCATCACAAAGTGAATATTAATAGAAGGCGAGCATTAAGATTACATAAAATTAAATCAAATAACAAAATTCCAAATGTATTGAATAAAAATCAGTTATAAATCCATACAATTAAAGTGTTAGTTTTCTAATTCTAGAATCAACGGATCTACTAACCCATGTTCAAAAAAATCAAAATAATAATAACAAAAAAAAAAAAACACAAGGAAATTAAAACTAGAAAGATCAAAAATTGAAATTTGCAGCTTCATTACATTGGTCCAAGCCTGTAAGTCTGTTAGAGTATTCTTAGTCAAGAATTGTTACACGGGGTTACTTGACTTGCAGGAGCTCACCCTTGTAATTCAAGCAAAATAACACGGTCTGATTGAGTTATGTAACTCTTTACACGGGTTTGGCTTCTGCCTGTATAGCTTTTTGGGATTGGTTCAATTTGATTTATCTAGTATTTTGATGTGATTTGTAAAATGGGTATTTTGATTTTTAATATTCCAGTTCAATTAGGAACTTAATAGATTGATTGCAAATCCCCTGATATTGATAACAATTGTTTTCATAAGGGGTATAAGATTTTGATTTTGATTTAAGATTGGCTTAGAAACTAAAATTTACCAAAAAATTTCAATATCGTTTTCGGTTAAATTTTTTTATGTTTCCATTTTGATTAGTTATAATCTTTTCTTTTTCTAATAATGTTCATATTCAGCGTATTTTTTTAGTGTTAATTTAGTCAAATAAAATTTAAATGTTATTTATTTTAGATAATTTTTATGAATTTTATACAATGATATAAAAAATTAAAAAATAAATTAAATTCAAATAGAAAAGAAATTAATTAAATGCAACGGTTGAATAAAGACTCGATCAAATCCTGAACTGGAACCTTGAGCAAGACTCCAAACAGTAGCATGAATATATCTAACATAGTCAGGATTTTTTCATTTAAAAAAGCTAAAATTGAACTAAAATTTATGGGATTCTTTTTCAGAAGTTTAGGGAGCGCTCTCCCTCACTAAGAAACATATTAAAAAGCTCTTTCGCTAAAGATACTTTGATTTTAACACTTTACGAAAAGTTGTTGATTTAGGATTAACCTAGAGTTTTGATATACTTTCTCTTTTTGTATCAACAGCTAATATCTTCTCTTTTTGTATCAACAGCCAATATCTTAGGATTATTTTAGGGTTTTCCACCAATATCTTCTTTTTTGGCTGAATTGTAATTTTTGGTGTTCTACGGCAGCTATGAGTGGCGGAATTTATTTGTTCTATTTAAAGATAGATTGAAGTTTCAATTTTTATAAAAATTATGAGATCTAAATTTTATCTTTCATTCTTATTTTTTTCCATATTTATGTAATTTTATTTTTTTTATTGTGATTTTATTGATATTTATTTATCAAAGTGATATATTATTATTTTGGATATTTAAATCTACGATTATTTGAATTATTCAACAATAGATAATAATTAACATAACTCGTTAATGAATTATATAATCTAACTTAAATGAATCACGCAGTTTAATTTATTGGTTAGAATTGAATTTCTTTAATTTTTATGACAGTTAATAAACTAAATCTGACATATATTTTTTTTGTTGTTTATTCCGACATATGTTTTTTTTGTTGTTTATTGGCTAAATTTTAAAATTAATTATTAATATACAAGATATGTTATATAATGCACGTTTAAAATATTTTTAATTACATAATATTTAACTAAAAAAATCTATAATTAAGCATGAAAGTTGTACTACAAGTACATGGCTATTTTTTTAAAGGAGAATTATTATTTAATTTTTATAATATGAAAAAAGATTATTAGTTGATTATTTGATTTTAAAAAATGTATTAAAATATTTTTAATATTTTGAAAAGTTTACGAATTATTCTCTCAGGCAATTTTAGCTATTAAGTATTGTAAAAAAAATTTAAAATATTTCTGATATGGAAGGATTAATTAGTAAACTTTTTAAAAATCTGAAATACTAATTAATAAGTTTTTCAAAATTATAGAGATTGAATAGTAAATTGCTTAACAAAAAAATTAATGAATGAACTAATTAGTAGATTTTTTAAAACGTCATGACGTTTTAATGTATTTTTTAAAATTAAAATATTAATTACTGAATTTTTATATATTATAGAAACTAAATAATAATTTTCAATTCCTTTAATTATATATAATATGTAAGATTAAGTTGACCTAATGTATTTATTACTAAAATTATTTAAAAAAAAGGTAATTGTACATAGTCAATAATTATAATATATACATATATTTTAACAATCTTAATTACAAGTAGATATATGTAATTATATTAACATATTTTAATAAAAAATAGAAAACATGTATAAAATCAGTTTTGGATGGGCTCTAGTTTGATATTAGTCTGCTATGATTTTAATTTTCTTCTTACAAAAAAAAAAAAACTAAAATATTAAAATAAAAACAGTAATGGAATGGGGTGTGCTGATTGTCCTCCGAACCTGTATTAAAGAATCTCAGTTGAAAAACAGAGAGGGAGGGCAATGAATGGATGAAGATATTGATGATGGGCAAAATGCATGGTGGGCGATGAGACCCACCGCTGAGTCACAAGATCATATATATATACACTCAGTAGAGATATTGAAGAAGAGAAGAGAGGAGGTGCGTCGTCCAAGTAAGCAAAGCAAGGTGATGATGGGGACGTCCACATCATCTTCTTCTTTCGGTTGCATATCACGGGGGTCCCATCAACAATCTCTTCCAAACTCACATGGCTACGTTTTTAATATCAACATCAAATGTTTAGGTGTGGTGTGGTGTTTGGTGGTGGTAGGAGTGGTGGTGGGTGGTAGTGCTGGTGGTGGGATCTTATAGAATTAATATCCAAATGTACATAGTGAGTGTATTTTTGCATGTAATGTGACTTAAAGTGAACCTCTGTCTTCTACCTTTACCTTTTTTCTTTTCCTTTTTTTTTCTAGCTATTTAAAATTCAAAGGTCTTATTAGTTTTAAGAGAGAATTTCAATTTAATCTCTGGATATTGTTATTATTAACAAGTCGGTCCCTATATTTTTAGAAATATATTGAAACGTTCTTATATTTTCTTTTCGTTAACAAAATAGTCATTCCGTCCTCTTTTCCGTTAAAAACAGATAAAAGATGAGAGAAAAAATTTTTAAAATATAATTTTATCCTCAAATAAAACTCTTTATTTAATCCTTAAATATTACTATTATTAACAAATCAGTCCCTACATTTTTAGAAATCTATTATATCCTTATCTTTTCTCATATCTATTAAAACGTTCTTGTCGTTTCTTTCCGTCAATGAAATAGTCCCTCTTCCTCCTCAAAAAAGAAGAAAAAAAAGAAGAACAAGAAGATGATGATGAAGGAGAAGAAGAAGGCGAAGAAGAAGAAAAAGAAAAAGAAAAAGAATCACCACCTCCTCATTCTCCTTAAACAAGAAGAATAAAAAGAAAAATCGAAGAAGAATCAAAGAAGAAGAAGAAGAAAAAGAAGAACCAAAGAAGAATAAAAAGATGAGGAAGAATCGAAGAAGAAGAAGAAGGAATAGGAGGAGGATGAGGAAAAAAAGATGGGTAATTTGATCTTTTACTATATTTTTAACGGCAGAAATAAATGAAATAATTATTTTGTTGACGGAAAAAAAAAAGATAAAGACATTTTAATAGGTTTGTAAAAATATAAAAACTGATTTGTCTATAATGGTAATATTTAGAGATTAAATTATAAATCTTCCTATTTTTAATTCAAAACAAACATATTTATTAAGAGGTACCGGTTAATCTATACATAAAATTCAAATTTAACACCAATAAAATTTTAAAATCAATAATTTGATATTTTACTTTTAAGGAGTCAAAAATTTCATTCTTATAAATGCAACAAATACTTGTTAGTAGTATGTTATTTCCTAATAGATTGATATAATGCTAATATAATTTAATTTTAATTTATTAGATTCAAATATTTAAAGTTAAAATAAAAAATAAAATAATATATATTATTTAAATGCATGTGTCATTTCATCTTAGCTCTTAAGTGTTGTTCAATTATTATTATTATTATTATTATTATTATTATATATATATATAAAATTACAAAGAGAATAATATGAGTTTGAAGATTTTCCCTTTATATAATTCTCTTTAGGGTTTGTCTTTTTAGGGTTTTATTTTGTTTTCTTCATATAATTATCATATCCAAAGGGGATATTTTTTTATACTAAAGTTTTAAGTGGGGAAAGGAAAAAGAATTGAGACAAATATTCTCTACCAAGTGGTGAGTGACCCCATCACCCATATATTTTTGTCAAAGTCTCCCCTTTTCTCCCACTAAGAAAACACAAACAATGGCTAATGTTTTCAAAATGGGTTCATCCAATGATGTGTAAATGTGAGTTTTTATTGCATGCATGATGATGTTGATACTATTATAGTCCAACATACACATGTTGTCCCCACCAAAGTTATGTGCATCAGACAACATCATCTCATCACCCTGTCCCTCTCCAATCAATCATTATATATTATATATCTTGTAATTGGCTGATTTCTTTCTTTTAACCCATTTCATTCCTCAACATGTTGGTCCTAATTTCTATTAGTATTATTTTGCTTCATGGGTCAAAATTAGAATAGTATTCATCCTACATTCTAAAGAAAAAAAAAAGTTTTTTTTGACTTAATAAATACTCCTAAATCTATTTAGACTTCAAATCAAGATAAATACTTAAATGGATATTCCCTAAATCTCAAGAATTAAAAATTTTCACCTTTAAATTTTTTAATAAATTTAAGTAATTTATCTGACGAGATATAATAATACTTGTACGTGGAAAATGTGTATCGATTAGTGTTTATACATTTAAAAGATAAATGTTAATATTATTCGACTAAAACTTATCGATAATGATATTAAATTATATTTTTTGAATGCATGAGTGTATGAAAATTTTCAAAAGGATGCCATGGAAAGGAGGTAATTAGAACTGTGGAAGGCATGCAAAGCAAAGATTAGATTATAGATTTGAGGAAGCAATTGTTTAAGCCTGTGTTTCTGCTCCTGAAGATTCAGTAGTCAGAGTATTAGTTTTTGTCCCTCTTAAGCTTTATGCAGTGAGAATGAGCTTTCCTTCTTTTCTTTTCTTTTCTTTTCTTTTCTTTTCTTTTCTTTTTTTGTCATTTTCCCATGAAAATAACAAGAGATGATTTTTGTTTACACTTCCAATATTTAAAACCCAACATCATATCCATTTATTTATTTTTTTAAAATGAAATTTCGCAATGATAAAATCTTTGAGTTCATTTTATATATCAATTATTAGAGCAGGTTAATTTTATTGTAATAATTAATAAGATTAGTTCATTATAAGATAGAAGTTTATCATGAATTTATTCATAGAAAAATGACAAATAATAGAGGTTTGGAAGAAAGAGTGAGAATCAAAGGCTGATAGGCACAGCAGTGAATAAAAATTGAGCTTTAAAATCATGAGAAAGAATAATTGGAGAAGTAAATTAGTAATTGAACAGATAAAAAAAGCTAATAATGCAAAGATAAACATGCGCAACACATAGATTCCACAAATTTCTCCATACTCATTATTTCCAATAATGTTGTCTTATTATAATCCTAAACCATTATTCTCCATAATTGCTTCAAACATTTTCATACCTAAAGCTATTCTCACCCATTCTTCCTCCAATTTTTTTTAAATAATTGCTTATTAAATTTATTTATAGCAAATCGATTCATTAAAAATTATAATACTCTTAGTAAATATTTCGATTCCATTCAAATTTAATAATTTTTTTTTATTTTAATATTAAATAATATATTTTTTTATAGAAAAAACTCACGCAAATATTCATCTGTAAATAGTATTAAAAAAAGAAAAAAAGGAAAGCAAGAACATGATTACAAAAGATTATGAGTGCAAAAGGACAATCTAATTGAGAGTTCTTTACCCCACACAGACATATACCACATACTAATCAGAGGCTTTTTATTTTCCCAATTCATAAAAAAAAAAAAAAAAAAAAAAAAAAGTCTAACTTTAAACAAAGCCTCCCATTTTGGACCCAGCATGCCTATGCCAAACCCTCTTTCACATTTTGGCCCCATAGTATTGTGTGTGTATTATTTATCTTAATAATTTATTTAGGGTAAAGTTCTCAGTGCATCACTGCTCACAAAATAAAATCATTTCCACAGAACCATAGGGATGCCTCTATAATTTTTCTGCTTATTAGCCAATAGTACTGGCCCTTATTACCGGTGGGTTCGATTCAATTCATTATTAAATTGAACCCATTAAAATTGAAATAATTAAATCTTTTAAATAAGAAAATCAAATCAAATTGCAAAAAATCAAGTCAATACAATTTAATTTGATTTAAAATCAGTTTTGTACTAATTTTATATACGTTGTTTAAGTGGACCTCAATTTCTCTTTATTTCATAAATTTTATCATAAATTTAAATTTAATTTAAAAACATTTGGTTTAGTTTATTTTATTAAATTTTTTTAATTAAAATTGAAACAAACTTATTAAATCAAAATAATCAAAATTTAAAATCAAGCAAAACCATTTTTATTTTGAAATTAAAATAAAATTTTAATTTACATCAATTTGATTAATTTTTCTTTTTATTTAAATTGAATAGTACTATAAAATAAATATTTTGATGAAGGTTCTAGCATTGAGCATTTTGATTTTGGGTGTGGTTTATTTTTATGGGGTGCTTGATGAAGCCCTAAAATAGTCATGATTAGTCTAATTTATTGGCAATAAGTCCACACATGAGGTGGGTTTTAGGTGTATAATGGGTGAGTTTCTAATCCTTAAAATTTCCATATAGTGATGGCTATAAAAGCTTCAAAAAAAAAAAAAAACCCTAATGTAATTATTCATGTAGAGTGAAGGAATCCCAAGAAAGCTAAGGGGGGGAATTTAGAGTTTGTCATGTTATTAAAGCAAAGACAAAGGCATAGATACATACAAGCCTATAATTTTCAGGCATACCTTCTTAGGGATTTACAAATATTCCACCATATCTCTGCTATGGTTATTATAACTGCTAGGAGAGAGCTTCATCATTCACTGACATTGCCTTGAAAACTACAGTAAAAAAAGAAGCTTAGCTCTTAGGCCTATGGTGTTTTTTTTTTTAATATTCTAAATTGCACCAAACATCATAAGTAGGATTTGGTTTTCAAAGGTAACAAGGATGGGAAAAAAGAAAAGATGGTCTCTTTGCTCTTTTTTTTCTCCTTTTTCTTTTTTATGTTAAAAGTAGAGATGGAGAAGAGATCCATTTGCTCATTGTTATGCTGAGAAAAGAAAGTATGTAACATGAAATAAAGGAGTGTTTACACTAGAAAAGCCCAAAATTTAATTTGTCTTTCTTTCTTCCTTTCTAGGAGTTTTCCTTTTAGATTTTGCCTGGCCTGTTAATTTCTGTGCTACAAGGTCAGGGTCATGTCTATTGGCTACTTAATTTCATTGTCTACTCATAAATAGATGAGCATTGCCTATGCCTATGACGCCAGTTAATGAACCTTAGATGGCATCAACGTACTGGGTCCTTCTGCTTGACGTTGGGTAGCTACTCTTTAACTTTAGCCCATGCTTTTCATTTGCTAGACACAATATGGGCCGAAGATGTAGGATATCCATAATTTAGCCTCTACCCTTTTAATAAATAATTTTTATTTTATTAACAAAATATTCTTTATATTAAATTTATTGTTAATCAAATAATAAAAAAGAAAAAGAAAATACAATTTGACACCCAACAAACACTAACATCAGTGCAATTTTCTTTTTTACCAATAATATTGTAAGAATTATTTACAGAAGTCTCCTGCTACTTCCTGAGGAAAATAAATTATATAAAAAAAAGGAAGCAACATGATTTCATAGGTCATTTTTCTGAATGTTGTTATTCACAAGGCATTTCTCTGTATATTGCTTGTCAGGAAAACGAGCAAGTCAATTCCTATTGAGGTTCTGCTTGATCATCTCCACGACTCTTTGTGATAAATTCTCAGCAAGTGTTTCTAAAAGAGGTTCAAACCCTGAACCTTCACCCCTGCTTCTGCATGAATATTTGTTTCTGCATTGCACCAGTTGTGCAACTGCATCAAGCTTTTCAGAGATTGAAGGAAGTAGCTTGCCTGCCTCATCATATAACTTAGTTTCAGCGCCATCTGAAATATCTTCTTTAGAGACCAGACTTCCTAATTCCGTAAATAGATTTAAAACATTCTCAGCAGCAGCATCTAAGTTGCTCAATGCTTCCCTGCATGCGGTTATTCTTTGCTGTAAATTATTTGCTTCAGATATCTCTTCCTTTTGTTGCATGGGTTCTTTGGCTTTTAAAGAATATTTTGTAGGGGAACGTTCACTTGATACACCTTGTGATAGTGTATCACTTGAGATCTGCGTGGAGTTCTTCACCTCCTGCATGGGACATTCATATCCAAAACATTTTAGCATGGTGATCTATAACCTATGATTATGTTTTGCAATGAAGAAGTGAATTGTGAAAACTCTTCTCTGATGATGTTATTTGCTCTTAAGTGCTTGGTCGTTGGGAATCATTGTCCCACACTAGGCAAATATAAGGTGAATTCCAATATAAAGAGTTAGGTTGCAACATTAACTTGATTAGTTAATTTAATATATAAATAAACCTGCATTAAAAATGAATTAATATTTAATATGTCTAGTACTCTCTCTGAAGTTTAACATGGTATTACAGCCAATTTGGGTTGTGAATTTTAGCCACCCATATAGCCCGAGTATATAGAAAACAAAGTTTTATATTATGAATTTGATTCAAAATCCCACGCATAACTAACAGTTGAATAAGACCTTTCACCTTTAGCTTTCTAGTTTTCAATCTTTCAAGGCGTTGAGTAAATTTAAGCAGAACAAAGAACGTCAATTGTGACAAATTTGTACGATATTGAAGGACAAACCTGTTTACAAGAATTTGCCTCTTGCACTTCATCTAGATTCTGGATTTCTGGATTCTCATAGGTGGTATGGCATTTAACATCTCTCCCATATTTCAAGGATATACCACCTTCATTGGCTGGCGTGTCAAACAATCTCTTGCAATCTCCAGGATAATTCCTCCGCACAACATATCGTGCAGAGTACCTTCTTCTCACTGATGATTTACTTGTGTCTACCTGCATACAAGATACTAGAAATCATTGTCATACTTGATAAAATCTCATATCCCAATTAGTTGTGTGTCAAGAAAATAAGTTTTTGTATGACTGAATTAAATATTTAACATTTAAAATTCATCTTTTGAATCTTTATTGGTTTACAAGGAGTGAGGATTTAAAAGCCAAAATTCTTTGCATTTGAAATTTAATTGTTTCAAAAGGAGTAATTTAGAATTTTAATTCTTTTTTTTTTCTTTAATATGATATAAGATTACTTGGGAGATCCTTTTGGAACCCAAAGAAAATGGGAGATTTTAAAACCTAAGCAAATCAAAACTGAAACTAGTCAAATCCAAGACTTGAAACCTGTCAATGGTTCATGACTTTGGACCAGACTATAACCATACTATTTCCAGGTGCCCTCAAACCCTTTTCCCTAAGCCTGTCCTGAGTCAAGTTGGGCCCAAAATTAGATAGGGATAGGCTCATTCAAGCCCGACCAACCATTTGCATATTATTTTGAATTTTCTTACTTCAAAATTACACAACAAAAATATAATTGATTTTACTCATCTTTCTATGCAAACTTGGAATAGAAACCGAAATCAAGTGGAACCAAAACTGAACTGAACGGGAACAGAAACTGAAATCAAAATTAGAAACAACACAATTTGAACTGAAACTGAAAATTGAAAATAGAATTAGAATTGGAATGAGTTAAACCAGAACCACTATGCAACTAAAAACTGAAACTAAAGCCCGTTTGAATTGGAACCCAGACCTGATTATACCGAAATTAAAACTGAAATTAAAACTAAAATCGGGACTGAACGAAGTGGACACCGGGTTGGACAGAAGCAGAAGGTATTAGTCTGGACCTTATTTCCATCATACCTATAACTCGAAATTTAACCCGTGGCCAAGGCTAGTTAAAGCGTTTGTTGTCGCAACGTCCTCAAATGACACCCTTTAGCTTATCATTTGAAATTAATCTTTATTTAGCTTTAAATATATATGAGAATTTTAGAAATTCAAATCCATTTATTTTAGCCCATCAATCAGTTAATTTTTGCATTTTGAATTCCAAATCCAAATTACCTTTTTCCCAAATTCAACTATCAAAACAGACATTAAATAATATTATTTTAGTTCTATATTATATTTTGGTTCGCTATTCAACTCTATCTGAATAATTTCCAAGCAATTTATTTTCTTTTTCCCAATTTGACTCTGAAAAAATCTGGTAGAAAAACTATTGGACAAATTATTTTTTCCTTCGTTGTATTATGCCATAATCAACATTTAGGTACTTGTACTTTAGAAAATATTCCTCAATTTTGATTGTCATGAACATTCTGTTTCTCCATTATTTTTTTTTTCCAATTTATGCCATTACTATAGAGGAAAATGCCTTAATAGCCTCTTGATAAATTATTATTTCATCCATGAGTTTTAACATTATGAACAATATCGATAAAAGTGTAAGACAGAAACAATATTTAAAGAACATTTTCATCTATTTTTCAAAATATAAAAATTTAAGTCCTGATCACAGGTTAAAATTATTGGTTCATAGGTATTTCAGTTTGAAACATTTTCTATTCGAATCAATTATGATTTCAAAATAGTTACAGTTTGAAAATGATTATTATAGTTTAAAATGATACCGATTTAGTTTCAATTACGATTCGACACTGATTTAAATTTTTTTTTTAAATTATGAAAATCCTAATATTTTATACAGTAGAATATATAAATTATAATGTAAGAGTTATTTATATATAATAAAAAGAAATAAAAGGAACTAAATCAATTAATATAAACTAAAAAATAAATAAATCAGCTCAGTTCTAGTTCAACTGACCGATTCCAGCTCGGTTCTAATTCAACTGACCGATTCCAATCCTAGATTAAGGAGGGGATACCAAAATCGACCCCTCGCCGTCTCGATTCAGTTCAAGCATCGGAAGTATTTGACCAATTTGGTCCCAAATTTAAATAAGCTAGTTCCAATCCAATTCATAGTCCGAACAAAACTATTTCTAGACCTACTTAAAACTAGCTATAAGCCTACAACATACTAATGCAAAAGTTCTTAAGAGACCTTCTATTAAGCATAAAATATATGGACCTGTACATGCTAATTTTTCATCTCTTTCCTTCGAAAATTTGTCTTCAAAACTTTTTTTTTTACATTTATGCTCCTTTTGTTTTATGAAAAATTTTTCAGCAAAACATTTTCGTATTTTTTAACATTTAGAACACTTATAAAAATTGATTAATAAAAATATTTTCCTAATCAAAAAATAATTTATGTCATTTTTAAGGAAAATAATTTTTTTAAAAAAAAAATCATTTTCTATATTTTAAGAATTTTATTAATACTATTATATATAAATTTATTTTTTTATTTTTTAAATTAAAATTAAACAGCGAAAAATAAATTATTTTATTAAAATATATTTCTTATAAGAAAATATTTTTCAAATATAAATTATTTTTTGCAAACAAAAAGAAATTTAGAGAAAAAATAAATTCTTCTCATTTGGACAAGCCCAAGACTTCCCCCCACTTCTTGAATTCAATTCCAGCCCCTAAAATGAGTTGACCTTGCATCATAAAGGAATAAAAGATACTAACCTTGGAGCTTGCTGATAAACTGCAAAAATGCTGCTGGAAAAGATCGTTGTCTTCCAGTTTCATATGGTAGTAATCATCTCCAATAGCCTTATGCATTTGGCTTCCAGATTTATGCAAGCTCTGCTGTTCCATATGACCAGAAGCGGGCTTATAACTTGTACATGTCTTATGCCCAAATTGATCATCATAATTAGTCAAAAAGCCATCACTTTGGGGACAAGCGTGTCTTTTTGAGGGGGCTTTCAGCCCATCATCCATAAGAAGGTCAGCTTGCCCTAGAGAGCTCTCGCCATTCGATGGTATTTTAGGACTTTGTACTGCAGGAAACCACATACCCATGATAAGAAAGAGTTGAAGTAAATGACATTATCTCTATTACTACACTTCTCTTCATTGCAATAAGCATTCAGCCTAATAGATGCTAGACAATGCGTTCCAAATTGTAACAAACTAGATTTGTAGGAAATAGTTGACATATTTTCTATTGACAAGAATGTTTATATACATATTATAAAACCTTGTTAAAGTAACAAATTATTCTCTTAAAAATCTTTTATATATTAATTAGTACCAATTAGTTATATGATTTTGTAATTTATTCTAATTATGTATAAATTATACTTACACCATAATATAAATATTGTCATGACTTGCATATTAGGTGGAACATACACAAGAGGTATCCATCAACATACTAAGAACTGGGATAGGAAAAAGCAAAATTAAGACGACATGCATATTAGCTGGCACAATCAAAGTAGATCACTCTTAATTAGATGACTATTGTATAGTAAACAAAGTCCCAATAACTATAGTTGTCAAATTGAGATTTGAATCGAGAATTAAAATCTTTATTTACGAATTGTGAATCGAATAAAATTCTATAAAAATTATAAAAATTAATTAAAAATAATATATGTTCTAAAAATAAGTAAAACAAATCTTATAATTAAACAAATCTTATAATTATCATTTGTATGATTAGAAATATTTTTTTATAGTAGAATAGAATGTATTTTCTATATTATATAGTTTTATATTATAAATTATAAACTCTAGAATTATATTTAATAGTTATTATTATATATATGTTGAAACTCCCATGTAAATTTGATCAAACAGTTAAATAGTAAAAACAATATAGCAGGTTTTAATATTATTAATATAAATTGTCAAAACTTAACAACTATAATTAGTTAAGCAAATTAACAAAAAAGAAAAGGGGAAAGAAAGAAGAGAGAGAATGAAAAGAATAGGCAATAGAAGAAAAATAGTCAAGAAAATGTTTTATTTATACTTTTCATGGCAAAAATGAATGAAATCTTAATTTAAAAATAAAGAATTGAATAGGTAAAGACTCAATCAATTCACATTAATTCACTTGTTTCTTTCAATTTAGACACAATTCAGGTGTATTTGCAATTTACCGGGATATAGAATCAAATCGAGATTCGGATCAAGAATGTAACATTCAGGTACATTTAAGATTTGCCCTATAGATTTGAATCGATCTATTGAGAAATTTATTTGAATCAAGAATCGTAAGATTCTAACAACAGTGCCAATCACCAGCAGTATCAAAACAACCTAATCAAGGTAAATCTTCAAGCATGGTGGAGATGCTGAAATGATAATACAAAGAGACCTGCCTCTATAAATATTGTATGATGCTAAAGAGTTTCATAAGTAATGTCTGCATTCTGCAGGTTAGCTAATATTGTGGTCTCACAAAATAGACTATGCTAATAGATTGTGAATCATGCTCACTGCAGTTTGCTAATCACCAGGTAGGAAATACTGATGGCATATTAGACACAGCCCATGAAGCATGCCAACATCATGCATCAAGCAAGCAGGGATCTTAAGCGCACTCTTGATAATATGTATTTCCTTTTGTCATCTAAACATTTCCATAAAAGAAGCTTGGAAAAAGTTGTATCATTTTGATCTCACACTATCTTCATTTAATGAATAATTCAGCATAACTTTGTTATGTGGAAGTAAAAGATCAGCCTTACACAAATTAGATGACAAGACCGGCATCTCTGCATCTGTTAAAAGCTGTGCCTCTGGAGAATTGAGTAAATCAAGACATACCGTATAAATATTATGCCAGTGCTTGTCCCTAGCAAAATAGTTGATGCACATAAGGAAGCAGTGAGCAGGGAGAAAAACAAAGAGACTATTAGACAAGACAATTATTACAATGGCACTGTTGAACACTCACTTGAGAATTTCTTGAGACATTGTCGAACTTCTGCTGCTATTAGTATCAGGAGAAGTTTTGGACAAGCTACTGAGGCATGATTCATTGCCTTGCACATCAAATTCAAGGCTCTTTCGGGTGAAAGCTTCACGGCAGATAGTGCCATATTCCCCACCATCACTAACCAAGGGAGATGGACTTTTTTCTTCTACTTCTTGTTGTGGCTGGTGCCAGCAGCAGGAAGTATCAATGAGTATATAGAAATAAAAATAACAGAAAATCTATAATATCTGAAACTTGTTAGTTGTTGAAGTTTTGAAAACATGAGGTGGTCAAAACAAAGAATTTTGAGTGCTTTGCATGGATAAATATATTCTTGATAACATAAGTTCATCAAAAGATTGAGAGATTTGGTTTTGTCAACAGTATTTGATGGTATTTGATGGATCATTGATGTCCAATAAAGTAAATATTGCACAAAACCCAAGTAATTAAATAAAGTGGTTTGCATGCTAATACTATTATGGAATTTTTTTTTTCCATTATTGTCCAATATACTGCTTAGCTGAATATTTTATAAGTTCATTATCCACTACATTGCTAAACACTAAATTAGAAATTTGATTTTTAGATTTATAGAAATGGAGATCTTTAATAATATGTACAGTGAAAACACTATAGGGAAAACTTCTAAATAAAATATTTTTTTGTGAATTTGAGATAAAGAATAGTGTGTTTTGGCTTTATCAATAAATCAACATCTTGGTTTTGCATATGCAAATCATCAGGACCTGTAGTAGAGTACCTGAGATGAAGTGAAATCAGGATTCAGTATAAGACCAGAATGTGCAACTTTAGTCTGTGCCCACATGGGAAGTCTTGAAATGCTAAACCTAAATGTTGATGCCCTTCGAGTCCCCCCTCCTTGGTCAAGCACCTTTTGTGCAACTTGACTGGAATCTGGCAGAAGTACACCTTCAGAATTCATTATGCACTGCTGGTCTTCCTTTTCAGAAAATATGATTCGACCAAAAGCAGCTAACGGGACTGAGTTTTTGTAAGTCAATAGACCAGCTTTTTCCTTAATTCTCTGCAGTATCCTGGAAGAAATATGCGCAGGCAGCTTCCATACAAATATGCAGCCATCACCTCCCACCTAAGTATATAAACAAAGTTAGTAGTGCATTAGTGATATAAGAAAGAGAAAGCTAAAATATCACTTGAATTTTGATCTATCACATATTTTACAATAAAAACCACTGTGATCTTAAAGAGGAAATTGTCCGGCAATATCATAAAGCTCTTAGGCTGTCAAGTCAAGTGTGCACGACTCAGTCTCAAGATTGGGGGAAGTGCAGGATGCACTAATTTCTCTCTATTCATAAATCTTCTTAAGAAAATGGGTGGGACATAATCCACCCTTAAAAGCTAACTCAGAGGAAATAGGAGAGCCCTAAGCTTTATAAGGGCATATAATCGCTATCTCAAACCAATGTGAGAATCTATATTACTTGGAGTTGGATACAAGTGTCAGAAATGGATACATAAATGTCTAATTTGTCAACTTTCTAAATAGAAAATACAGCGATATGGATCTAAATTTAGGCACATTATATATAAAGTTATATAATAATAATTATAGTCTAAATAGAAGATCAAATGTAACCAAATACATCATCCAGAATGTAACCAAATAACTACTTTTATCTAAATACATGCTCTTTATTTTGAGAGAAAAGAATGCTCTATTAACTATGCATGAATATGTCACTTAAGTATCTGAGTGTACACGGATGCATATTCTGTAACATCCTCTGGGCCCACAACAGTAGATATTGTCCGCTTTGGGTTCGAGGGCCTTGGCCCAGCCTTCCCCTCACGGTTTTGTTTCTAAGGGTTCACGCCCAGGGTTCACGCCCAGCGTCCTTCCCCCGCATCCTTCCCCTCAAAACGCGTCTACTGTGATCTCTTGGGGCTTGCCCTTATAAGGCGTCGCCCCTCCTTACCTCTTTCCGATGTGGGATACTTTCAATCCACCTCATAGGGCTTCTACCCCCCATAAGGCCTGAGCGTCCTCGCTCAGCACACCGTACTCGTGAGGCCCAGGCTCTGATACCAACAATTGTAACATCCTCAAGGCCCACACATCGGAAAGAGGTAAGGAGGGGCGACGCCTTATAAGGGCAAGCCCCAAGAGATCACAGTAGACGCGTTTTGAGGGGAAGGATGCGGGGGAAGGACGCTGGGCGTGAACCCTGGGCGTGAACCCTTAGAAACAAAACCGTGAGGGGAAGGCTGGGCCAAGGCCCTCGAACCCAAAGCGGACAATATCTACTGTTGTGGGCCCAGAGGATGTTACAATTGGTATCAAAGCCTGGGCCTCACGAGTACGGTGTGCTGAGCGAGGACGCTCAGGCCTTATGGGGGGTAGAAGCCCTATGAGGTGGATTGAAAGTATCCCACATCGGAAAGAGGTAAGGAGGGGCGACGCCTTATAAGGGCAAGCCCCAAGAGATCACAGTAGACGCGTTTTGAGGGGAAGGATGCGGGGGAAGGACGCTGGGCGTGAACCCTGGGCGTGAACCCTTAGAAACAAAACCGTGAGGGGAAGGCTGGGCCAAGGCCCTCGAACCCAAAGCGGACAATATCTACTGTTGTGGGCCCAGAGGATGTTACATATTCCATATCATATCTCATGAAGTGTTGTGTCGACACACGTACAGCATAGCAAATTGAAGAGTTGGAGTATCATAGGTGAGATTTAACATATCCCCTCATGCTCAAGACCAAACACTTGGAGAGTAAAATAGTTATAGGAGGCGTAATATTGGATGAAAATGCTCTAATACCATTTAGAATCTTGAATTGAAGAGTGGACATGAATGAATGAACTAGAAGCAAGAGTTCATGAGCTGTGAAGATTGAGCTTACTTGTGATTCGACCAACCATTGCTAAAAGGTAAAAACTAACCAATTAGTTAGTTGGCCCTTTATGATTATTAACTCCTTACATTTGATGCCTTCTTTATATGTGGAACTCTGATAGAGCCAAATTTAGACCCATTTTCCATATTAATATTTATGTTAATTTACACATTTTCTACCTAATTTTGTGGTTTTAACCTTATTTTGCAGAAAATGGAGTAAAATGGTAATTTGGCAAAAATGGCCTGAAATCTGCCCAAAAGAGAGCAAAATTGCACAAGCATGGTTTGCCCAAATTGTTTGCCCAAACCAAAGTTGAAGCTGAAATGGAAGAGGAACAATCTGCTGTTTGACCAGACTGTTTGCCCAAACAGACTGGGCAAACAGATTAGCAGGGCAAAAGCAGAGCACAAAAATTAGACTGTTTGCCCAAACAGACTGGGCAAACAGGCCAGCAGTGCGCAGGCAACAGGGAAAACCGACTGTTTGCCCGAGCTGTTTGCCCAAACAACGCGGGCAAACAGCACCAGCAACCAGCAGACAGTAAATTGCGGGAAAATCAAAATTCAAATGCTCAAGAAGTGTTTTCCCTCTCAAACACGTGTGGACAGCTCAGCAAACCCTAAAGACACCTCAGCACTCAATCCCACATATTTAGGAAGGCAAATCTCATCAAAATACAATTACCTTCCAAGAATTCAACTCCAATTGGGAAAAGGAGTCCAATCTCAACAAGGAAACCTAGGGCAGCCTCTTCAGCTATAAAAGGGCATGCAAACCAGCAGATCAAGTATCCTTGAATCATCTTTGGATCAACTCATCCTCGGCAGGACCACTCCAGCAGCTGCGCGCCCCTTGCGCCAGCCCTTCTCCATCTCTTTTTGTTTTCTTTCTTTTCTTTTATGTTAGTTTCAGCCATGAGTGGCTGAAACCCTTTTTCTAGTTGAAGAATAAGGTGAAATTTTGGTTGTTTATGGATTGGGAGATCTGAACCTTTATGTTATTCTTTTATTAATCAGTATTTATGCAATTTTGTGCTTAATTCATTGTTGCTTTGTTGTTTTGATCAAATTGGCCACTTGATTCTTGATTGCAAAGTAATTCTTTGTTAGTTTGGATAATTTTTAGTCCGTAATTGCTGGAATTATTCAAACACAAGTAACCCTTGGTGTAAAAACCTAGGAAATTGCATAATCTAGCAATATCACCATACGTTTGGGTAGCTAGAATTAGGTCTCTCTATTTCTTAATGCAATTAACAGTTGTTAGATGCCAAAGGCCCAAGGACGTTCCTTGGCAACTTGTTAATTAGTGATTAATTAGAGGTCGTTCCCTAAATAATCTATGCTTAAGGAGGGATATGGTTGGTGAGAAGCGTCTTCCACCTCCATAACTAATTTATTGAGTTAAATAAGAGAATATAAGTTTCAATGATCAATCCCAACAACTAAAGTGGATCCAACTCTTCAACTAGGCCTTTCTCATTATTTAATTTCTCTACTTTAATTATTTGCTTTTCTCTATTGCTTTCAATATTAGTTTAGTTTATCAAACCTCAAAACCCCCATTTTACTTTTATTGTTTGTTTCTTTACTTGGTCTTGACAAGGAAAATAAGTAAGTATCAATTCCCTGTGGATTCGACCCTATTGCCACTATCTGCAAGTTTATTGTTGATTGTTTAATAGGTTTATTTTTTACGGCTTCGACAACCGCTATCAAACTCTTAACAAATCCTACCACATACAAGCCCTGATCAAACTTCTTCCCTCATCAATTGCTCTTCAGATTCTTCATGAGGAATCAATATTATTTGGCCCTTATCCTATGATATTCAATATTTCATTTTCTGGGTGCAAACAGCTCGATAATTGGAGCATAGCATGGCAATCTGTTCTAACTTGTATGCTTACAGAATCATATAAACAGTTACAGTCTTAAATTAATAAAAACTTGATTACAAGTCTCAAGATCAGTGATGATTAAAATGTAGTAATATGCAGATGTAGGGTATGTTCAATGGAAGTCTAAAATCTAGAAGTTTGCATAGACATGATAATATATCAACAATGACTGTTAAACATAACAAAAACTCACGGACACCATGTGCTTGCAGTCAGGTAAAAAGATGACACCAGTTACAACTTCACCATGTCCCATGACTTGCACAACCATTTCTCCACTGATAGAGTCATATATGCACATAGACTTGTTAGAGTAGGAGACAACCAGATAACTGCAGCTTGGATCCATCGTAACCTATAAATGCATGATTAGATCTCAGCATAAGGTCATGAAAAGGCTATATTACATTACAGGCTATTTACATTACTCACCTTAATTGGATCTCCAAAATCTTTATCCTGCTTGAATGATTTAATTGGCTTCCCAGAAGCAATGTCGAATGCATTGATTTTCTTATCCTACAAGTAGATTAACTAAATCATCAAATGTCCAAGTTCCGGAATCTGAACTTTGAGGAATCTGCCATATAATCGGTTAATCAAAAGATTTTTTAACTCCACATCTTTACAGGGGAACTTTTTCAATTGATTGCACTTAATATGGGTTTTTCTTTTCAACCCATCAATCATAAAATAATTTGCTTATATCCATTAATTTCTGAGATGTAATTTACCTGCCCAACTGTGACAACGAACTCCATTGCTGGATCTACAGCCATGTCATAGACAGTTCCATGAGATGCTAGTTGATGATGACGACGCAAAATCTGATGACCACTATCTGTTGCAGAAACATCCCGGAACACCAGAGACCTGTGCGAAATAAATTTTTAGTTTACTATAAAAAAGAAGGGATATCAAAATACGCAATTATCAATTGGTTGTTATGTCTTAAAACTGATTTAAGTTCAAGTAGAAATGTAGAACATAATGCAATTTAGTAGTAATAAGAATTAATTAGTTTATTTCATTATGTTCTAGAAGAAATATAGCATTAACAATTGTTTCTAAAGGTTCAACATGCAACTTAAAAGAGTGAACTTGCAGCACTATACCTATCAGCACTACAGCTGAGAATCTTAGAGCCATGGCAAGTGAGCTTTACAGAAGTCACAGCAGCTGAATGGTCATAAATGCTTTCAATAAGATCAAAATTCCTGAGAAGAAAGGGAAATCTTGTTGACACACAAGATGAGTTGACAAGAAAACCATGAAAGTGGTAAGTTTAAAGTTTAAAACCTTTTGCCGTCATAAAGATGGATGATTCTGTCTCGTCCCCCTGATGCAAGGAAGTAATTGCCATCCACAAAGTCTTCAGAAATATCATCTTTGTTGTTTGACAAGCCAAAGCTCAATGAAAGGATCTCTGCATCATGGACACCCTGCCAGAACAACCCATATGTTACTTCTGATAATCAACAGGCTTAGAACTTCTTTCATGAGAGAATGACCCAATACACAAAGCATTCACATCATAGTTGTCAAATCGAGAATCAAAATCTTCATTTTATGAAGTGAGAATCGAGAACCAAATCGAATTGTAAGATCCAATACAAATCAAATTAATTAAAAAGATATATGATCTGAAAAATAAGTAAAAGAATCATTGTAAAATATTTTGAAAAATGTAGAATTATAATTTAGCTAATTAGAAATATATTTTATGATAGAACCAAATATTCTTATTATATTGTATAGTTTGATATTATAAATTATAAATTCTTGTAATTATCATTGCACATATGTTGAAACTCCCATTTAAATTTGACCAAATAATTAGATAATTAAAAAAAATAGTGAGTTCAATTAAAATGTTAAAATATACTATTGTACAATATATCATAACTTAATTATAATAAGAGAAGTAATTTAGAAAAAAAATAAAGAAAAATAAAAAGGAGGGAAAAGAATAACTGTGGAAGAAAGATAACTAAGGAAAGGTTTTATGTAAATTTTCATAATAAAAATATAGTGAAATCTTAAAAATTTTGAAGCGATAGGATCTAATGACCCTGTAGGAAAAAAGCAATCAAACAAATCATTCAATTCGTATTGATTCAACTTACTTACCATCAATTATTCAGGAACAACATTTATGATTCACACCATGGATTCAAATTGATAAAATGGGGAACCAAATTAAACTATATGAAAGAATTTGACAAAAATTCTTCATCCCATAGATTTGCATATAGGATGAAAAAATGAATCGAATCATACGAATTGAACCAATAATTGTAAGATTCTAATAACAGTGACCCAAACTAGTGGGCTCTGAAAGGGTTTATGTACACAGCCTTACCCCTTCTTTGCAGAAGGCTGCTTTCATGGCTCAAAGCCTCAAACTCATGACCTATAAGACCTATAGGTCACAGATGGAGTAACTTTACTATTATAACAAAGCCACCCTCATCTGAACTTCTGTCACATGAAAACAAAATTTTATGGCTTCTACTGCTTTGTCTCAATAAGAAAAGATTTCAAATGAAAAAAATTAGCTTCCTAATTTTACCTGAAATAAAGTATAATCAGATGTATGTAGGTTATAAATGTGAAGATTTCCTTCATAATCACCGGCAGCCAAATAATTTCCATCTGAGCTGGTAGCCATTGATCGAAACCCTTGGGTGCTAGTGCTTGCCTCCATGGTATCTCGCTCAAAAATCCCGGCACTCACTGGAATGACAAACAGTAAGATATGGTAATTAGGCGAGGCATGAATGCTCAAATGTACTTTTCACAAGCAAATTATTATGTTGTTTGATATAAGAACTTGAAAAATTAATTTATTTTGGCTTTTGCAAAGAAGTATGAACAGTCTCACAATGATAGAAATTACCTAAATTTGCAGTGACCGCTGCTTCTTTATTCAAAATATGATGGTCAGCATCGTGATCTACCAAATCAGGTTGCAATGCAAGGTCCCATAACCTAATAGTACCATCAGCCGAGCATGTTGCAAAAGAAACTCCACCAGGACAACCTCTAGCAACACATGCAAGTGACAGATCATGCATGTTTTCACAACAAAGATTTTTGACATCCCAAATGCATGCGGAATGTGAAACTAACATGCAACGCCTGGTGGCCTGGAAGTATAAGAAATGTTAGGTTGAAATAAGCTGTGATCTTTTAGGCTTCAATAAACTACTTGGGGAATGAATTTTGAGCAGCAAGAAAACTAACTGCACTGAAACTGAAAAGTAAGATGAATACAAGGAGCAAAAAAGGCTATACAAACTTTAAACAAAGCAATCACCTTGTTCACATCATGGATATCCCATATGTAGAGAGTACGATCTCCATAAACAACCACTGCAAAGAAAATGTTGAATATCTTAATTTGAAACTAAAGAAAGAGTCCCATTAGTAGGACACCGATTAAATACTTACCCAAATTTTCTGAGGTAGAGAATTGACAAGCTACTGCATCAGGAAGGGCAGGCAAAAGTTGAAAACCCTTTTCAGGAGCACTAGGATGGTACACATCAGTTCCCGCCTGGCAACTTTTGGCTTTGGAGTACAGCAAACTTCCAACATAATTGAGAGTCTCACTTGTAAAGAGTAGTACGATGCCATTAGAACATGCACAAGCAACGAGCTTATCAGATGCAGATAGTGCAAAGCCTTTTGCAACCTGAAAATTAAGGTTGGAAACTTGTGAATCAAGAAGGGTATAATTCAACAAAATGATATTATAGCAATTTTATTATCACTTTATATAAAATCCAAGGACCGACTCCTGTATATTATCTATGCCCACTGGACATGGTTTCTCTATTTCAGCACCCAAATATGCACTGTACCACAGAGAACATTATATATCCCAATTCAACAGTTTGGAAAATCGCACATCATTACATACACATTTAGCATCCTATGGGGAATTCATAATGCTGTCACTTCGTGCATCTAGACCAGCAATTTGCACCTCAATTATGGTTTCAGTTTTTGCTAGTATTCAAGACTTCTTGAAATGCATCATTGACTATGTAAATAATTAAGTAAATATACCTTTAATTCCACTGAATTTCTAACAGACAACCCATGATCCACAAGGCATAAAACACCTGTAAATAAAAGAAGCAGAATGGAAATGGACTCTTTGTCACAGAACTTTTCTTCAAAAATTCCATCGCATTACTTCTCATACTAATTGTAGGCGAAATCCAACCTTCATCAGTTAATGCATAAATAGCAAACAGATCACCAGCTTGTTTATTATTAACAACACATCTACTGGTAAGGATTGTAGATGTCACAGATGTAAATGAGCTTCCTTTCTGAGCACCAAGATTAACAGGTTTTCCATGCATTGTCAGTGACAATGTCCCTTTGTTTAAGCGGGTCCCTGGAGATGATCCAATTGTCCAGATTTTCAAGTGCTTCTTTCCAGCAGTAATAACAAACTCTGCATCTGCTGAGAAGCTCACAGATGTAACAGCAGAACAAGATGAACTTGCCTTTATCTTTGTAACCAGCATTCCACTCCGCCAATTCCATAGATAGATATATCCTCCAACACACACAAGATGCTCCCCTTGAACAGAACAAATTAAGGGTGGGGGAAAAAAAGAAGAAATGAATAAAAATTGGGAATACCTAAAGAAGAAGAAGCAAGCACTACTGCAAAACTGAAGCATTTAATTGATTGATTGTAACTCACCATCTGGTGAGAAAGCAATGCACTCAACTCCATATAGATGGTCCTTCAGTTCAGATACAAAAGCCTTAGTTGAACAATCCCACACTAATACTGCAGGTTGATTCCCTGACTGCAAAAACATGTTAAATGCATGCAGGTAATAAACGTCATTTCAAGTCATCTCCCCAAAATTATTTCTCCAAGCATACTAACATATAATTAGAATATAAGTTTACCATTTAAAGTTGTGAAATATCAAGTTTGCTTTTATGAAAACCCTTATATTTGGTAGGACATAATGTAATGTAACGTAATCAATAATACAATAAAATAAATGATATAATGTAATAGAATGTAATTGTCATTCCGTTTCCATGTTTGGTGCAAAGAAAAAAATCAGGATTGCAATACAATGATAATATTTGTCCTAATATTAGTTTATTTTTGGTGGTATTGATAAGGGAGGGACAGTAGGTGCATTGACTGGTGGCTGGATGGTGGTTGTAGCAGTATTAGTAATAGTGGCCATGTGGTGTGATGGTCATTGATTAATAGCGGTTGTGGAAGTTGGGGTGTTGGTGATAGAGAAGGTACAGTGGCGGTGGTGCTGGTGGTTGTCAAGTGATGTATAGTGGTAATTGCAATGAAAGAATAAATTAAAATAATTAATCATAATTAAATGCAGGTTTAAGGTTTGTATATGTAATGGTCATTACATAAGTCAAGGTGTAACTCATTACATTATAATGTATAATTATAGTATCAAATTTTTATTTATAAACAATGAAATGCAATGTAATCACCATTCTATTACGCCTTTTTTTACGCCTACCAAACGTAGCTTTTAAGTTTATATGATTCACCCATCAACTCAAGCGTTTATAAGAGCTTCATAATTTGTTTATTAGTCCTAAGCAAAGCAAGCACTACTGGCCTTGTCACAAATTTCAATTATTAAAATTTCTGAAGTGATCGTGATAATAATTCCTAATCTAATCAAACTGAACGTAATCCTCTCAATCTGCAAAATCAGCTTAACATTTTGCCAGTAAAAATACACGTTATAGAAACACTAGGAAATACAAGCCAATTATTTCCTCTTGTTGCGTCAAAACACAAGCTGCCAATTCACTATGATCGAGCTTTTCCATATTAAGTGAGCTTATATTATACCACTGCACTCTACTCAATCTGAAACTCACAACCGCATACGCAGAGATAAATAAATAAATAAATGGAATCGAACATAAAAGGTACAAAATAAATTAGTACCTCGCCAGCAGCTATAAAACGCCCATCCTGTGACACCGCAACACAGCGCAAGGGTTTCGGCGTTCTATGAGACACCATGAGATGCGACTGTTTGCCGGAATCCACATTGTAAACAACCACCACGCATCCTGCCACATAAGCACAGCTTGCTGTGGATATGTTGGAAGCCAAACCATTGGCATTCTTTGTCGTTAATCCAATAATCTCTTCCAAAATTAGCTGCAATTTTTCACAGAAAATCAGAGATTTAGGGTTATGGATTAGGGGAATTGGACTTTGGAAATGTGTTGATACGTACCTTGGAAGACGCATCTTGCTTCTTGGACCTGCGATTCGCTTTCATTTTTGAATTGAAAGAGGCACACACGAGACAAGTGAGTGAGTGAGTGATAGCGGAGTGGATTCTTGAAGATGGTAGTAGCCGTTAGGTTTTGAAGAGAGATGAGGCGGGAAATGGATGCAAACGGAAACGCTTTTAAAACATAGGATTACGGATTTTGTGAGAAGTGGGGCCTTTCTGATCCTCTCATCTTCCGTATTAGGGGCCATGCGGTTGAGGTAGGAAGTTCAATTTTTTCCTTTTTTTTTTTTATAAATATATATATATATATATATATATATATATATATATTATATCTTTCACATAATTTATTTTATAGAAAAAAAATTTAAATAAAATTTTATAAAAATTCGATTTTCTTTAAAATTATAATTTTTCAAGTTGTAAAAATTAAATTTTTTATTTGAAAAAATCTTTAGAAAAAAATAATTAAAATAAAATTTTAGATTTGAAATGTAAGAAATGTGTTGATAAGGGAAGGATTGCGTTGATAAATCCTAAGAAGCCTTATTTCTTTTATTTCTCTCAAGTATAAAGCGTTTTATTTTAAAAAAATATAATTTATTTATTAATTTACTAATATTTACATATATAATATACATTTAAGAAAGTAAAATTCCAAAACTTATTAGTTTCCTCAATAATTTCTTAAAGGAAGTTATTTAAAATTTATTAATTTAAAATATATGTTTTATTAATTTGTATAAAAATAAAAATAAGTTTATTAAAAAAAGTAATAATTCAATTATTTATATTTTTATACAAAAAAGTCTCGCAATGGTTGCGTATGAGAGATTCATAATTACTTCGACACATAGATTACTTCAACACATAGAATATTTCTATCCGATACAATACTATTATTTACAGAAACTGCTAAATTAATCAAGGACAGATCTAGAAATTGAAGTTAGGATTCCAATTTTATCTTTTTAACCAGAATTTTAATTTTATTTATTTTTAAAAAAATTATTCATATAAATATTAAAGATAAGATTTTCAAGTTAAATTTAAAGTAACTGAAAAATATTACAAGTTAAATCAATTTGTATAGTTTAGAATTTTTTTTTAATTTAAATAGCTTAACTTGTTTAACGCTATTTAATTTTACCTATATGTAAGATTTTTAAAATAAAATAAAAAAATTTAATTTATAATCTATTAAACTCATTATTTTTAGATTTAAAAAATTTTAAATTTATTTCTATTTATTTAAATAGTCTAATACAAAATAACATAACTATCACTTTTTAATAAAAAATGATTATATAAAAATAAATTAAATAATTTTAGAATAATTTATCTTATAAATACTTTTAAAAAAATAATAGAATACTTAAAGTTCAAATCTTGAAAATTAAAAATAAATTTTTAGATTGAAAGATAATAAGGAAATAAGGTGATTACTGTAAAAAGAGAATTTGATATTTCTATTTTATTTATGAGAAAATTATTATTAAGTTTCTGAATTTTAAAAAAATTTAGTAATTTATTTCTATACCAAAATCATTCGGTAAAATATGTCTTTATTTTATAAATTAAATTATTTTATAGTTTATAAAAAAATATTAATTAATTTATTTTACTCTTAATTATAAAAACTAAATAGTATGAACACTTAAATTTATATATATTATTTTAATATGTATAATTAAAATTATAGAATTAAATAATATAAATATTCAAAATAAATGGATGGATTTTTTTCATAAAAGAATTAAAAATTTTGATTTTATAAAATAAAAAGCATTTTAATTTTGTAAATTTCAAATAGGGATGAAGTAATTAATTTTTTAAAATTTTAGAAATTTAATAATAATTTTTCTTGAAAAAATTACCTAAGCACTCCTTAAATAATATTAAAATTTTCAGGGGTCATAGCTCCTTTGGCCCAAACGTGAGTCTTTTATTGTCGTAAATGTTAAGTTTCACAAAGTTTTCTGTTGATTTTTTTCTATCTAGAATCATGATGTCTTCTCTAAAAAAAATATTATCTATCCAAAGCATCCTGTTCATCGAATGGTTAAATTCGTATGCTTTGTTAAGTACTATATAAATAAAGGAGTATAGGTTGAAATCTATTTGGGCAAAGAGAAAAAATTGTTTCGCCTGTTTCAGATTCTCCAACATACTACACTAAACAATAATGACCCAGGTGCTTTTTGCCCGTTCTCTTCAATAGAATGGAGGTTTCCACCAATTCAGTCTATATCAAAGCGTCAGTAGAAAGGAAGTAACTCCATTTAGGAGTTTCTACACTAGAGGGTAATCTCTGGCACGTGCAGAGCGGCTTCAAAATCAGTATTGCACACATGACACAAGGCAAAGGAACTGAGATGTCTACGTATGCGCTCAACATTAGTCAATAGTTTATCATGATAGGACAGCCAAAGAAAAGTTTTGATTCATTGAGGAGCATTCCAGTGCCAAATTAGTTTCCATCCCCAATCCCTTCTGAAAGAGTTCGAGTTGGAGAGGAATGTGTGAAATAATTTTTCTTTTAACATATTTATGTTTTAATAATTTGAAAATAAAAAATTATTTTCAAAAAAATTTGTGTGAAGACAATCTTGCACAAGCATTTGTCTAGTATGAGACTTTTCAAAGAAATTTGCACCATCATGAATGATGAGAAACTGCTCAGTTTGTTGCTAAATTGGCCCTTTGAATTTCTGCTGATTTAGCAATTAATTAATTACATGAGAAACTGCTCATTTACCCGAATTTTCTGACCTGGTCTTCACAACAGTAATTTCTCTGGCATACGATCCAAGAATAGGCCAGAGATAAAAATTGGCCCTTTGAATTTATACATTGCCCGAATTTATCAAGCTTATATTTTGCAAGTTTTGTTCCTATTTAGATTACATTTATACATTGTTATAATTTTTTTTTTTACGTCTCAAAAAATCTTCATGAAGACTTATTAGTTTAAATTTTAAGATCGAAATATTTTTATTTTTTTAGATTTGATAGTTTAATTATTGAGCGATTAATGTATTAGCAAATTGAAATTTTATATTTTTGGTATTTTGGTTATTTTACTAAATTGTCAAATTGAATATTTTATGTAGATGCTATTATATATTTTTTTAGTAATTTTTAGTCTTAGTTTTTCCGGACATATTGTGATAAAATTTTATTGTTATTTTTCTTTTTATTTTTGATATCAAAATTAAATATTATTCAACTAGACAATTATATTATTTAAGCTTGACAACTAATTTAAATTTAAATGGTCACTATTTTATGGGCTTAACTTAAGATTGATCTTTAAACTTAAATGGTCACTATTAAATATTATTGAACTCGACAATTATATTATTTGAGGATAACTATCATTTGGCCAGCGCTATTGGTAAGAGAGTATACTATGAGGTGGCCGAGAGTATACTATGAGGTGGCCGAGAGCACCTTAATTGGGAGATGAATGATGATCTCTTTCTTTGATCCATGTCTCTAAGCGTAGAGTCCAATTCGACCGTGCATGTTGTGAGGGAACGATATCAAATGTTCTGTCATGAGTATGGAGAGCTGTAGACTGCCACTACACCATGCTCAATACTGAGTTGAAAAATTGTGAGTCAATAATCAAGTTGGTGAACTCCCTCAAGTCTGATAATGTCCTTCTCAAGAAGAAGATAGAAGACGACCATAGCCATATGGAAGAGCTTAAGAAGAAAATAAATGACCTTCAGCAACAGTTGGATAGTGTTGCTTACCGTTCTGCCGATACTTATATCACTTTCCAAAAGTCAGTAGTAAAAGAGATGCAAAAACACTTTTTTGGTCAAAAATTTAACTGGGTGCATTCCTGGTCAGTCTTTCCTTCTAGGTTCAAGGGAGGGGGAGAGAGATGATGATGGATTTGATGAGCTGGAAGCTACTGCTGCTAAATAAGCCTAAGCCAATGGAGTGCAACGTTACCGAGTCATTTTGTTGGCTTTAAGCCTTCGACAACCAAGATCGTTCTGAGCAGCAATAACGCTCATAGCAAGCAAGAAAGATGGGGTAAAGGGGTGAAGGGCGGGAAAGCCAAGTAAAGTTTATAGAGTTATAAAGTAAAAGTCAAGCTAGTAGAGCTCATAGCTTTCTATTTACTTAGTATGTTTTTTTGTAACAGCAGTCATACCAACAATCTATCTTTTGTAAATAAGCACTCCCATAACGGTGCGAGATCGCCAAGCTAAGCTCAATCACAACCCACCGACTCAAAGAAAGTCTGGATCAGTTCACTGAAGGTGAAGAAAATCTAGCAAGTACTCTACAATTCAATTAGATTAGGTAGATGAAAGCACAACATTAAGTTGTTCGGCACAACGACCAAAATACCTTCTTCTGATAGACTCAACTCACATGAAAAGAAAAGGAAAGTGGAAGCTAGAGTTGAAAGGGTTTTATCCCCCCAAAGTTCTAGGAACAGAGTTGGAGACTCTCTTCTGAAAGTTGTACCTTGACGAGTCCCACGATGCTTTTGGTAGTCATTATCGCAGGAACAAAAAGAGATTCCCAAGACCAGTTCTGCACCAGCCCACTAGCAAAGGGCAAGGGGTTTTGCTTGTAGGCCTATCAAGTTTATTAGGCCCCTACTGATTGATGATAGGATTGATTCAAAGCAAAGAAAATACTTCTTCGCTACGGGAGATGCTAGAAGAAAAGAAGTTAAGCCCCGGGGGGCTATTACACAAGCTAATAGCAGATAACCCTCAATTACATCGACCCTTGCAACAACCAAAAAGCAGTAAGCCTTCCTTCCAACAATGGTAGGGTTTGGAATGCTTACGGAATGGAAAGCTAGGATGAAAGGGCCAACATCAGACATAGGGACTACGTAATAGCCGAACTAAGAGATTCAAAAAAAAAGTTAAAAAAAACAAAAGGCAATAGCCCCTGACACAACTAAGAAAGTTTGCAATGGGGATAGACCTGAAGCCTTCGCTTTTACGGAAGACGGGATAGTACGGTAGTAATGGGCGGAAGAGGTTGGCGGGATAAAGGGAAAGAGAAGTAAGGTTACACGATCGAAGACACCAACTGAGGGTGGCTCAACCAACTGGAAGCTAACAAGCAACAAGCAAAAAAGCATTGAAAGCGGAAAGATAAGTTTTTTCACAAGAAGAAAATGAAACCTTACCATAATACGACCATCAGAGGATGAAGACAGACCTCCAAGCACATGAACTCGATCTACCAGACGGACTAAGAAGGAATAGACGGGAAGCAAGTATGGAAGCACTCAAGCTAAAGCAAATGCACCTTACAACACTTCAAAAGCTAATCTAATGCAAGGTTAGCGTACCTCACTAAAGGGGCTAGGGAAATTATCCTAGGCAAGGGAGAATATAACCTCGATCGGACTTTAGTCTGGATTCAAAAATAAAGAAGAAAGAGCTTTGACATTGGCAAGTCACACATGTTCTCCCTATGAGTCTCTGTCCCCGAGTCTCAAAGAAAGAAAAAACAGATGTACGATTCGATGGGGATAGAAAAGGAAACTCGTAACCATACTTTCACTCACATAAGACTTTTCAACCACTAACGAAAGAGGGAATGCACCTTTACCATACTTAGAAGGTCCTAGGATGATAGAACTATTTGTATTTAGTAGGGCTTTTAAGTTCCCATCTTTTGTAATGGATGAATTCTACTACTATGAATGAAAAACTATGTGTTGTTTCTTTTTGCTATTTGGTTCAATGTATTGTATTTTATTGTTTAAAAATTGCCTAAACTTGTGCAGGCTAGTCTAAAAGGATGTTCGACTTTAAGAGCTTAAATCAGCAAACTAAGCTTCTTAGTCTGAAACTGGTTGGGCTTCGATCCATCAGGTTGAAACTTTTATCGTTTCGTGCTCATGAACTGAAATTAGTGAGTTTTAGGGGTCGAAACTAGAACTTGAAACAATTTCTAGATTTGAAGTCTCTGGGCTTTGGTTTTTTCATTCGAAGCTGAAGAGAAATTCGCAAAACATACATAGAGTTATTTTTGTATGTAAAACCACTAACTAAGAAGTTTGTAACTATAAGTTGTGCTTACCTCTTTCCTTGTTGGATGCTTTGACTGTCACAGACTTTGTTGTTTCGCTCTTTGAGCCACCTTTAACCATATCGATTCAATTGTCATGCAGGATTTATGCTATGACCTTGACTTTTCTTGAAAACGAATTACCTATCATGTCGTCCATGATGATCCTACCGCCTTGTAAACTTTTCTTTTCATGTTGTCCATGACAATCCTATTGCCTTACAAACTTATTTGGCAATTGTCCATGATGATCTTGTCACCTTGCGGGCTTTTCTTGGAAACGAATTGTCTCTTGTGATGTCTATGACGATCTTGTCGCCTTGCGAACTTAATTTAGCAATGAATTGCCTTTCGTGATGTCCATGATGATCATGTCGTCTTGTGGACTTATTTTGTCAATGAATTGCCTTTTGTGATGTCCATGACAATCCTGTTGCCTTGTAGACTTATTTTTGTAATGAATTGTCTTTTATGATGTCCATGACAATCTTGTGGCCTTGCGGATTTTTCTTGATAACGAATTGCCTTTAATTGTGCCCATGATGATCGCGTTGCCTTGTAGACTTTTTTTAGCAACTAATTGCCTTTCATGTTGTCCGTGAAGAAATTGCCTTTAACGTTGTCCATGATGATCAAATCGCCTTGTAGACTTTTTTGGCAACCAATTGCCTTTCATGTTGTCTATGACGATCCTATCACCTTGCGGGCTTTTCTTTGCAATGAATTGCCTTATATGTTGTCCATGATGATCTTATCGCCTTGTGAAGACTGCGGTTTCTTCCCTCTATCACATTTTGAGAAATGAGAGCTGGACTTTGTGCTCTCCAATTTTTATTGAATTGAAATCTGAGAAAAAAGAAATAAGTACTTGTCCAAAAAAGTATATCAACTCATTTGCCTGAAAGTATTCTACTGATAAAATTTTCTCAAGTTAAAAATATTTCATATATTGGATTTCACTTTGCTATCTAAGTCTGTAATTTTTTATGCTCCTTGTCGAACCATTTTTATGACTCGAAAGGGTCCTTCCCAATTTTTTCCTAGCTTGCTTGGACCTGCGTTTCCTTTCTTTAGATCTAACTCTTCGTAATACCAGATCTTTTACCATGAAACTCTTAGGTCTTACTCTAGAGTTGAATGCCTTTTTCATTCTTTGTTTGTACTTTGTCATGTGGATAAATGCACTATATTGTGTTTCTTTCAATTGATCGAGTGCGAATGAAGGTCCTCCAAATTGGTTGCTGCTTTAGGATTGGTCGTTCTTTGGCTTAGAACTTAGAATTCCACTAGGATCATGGCCACTATTCCATAGGTGAGAGAAAAAGATGTTTCTCTTGTTGTTATCCGTGGTGTCATTCGATAAGCCCATAAGACACTAGGCAACTTCTCTAGCTAATTTTCCTTAGCCTCATCTAGCCTTCTTTTCAAGCCCTACAAAATTGTTCTGTTAGTAACTTTGGTCATACCATTGGATTGTGATGATAGATAGAAGTGAATATGAGATTGATCCTATAACTTGCATATAAATCTTTGAACTTTTTGCTTGTCAACTGTTTTCCATTGTCAGTAATTAGGACCAATGGTATATCGAATCTACTGAATATACATCTTCAGCAGAAAAAATTACTCTATCGGCCATGATTTTAAGTGTTGTCTCTGCCTCCACTCATTTGGTGAATGATCAATTGCTACAATAACATAGCATTCTACCTTTGAAAATGGACCTATAATGTCAATTTTCCATTGGAAGAAAGGTCATGGACTACTAATTGTTATTTGTTCTTCGGTTGGTGCATGCAGAATGACTTCATGTTGTTGGCATTTGACACATGTCTGTACCATCTTCTTGGCATCATTAACTATTATTGGCATGAAGAACTCCTGATGGGAAGTATTTTTAGCGATCGTTCTTACCCCTTCGTGACTCCTGCGTAACCCTACATAAATATTTTAGAGGATATTAAGCCCTTTTTCTTGTGTGATACATTTTAGCCAAGATTGCATGTATGATCTTCGGTAAAGCCATCCATCAAGAATTTTGTATTTAGATGCTTTTCTGACTAACTTTCCAAGTTCTAGTTTATCATATGGAAGGGATCCTTCTATGAGATAGTAAAACATTAGGCTCATCCAAGTGTCCTTGGTTTCGACAGGAAAGACTTCCTCTTGGTCCACGGCCGATAGGAGTGAGCATTTGGTCGGTTCGGTTTAAAATCGAACCAAACCGAGTAAATCAAAATTTTGGTATTTATGAAAATCAAATCGAATCGATTTTGATAAAAAATCAAACTGAATCAAATCGATCTGATTTGGTTCTATTCGATTTAATTTGATCGGTTTGGATTTTTAATAAGTTTTTATTTCTTACACTTTATTTTTAGTATTTTAAAATTTAATTGAAATATACTCGTATCACTAATTGGTTAGATTTGATTTTTTTTAATTTTTTTATCAAAATTGAACCGAATTGAAATAATCAAAATTTTTAAAATTAAAAATCGAACCGAAATGAATTTTCAAATTAATTCGGTTCGATCGGTTTTTTCGATTTGAATATAATATTGTTCACCCCCAACGGTTGATGTTTCGATCTCCTCGTAAGGGATGGATTGGGTGATATGTTGCTCCCCTAAGGTGGTCAATTTCGCCAAATAGTTGGCTTCTTCATTTTCGAACTAACAAACTTGGGTGGTTAAGAGTTCTCCTACTTTTGATTGTACTTCGACAAGGAATATATTTTGACTTGGAGCTCATATCTGCTAAGGTTAGAGTCTTTAACTTGGTAGTTTTTACAGCACTAATTGACCACTAGCTGAGGATCATTGTGGATCGTAGCATGGCTTGCCTTAAGCTCTTTTAGAATTCGAAGTGATATGAGTAAGGCTCCATATTAAGCGATATTATTGGTGGCATTAAAATTTATTTGGGTAATTTACGATTTAGTCCCTGAATATTGCCATTATTAACAAGTCAGTCCCTGTATTTTCAGAAACCTATTAAAACGTCCTTATGTTTTCTCTCCGTCAACGAAATAGTCCTTCTGTCTATTTTTACCGTTAAAAATATAGTAAAAGACTAAATTACCCCCAATTATTTTTCTCCTCCTCCTCCTTCCTTTTCTTCTTCATTAATTCTTCTTCCTTTTGCTTCTTCTTCTTCTGCTTCTTCTTCTTCTTCTTCTTCTTCTTCTTCTTCTTCTTCTTCTTCTTCTTCCTCTTCGTCTTCTTCTTCTTCTTCTTCTTCTTCTTCTTCTTCTTCTTATGTTTTCTCTCCGTCAACGAAATAGTCCTTCTGTCTATTTTTGCCGTTAAAAATATAGTAAAAGACTAAATTACCCCCAATTATTTTTCTCCTCCTCCTCCTTCCTTTTCTTCTTCATTAATTCTTCTTCCTTTTGCTTCTTCTTCTTCTTCTTCTTCTTCTTCTTCTTCTTCTTCTTCTTCTTCTTCCTCTTCGTCTTCTTCTTCTTCTTCTTCTTCTTCTTCTTCTTCTTCTTCTTCTTCTTCTTCTTCTTCTTCTTCTTCTTCTTCTTCCTCTTCGTCTTCTTCTTCTTCGTCTTCTTCTTCCTCTTCTTCTTCTTCTTCTTCTTCTCTCCGTCAACGAAATAGTCCTTCTGTCTATTTTTGCCGTTAAAAATATAGTAAAAGACTAAATTACCCCCAATTATTTTTCTCCTCCTCCTCCTTCCTTTTCTTCTTCATTAATTCTTCTTCCTTTTGCTTCTTCTTCCTTTTGCTTCTTCTTCTTCTTCTTCTTCTTCTTCTTCTTCTGCTGAGGAGGAGGAGGAGGAGGAGGAGGAGGAGGAGGAGGAGGAAGACGAAAGAAAAGATAGGGACTATTTTGTTGATAAAAAGAAACAATAAGGATGTTTTAATAGATCTGAGAAAAGATAGGGACTATTTCGTTGACAAAAATAAACAATAAGGACGTTTTAATATATTTCTAAAAATATAGGGAGAGACGATTTCGTTGACAGAAAGAAACGATGAGGAGGGACTATTTCGTTGACTTAAATAAACGATAAGGATGTTTTAATAGATGTGAGAAAAGATAGGGACTATTTCATTGATGGAAAAAAATAATAAGGACGTTTTAATAGATATGAAAAAAGATAAAAATATTTTAATAGATTTTTGAAAATATAAGGACTAACTTGTTAATAATTACAATATACAAGGACTAAATAAATGGTTTTATTTGAGGGTAAAATTGGATTTTAAAAATTTTCTCTCTCCTCCTTTATCTAATTTTAACGGAAGGACTATTTCGTTGACGGAAATAAAACATAAGGACGTTTTAATAGGTTTCTGAAAATACAGGGACTGGCTTATTAATAATGGCAATATCCAAGGACTAAATCGTAAATTATCCAATTCATTTTTATCACATATTTGAGTTTCGTCCGAATGGTCTTATCCATTACTACCCTTATATTGGATCCGGAGCTACTAGAAATTGTATGCTCCCATACCTTTCATTCCTCCCATTGGTCAAAATACTTCCTTTACTAGAGTGAGTTCTGTCATGAAGTCTACTAGAGTTTGTGCTTTCAAAGCATGTCGTAGAGAGTATTTAACATTATAAGCACCTAACTAAACTGCCCATTCGGTCATTCTCCTCGAGATGTCTGGTCTATGAAGTAATTTCCTTAATAGGTAATCGCTCCTTACTTTTATAGTGTGTGCTTCAAAGTAAGGACACAATTTTCTATTGGCTTGTATCTTATTTCTGCTCCCTTCAATACTTGGCTTGTGCAATAAATTGTAAATTGCCCTCCATTCTCCTCCTAAACCAAGACTCACTACAAAAAAAACAGTGATTTAGCGACCAAAATTTTGGTCGCTAAAAGGCAGAATTTGGTCGCTATTATGAAATAGCGACCAAAATGAAATGGTCGGTGTTTGGCCAGTCGCTAAATTTTTGGCGACAATCTGGAAATTGGTCGCTAAAATAGCGACCAATCAGCGACCATTTTTTGGTCGCTAATTTGGTGTCATGGCAAATTTGATATTAGAAATATTAGTCGCTGTTTGGTCGCTAAATGGTCGCTAAATTTTGGTCGCTAAATGGTCGCTGTTTTTGTCGCTAATTTGGTCGCTATTTAGTCGCTATTTGATCGCCTCAGGGAAGAGCATTTGGTCGTTATGTGGAAGTAAATTGGTCGTTAAATTTTGGTCGCGAAATGGTGACTGTTTTTGTCGCTAATTTGATCGCTATTTAGTCGCTATTTGATCGCATCAGAGAAGAGCAATTAGTCGCTATTTAGTCGCTATTTCGTCGCAAATTAATAGTAAAATTAAAAAAATATTTATTATTTAATTTGTTTTTGTGGCTGATTAGTCACTAATAAATGCATTTAAATCTGATTCATATAATTTTTTCAATAAATTCATAAATCTGCTATAATATCAATATTTACACACACATTCCAATACATAAAACATCAAAGACAATATATACACATAAACTTCATTTCATAATTCTGCAATCTAAAAGTTCAAAACATTACTATAGTTCAACACTAAGAAACTTAAAATATCTCAAAATATATAATGGATCCAAATAGTATCAAATTCATATCATAAAATATATTATTTAAGTACGTGAGAAATGACATTATGCTAATCCATATGTGAATCAACAAGGGATCTATGAGCTGGAGGAATATCAGACGATGATGGCATCAATGAGGAAGACTGTTGTCCCATCTTCGCTGTCTGTAGTTCATCACGCATTTTAGCTATCAGCTGATTTTGGTCTTCTACAAGTTTCTGCAAACTATTATACTTCTCTACAAACTTTGCTTCAATTTCCTTCTTCCATTCTGGTGATTGGGATGATGGAACATTTGTTGATGTTCCCCCAGTTCCTGTTTGAGAGAAGGCAGAAGAGGCAGCACTACCTAAATCAATCACACAACTGGAAATCATAAACAATTTCCTTGTGAGATCACCTACATATCAGAATCATACTTGCAACTGAAAATCAATCACACAACTCAAAATCAATCAACAACTCAAAATCAATCACACAACTCAAAATCAATATTTTAGAGAGTTATGAAATATAATATAATAAAAAATATAATATAAAAAATTTAATTATTATATAAAAAATATAATATAAATAAAATTATTAAATTAACATTATATAAAAATAATATATTAATTAATTAATATAATTATAATATTTTAATAATAAAAAATTAAATCATGACCTCACCTCTTACAAATAAAATAACTAAGAAATAAATAATGAAAAAAATAAATAATAGCTTAGAGTGGCGCAATGTATTTATTTTTTTAATTATTAATATATTACAATAAAATAATTATATTATATTAATTTAATAATACTTGTGATTAAATAGTATTAGTAATTTTTTAATCACATAATAATATTGTTTTATAACTCTAAGAGAATACTGGAAACTTCAATTAGTAAATAAAAACAAGTGAGAAAATTATTACCTTCTAAGTCTTGAGGAAGGTAAAGAATATTATAATGCAATGTTACATGGTTAATTTAAGATATATAGTTATTTTATTTAAGATATAGTGTAGTTATTTTCACAGCACAGATCACTCTATCCATGCCCTGGGACATGCAGCCGTTAAGCTGTGGAAAGAAGCCACAACTAAAAAATAAAAATAAAAAATAGAGTGTTCTTCTTTACCTGACATTCTTCTGCAATTATGTTAATGGAATCCAACCATTTGACAGAACGTGCACCTATAACACCAGGAACAACCACTCGCAGCGGATAACCATGATCTCTCTTTAGAGGCTTTGGCATGATAACAAGGAAATGAACTGATGTCAGAATAATTCATGATAAAATTATTTCACTGGAAAAAAAAGTGTACCAAACAGAATAATAAAGATTAAGTACATTAACAAATTATGATCTCAAGGTTAAAAATTAAAAAAAAAAAAACAATAAAAATGTCTTTATTGACCTGTGATACTGTTCACATGGAAATGACTCAATACTGCTCTAAAAAGCCTTTTCTGGGAAGTGAGGAAAAAAAAAAAAAACCGTCTGATAAGAACCTATACACTGCAGTTTAACATGTAACCAACTAGGCATTGCAGATGCATGGTCTCTGAAATTACTATTAATATGATAGGACCAAGTATTACTTTTCCCCTCTCTTTAATCAATTTCTAAAGTATGTACAATGGAAACATCATTATGACCGCAATGAGACCAATACATTTAGAGATATTGAATAAATTAAATTAGAATAACATTCCATTCAGTGATGGACAGTTTCCTGACCTCCCCATTCATCTCATAAGCAAGTAAAACATCAGCTTCAGGACTCAGTAGCATGATTCAGCGGTATTGATGCCTTGTAAGGGCCCCCAAATGGAAGACAAGTGTGAAAATTGGGAAAGGCTCATCAATGCACAGAAATAACCAGATCAAGAATGAAAACGATAATGAACAACTTGACTAGAGATTCCAGAGTAGGTAAGTAAAGCAAAATAAAATGGTTGCTATAGAAATCAAATCCGCTTGAGTACAGATTCTTAATTTTGATGCTTGAGATCAGAGAAGGAAAACCCAGAGCTCCTGCTAGGTTCACTTATTTGGTTCACGTCTGCGAATCAGACCTCTTAATAATCAAACCCGTTTACATTGTCAGTTTACAACATGAAACTACCTGAAACCGATTAACTCATAATCCAAAAAAAAATTCACACAAAATCTCACATTAGCATTTCACTAATCTCAATTCATTAATAATAGTCTTACTTTAACAAATTTTCAATAAATCTCACAATTACAATCCTCAACACATTTACATAAATCTTAGCATGTCCACAAATTTTCATGAACCTCACATATTTCATTAAAATTAAAAAAACCCATTTCAATAATCTCACAGAAACAACCTCAATTCATTCATAATAGTCTTTCTTTCAACGAATTTAAAAATAAATTTCACAAATACAAACCCAAGCACATTCACATAAATCTTAAAACTTCCACAAATTTCAGAAACCCACATCAATAAATAAATCCCACAAATCTTACAAAGCACAAATCTGAAACCACAATCTCAAAATCCACCCATACCTGCAGCGACTGACGTGGCGGCGAGGAGTGGTGGCGGCGTGATTGATGACAAGGACCACCGGCGAGGAGCAGCACCTGACGGCAGAAGGAATGGACCACCGGACGCAGCGACGAGGACGAGAGGAAGCGAAGGAGGAGAGAGAAGAAGTAACCAGGACCAGCGGACGCAGCAACGACCTTCACCAGTGTGAAGTGCAGAGGGACGATCGGCGGGAGGGGAGGCGCGCGGCTATACTGGTAGGCGGAGTGATGGGACGACTTTGTTAGAGTTTAGGATATGCTTTGTTTGAGTCCGATTTTCACGTACCCTACCCGTTTACATCTGTAGGTTAGATCTTCCCTTAAATTATTAAAACGACGTCGTTTTATATACCGAATTGAAATTACTTAATTTAAAATTTTAAATAAAATAAAATTTAATTAAAAATTAAATTAAAATTTTAAAAATAAAATGGTCACTGATTGATCGCTATTTTAAAAATTAAAATTAGGGATTAAGGTTAGGAATTGTAAATTAGAGATCAGGGATTCAGGATTAGGAATTAGAGATTAGGGTTAATTTTATTATGAATTAAGGATTAATTAGGAATTAGGATTAGAGATTACAAATTAGGAATTAGGAATTAGGGTTAATTTTATTAGGGATTAGGGATTAATTAGATATTAGGGATTAGAGATTAGGATTAGGAATTAGGTTAGAGTAGGGATGTAAACGGATCGGATATCCGAAGATATCCGATCCGACCGAACCCTAATAGGACGGATTTGAGTAGTTATAATCGGGTTTGGGACGATTTCGGATTTTAAAAATAATACCCGTTGCAGGTTTGGATCAGATTCGGATTTTATGTACAGGGTACCCACTATCCGAATTTATTTATATAAATAATTAATCTAATATAAAAAAAATATATTTTATAATAATATTTATAATTTTTTTATATATTTTTATTTAAAAATTTAAATTTAAATATTCTTTAGAAATATTATATTTTTTATATGAAAATTATTAATGAAAAATATTTTTATATAAATTATTAATTAAAATATATAAGATTAAACGGGTTTGGGTTTTATTCGGATAATAATAATCGGGTTTGGAACGGATTCGGATAATTTAAATTAATTTTTAATCGGGTTCGGAACGGGTTTGGATATTACTAATATAAATAGGGTTCGGGTTCGGATAGTTTAATTTTCACGGGTACCCTACCCGTTTACATCCCTAGATTAGAGCATCCCTTAAATTGTCAAAACGACGTTTTATATACCGAATTGAAATTATTTAATTTAAAATTTTAAATAAAATAAAATTTAATTAAAAATTAAATTAAAATTTTAAAAATAAAATGGTCGCTGATTGGTCGCTGATTGGTCGCTATTTAGCGACTAATTATTTTAGTCGCTAAATATGGTCGCTAAATATCCCCGCCCAAAAAGTTGTCGCAATTTCGTCGCAAATATGGTCGCTAATAACTCGCGCCATTAATTCCCGCTAAATTAGCGACAATTTTATATTTGGTCGCTAAATAGCAACCAATTAAAGACCAAAAATTGGTCGTTAATCTTTTTGTTAAATAAAAATATTATTTCATTCATTCAGTCGCAGAATGGTCGCTGATTGGTAGCTATATAGCGACTAAAAAATTTGGTCGCTAATTTTGGTCGCAATTTCACAGTTTTTTTGTAGTGACTAAGCTTATTGTTTCTACTATAACTGTAACGACCCGGAAATCCGACCCGTCACCGGCGCTAGGATCCAGATCGGCTTAAGGCCGCCGGGACCCGTAGCAAGCCTACATACCTCCTATAAACCTGTGGAATCCCATACATAACAACATATACATGATCTGTAAAAATTTTTCTTTTCTCTTATCCAAGCAAAACCTGTGCATGCACAAAATCATACATAAACCCCACACTGGAGTCCTCATCAAATACTCCAATGGGGTATCATCATCATACATATCAGCTTGGATAATAATGGTCATTAACATCATTACTCATTAAACACTCTGTACATAATGGGGATTCACACACCTCTAGGTCAAGCACTACTATAATCCTCAATACATCATCAAATCATTCATTACATTACATGGTCATAAATACTCATTACATCATGTTCATGTTCACTACTATCTATTACAACATACATGACTTAACTTCACTCTAGCCGACTTCCTGATCTATCCTGTACCTGCAACTCTGGGGATAAAGGGAGTGGGGTGAGCTACTAGAGCCCAGTAAGCAGAATAATAAAACATCAATTTAAATCATGCTTTCATGTATGCGCCATAACACAAACATTTCACAACAAGGATGAACTTGTCACCATTTAGCCCCTATCTTTCTTACTTATACATGCCGGGGGCGTAGAGCCGTAGCAGGCACACCCGGACTTTCATAATCTGTCATAGTGCCAGGGGCGTAGAGCCGTAGCAGGCACACCTGGACTCTCATAGGCTATCATGACATACAAGGGCTAATGGATCATTCAACATTCATCCACATCAACAACAAAGTATGCAATGCAACATATTCGTGAATTCTAATGCAAACAACCTAATATATCTCATGGCATTCATGATGCGTGAATCATGCTAAAACATTTCATTAATTTGCTTTAAAACTTAAAGTTTATTCCACTCACCTCTGGCTAGCTCTGAAGAGACTCTGAAGCAGCTGGCTCACTGCTGGGGGTCTCGGTTCCTCGGGTCCGAACCTACACAGGTGGACTCAAATGAGGGACCAAACATACATGAATGTGACTCTAAAATACTCCCCAAAAACCCCCTAAAACATCCTGAAAACATCACATGAAAACATGCAAGAAATGGCTGAACAGGGCACTTTCGGCGGCAGGTTCGGCGGCCGAAAGTCCCTCTGCAGCCGAAAGTCATGCAGGTTCGGCGGCACTTTCGGCGGCCGAACCTCCCAGACAGAGACGAAACTTGAGTTTCGGGGGCAGGCTTCGGCAGCCAAAACTGCCTCCACAAGGGGGTTCGGCGGCCGAAAGTCCCTTCGGCGGCCGAACCTGAGTTTCTGCCGAAGGGCAGAAACTTGGCTCCCTTGTGTCCACAGCCTCCAAAACGCCTCAAAACATGCATAAACTTTTTTCTACACATGCATACACATCATACATCCCACCTGGGGGTCTCAAACTATAATATACCCCAACTACAACACTTCAAACAACACATTTCCAACATACATTGTTCAAATCACAACATAAACCCATAAACCTAACAACAAGCCTAAACATGCATTCTACCCCATCAACTTGCATAAAACTTTCATAAAACATAAGAGAAGCATAGATCGAAACTTACCTCTTGAAGATCGAGAGGAAGAACGACCCTAGCTCGGAAAATGGAGGGATTTAGCTCCAAGACTTCCAAGCTCCAAACTTGCTTAACAACACTCAAAAACTTTTGTGGAACCTTAAAACTCAAAGAAAATGGTGGGGATTGAAGAAAAACACAAGATTTGGGAGAGGGAGGTCGGAAGCTTGCTGTGGCTGAAAATGGGAGAAAACTCTCCCATTTCGGCTAAGTGCCCCTTTTATAGGTGGCTGGCCAGGCCACGTTCGGGGGCCGAAAGTGCCTCCGTATGCATGCAAGGTTCGGCGGCCGAACTTGGAGTTCGGCGGCCGAACCTGCATTTCCCTCACTCAAAATTTTCGGGCGCCTAAAGTCCCTCCGAAAGCATGCATGTTCGGCGGCCGAACCTCGAAGTTCGGCGGCCGAACCTGGGCCTCCAAAGATTTTTCATGCAAAAACTCATTTAATTTCTTACTTAAAAACATGAAATACATGAAAACATTTCATAAAACCATAGTTTTACCCTTCTAGAGGTTTCCGACATCCGAGGTCCCACCGGACGGTAGGGATTCCGATATCGGAGTCTAGCCGGGTATTACAATAACCGCTAAGTATGAGAAAAGGGTTTCTCGCTCTCTTGGAGTGTCTAAGAGAGGTGGTTTAGTAACGAAACTTTTCAACTCATCGAATGCTTGCTGGCAGTCCGTGCCCCATTCAAATTTTTTCCTTGCTTTGAGTGCCCTGTATAAAGGGAGGCACCTTGCGTATTGGATCAAATTTTTTACCTTATCAAAGGGAGGCACCATGATGGCAACCCAGATAAGGTAACAAATCTTTTCTTCTGTTTAATCAGCTTGCGTATTGGATCAACATTCAATCTATGTATAATGATATTCAAATTCACCCCCTTAACATCTGTAGGGTACCATGCAAATGTGAAGACATGCTTTTTCAAAACTGCAATTATCTCCAATTGTGATTCACCGCATAATGCTAAAACCAACCATATGACCTTGTCATCCTTTAGCTGTATTTTTGTTACCTTATCATCTGGCTGTAGAACAAGAGATCTCTCTGATCATTTAAGAAGCTCGATTGGAGGAGACTTGTGAAAAATCGTCTTTGTAGATTGTCGGTAACAATCCTGTACTTATTTAACGGCTAAAATTAATAGAGTGAGTAATTGATAGACTTTATAAAACGTCAAAAATGTTGTAATGTATTTTTTAAAACAGAAAAACTAATCAATGAGTTTCTCATAACATAGAGACGAATTAATAAATTTTTTATAAAATTAATATTAAAAAGTAATTACAATATTTAATAGAAAAAATGCTTACAAATGTAAAATCATTTCAAACATATGTTTGTCAAATTTTAAAAATTAAAATGAAAATATATTTGAGGATGATGAACAAAACTTTTACAAATATTTATAGGGTATGTTCTTAAAATTTTAATGTTTTTTAAATATTTTTAATATTGAATCTAAATTTATATATTACACGTTTTTATTTTTTTTAATTAAAAAATTTTAAAAATAAGAATATCGGCGGATAAGATTAATAAACAGGACCTCACAGTCTTATGGGGGGCCGTCGTATATCAGTACTATAATTTGTATTAAACTCCTGGGATGCATACGAAAGCCACAACTTCTATACATGTACATGTTGATGAAAATTCTGCACTTGAAGAAACAAAATATGGAGGATTCTCGGTTGAATTCTATTTGGGTTTTCATAAATCTTCTCCATGGTATTCTTGTTTTATGCATGAACTCCGGCTTGGAATCTGCAACAGCAGCTGCTACTCGTGGGAATGAGACTGACAGACTCGCTTTACTCGACTTCAAGAATCTGATAACTCAAGATCCTCTTCAAGTCATGAGTTCCTGGAATGATTCTGTCCATTACTGCAATTGGATTGGTGTTTCATGCAGCTCGTCTAATGATAGAGTAGTAACTTTGAACTTGAATTCTCAAAAATTGGCTGGTTCTATACCACCTTCTATAGGAAACCTCACCCATCTGACTGGAATCAACTTGTTCAAGAACAGCTTTTTTGGTGAGCTTCCCCAAGAAATGGGTCGTCTATGGCGCTTGCAGCATTTAAATTTGACCTACAATTCCTTTGTCGCGAAAATTCCATCTAATCTCACTCACTGTAAGGAACTTACAGTAATTGAAGCATCTGGCAACAACTTGGTAGGAGAGATTCCAGAGCAGCTTAGCTCATTGTCGAAGTTGGTTGTCTTTGCTTTTGGGGGAAATAACCTTACAGGCAAGATTCCAACCTGGATAGGGAACTTCTCTTCTCTGTTTGCTCTTTCACTTGCCCTGAATAATTTTGTAGGAAACATACCAAATGAGCTCGGACGGCTTTCAAGCTTGGGCTTTTTTCAGCTTTATGGCAATTATCTCTCGGGTACTGTCCCTTCTTCAATTTACAATCTCTCTTCCATATACTACTTCTCTGTTACTCAAAACCAGCTTCATGGGCAATTACCACAAGATGTTGGCCTGACTCTTCCTAGCCTCAGAATATTTGCCGGTGGTGTCAACAATTTTACAGGGGTGATTCCTGTATCTTTGTCAAATGCTTCTGGACTTCAGGTGCTTGATTTTGCTCAAAACAGTCTCACTGGAAATATTCCCAGAAATCTAAAGAACTTGCAAAGCTTATATAGACTTAATTTTGATGAAAATAACTTGGGAAATGGGGAAATAGATGACTTGAATTTTCTTAGTTCTTTGGCTAACTGCACCAGTTTAGAGGTTTTGGGTCTGGCACAAAATCATTATGCAGGCGAATTGCCCAGCTCCATAGCCAACCTTTCAACCAATTTACAAATATTTACTATAGGAAGCAATCTGATTCACGGAAGCATTCCGGTTGAGATTGAGAACCTAGTTAACTTGGCCACTCTGGGATTGGAAGGTAACTATCTCAGTGGAAATGTTCCATCTGCTATTGGGAAACTGCAAAATTTAGGAGCCCTGCATTTGAATCGTAACAGATTCTCTGGATCAATCCCACCCTTCATAGGGAACTTGACTAGATTGAATAGGCTTTTCATGGAGGAAAACAGATTTGAAGGTAGCATACCTGATAGTCTAGGGAACTGCAAAAATCTTCGAAACTTAAACCTCTCGAGTAATAATCTTAATGGAAGCATACCCAAACAGGTCATTGGTCTTTCTTCCCTCTCAATTTCTGTGGTCATGTCTAATAATTCCTTGACTGGTTCCATACCATCAGAAGTAGGTAACTTGCGCAATCTCGTGGAGTTGGATTTGTCACACAACAAACTGTTTGGTGAAATTCCTAGCTCACTTGGCAGCTGTGCTAGTTTGGAACGCCTGCATTTGGAGGGTAATAAACTTGGAGGAACAATTCCCGAGTCATTGAAAGATTTAAGAGGTATAGAAGAACTTGATCTTTCAAGCAATAACATGTCCGGCGAAATTCCTGAATTTCTCAGCAAGTTACTGGCTCTCAAGCATCTCAATATTTCCTTCAATGATTTTGAGGGAGAGGTGTCAGGAGAAGGAATATTTGCAAATGCCAGTGCCGTTTCAATCATTGGAAACGATAAGCTCTGCGGTGGTATCCCAGATTTAGATTTGCCTTCATGCTCCAAGAAAAAGAAAGAAAAGCCTCTCAACCTCAAGGTGATAATCTCTGTAACAATTGCAGTTGTATTTTCAATTGCAATATTATGTTCTGTTGTCATTTTGCGTATGGCCCATTCCAAAGCACCTCCTTCTGAGGATAGGCATGTGGGTATGTCTTACTCAGAAATTGTGAAATCAACTAATGGCTTCTCTGCTGAAAATTCGATTGGCTCGGGTAGTTTTGGCTCTGTATACAAAGGAACTCTCCCTGGTGATGGAAAAATGGTCGCCATTAAGGTCATGAACCTCCAACAACGAGGTGCTTCAAAGAGTTTCATTGATGAATGTGATGCATTAAGAAGCATACGACATCGTAATCTCCTAAGAATTATCAATGCCTGCTCAACCACTGATCATCAAGGCAATGACTTTAAATGTCTGGTTTTTGAGTTCATGGCAAATGGAAGTCTGGACAAATGGTTGCATCCTAAAGCAGATGAGCAAGATCAAACTAAGAGATTGAGCTTTATCCAGAGATTGAATATAGCCATTGATATTGCTTCTGCGTTGGATTATTTACATCACCACTGTGAAACTCCAATTGTTCATTGCGATCTAAAGCCGAGCAATGTACTCCTCGACGAAGACATGACAGCCCATGTTGGCGATTTTGGATTGGCAACATTCCTTCTTGAATCATCAAACAATCCCTCCAAAAGTGAAGCAATTTCAGTTGTATTAAACGGCTCAATTGGCTACATCCCTCCAGGTATCTTTCTTTTCTTCAGCCTGAAAATCAATACATTGCATGATCAAGTCTGCTAAACTTTGGAATTTTTGTAATAATAACATCAAATTATATAAATCTTCTTCCAGAGTATGGATTCAATGACCAAGTTTCTGCACTTGGAGATGTTTACAGTTTCGGGATACTGTTGCTGGAGATGTTTACAGGGAGAACGCCTACTGATGACATGTTCAAAGATGATCTAAGCATTCACAAATTTGTTGCCATGGCTTTGCCTGAACATGCCATGGATGTTATTGACATAACAATGCTTGATGAAGAAAAAACTGCTGATGATGAGACAAATGAAGAAAAGGCAATAATCAGAAACAGTAATGCACAGAGCAATGCAAGTAGAATACAAGAGTGCGTAGTCTCTGCAATGAGTATTGGAATCTCCTGTTCTTCAAGCTCACCTCGAGACCGAATGGCTATGAGCTCTGTTGTCAACAAATTGCATGACATTAGAGATTCATTTCTCAGATCAAACAGCAGTAAGTGGAAGAAGTATGAAGAAATTTTCACTCAACAAGTAAGTTGAGATCATTTACTTCCTATTAACGGGTTAATTTTCCTTTTTTTTTTTTAAATTGGGATCGAGGATTAGGAGAGTAGAGATTCATAATCTCATATATACTTGAATGCAACCGGTTAATTAATATAATAAATAAAATTAATTAATTAATTATTTTTAAAATTTAATAACATAGTTAATTTGAAAACAGAATCAAATTTAAAAACTTCAGCGATAATCGATATAAGAAACATTAATATACTAAAGCAGATGTTAATGAAATCACGTGTTCATGAAATTATTGGTTTCAAATTCATTCAAATTTTAAAATTGTATGGTTATGTTTGGGAGAATTTAAAATTTTTAAAATTTTCAAAAAAATACATATTCCCTAACTCTAATCATCAAACTAATAGGTCAATAATTTTTTATTTATAACTTTTAAATACTTTTTCGTTTTCTCTTAATTAATAAAAAATTAAAAATATAAAAAAAAATTAATTCCTGCTCTTCTTCGAAGTCAAAAAAATAAAACTTGCATTTATAAAAAATTAAATTGATTTTTTTATAAATAATTTATTTTGATAAGTTTTCTATTTTAATTTTAATAATTTATAATTTTAATATTTATAATAATTTAATTTCTTTAATTTAAAGTTAATTTCATCAATTTTTACTTTATTAATAAAAATAAAAATTCATAAATTAAATAGTTTACTTTTAAAAAATAAGGATTAGGTTATAGATTTTGCTAAACTATATTATAAACTACCATATTAATTATAATGAAAATTTATATGAATCTATTAATTATAATAGCCATAATAAAACATACATGTGAACAATAAGAATTTTTTTATTATTTAAAATAAAGTATTATTTTATTAATATTATGTTTTTGGGAATTTAAATTTTGATAACTAAAATAATGGAAAGGTTTTTTTTTTTTAAAAAAAATATCGTTTGAGCAATTTTTTAAGTTGAATTTCAATTATGCTATTTGGCTCATTTGAAAGTTCTCAGGGAAATGAAATCCGTAGGAGTTTTTTTCTTTTCTTTTTTCTTATAATTGACTTTGACTAGCTTTAACTCAAAAATCTCTCGCTTCTGAAATGATTTCAGTACCAAAACTAAAACCATAGGTTAGATTGGAGTTTTTATTTAAATTTAAAAAAAAATTGATTTGTTATTTAAATTCAAAATAAGTTAGATAATTAAAAAAATCTTTAATTTGATAGGTCAAAATGATTTCCTATTAAATTCAAAATTAGTTAAATTATTTTTTAACACTTAAATTGTTTTTAATTTGTTTATTATAATTAAAATAAAATTTAACAGGAAGAAATAAAATAAATAAATTTTATTTTTATTTAATAAGAAAAAAAAAGAATATTTTTAGCAGGAGATATATTAATAGAAAACTTTCATAACAAACCGGAAAATGAGATGCTACTGAGAAAATGATATGGTTTGGCTTTGTCAACAACAAAATTATCCTTAATACTTATTAATTCGATACTAATCACATCTAGTGAAAAGAAGCTCATTGATATTAAATTTTGAAATTGAAAATTTAACTGATTAATTAATTTTGTAAAAAACTTTAATTTTTAATATTACAGAAAATAATATAAACTATAATTCTAATTTATGCTAAAAATTAATTATGCCTTAGAATTAATATTCTTACAATCTTAAGTTTACTTGATTTAACTGTTGGATGTAACTAATAGTTATTGTTAATAATAGATAACTGATTTACTTGATACAGGTTAACTTTTTATAAATTATTAATAAATTTAAATTATTTTATTATAAAAATTTTAAATATTAATTTTTAAATTATTCTGAAAATTTTTTTAAAAATATAATATTAAATTTCAATAAGAAATTTTCTTCATAATTTTAAAATTTAATTTTTAAATTGTCAATAAATTAAAACTTTAGACTTAAATTGTCTTCTAATGAGAATAGAGTAAGGGTAGTTTTGGAAATTTTTGCTATCTTATTATAAAAGTAAAGAACTAAATTATTTTGATTTTAAAGATACCAAGGCCAAATCTCGATTTATTTAATAATTTATATTAAAATAATTATTTTCTATTACTTAATTTTAATTAAAAGTAAAAAATATTAATAAATTTATATATAATAATATTACAAGAATCTTAAAATGCTGAAAACGATTTTCTGTTTTTAAAAAAGCAAAGTTATTTTTATTATTTTTATTTTAATGAAGAAAAATTTTTATTTATCAAATTTTCTCAATATTTTTTATATATCCATTTTTTTTCAATGTTCTGTATATTAGAAAACATGAAAGTATTTTTTGATAAAGCAAAGAGCTAAATTATATATTTTCAAACATCAAAGAATGTAATTTATCCAAAAAAAAAGGCGCATAGTTAATCACAAACAATCTTATTATTTGTACAAAAAGATAGAAAATTTAAAACATGTATTCCGTTGTAGTCTAGTTGGTCAGGATACTCGGCTCTCACCCGAGAGACCCGGGTTCAAGTCCCGGCAACGGAAATTTTTTAATGTGTGGTCTATACATTTTCCCGATGAAATTCGTAAAAGAATACTCCTGAACCACAATGTTTCTTTTTTTTTTTTTTCTCTTTTTCTTTTTAATAAATTATATTTTATTGCGTTAGAAACCCTAATCCTCCTATTCAGAGCTCCAATCCATTCCGGAAAAGATGATATGAACTAAACTACCATTTCGAGTTATTTTTTACAAATCAAAATTAATTATGTATTTTGAAGTTTAACTCAATTCATAATTTAATTTTTATTATTTTAATGATAAATAATTTAATTCTTTAAATTTTATTTTATTAATAAAATAATTATTCTGTTCTATCATAATAATTTAATTTTTCAAATTTTACTTTTATAATAATTTAATTTTTTTAATTTTAATAATTTATAATAATTTAATCTTTACAAATTCAATATTTATAATAATTTAGTTCCTTTCATTTGAATTTACTTATTTAATTTACGGTTGATTAATACTAAACTTAATAAAAAATTATTTTATTAATGAAATAAAACCTCAAAAAACTAAATAAATTATTATTAAAATAGTACAAATTGAGTTATTGATTTTGCTAAATCTTATAGTAATACTATAAATTTTTCTAGAAAATAAATTTTTTTACTTTTTCTTAAATTTTTAATCTAAATTTTTTATTAAAAATCACAAAATTGTTATATACGCCCATTATTGTTCTAACATACATAAATTTTAGTCGTATCCATATTTTCATACCCATTTATTTTTAAATTAATTATTACGTTTCAATCCTTCTTATGTAATTATCTCACGTGGTATAACAATTTCTCCATAAAATTACTCATCTAGGTTGAGGGAGGAGAATTGGTGATAGGCGGTAGTGTGCACACGTGTTGCCACGTAGGAGTCTTGCAGCTAGGGGCGATCATTCAGTCGGTTCGGTTCAAAATCGAATCGAACCGAATAAGAGGAATAATCGAATTGAACTGATTTGATTCGGTTCGGTTCGGTTCGATTTGTTTGATCGGTTGAACTGATTTTTAAATTTTTCATTATTTTTTTTACATTGATTTTGTGTTCTAAAATTCAATTGAAGAATTTGATCAGTAAATGAGCGAAGTTCACAGTTCATTTACTTTCCATGGGTAGTTTCTCCAGAAAGCATGACCGCATCAGAAGAATTTGAAAGGAATTAAGGAGATTTTTAGTAACAAGTACAAAGTCTCTTTTCTTAACTGTGTTAGACTCTGTCTTAGGACATTTAACAAGATACCTCAAACAAGAAAGTTATACAACCAACACTTTTCTCAACAGCGACTCAATACTCTTTCTAAAAAAAATTTACTTACCTTTTACAATTGCTGATGAGGATTGAGAACGGAAGACAGAGAACTGAGGAAGACTGAGGACTGAGGACTGAAGACCGAGGACTGATGAAGACTGAGTTGCTGACGGTGCGGAGAGCCGATGGACTGGAGAGAGACGGCCGACGATTGCATGGAGAGCGACGACCGACGCCGACGATTGTGTGGAGAGAGAGATTAGAGAGCGACGGTGAGGTGAGGAGGAGTCGGCTTTGCTAAGTCGCGCATCCGCAACGTAGTGAAGATTGATAATCGGAGTTAGCCGCGATGGTTAATCGGTCGATGTCAGGAGGAGAGTGGAGGTTGGACGGTGGACATTGGACCCGCTGGAAGTGGTGGAGCTCAGAGAAGAGGCACAAGGATGTGAGGCGGCGTGGAATGCAGGAATGGAGATTAGCGATTTAGCGTCATAGCGTGAAGTGTGGCACGGGTTTTAGATCTAGGGTAAATAAGGGTACATTTCAAAACGACGTAGTATAAGTGATTTCGGTTCGGTTCGGTTTAATCGAAATTTTTGAATCTAAAACTGAACCGAACCAAAATTATCAATTTTTCAGAAAATTAAAATCGAACCGAACCGAATTAAAAATAAAATCGAATCAAATTTTCAAAATTAATCGATTCGGTCGATTATTTCAATTTAAATCGAATAATGCTCAGGCCTACTTGCACCACAACTACAAGTTCGACTCTCAACCTAATAACTTTTTAGTACCCAAAATACCCTTAGCAGAGCAATTATTTGGTGATATGGGAGTACCCCATGATATAAACGACGTGATATTTTTAATTAATAAAATTAAAATTTTTATTATTAAATTATTAATACATTAAATATTTTTATTTAATGTATCCTCTAAAACTTTCCCATCTTGCAACAATCTCATATAAAGATCTTTCTCGCAGCTTCCTTTCATTTTTATTTCTAATGGATAAAAAGGTAACTTTCTGATACTGCTTAATTCTCCATATTATTTTATTCTCTCACCTGCCCTCTCATGGAGGCTAATACTCTGCTACGTTCTTCCTCACCGAGCTCCGCTCCTGTCTTGTTCTCTTAATCAAATTTGATCAAATTTGGGAGAATCCAGTTGAGATTTGAACGAAGAATCCCGAAACAGAGTATTAAATGGGACAGTGATTGGAGGAGCAGAGGAGGGGTTTTGAAGGAGAGGAGTCAGAGCGGAGGGTTGAGGTGTACGGCGGAGAGTATCGAGAGAGAAATGTTGATGGGAGGCAGAGAAGGTGAAGTTAGTATGGTGTCAGAGAGGTATAAGGTGGTGGCTTTAACGGCGTGCGTTATGTGCCTTTGTAATGCTGATCGTGTTGTCATGCCCGTCGCTGTTGTTCCTCTCGCTGCCAAATACGGTTGGTCCAGTTCCTTTCTCGGCATCGTCCAGGTAAATGCAAATCCCTTTTTTTTTCTTTTCCTTATTTAATTTATTTTTTTACTTGAGAATCTTATTTAAATATATTCAATAAATGTGCTATCGCAACAAATATTAATCAAAATACTATTACTGTAATTAGCCAAACGTCCTTTTAATTTCAACTTTCGAATCTATCATTTTTATTTATTTATTTATTTATTTTTTTATGGAAAACCAGATTGGAATTGTAGTACGTATTAAACAATGAGTCTGTTTGGATATGAAGTGATTCGGTGTCGTTTTATTTATCATGAAAGACAGAGCAGAGCGTGTACATGATATGTTTGAGAAAAATACTGTAATGGCTCGTCGACTCCTGAAATTGAAGGAGACGTGTGTTACACTATACTTCTGATAATGAAAAGAAGGACATAATAAAGGTGGCTGACAATTTTAGAGGCGAACTGAGTATGATATGAAAATTATACGAAAAATTAGGAATTAGGGTTGTGTGCTAACCGATTTCACGCATTTATAATTGATGAGCTGAGATTCGATGGGGTCACTAGATGGAGATACTTGAACTGTGATTTAATTCGATGGGTAAATCAATAAATCGTGATCGGTTTGATAAAGAGTGAATGACTTTAAGATTTCATATTGATCCTTCTATACTTGATCTTAAGGAAGGGACTTAGAAAATATGAAAAAATGGTTAGGGGTCTACCGGGGATGCGGTGGAGATCTTCTGACATTCAAGTTAAATCTAAGACTTTTAGAGAGATGCATTATGGAAATAGATGCAAAAGAGAAATAAAAATAGAGTAGTGAAGAGAAAGAGGAAGTTTCGGAGAGAAAAAAAGAGAGGATGTGTCCGAGAGTATGTGTAAAAGTGTGAGAGATCATGTGTGAGAGCGATAGTTAGGTTCTCCCTGCTTTGGGTTAGATCAGTGGTATATATATTCCTGATCATTCTGACACCCTTGGTGTCATGTCATATCAGACTGGACGGGGATGTCCTTTCGCAGGTGTGTTAAGGGTTCATTAATGATGGACGGTTGGTTAATAAATGCAGAGCTAGCTAGTTTATACCATGTCTATCGTATACATCACGTCAATTTGTTTTACCGCACGTGCATTCATGACCTTAGTGATATACCGAGGGGATGACCAATGTGCTAGAGGTCAACATCCTATCTTGATTTTATCAAGTCGTGTCGAGCTCACCTGATCTGTACTATAGTGGGTTCCCCTTGGTCACTAAAGTCAGTTGTACCCGCATTTAGTATCTCTTTGTGGTATGAGCTTTAAAAATGTCTACCCGTTCATTTCGGGCTTTTGGCAGGGTCAACGGTGTTGGTAGTCTGACCTTTGTACCTTATAGGTTGAGCTTTCTACTGCGCAATTGGACCAATTGGTGAGATTCATGGAACCTTCTTGAATCCTATGTGTACGTATTGTGATCTTAACAGACCCTGTTATTTATATGTTATCAGATGCCCTTTTGCTTCTCCAAAGATTATTTATGACAGTTGGAGGAGAGAATTTAATTTTAGGGAGTCGTTATGGACAGTTTTTAACGTATTTCCCTACGAGAAACATGCCCTCATCGTTGTCGATTCTCGAACAGACGCCATTAAATGAAGGCAATGATTATCGGGGGGGGGGGGGTTTTCAAAGAACTATTGCCCAAGATCATTTGGAGAATTACAAATTTGAATTCTGCAGCCTATAAAAGCCTCTCCTGGACGCTTTAGTATACTTTGGCTGTAACGACCCGAAAATCGGACCGCTACCGGCGCTAGGATTCAGATCGGCTTAAGGCCGCCGGGACCCGTAGCAAGCCTGACATGTAACCTGTAAACCTGTTTAATCCCATACATGATCAACAATCATACATAAAAATTAAAACTTTTCTTTCATTCATTCCTCATACACCAAACTCAACCTGAGCAAGCACTAAACATAATCTTAATCATAAACTTGACCCCTCAGTGGGATCTCATCAATGCCCCAATGGGCGATACATTATAAGTTGAGTTGGTTAAACATAAACATCAATAGACATTAAGATCATGTATCAACAAGGGATTACTATGAACTATGGCCAAGCACACTTCTAAACCTCAATATCATTATACATAACATAACTATTTAACTTTACATCATTATACAATTTTACCATGTCCACTATCTATCTATTACAAACATAAGACTTTACTCTTCTTGACTCCTCTGTCTAGCCCGTACCTGCAATCCTGGGGGATTAGGGAGAAGGGGTGAGCTACTAGAGCCCAGTGAGCAGAATAATAGAAAACAACATTTAAAATCTCATGCCATCATGTAATGCAACACATCACAACAAATCACATCTCGGATGGTATTGTCACCAATAGTCCTCTACATTCCAAAGTGTCGGGACGTAGAATGGGTACAACCGGTCTTTCTCTTAACATAACATATCATAACATACCAATGTGCCAGGGACGTAGAATGGGTACAACCTGGACTTTCTCTTACATAGTGCCAGGGACGTAGAATGGGTACAACCTGGACTTCCATACTATACCATGCCGTAGCATCATCATATCATATGAGGACTAAAGGGTCATCCAATAACCAATCCACATCAACATCATAAATGCAATGCAACATATTCGTGGGTTCTAATGCAAACAACCTATTTCATCACATGGCGTTCATGATGCATGAACATGCTCAACTGTATAATTCATTTGCTTTAAAAACATAAGGTTTATTCTACTCACCTCTTGCTGAAGCTCTACTGACTCAGAAGCAGCTGAACTCACTGCTGGGGTCCTCGGTTCCTCGGGTCCGAACCTACACAGGTGGACTCAAATGAGGGACCAAACAACTAGAACATAACTCTAAAAACATCCCCCAAAAACCCCCTAAAACACCTCAAACAATCATGCAAAAACATGCAAAGGAAGGCAGAACAGGGCAGGTTCGGCGGCACCTTCGGCGGCCGAAAGTCCCTCCAGAGCCGAAACCCAGGCAGGTTCGGCGGCACCTTCGGTGGCCGAAAGTCCCAGACAGAGACGAAAGTCTCTTTTCGGGGGCAACTTCGGCAGCCGAAAGGCCTGCCTCCCAAGCCATGTTCGGCGATCGAAAGTTCCTTCGGCTGCCGAACCTGGTTTCTGCCAAAGGGCAGAAACTTGGCTCCTTTAAGCACATTTGCCTCCAAAACTTCCAATCATGCATTTAGCTCAACCAAAACATGCAAATATACATACATTGGCTCCTAGGGGCTTCAAACTAACTTAAACCCCAACTACAACACACAACAACAACACAAATCCAACATACATTGCTCAAAACATAACATTAACTCAAAAACCTAACTATGAGCTAAACATGCATTCTACCCCATAGATCTTGCATAAAACTTACTTTAAACATGAAATGAGCTTAAGATCGGCTCTTACCTCTTGAAGATCGAGAGAGAGACGTCCTAAACTCGGAGGTGGGAGATTTTTGAGTTCTTGAACCTCAAAGCTCCAAAACTTGCTTTAAACTCGAAAATCTTCAAAACAAAGCAAAAACTTGTGAAAATCTTGAAAGATTTGGAGGAAAGAACTCAAGGATGGTGAGGAACGGCGGAAGGGCTCACCTTGGCCGAAAATGGGGAGAAAGCTCGCCCATTTCGGCTAAGGGGCTCTTTTATAGTGGCTGGCCAGGCCACATTCTGGAGCCGAACGTACCCCCGCATGCATGCCATGTTCGGCGGCCGAACTTGAGGTTCGGCGGCCGAACCTGGGCTTCCCTCACTTATGCCTTCGGGGGCCTAAGGCTCACCCGAAAAGCATGCATGTTCGGCGGCCGAACCTGAGTTTCCTCCAAGGGTGTTTTTATTCCAAAAACTCATTTCCTCTTGCCGAACCTGAGTTTCCTCCAAGGGTGTTTTTATTCCAAAAACTCATTTCCTCTTTACTTAAAATCATCAAAAACATTAAAACATTTCATGAAAACATGGTTTTACCCTTCTAGAGGTCTCCGACATCCGAGATTCCACCGGACGGTAGGAATTCTGATACCGGAATCTAGCCGGGTATTACATTGGCATTTTGAACTTTGTCTTTCTACTTCGAACTCTCCTCTTCCTTTGCTTTTTTATTGGATTTTTCTACTACAGGCACGTCTTCTTTTGCTATGGCCCTTATTGAGTTTTCTTTGGTCGAGAGACTCTTAATAATGTTACTTTTAGTAACCTCTGTCGAGTTATTTCTAAGGAGCTTTTATTCACTCTTTCTTATTATATTCGAGCTCCTCGTTCTACCCAGCGTATCATACTTTTTTCTTCTCCTCCTCTTGCTGGTCTTGAGGATGCTTAAAATGGGAAAAGTTAATTTTCTTCCTAAAACAGTTTTAGTACATGTTGTCTTTTCCTCTTTCCGATTTTTGCATTGTGATTTTTAGGTTTTATAGGGTCTCTCCTAAGATGCTAACTCCTAATTCTATCTTGTTCATGAGAGCCTTTTAGCAGTGTGTTAGGGCTAGAGCTTCAGGCCATCTGTTAGCCTTTTTAGGTCTTTCTTTAGGATCACCAAATCAAATAATGGATTCTAGAGTTTTAGTGGTTGGATGGGTCTGTCTATTTTTATTGGTCATAAAGACTCTACCTGTCACATGATAGAGAGTTTCGCCGTCATTCGTTTAAAGGGAGAGCAGAAGTGGGATTTTGCTTCACTAGCCTCTCTTCCCTTTAAGTATGATGTTTTCAAGTGTCTCAAGCTCCCTCCTAGGAGTGATTGTTATGCTGCTGGTACTTATTACTTTGCTTTTTGTATTTCTGGTTCTTTTTTTCTTGATTAAAACTTATTTTTTGTGGTCTTGTATCTTTTGCCATTCCAATGGAAAAGACTTCAGCGCCCGGGAATTTCACATTGTCTAAGGATTTTATTAAGCAGGTAGTCGAGCAGTTCACTCATCAGAAGACTATGGAGGTTGTTCACGAGGTGCTGGGACCTGACTCTCATCAGAAGGAAGATGTGCTTTCCTTAGTGATTGTAGGACCGCATTCTGAAGGGGTCGCTAAGGAGGGAGTTGCTGGGTCTTTTTTATTTTAGGCTTTTTGTATGGGAAACTTGACAGAATAGTGATTTTGTATGGTTTTACTGTATGTTGACTTTGGCAATAAAATTTCTATTAAAAAAAATTAATTTCAATTTTAGTTTTTAAATTTAATGAAGGAAAATGGATGGAATTTAAAGTGGAATTTGGATGAATTGGCACCGTCTATGGGAATGAGGAGACTATCATGTTGCTTGAATTTCCAAACAAAATCCATTAAGATCCATATAGAAAATTAAAAAAAGCTAACAACCAGCAACAAGAAATACCAGATGGAAGAGAGATGGTGGAAAGACCTGAGAATCACCAGCTACATCTAAAAGCCACACGGTAAAAGTCGGATAAAGAAAGATGCTGATATGAGGAGAAAGTGCAATACAAGGGCGATCCATCATTCGTGGAAGAAAGGTGATTGTGCAAGTTAACTAAGCTGCACAGTTACTTCTTTAACTCAAAGTATTTTTGTTATTATGACTAATTATAAAATTATCTTAGACGAAAGTCTTGTGTATATGAGTCCAAACATGATAATATATGGAAGTAGTTTAAAAGCTCTCATCGGTAATTAATATTAATATGAATTCATTGAGAAAGAGAGTATTTATTTAAGTATGCTGCTATGTGATTTGAAAATTGTAAAATGATCAATATTTATATTCATTAAGAGCCCAGTGAATAGTTGAAATGCTCATAAAAATAATCAAGGCTAAAAAGTTCGATAAAGAGCTGAAACACTCAGGAAAAATACTCAGGGCTAAAGAGTTCGGAATAACACAGAGAGCCGAAGAGCTCTAATAAAGAATCAGGGCTAAAGAGTCCGGAATAATATAGAGGCAAAAGAGCTCGAACGAAGAATCTAACCTAAAGAGCTCAAACGAAGAATCTAGACTAAAGAGCTTGGTGAAGAGCTAAAATGCTCATAAAAATAATCAGGGCTAATAAGTCTGATAAAGAGCTAAAATGCTCATAGTAACAATAAGGTCTAAAGAGCCCGATAAAGAACTGAAACGCTTATGAAAACTCAGGTCTAAAGAACACAAAAAACGATCGAAAAAATAATTCAGTTCTTGAAAAACCTAAAAGTTCTTTTCTAAAAGAAGTACAAATTGATAACATAAAAAGAAAAGTGAAGGGCATCCCGATCCTTGGAAATGTTTAAATCATAGATCAAAGATTGCATACAACAATTTACGCTAGTTTTTGTTATGATCTTTATTAAATAAATTATATGTTACTCTTTTCGTTTATATGAATCCTAAGCATGGTTACCCCGACATATCATCAAGGCTAAAGCAAGTTATAAATGACTTGCCGACCTAACGATACATTAAGATATCATATAAACGACATGGTTGATAATGCCCAATAAGAAAATAAAGTCCAACATAAGGGCAAAAAAATGTCAAACATTGAAAAATGATAAAGAAACTGTAATACCCGGCTAGACTCCGATACCGGAATTCCTACCGTCCGGTGGGATCTCGGATGTCGGAGACCTCTAGGAGGGTAAAATCATGTTTTTGTAAAATGTTTTCATGTTTTTAATGGTTTTAAGTATGAAATTAAATGAGTGTTTGCATGAAGTCCTTGGAGGAAAACCCAGGTTCGGCTGCCGAAAGTCAAGTTCGGCCGCCGAACATGCATGCGTTTTGGAGGCACGTTAGGCCCCCGAAAGCATGAGTGAGGGAAGTCCAGGTTCGGCCGCCGAAACTCAAGTTCGGCCGCCGAACATGGCATGCATGCGGAAGCACTTTCGGCCCCCGAACGTGGCCTGGCCAGCCACCTATAAAAGGGTCACTTGGCCGAAATGGGCGAGCTTTCTCCCATTTTCGGCCACAGCTAGCTTCCGACCTCCCTCTTCCAAATCTAGTGTTCTTCCTTCAAATCCCCACCATTTTTCTTGAGTTTTAAGCTTGCATTGAAGGTTTTGAACTTTTGAAACAAGTTTTGGAGCTTTGGGAACTCAGGAGCTCATTTTCGTGGATCTCCAAGTTTAGGTCGTCTCCCTCTCGATCTTCAAGAGGTAAGAGCCGATCTTAAGCTTCTTATGTGTTTTAAGTAAAATTTTATGAGTTCTTTGGGTAGAAATGCATGTTAGGATATATGTTGAGTTATGGGTTAATATTGATGTTTTGAGCAATGTGTGTTGATTGTGTGTGTTTGAAGTGTTGTAGTTGGGGTATATGATTGTTTGAGACCCCTAGGAACTTGTATGCATGTCCTAGTTGAGCTTTATGCATGATTTGAGGTTTTGGGAGGCAAGAGGCTCATGTGAGCCAAGTTTCTGCCCTTTTGGGAGAAACCAGGTTCGGCAGCCGAAGGAACTTTCGGCCGCCGAACCCCCTTGTGGAGGCAACATTCGGCTGCCGAAACTTGCCCCCGAAAGAAGACTTTCGGATCTGTCTGGGAGATTCGGCCGCCGAAGGTGCCGCCGAACCTGCCTGACTTTCGGCTCTGGAGGGACTTTCGGCCGCCGAACCTGCCGCCGAAAGTGCCCTGTTCAGCCATTTCTTGCATGTTTTTATGTGATGTTTTCATGATGTTCTAGGGGGGTTTTTGGGGAGTAGTTTAGAGTTATGTTCTAGCATGTTTGGTCCCTCATTTGAGTCCACCTGTGTAGGTTCGGACCCGAGGAACCGAGGACCCCAGCAGTGAGTTCAGCTGCTTCGGTGTTGTCAGAGTCAGCCAGAGGTGAGTGGAACTAAACTCAATCTTTTAAATTAAATGTTTTATCATGTTTCATGCATCATGATTATGCAATAGGATGATTGCATTAGTATTCACGAATATGCCGCATTGCATCGATTGTTGTTGATGTGGGTGAATGTTGGATGACCCAATTAGTCCATGACAGGAAGACCAGGACCCCATTCTACGGCTTGGCACGGAAATGAAAGACCAGGACCCCATTCTACGGCTTGGCACGATTGTGGACTCGAAGACCAGGAGCCTAGAGGAGGCCCTGGGATAATGGTAAGTAATGTATGTATGACAGGAAGACCAGGACCCCATGCTACGGCCTGGCGCTATGTTAGCTTGGACTAATTGGTGACAAGTTCACCCAACCCTTATGTGAATTGTCTGTGTTATGATGCATTTCATTAAAGCATAGTGTTAATATGTTTTATAGTTCAGCTCACTGGGCTTTTAGCTCACCCCTCTCCCTTTACCCCCAGGCTTGCAGGTACAGTATAGTGCGGGAGTCCGGATAGAGTAAAGAAGTCATGCTTATGCAATAGCTAGCAATGGACATGATCAAATTGTAATGTAAAAGTACAGTATAGTTATGTAATGAGGTTTATGGATGATAGTGTGTGCTTGACCATAGATTGTGCTATCCCTTTAACACATGATCTTAGAGATTTTTTACGATGTTTATGTAAACCAACTCAACGTATGTTATGTCACCCCTTGGGGACACTGATGAGATCCCACAGAGGGATCAATGTTATGTTAATGTTTATGCACAGGTTGAGTTTGGTTGATGTTCATGGAAAGAAAAGTTTTAATTTTTATGTATATTGTGGATCATGTATGGGATTATACAGGTTTACAGGTTATATGTCAGGCTTGCTACGGGTCCCGGCGGCCTTAAGCCGATCTGGATCCTAGCGCCGGTAGCGGTCCGATTTTCGGGTCGTTACAGAATGGTATCAGAGCCCTAGGTTCATATGGTCGGACCTAGAGTGTCGGGCTCATAGATGTTATAGAAGGTCAAGCACAATAGGGAAAGATCATGTCCACTAGGATAGGATGTGGAGTCCTTTCTTGCATGATGATGTGAAATGCCATGATAATATGCATGTGCATTAATGATATGCTATGATATGTGATGTATGTGATGCGGGTTCATGTGTGCCCACATGAACCATATGATGCTAATGTTTATGTGTTGTGCACCGTTTTTCAGAAAACAGGATGAGAGGAACTCGTCGATCAGTAAGATTGACTGGAGTACCACCTGAGGATGAGGGCATGAGCGCCCGTCCTCCAGCATTGCCTAGGGCAATGTCTAGTAGGTCTAACAGAGATAGAGCAGCAAGAGACCCTAGAAGGTCTTTGGATCTGAGTAGAAGCAGATCAGTCAGAGGAACAGTTCAGGGAGGAATGTCTGAGAGCATGGGGGATGAGATGGATGTAGAGCAGAGGAGAGATGGCAGTCTGGGAGTTAGCATGTCAGAGGAAGGTATGGGAGAGTCCCAAGGAGGCACTCAGGCCTCGGGATTTGTACAGCCACCTCACTACCCACATTTCTCACAACATCCCGGGTATTCGATGGGAGGTACATCGAATTACCCTAGTTTCACCCCTTATCCCACACAGATGCCATACCCACCATACTACCCACCATACTCTCAGTACCCAATGTATCCACCTCCACCCTACTATCCAAATCCAGCAAACCCTACCTCAGAAAATGTTGCACCACCTCCACCACCTACAGAACCAGCAGCCCCAGTTGCTCAGCCATCTAAACCTAGCTCAGCCAGTGGGAGCAAGGTTAAGATGACTGACTACATGAAATTGGGTGCTCCCCAGTATGAAAAAGGGGATGACCCATTTGTATATCTTGAAAGGGTTAAAGTGATCACAGAGGAGATTGGGGCTGATGACAGTAGAGCCATTCAGATGGCCGGGTTCACGCTTAAGTGCAAGAAGGCACGGGAGTGGTTCAAGAATTATGTGAACCCGAGAGTGGACAGCATGACTTGGGAAGAGTTTGCAAACGAGTTTGCAGGATGGGCTTTTCCCGATAGTTCAAGGGAGCTGAAGATGATAGAGTTTGAACAGTTGAGGCAGACGGATGAAATGAGTGTAGAGGAGTACACCGACAGATTCTTGGAGTTGTTGCCTTTTGCAGGGCAGAGTCTGGATACAGATTCGAAGAAGTCAAGGAGGTATGTCATGAAACTTCATTCCAGGTATTCCTCCTTGATTCAATCAGTGGACAGGGAGAGCTTCCATGCCATAGTGGATATGGCCAGGAAAATGGAGGCCAGTGCCATCGTTCAGGGGGCAGTTAAGCAATCAGTGGCACAGTCTTCCGGTTCTAAAACTCCGGGTGGGGGAAGATTAGATCCCTCTACCCTGAGTGCAGCAGCTTCAGGCAGTAAGAGATGGGGTAAGCCCAAGGGTAAGAAGAATAAGTTCTGGAATAAAGTCAAGTCCAGTCTGGGATTTGGGAGTGGCTCAAGCTCTGGTGCGGATAATGCAGTTTGTGCGAGGTGTGGTAAGCCACACAGGGGAGTATGTCGGTTTGGGACGAATGCCTGTTTCAGATGTGGTCAGGAGGGACATATGGCTCGAGATTGTCCAAGAGCAGTCCCGATGGCTCAGTCCCAGCAGACAGCTTCAGGCAGTGTGGCGCAGCCAGCAGCTCCAGCCATGACTCAGGCCAGTGGCAGAGGCAGAGGGAGAGGGGCAGCCTCTTCTTCAGCGGGCTTCAGAGGTGAAGGTCCATCAGCTCCAGCACGGATCTTCACAATGACACAGCAGGAGGCAGATGCATCTAACGCCGTAGTGGCAGGTAACTTAATTATTGGTTGTTCAGATGTGTATGCCTTGATGGACCCTGGTGCATCTCATTCTTTTATTGCTCCGAGAGCCGTGGGGAGGTTAGGTCTGATGACTTCTGGGTTAGAGTGTCCTCTCTGGGTCAGTGGACCCAAGTGTGATCCATCTGTGGCAGAATCAGTCTGCCAGTGTAGTCCTGTGTTTGTTGAGGGAAGATGCTTGTCCGCCGATCTAGTGGTTCTAGATTTGACAGATTTTGACGTCATTCTAGGGATGGACTGATTATCTACCCATGGTGCTACCTTGGACTGCAGGGACAAGGTAGTCAGGTTCAGAGGTCAGGATGGGTCTGAGGTTGTCTTCAGAGGAGACAGGAGGGGTACACCTAGAGGTCTGATATCAGCTCTTCAGGCTCGTAGGTTGCTCAGGAGGGGATGTCAGGGGTATTTGGCTCATGTGAGAGAGCTTAGCAGTCAGGTTAGAGAGCCCGCCTCGGTGCCAGTGGTTAGAGAGTTCTTAGATGTGTTCCCAGACGAGCTGCCAGGTTTACCACCTGCTAGGGAGATAGAGTTCGAGATAGAACTGATGCCTGGAACCCGACCGATCTCTATCCCTCCCTACAGGATGGCGCCAGCAGAATTGAAAGAGTTGAAGGAGCAGTTGCAGGAGCTGGTAGACAAGGGCTTCATCCGACCGAGTACCTCACCCTGGGATGCTTCAGTTTTGTTTGTGAGAAAGAAGGATGGATCCCTTAGACTTTGTATCGACTACAGGCAGTTGAACAAAGTCACTACCAAGAACAAGTACCCATTGCCAAGGATCGACGATCTATTCGACCAGCTAGCAGGAGCGGGTTGTTTCTCCAAAATAGATCTGAGGTCCGGGTATCATCAGTTGAGGATCAGGGAAGAGGACGTACCAAAGACAGCTTTCAGGACCAGATATGGGCATTTTGAGTTCCTTGTAATGCCGTTCGGGTTAACCAACGCCCCTGCAGCATTCATGGACCTCATGAACAGAGTGTTTAGCCAGTACCTGGATCACTTCGTTATTGTCTTCATAGATGATATCTTGGTGTATTCCAGGAATGCAGAGGAGCATGCCCATCATCTGAGGTTGGTTCTACAGACCTTGAGGGAACATGGCTTGTATGCCAAGTTCTCCAAGTGTGAGTTCTGGCTAAGGAGCATTTTGTTCTTGGGGCATGTAGTGTCAGAGAATGGGATAGAGGTGGACCCCAAGAAGACCGAAACTGTGGCTAACTGGCCTAGACCCACTTCAGTGACAGAGATCAGGAGTTTCTTGGGTTTGGCAGGTTACTACATGAGGTTCGTTCAGGACTTCTCAAAGATAGCAGCTCCTCTGACCAGACTAACCAGGAAGAATCAGAAGTTTCTGTGGACCGACCAGTGCGAAAAGAGTTTTGAAGAGCTTAAGAAGAGGTTGACTTCAGCACCAGTTTTAGCTCTGCCATCTAGTGATGCAGACTTTGCAGTCTTTTGTGATGCGTCCCGTGTGGGACTGGGTTGTGTACTTATGCAAAATGAGAGGGTGATTGCTTATGCTTCTAGACAGTTGAAGAAGCATGAGTTGAATTACCCCACACATGACCTGGAGATGGCAGCAGTAATCTTTGCACTCAAGATGTGGAGGCACTACCTCTATGGGGTTAAATGTAAGATCTTCACAGATCATAAAAGCCTGCAATACATCCTGAGTCAAAGAGATTTGAACTTGAGACAGAGGAGATGGGTGGAGCTGCTAAGTGACTATGATTGCAAGATTCAGTATCATCCGGGTAAGGCGAATGTCGTGGCAGACGCTCTAAGCCGGAAGTCACTAGGCAGTCTATCCCACATCACGGCAGAGAGGAGACCAGTGGTTAAGGAGTTTTACAAGCTCATTGAGGAAGGTCTACAGTTGGAGTTGTCTGGTACAGGTGCCTTGGTTGCTCAGATGAAAGTGACACCCGTGTTTCTGGAGCAAGTGGCTCAGAAACAGCATGAGGACCCAGAGTTAGTGAAGATTGCCAGGACTGTTCAGTCAGGCAAGGACAGTGAGTTCAGATTCGACAATAAGGGGATCCTCCGCTATGGGAGTCGATTGTGTGTACCAGATGACACAGAGCTAAAAGGGGACATTATGAGAGAGGCTCATAATGCAAGATACAGCATTCACCCCGGGGCCACCAAGATGTATCAAGATCTGAAGAAAGTTTATTGGTGGCCAGCTATGAAGAGAGAAGTGGCACAGTTTGTGTCAGCCTGCGAAGTATGTCAGAGGGTGAAGCTGGAACATCAGAAGCCGGCTGGAATGCTTAACCAGCTACCTATTCCAGAGTGGAAATGAGAGAATATAGCTATGGACTTCGTAGTGGGGTTACCGGCGACGTCCAACAGATTGGACTCCATATGGGTGATTGTGGACAGACTCACCAAATCTGCTCACTTCATCCCTGTTAGGAGTGGCTATTCTGTGGATAAGTTGGCGCAGGTGTATGTTGATGAGATAGTCAGACTGCATGGGGTTCCTGTTTCTATAGTGTCAGATAGAGGACCCCAGTTCACCTCCAGGTTTTGGCGGAGTCTGCAGAATTCCATGGGTACTAGATTGGATTTCAGCACTGCCTTCCATCCACAGACAGACGGACAGTCAGAGAGGACCATCCAGACCATAGAAGATATGCTAAGAATGTGTGTGCTGGACTTTGGCGGTTCTTGGAGGTAGCATCTACCCTTGGTGGAGTTTGCCTACAATAACAGCCATCATGCTAGCATCGGGATGGCTCCATATGAAGCTTTATATGGAAGGAAGTGCAGGTCACCTGTTTGCTGGGAAGAAGTTGGAGAAAAGGCCTTGGCAGGGCCTGAGATAGTAGAGATCACCAGCAGGGTGGTACCCTTAATCAGAGAGAGAATCAAGACTGCTGCAAGCAGACAGAAGAGTTATGCAGACATTCGTAGAAGACAGGTAGAGTTTCAGGAGGGGGATCTAGTATTGCTCAAGGTGTCTCCAATGAAAGGAGTGGTTCGGTTCGGGAAGAAGGGTAAACTGGCTCCGCGGTACATCGGACCCTTTGAAGTCTTGCAAAAGATTGGGAATGTATTGTACAAGCTGGATTTACCTGCTTCAATGGAGAGAGTCCATCCGGTTTTCCATGTTTCTATGTTGAGAAAGTTCGTGTCAGATCCGGGCAAGGTTCTTAGTGAGCCTGATGTGGAGATCCAAGAGGATCTCACCTATGTTGAGCAGCCAGTACGGATCCTAGACACCCAGATCAGGAAGCTGAGAAACAAGGAAATCCCGATGGTGAAAGTCCTGTGGAACCACCACAATATGGAAGAATGCACCTGGGAGACACGGGAGTCCATGCTCTAGCAGTACCCTTATCTTTTCTAAGGTTAGTTTATTGTGAGTTTATGTGTTTTTGTAAGTATGTTATGTTGTTTGCTATGCATGTGCTAGTCGAGGAACATTCGGGGACGAATGTTCTTAAGGGGGGGAGAATGTAATACCCGGCTAGACTCCGATACCGGAATTCCTACCGTCCGGTGGGATCTCGGATGTCGGAGACCTCTAGGAGGGTAAAATCATGTTTTTGTAAAATGTTTTCATGTTTTTAATGGTTTTAAGTATGAAATTAAATGAGTGTTTGCATGAAAAGTCCTTGGAGGAAAACCCAGGTTCGGCCGCCGAAAGTCAAGTTCGGCCGCCGAAAGTCAAGTTCGGCCGCCGAACATGCATGCGTTTTGGAGGCAGTTAGGCCCCCGAAAGCATGAGTGAGGGAAGTCCAGGTTCGGCCGCCGAACATGGCATGCATGCGGAAGCACTTTCGGCCCCCGAACGTGGCCTGGCCAGCCACCTATAAAAGGGTCACTTGGCCGAAATGGGCGAGCTTTCTCCCATTTTCGGCCACAGCTAGCTTCCGACCTCCCTCTTCCAAATCTAGTGTTCTTCCTTCAAATCCCCACCATTTTTCTTGAGTTTTAAGCTTGCATTGAAGGTTTTGAACTTTTGAAACAAGTTTTGGAGCTTTGGGAACTCAGGAGCTCATTTTCGTGGATCTCCAAGTTTAGGTCGTCTCCCTCTCGATCTTCAAGAGGTAAGAGCCGATCTTAAGCTCCTTATGTGTTTTAAGTAAGATTTTATGAGTTCTTTGGGTAGAAATGCATGTTAGGATATATGTTGAGTTATGGGTTAATATTGATGTTTTGAGCAATGTGTGTTGATTGTGTGTGTTTGAAGTGTTGTAGTTGGGGTATATGATTGTTTGAGACCCCTAGGAACTTGTATGCATGTCCTAGTTGAGCTTTATGCATGATTTGAGGTTTTGGGAGGCAAGAGGCTCATGTGAGCCAAGTTTCTGCCCTTTTGGGAGAAACCAGGTTCGGCAGCCGAAGGAACTTTCGGCCGCCGAACCCCCTTGTGGAGGCAGCATTCGGCTGCCGAAGCTTGCCCCCGAAAGAAGACTTTCGGATCTGTCTGGGAGATTCGGCCGCCGAAGGTGCCGCCGAACCTGCCTGACTTTCGGCTCTGGAGGGACTTTCGGCCGCCGAACCTGCCGCCGAAAGTGCCCTGTTCAGCCATTTCTTGCATGTTTTTATGTGATGTTTTCATGATGTTCTAGGGGGGTTTTTGGGGAGTAGTTTAGAGTTATATTCTAGCATGTTTGGTCCCTCATTTGAGTCCACCTGTGTAGGTTCGGACCCGAGGAACCGAGGACCCCAACAGTGAGTTCAGCTGCTTCGGTGTTGTCAGAGTCAGCCAGAGGTGAGTGGAACTAAACTCAATCTTTTAAATTAAATGTTTTATCATGTTTCATGCATCATGATTATGCAATAGGATGATTGCATTAGTATTCACGAATATGCCGCATTGCATCGATTGTTGTTGATGTGGGTGAATGTTGGATGACCCAATTAGTCCATGACAGGAAGACCAAGACCCCATTCTACGGCCTGGCACGGAAATGAAAGACCAGGACCCCATTCTACGGCCTGGCACGATTGTGGACTCGAAGACCAGGAGCCCAGAGGAGGCCCTGTGATAATGGTAAGTAATGTATGTATGACAGGAAGACCAGGACCCCATGCTACGGCCTGGCACTATGTTAGCTTGGACTAATTGGTGACAAGTTCACCCAACCCTTATGTGAATTGTCTGTGTTATGATGCATTTCATTAAAGTATAGTGTTAATATGTTTTATAGTTCAGCTCACTGGGCTTTTAGCTCACCCCTCTCCCTTTACCCCCAGGCTTGCAGGTACAGTATAGTGCGGGAGTCCGGATAGAGTAAAGAAGTCATGCTTATGTAATAGCTAGCAATGGACATGATCAAATTGTAATGTAAAAGTACAGTATAGTTATGTAATGAGGTTTATGGATGATAGTGTGTGCTTGACCATAGATTGTGCTATCCCTTTAACACATGATCTTAGAGATTTTTTACGATGTTTATGTAAACCAACTCAACGTATGTTATGTCACCCCTTGGGGACACTGATGAGATCCCACAGAGGGATTAATGTTATGTTAATGTTTATGCACAGGTTGAGTTTGGTTGATGTTCATGGAAAGAAAAGTTTTAATTTTTATGTATATTGTGGATCATGTATGGGATTATACAGGTTTACAGGTTATATGTCAGGCTTGCTACGGGTCCCGGCGGCCTTAAGCCGATCTGGATCCTAGCGCCGGTAGCGGTCCGATTTTCGGGTCGTTACAGAAACGAAAGCATCTTCATTAATAAAAAAAAATGTGTTACAAAAAAGTAAAAGCTATATAATGATAAGGGCATGCCAAAGACAAGCTTGCTATATATTTACAAATAAGAAAATACTCTTGAACTTCCTTAGAAGAAGCAAGTTCACCAGCCAAGTCAAACTCAACCCTGGAGATGGTAGGAGTAGCACGAGTAGCCTCGACAGTCGGGTTTGCAAAAATAACATCCCTCGAGGGAGAAACTTGGGCATCTATGGCCTCTGGAGCAATGAGATTGACAATCATCTGACCGGATAGATCACTATCCTTCCCTAAAGCACCATAGAAAGAGGTTGTATGAGCTTTGGAAGCTGAGGTCTTCGAGACAGGGGTCATAGCAGGCTTTTTAATTGATAAGTCATCAAGGACATACTACACGTTCTCATCATCAGAATCACACTCAGCTAATCGAAGAGCACTAAGAGGTTTTCTCAGCTCATCATGACCAGCCTTCAGCCCCAAATTATAACCGCTAGCATAAAAACACATAGCAGAATTGAGAATTTTGGATTTGTGCTCATCAGCCTGCAGGTATTTTTGATACATGGTCCTGTTGACGCTCTCAGTTTTCTTGTGCATATCTATTATGGCTGCATCATATTCCTTACAACGAGTAGAGAGCTTAATTACCTCCAATTTATACTGATTCCTCATAGCTTCACTGGTGCGAGCATCCTCTCAAGACTTTTCCAAGCGATGATGAGCTTGCTTCAAGTCTTCAGACATCTTCAAAAGCTCACCCTCGAGTTGGGAAGTCTGTGAAAGAAAGCCTTTAACCTTCAGCTCTGCATTAGCTTGGACTTAGGACAATCGAGTTGTCGCTTTAGACTACTTTTTAATCAATTGATTCTCCAATTGAGTAGCCCGATCATTTTGAAGACGGCTCTGCTTAAGTAAATCATTCAATCTCCTCACCTTAGCCTCATGTTCTCCTTTTAAGGCGACAACACGCCTCATGTTCTCCTTTTAAGGCGACAACACGGGTAGCCTCCTCTTACCCAACTCTCTCAATTTCAGCACGAGCAACCCCTTGGGCACCTTTCAATTTTTCTTCCAACTCGACAAGGGTACTAAGGACCTGTGAACACAAACAAACAATTAACACGATGAAGAAAGCAGAAGTTAGTAAAACAAGTAAATAGAGAATATACCGAGAGGACTTATCTTTTGCAGTCAGTAAAAAGCTCTTTAACAGGCTTCGAACTGCTAGCCTCTAACTATGCACTAAGCTTAGTCAGATGACGAAAGGTCCCCAAGAACTAAGGATCACAGATATCAGGAGAAGACCCAAAGACATGGTTACGGAGAAACTCTGCAATAGAAGTAGGGGTCGACTCTTGGTTCAGGGTATAAGTAATCCCCGACTCATGGGGAATCAGGGCCTGAGGCAGCTCTATATTGACATCAGTAGACAGGCTCTCCTTATCTCCTCTTACCGTGTCAGGGGTGCTTCTTGCGCGACTGCCTAAGGAGACTCCCCTGCCCGGAGACTTATGCAACTAAGATTCTTTAACTAGCCTCCTTTTCTTCTTTAGAGGCTGGGGAGGGTAAGACCTTTGAGAAGCGGACTAGGAATTCTTCCTTATCAGGCCACTTGAAGCCTCATCCTCCCCTTCTGAAGAGTGGTCACTCATCCTCCCCTTTTGAAGAGTGGTCACTCAACCTCCCCTTCTGAAGAGTGGTCAGGCGGGAGAACATGGATTGCAGAGGTATCGAAGGGACCACGAGAGTTATCTCCTTTGTGAGACATTTGCTGAACACCTCCCTCTCCAACCATTTTCCCAGCGCCTACTTCCTCCACAGTCTCCACAATACCCTCCTCCGCAGCTGTATTTGACGGAGGTCCCATGATGGCCACAGGTTGTGCATTCTCCTCTTATTGAGGGTCAAGACCAAGGGCATCATGAATGACCTCCATAGCCTTTCGAGCAGTGAACTGCTTGATAGCCTGCTTGATGAAATTCGTGGATAAGGTGAAATTTTGGGGCATTGTGGTCTCACTCATTGGAATCTTAGAAGCTGCGAAACATAAAAATGAAAAATTTTAGTCAAGGAGGAGAAGAAAACAAAATGAAAGAAATCAATGTATACCAATGGTATAACAATTGCCCCCAAGAGGAAGTTGTAGACATTTAAAAATATCGTACTTATAAGGAAAAGATGTCAGACGAGCAAAATACAGTTGCTCCCACTCAAACAAGCAGGAAAAAATATTACACTCAGAATCAATGTCCTCCCAAGTTAGGTTGAAGCCCCAACTCCGTTCTCCACTCAACCAGACAATAGTAAAGCTTTCGACTCAGTGACGTATAGAATCTTTATGGCCTGTGAAAATAAACAAACACATACGGCCACTAAAGTTCTAAAACTTGTTATTTGACTTAAGGATCCTAAAGAGAGACCTAAAGAGGTTCACAGATTGTCTAAATCTCCATCCCCAGCACACCACCTCAAAGGCACACATGAATAAAATATAGTTAGGAGTCAGCATCCGAGGAGGCACTTGATAGAACCAGAAGACCTCCACAAAGAAACGAGAGAGAGAAAAAGACATACCATAGTCGAATTATTTTAATTAAAAGACTAATTTTGCCATATTGAGCATCGACTAGCCCATGAGAAGGAGGAGAAGAGAATAGAGCAATTCTCTCAAAGGAGTGTGGAGCCCTAATTTGATAGGACTCCATGTGAAGCAACTTTTCATGAATGGCTCTCCAAAGATTATTTGGGGTAACATTAAACTGCAACCATCTACGAGAGAAAACTCTAAGGGAGCCATGAAAAAGGGAGACGTACCTGAAGCAGGAAAATTCTCAAAGGAAAAGCTGAAGAAGAAGGGAGTTTGAAGCAAGAAGGAAAAAAAATTCAAAAATACTAAAGTGGTTTAAAGTGTCCAAAGGAAGGTTTTTATAGGCCAAAGAATTCAAAATTCAAAATCCCTAAAAGAAATCTTGGGCGGCGATTCTTTGAAAAAACCCCTGATAATTACTACCTTCATTTAATAGCTTTTGTTCGAAGATCGATAGCGATAAGGACATGTTTCTCGGAAGGAAAATGCGTCGAAAACTGTCCACAATGTCTCAATGGAAATAAATTTGCTCCTCTAACCATCATAATAACCCTTAAAGAAGCGAAAGGGCATTTGATAATATATAAAAAATAGGGCCCGTTAAGATCGTGACACATGTACACGAGATTTGGAATGGACGTGTAATCCTTTCCATATGGTCCGATCGGGCAGTAAAAAGCCCGACCTATGGAGTACAAAGATCAGACCATTAGCACCCTTGACTTTACTAATGCCTGGAATGAATAGGCCGACTACTTTAAGACTCGTACTATAAACAAGAATTAAATATGGAGACTACTGACCTCAATGAAATCCGAGCACGACCTAATGGGACTGGAGTAAGAAGTCGACCTCCAATATGTTGGTTGTCTTCTGGATACATCATCAGGATTATAAATGCGCATGCAAAAAGACAGACTAATATGACGTATAAGAAATGAATGGATATGGTATGGACTAATTGACTCCGCATTTATTAGCCAACTACCAATCATTAATGAGGCAGGACATACCTGCCATCGGATGTCCTCCTCCAGTCTGACGGGACGTAAGTTAAAGAATGCCCAGATGATCGAGGTATGAAAACCCTTAAACCAACCATACAAGTGGCTCTCTCTCTCTAACACATACACGGAAGAACTCTCAAGTGCCTCCTTCAACAGGCACTCTCAAGAAGCTTTCTCTTCCTCTTTTCCTCTTTGTTTTATTTCTCTTTACTCTATTAAAATGTCTCATATCTAACTTTTTCTCTTTACTCTATTAAAATTAAAATGTCTCATATCTAATTTGAGCGTCGGAGGGTCTCCACTGAAGTCTCCCCAATAGACCCATGACAGTCTTCTCATATTTTGCATGTCCTTTTTCTCAAGGTCAACTCATATTTTGCATGTCCTTTTTCTCAAGGTCAAGTATGGAGGAACCTTTATGAAATCTCAAGGGCACTCACTCCTCATCAAGCTAATCACAGTTCATTGATCTGTTTAGAATCGAGTCACTGTCTAAGTGTCTGCATTTGACTACTCTGCTAGATTTTAGCTTGTCAGTTGTATGTTGACTTTGACAATAAAATTTCTATTAACTAAAAAAAAATTTAATTATAATTTTAATTTTTGAATTTAATGAAAGAAAATGGATGGAATTTAAAGTGGAATTTGGATGAAATATTTAAATCCTAAATAGCCATAATCGTTTTATGTAAATTTAGAGTTTAGACGAAATTAAACAAATAAAACATGCAAAACTTAAAAATCATGAGGAGAAAAAAAAAAAAAAAGAGACTTATATGTGTATTATAATCTTTTATCAATTGAAATTGCTTGTTTTTTTTTTTCTTTTATCAATTGAAATTGCTTGTTATCTTTTTCTTTTTGAGAATATTGGAATTAATTAGTTCCATTTGTCAAATAACATATTGTTTTCGCATCTATTATTAGTGAATTAATGTTAATAAAGAATTTTATTTAAAAAAGTTTTATAAACCTATTTAGGAAATAATTATGTAAACATTACATTTTAAAATGTATGAAATTCAAATTTTATATTTCTATGTCTTATTGATTTATTTTAAAATTAATTTGGCAACTAATTAATTTATCTATTTAAAATTACAGTTTAACTGTATTTGGAAAACAAAGTTCTTAAATATATTAGTTAAAAAATGTTAAAACTAATTTAAATTTTACAAAATAAACTCAATATATATATATATATACATATGGAGCTCTATGTACGTGTTCTAAGTTAAGTATTTTTATTTGTATTTAGGTCTATGAATGTTTTAACTTGATTCGGTTTAAAATTAAATCGAATTGAATAAATTAAAAATTAAAATTTTAGTATTTAAAAAAATTGAACCGAATTAATTTTAATCAGAAATTGAATCGAACCAAATCAGAATGATTTGATTTGATTCGATTTGATTTGATTTAATCGATTTAAATTTTTAATAAATTTTTAATTTTTTACATGTTATTTTTAATATTTTAAAATTTAATTGAAATATTTTAACTTTAATACGATCTAATCTTTCTATATTATTGAAAATAATATACTATTATCACTTATCGGTTTGATTTAATTTTTTGATTTTTTTCTGATCAAAATCAAATTGGATCGAAATAACCAAAATTCTTAAAATTAAAAACTAAACCAAATTAAAATAAATAAAAAATTAAATTAAAATTTTAAATTAATTCAATTCGATCGATTTTTTCAATTTAAACCGAATAGTTCTTACCTTACTCCATATCATTATAAAAAATACATGCCTGCCTAATTCCATATAGTCCCAAAAGAGTTAGCCTCCAATATATATGAACGAATGCTGGTAGATCCATGAATATAGCCTCTGTGTTTCACGGACTCTGCACTGTGCTTTTATGACGCCGAAATTGCAGTTGATTTTAGCAAAAACTAATATTTAGTTGTTTTTTAGGTAAAATTGAACTAATATTTAGTTGTTGCACGTAAGACTGTGCACAATTTTAGAGTCCAGCTAGAAAAATCATATCTAATTAGTAAGAATAGTAGTGAAACGAATTTATTTTACTATTTCAATAAATTAAATTAATATTTAATTTCTGTACCGATTTTCTTTTATATATTTTAAAATATTTTTTGTACATTCACCATATACATTTTAATTAAGGCTATTTATGTCAAAATTTATAATTTTACGTTATTTTATAATTTAATTCTCTTTTTTAATTTTGATATAATAAACTAAATCTTTAAAAATTTTAAAATATTTATCTTTGATTTCAAATTGTGATTAGAGAGAATGTGTTTCTATTTACATGGCAAGCCACGAAGTTTATTTTACTATTATTTAATGGAGCCATTTGACATATTACTCTAATAATATTTTATTTAATTTTTTATTTTAACTTAAAATTACTTAATAATATATTAATTGACTCTATTAAAAAATAATAAAATTAATCATGTGGCTTGCCACGTAGATGGGAGAGTTCCTTCCGTTTCAATTTAAATCAGAATAAAAATTTTAGAAATTGTGAAAAGTGAGGAGTAAATCGCAAACCTATGCAAAAGTAAAGATTTTTAATATTAATAGCCCTTAATTAATTATGCACAAATCTCAACGGTTATTAAATTTATTTTCTTACGAGCTCAAGTTTATATCAGACTTTCCCTTTTAATAAAATAACAAACACTAGGTGGTCATATTCCAATAGAATTAACAGATGCTTTCCTTAATTATTTGTTGAAGTCATCGTTTCTGTGGGGATACATATTCTCATCAGTAATAGGAGGAGCCTTGGTAGACAAAAATGGAGGAAAAAGAGTGCTGGCATGGGGCGTGGGACTGTGGTTCGCTACCCTTCTCACTCCATAGGCTGCTAACCACTCCACCGCTGCCCTCTTGGCCGTTCGTGCCTTCTTTGGAGTTGCTGAGGGCGTAGCTTGTTTTTGTTCAGTTAATACGTAATTTTACCTGAATGCAGGTGTTCAATGTGAACTTGAAGCAAGCAGCTTGGTTTAGTGCTGTTTCTGGGGAGCAATGGCAGTCTCTGGCTACATTGCAGGAGCAGCATCAGATTCATTAATCAAGGCAGGCTATTCTTTCACACCAGTCCGAAAGATCATGCAGGTAGAGCCGTAGAGCATCCTCTATATTTTTTAAATGACTGGATATCTGTTCATTTTCAAGATTTTTATTGAGTTAATTACCTGTAATTATCATGCACATTACAGTCTATTGGTTTCATTGGACCTGGGGTGTCTTTGCTCTGCTTAAATTTTGCCAAGATACCAGTGACTGCTGCCATGTTCATCACAGCAGCCCTGAGTTTGAGTTCTTTCAGCCAAGCTGGCTTTCTTCTTAATATACAAGTAAGTTCTTGATTCATTCCGTAGAGAAACAATTATAAAAGCCCTACCTTATGATCACATACAAATTGATGAATCTCTATTTGATCAGGATATAGCACCTCAGTATGCAGGATTCTCCATGGTAAGTTGTTGAAATTTTTTAAATTTTTCTGAAAGAAATTAAAATGTGCATGCTGCGTTTAACATTACTTTTTTTCCTAAAACCCTGCTGCGTGACCGGCTTTCTTATTATTAAAAAAAAAATTTATATATATTTATAATATAATTAAATATATTTTATAATATATAATATAACATTAAAAATATTTTTACGTTAACATTAAATAATATTAAAATATATTTAATGTTATAAATATTATGTCGTAAAGACACATAAGAAATAATTAAATAAAAAGTTCAAGTAATATGTTGAGAAATAAAATGGCATTAGGCTGCAATAAAAAAAATATATAATAACTATTTATTATTAAATTTATAACTGATATTATTTAATTTTATTGTTATAAAATTAAAACATTAAAAATAATAAAATATATTATTATAATATAATATATTATAAAAAATAATAAAAAATATTTTTATTATAAAAAATTATGATAATATCATCAAATTAATAATAATATAATATAAATATATTATTTTATTATAATAATAATAATTTTAAAAAAATTAAAGCTAGCAACGCCATTTTTTGGAGTTTTTTTTTAATAAAAAGAAAATTAAAAGACTGGCTTTGATAGCTGCCTACCGTGCTTGTGAAGCACTGCAGGCACTATTTGTTTTTTTCAAAGAAAGTATTTTATTTTTTCTTTTATTTTCGTCCGATTTTCCTTTGAAATTTGTACAACCTCTAAAGATATTATAATTTGAGAAGATTCTCCAATATGAATGGATGTACACAAGAAAAAAGTAATTGAAATTTCTGATTTTGCAATCCTAAAAAATCCAAAATCATACACACTTCCTTTATAAAAATTTCAATTTATTTATTCATACCAAAAGACTTTCAGAATTATTATCAAAATTCTCAATAATAACACTCAAATAACTTTCATAAGTAAAAAAATAATATATTTCATTAACTATACACAACTAATACTAATAATAATAAAAAAATAATGTGCTAATAGTAAATATTTAGAAATTAAATGTTAACAGATATCCAACATTAATTACATAATAATTTAACATATTCAACACTAATAAAATAAATTTAACAAATCTATCACTCCTTATCCATCAATTTAACAAAACCCAACACATCTTATCTAAATTAATTTAACAATTTCAACACTAATCTCATATAAATTTAATAAACCTAACACTAATTCAATATCAATTTAACAAATACAACACTAATTCAATCAATTTAATAAACTCAACGCTAATAATCCATAAATTTAACAAATTCAACACTAATTACCCATCAATTTAATAAATTTAACTCTAATTATATACTAATTTAACAAATTCAATACTAATTAGCCATTAATTTAATAATTTTTATACTAATTCAATATCAATTTAATAATTCCTACACTAATTCAATATTAATTAAATAAGTCTAACTCTAATTATACATTAATTTAATAAATTCAACATTAATATCCATCAATTTAACAAATTCAATTCTAATTATATACAAATTTAACACTAATTATTCTTTAATTGACGAAACCCTACAACTAATTATCTATCAATTTAACAAATATAACACTAATTAACAAACTCAACCAATTATTTATCAATTTAATAAATTCAACACTAATTACCTATCAATTTAACAAATTTTACGCTAATTCAATTTTAATTAATAATTTCAATACTAATTTAATATAAATTTAATAAATCTAACACTAATTACCCATCAATTTAATGAATTTTACACTAATTCAACATCAATTTAAGGAATTTTACACTAATTCAATATTAATTAAATAAATACAACTCTAATTATACCAATTTAACAGATCCTACACTAATTATCTATCAATTTAACAAACTCAACACTAATTATTTTTTAATTTAATAAATTCAACACTAATTATCTATCAATTTAATAAATTTAACTTTAATTTAATAAAAATTCAACAATAATCAACATAAATCTTGATAAAAATAACATTTTTTCATAAATCATCCGCAACAAATACTTACAATTTCAATTTATTAAAAAAAAAGATATTGACCTTTTAACCCTTTCGATAAAATTCAAAAGCTGCCTACAAGAGAAGGGAGAGATTGCAGGCGGCGGAGGCGCACAGTAGGGGCTATCTACAATGAGTTGTAGCTTCTGCAGGAGTGAATGAGTGTCACAAAAGTTGGTGCAGGCCATCCGTAGTGTTTTGGAAACTTTCAGCAAAAGGTGTATCGATGTTGACAGCATCAAAAAGGCTAGGAAGAGCAACTGTCGTGTAAGGAGAAGCAAAGAATGAAGTTTGGCGGTTGATCTTTAAAATGGAGAAAGAGATGTTAGATTTTTATTTCAAGTTATTTTTTAAAGTTTTTGACTGATTAGGGATTGAAAAAAAATCTAATACTAATTATTTACTTTTTCTATCGTTAATTTATCGAAAATAATTTAATATATTATTTATTATTATTATTATTGATATAAATTTTTTTATATAAAAATAAAATCTGTGGCTAAACTCACTGTAAATACTTCTTTCTTTATAATGCAATCTATAAAAACTCCAAAGTTATTTATAATTCTTTATTTATAATATTGCTAGAAAGTATTTTCTATTAGGTGCAATATCTGCCTTCTTTTAATTTCTTTTTTTTCTTTTTAGAATCAGCCGGTACGAGAATTAAACTGTTCTGAGATGAGGAATAGTATATAAAATTCAATTCTATTGCTTTTCTATTAATTTTTTTTTGTGAGACTGATGTTTGTGTCAATGTATTGGATCTCAATTCTCTCCTGTTGCCTCTGTCGCCACTTCTCAATCTTCAAGTTCTCACACCTTCGCCATTGCTTTTCCATTCACCACAGTCTCCTCTTGATCATGCCGTTGACAATAGTAACAAGAAGAGTTATATTGGCGAGTGAATTTTAATTAGTTGGTCAAGTTAAATTCAATAAAATTAGCAGAATCACAATTAGAAAAAATTAAAAAAAAAAAAAAAAAAAGAATAGTGATAGAGAGACAATAAATTAATTTTAAATAAACTATTATCAAGTTTCCCTATTTTATCAAAATTAACTATTTAATCTCTATTTTAAATTCACTTATTTAAATGTGTCTGAATACAGTGAGATGTAACCATTTAATCATACTATAAAAAAATATTAGTCTACTTAGTTTAATCTGAAATATTTCTAATATTTAGCTGCATAATTCTAATAATACATATCTTTTAATCTATATAATTTTAAATATTTATACTATTTAGTCATATTAAAATAAATCGGTTAATATTTATTAAATAAAAAAATAAAAAAATTTAATTTATAAAATATTAAAAACATTTTAATTGAATAATTTTTCAAGATGGCATGTTTTTGTGGCCTCATTACCTAACATTGAATTATTAGTTTAATAATTTCTAACTTTTAAATAAAACTTGCATCTCATAATTGATGGCCAATTGATTCTATACTAAAATGGACTCAACTTTTATAAGATAACATAGTAAAGGTTACTTAAAATTATAATTATCAATTTCGATGGATTCATTTTTTTATTTTCTTTTTAATTTTCTCAAAATATGTGAATTAATTAAGGAAGGGATAGCAAAATTTAACCAAATCTAGAAGAAAAAAAATGAGGGCAACTTCAATCCATGACGTTTTCAAAAAAAAGTTATTTAATATTTATTTTTAAATTGTATTTCATTTTATATTGAATTTTGTATTATGTAATTTTTTCTTTTATATATAAAAAATGGAAATCTTTAATTCATAAATGAATACTAGGCTCAATATACCATTTAAAAAAGACTCTAAAAATGGTAAGAGATCATGGTAAGGATATAGGCCAAAGGCCCAACCATAAATACAACCCAATAAGGGATATTAGCCTTTAAAGCAAACCACGGAGTACCTCGTTCATTGTCGGTGAGAACAAATGCCGGTCCCAAACACATAATAAAACTCTCTAGAAAATCCCTCCAATACAAAGCTTAGGCAAGATAGAAACAAGCATAGAAACACACAATCCTAAAAAAAAAAAACTAAAGCCAATGAAGGAAAAGGCGACTAAAGAAATATCGGACATGTTCATAAAAAAGCTAGATCTAACTTAGTACAAACCGAAGAATACGAAACAACCCACATGCAAGACATCTCCATCTAGCCATTAATTTGTAAATAGCCAAGATCACCAGTAGGTTTCATATGCAAAGGGCATCACCAAGCAGTAGAGTACCAAGAACAAAGCTTTGACAACTATAGTCTTCAAGAAAAAGCGAAACACGACTCAAAATTATTTAGAGCTATCTAAACCTTTTAAATTTCCACCACAACAAACAAGATATTTCACCTTCTTTAGTACTTTAACCAGTGATGAAAGTCTAGAAGAAAATAACAATCTACTGTTCAAAATTTACGAGACCAATCAAAAGTATAAAAAAAAAAAATAATAAAACAAGACTATATACACCCAGCCTAACAATGAAGAGAGAAGACCCACTCTCGGACAAGAAGAAGAGAAAAATAGTAGAGAAAAGAGTATATCACCTAGAAATCTAAAGAAAAACAAGAAGAGACTCTCTCTTTAGAAAGTGTAGAGGGAGAGACGGGAAAGGAACAACATATAACCATTTAAACATTATCACTGGTGAACGCATAATTATGACTTTCATACCTTTTATCATTTTATTTCATTGTTCTGGAATGTAATAATTATATTTTAATAAGTATAGAAAATTAATAATTATATTTATAAAATTCAAACACTAACGAATAATTATGAGAATGATAAATAACTTCTTAAATAAAAATGTGGATTAACTTATATATTCTAGAAAAAACTCTCTTCTCTCTAAAAAAATTTTTCTTATGATTTCTTCTCAAGGGGATATTTGGCATTTTCGCCATTAATCTTCTTCCTTAGTTTCTTAGGTTACTTTTTAGGTAGTTGTTATGGCTTTTTCCTTCTGCTCTTTTATTTTTAGCCTCTGAAATGGAGCTCAGTTTTTCCTTTTTGAATGAGGTTTTAAGTTTTAGTAGAATAGACCTGTGATGTTTTGTTTATAGTATATTCGTGCAAATGGTCTCTGTAGTTTCAAACAGAGATTTGTCTAGCACTTAGAAAGAAGAAACCGTGAAGATTATGTTAGGGTTCTCCCTAAATCAAGAAAAAAAAAAAAAAAAAGACAACTGAGAGCACACTTCTAAGATCCATCAAGTAAATTTTTATTTAAACTCAAAAGTTTGACACACCCAAAGAAAAAAATCAACTAAGAAGTATATCAACAAAATTCTCCTCTTCCTCTATTGGATTTGGAGCTACATAAATAAAATAAAATAAAATAAAACTACTCAAGATGAGGATTAAAACCCATTCTTTAGACTGTAGCAAGGAAGACTCTATTAGAAGGTAACCGTTAAATTACATAACGAAGAAATACTCGCTCCTAGAAACCATTGGATAAGAAAACGTTGAGAGATTTTCTCTTCAGCAAAAACTAGAAAGAGAATTATATTTTCAATTCATATATTTCTATTTTTTTTTTTAAAAAAAAAACTTATGCATCCTGCCAAGAACATGAGAACACGGCAAGTATTTTTTTTTTTTTACGAAATGGGGAGTAATATTTCAATAGAACATTGTAAAAAGACATAAATACATATACACATATATAAATGTGATGAATGAGATAAATTGTAGAGTCGTGCTCGAATAGAACAAATCATCCAATACAAGTACAGTAATCAATGACCTATTTTGTCTTGTATGCATAGGTATTAGAGATTCAGCTCGATTTTGTAGGCTCGTTGATACGAAACAATTAGTCTTGAATTTTATAGCAGACTTGAATCAGACCTAATTTTTTGCTGTTAACTTCCAATAGAGACCCACGATAACTTTTCAGAAAGGGAATATCGAGATGCAAGACTTTTAAAAGTGTGACAATGGTCATAAGCCTGTCACAAAATTTGAGGCGAAAATTCCACTGTTTAAGAGGTCAATTTTGCATTTTGATTATTTTTTTAAATTTTTTTGTAATTTTTCATATTAGGGTTTTCTATTATAAATAGCTTTTCCTTGCTGTTTTGTGATACTTTTCAATCTTTCAAAAATTTTAATAAGAGTTTTCACCTTCTAGTCTCTCATTTCTATTATTTTGTCTTAGCCGAGCATTATTTGTTAAAATTACTGACGGAGTCTAATCAATCTTATATCACTCATTTATTAAACGAGCCAAACTTGAGTTTAGTAGTATTTGACTCGTTAAAATTCGCGAGCTGACTCATTAAGAGACTTGCAAGCTAGCTTGTTAAAAGGATTATGAGCATATTCGTTAAATGGCTTGTAAGCGGACTCACGAAGATGCTTGTCAAGCAAATTCGTTAAGAGGCTCGTAAATTAAACTAATTTATAAAGCTCATAAATGTATTTAATAATACTTTTATTTATGAACTCATTAAATATAAACATTATAAAATGCATGTTTATAAAATATAATTATTATATAATTTTATTTTAAATTTTTAATAAAAAACATAAGTTAATACAATACCATAAGTAGGAACAAATTTAATATATGAGATAAAATATATTTTTAATATAAAATAAAAACTACTACTAATAAATATTAAGTAATATTATAAATATTTTTTAATAGAAAAAGTTATAGAAACTCTATTTTTAATATTTATTTATATTATTTATCTCTTTTAATTTTTTAATTTTTTAATTTTTAAAAAATTAAATAATATAAAACTAAATAATTATATATATTATTAAATTATATATCTCTATCTCTTAATTGTGTAACTATACTATTAGTTTATATATTTATTTTTCACTATATGTCTTTCTGAATAGATACTCTTTTTAACATATTAAATTTTTTAATAAGTTATTATTATTATTTTAATTTTATATATTTATTATTTTCATATTTAATATTATCCACTTAATTTTATAAATTAAAATTTTTATATAATTTAAATATAAATCTATTGATGAAGTTTGAGTATAATATATATATATATATATAATTTTATAATTTAAGTTGATTATACTTATATTAATATATTTATTTAATATAATATTTTATATTTATATTATATGTATAATATTTTTTATATAATATAAAATAATTTAATATAAATTATATATTTAAATAAAAATAAATAATAATATATTAATAAATTTTTTATAAAAATATCTATTGGAAACAAAATTACATAGATTTAGTTAAAATTATGTAGTTACAAAATGATATAGATTTAATTAAAATTATGTAATTTAAATAAAAACCGTTTCCCCACTGTATAGAGTATTTATATGTAGATTTATATATTTATTATATATATTTCAATTAATTTGATATAAAATGTAATATAAATATTTAAATAAATTTAATGTTATATTATTGATTTTATATTAAATGCATTTTATATAATTAATTAAAAATTTTATAATTAGTATTTAAATAATAAAGAATATTTAATATTATAAATAAATAAATATTTAAATATTAAATGTTAAATAATAAAAAAATAAAAGAATTTAAATATTAAAATTTAAATAATAAAAAAATATAAAAAAATTTAATCATTTGTTTAGAATTAAACCCAAACCTCAAAAAAGCCATCATTTATTAATCAAATCTCTACTTCACATCCAAAATTTATAAAATTATAAGAGCGAAATTTCTTTATTATAATTTAAATAAAAATCTTGTTATCATATATTTTAAATAAACTAATTTTTTTTATTTTTTTAATTTAAAATTTAAAAATTTAAAAATTTAAATTAATTAAATTTAAACTAAATAAACTTATTAATAAATAAAACTCTAACTTAAACATGATTTGTTTAAAAAATAAATTGAGTTTATTATGAATTGAAATCAAACTCACCTCAAATTTAAACTTTTTAAAATTCGATTTTGTTATATTTAAGATATGCAACTCTGAATATACTAATTATTTTGAATTTTCACACTGAAATAACGAAATAAAAAAAATTTTATTTTTCCTTTCCTCACAGAAAATTTTCAACCTTCAAAAATCTATATGATTCATATCTCTGTTATATTCCACAGAACGAAACAACAAGAATTATTAAATCCACGACAGTCACTCTTTATCTCTCAAGTCCTGTAGATGAAGACTAGATCCCAAACCTACTCTTGATTTCCCCACTAACAGAGAGACAGACAGCTACAATTCACCTTTTGATGGATCTTCCACTAAATCAAAACCAGCTCTTGGTGAGGATTTGAAAGAATCCTCTAATCCCAAATTACAGTCAACCACAGCCGCAGAATCTCTGGTTTTCTTTTTCTCAATAATTGTTTCAACCTTTTGAAGCCGACCCACAATCTGATAAGCTTTAATTCCCTCCCGCTCTTCATTCCAATCCAAACAAAACCCAGGTAGAGTTTTGGCCTTTGATTTCGATTTTGGAATTATATCTATATCGATCGTGTTGAGTTGGGTTTTCTTTTGTTACTGTAGAAGATATGAATTTCAGGAGCTTAGAAGAGTTCTGGCCCTTCTATGTGACGCAGCACTCAAAACCATCAACGAGGTGTTGGCATTTTGTCGGCACACTTACAAGTATGCTATTTTTGCTCTGCTCGGTGTTCGTTAATTGGTGGCTTTTGCTCTTTGTGCCTTTCTTTGGTTATGGTTTCGCCTGGTACAGCCATTTCTTTGTGGAAAGGAATGTTCCTGCAACTTTTGGGCATCCATTTTTGTCTCTTCTGTGTGATTTTAAGATGTTTGGATTGATGATCACCGGCCAAATGAATAAAGAGATCAAGAGGCTTGGGAAGAGGCCTGTGTTGCAGAGTTTCTAGTCCTCAATATACTAAGGCTTTTTTTTTTTTTCTGTTTGTTTCCTGCGAAAATAATCATGCATGTATTGTTTCTTGTTAGTTAATTCTTGTGTGTTGTGAGGAATGTAAACACGTTGATTTCTAAATTAAACACAGACATTTTAGAAGATTTAGATTTAGCTGAGCTACATGCCTGCTTTAAGGCAATGTGAAGAAAAGGAAAAGGATTGATTATCTGCTTTGGCAGAACTCAAAATATATCATATACTTGCAACGTTTAGCTCGAAAATTCTACCAGGCGCCGGATGTATACACTCCTTCGATGAAATTATATAAGCAATTTAAAATTAAAAAAAAATTATCTAAGATATGGTTGGACTCAATGCAAAGTAGAAGTTTTCATTGAATTATTGAACAATGCAGTAAGAAACTTAGGCTTTTTAAGTTTTTAGGGCTAAAAAAAAATATCTGCCTTTTTAAATTATATGGATAAAACCGGACACTGGGGCGCAAAAATAAATTTATAAAAAGTCACAAAATCATTTGAGTATGGATTGCGCATTATAATTTGAGTACTGGTTTGCAGAAATAAATTCATAAAAGGCCACAAGATCATCCGAATATGGATCCTGCATTATAATCTAGACGATTTATAAAAGGTCACATGGCCATCCAAATATTTAATTTCAACACACTAAGTCGACCTACCGAGTATTAATCCTGCATCATGAAAAAATTTTAAGATATTTGATAGCAGAAAGCCGGACAAAAAAAGTCAAAGAGTTAGAAAAATGCCTGAAAACTTATAAAGGTATTTAATGTAAAAAAATTATAGGGTTATAAAAAGCCAAAAAACCTATTAGAATCGTATAATGTCAAAAAGTTCGCAAGAGTTAAAAAAATATTTGGAAGCTTGTGAAAATTAAGAAAATGTCTGGATGCTCGGATGGTCGCAGAGGTAGTTGATGCGAAAAGCTTGTTAGAGCTGCCAAAATTTATGACTAGTTATCATTTATTTATTCTTTTACACATCTCTGTTTGACAATAGCTTTTAAGGCTGTGTTTAGTATTCTGATTTTAGTTAAAACATTTTCCAGAATGATCAAATAATGAATTATGAATTGTTACTCCTATTATTTAGTAGACCTAGGATAAGGTTCTGGATATTTGAAGAATGAAACTGATTGGTAACAGGGAGAAAAATCTTTTATTGAAGCATTAATTCAACAGATGCTCCAGCAAATGGACAATTATGAGCTTCACTAGTTATTTTCTAATCCATTTGTGGTTAGTATGCAATCCATTTGAAATGAACAGAAAAAAACCCAAAATGAATTATTAAAATTAAACTCATTATCATAGTAATAATTGTATTTTCACTAATTTAGTATTAGCAATGAATTCAAATATTCATCACTAAAAATATAATGATTTTTTACTTGCGAATTTTTATTTTAGTTAGCTTTTAATTTTATTTTAATTATAATAAAATTAATTTAGTAAAATTAAATATAATATAATTGCTTAACAATTTTAGTTAAATGTTAATACAAGTTTTTGACGATTTCAGTTTAAATGGAAAATTAAAACATTTTATCTAATTAAATTAAATATTTTCAAATTACAGTAAAGACGAAAAAAATTAGAATTATTATAGTTAAATATTCCACCCTTTCTCACTTTTATATATACACGAAACAAAAGCTAAATTAAAGAAAAAAAAAAAAAAAAGAAAAATGGAGACTTAGTTCCGTTTGCTCACGAAAAGTATTTTTCAGGATAATATTTTTTTATATTTTTTATTATTTGGAGTACTCAAAAAATTTAATCATAAAAAATATTAAAAAGAGAAATTCATTTTTCATACTTGAAATCTTTATTAAAATCTTTTTACATAAGAATAAAATTTATTTTTAAATTAAAATTAAATAATAAAAATAAATTATTTTGTTAAAAAGTATTTTTCGTAATTTTTTTTAAAATTATTTTCCGCAGATAAATATGGAGACTTATATATTATTGAAAATTTTAAAAAATAGGAGGGGAATGGAGTGTAATAATTCCACTATCGCTTTTTGTAAGTTGAAATTTTGTTGTAAAAGCTTTCAACTTTAGAGACAACAAAAATTTCACAAATATATATTTACACATTTGTTTTTTCCTTATTGGAAAAGAGAATAGAAAGAGTATGGTGACAGCGAGAAAAAAAAGTAACGTTTTAATAAGTTATTGAAAATATAAAAATTGATTTGTTAATAATTATAATATTTAAAAATTAAATAATAAATTTTTCATATTTTTTTAAAATTCTCTGTTTTTCCTCTCACGCCATCACCTAAACTAAACTAAACACAATAAACGTACTTATGATTATATCTCCTGTTGATTAAATAATATTTGACTTGCCAAACACAAATAATAACTTTGTTCCTTCTCTTTTTTGAAGGGAAGAACATATAAGAAGAAAAATAAAGTGGACATTAATCATGAGAGAAAAATAACCTTTTCTTTTTATGTTTGAATATTAAGTTGAAATTGTAGGGAGAAAAGTACCATTTCTTATTATATTTTTTAAAAACAAATTATAAAATATTAAGTTATTTCTTGTTTTCTACTTGCCTCCCACTTTCTCTTTATTAAAGAGAGAATGAATGGTGTTCCACACTTATTATTTTTCTCCCTATTTTTCTTTTCTTCTCAATTTTCTTTCATTCCAAATACTTGGAAAAAGCATCCTTTCGTTTCCTTCTCTCGTCCATCTTCACCTCATCACATGGATAGCGTTTGAGCGAAAATGTGCTGAAAAATTGAATAAGTTTGCTTAAAATTAGTTTTTAACCAAGTTGAATTAATAAACAAGCACTAGTACCTCTATTTGGTGCCTTTACCTATAATTTCTTTCTGTTTGCATATTCTTCCAAGTACAAAACAAATATGCTTATTGTTATCTTACACCCTGCAACGACATCGTTTTAGATCACTCTGGAAATTATGCCCCTCAATTCCAACAGGGAATGCAAAGAACTCATTCAGACCATTGACCAAAACAAGCACCTATTAATCGCATTCTATCACCAGTGGCTCCTTGTTTTCAGTACAATTGGCTCCAACTGGAGTTCCAAATTGCAATGAGCTAAAACCCATTGATCCCTTTACTTACTATAGTCAATGTAGCAAACATAATTAACAACAGCTTTAAAAAAGCATCTGGAAAATAGCAGTAATAACAACAATAATAAAGCATAGAGCCAGGGAATGGCAATTTCCAAAAGGATATTCACATTGAGAGAGAGAACGTAAAAAGGGTAACAAAAGGTTCTAATTATAAAAAATGGCCAACTTTTTAAAATAACTTATCAATCACTACATAAAAAAAGGAGGGGAAATAACAATAATATACATGGTGACCTAATCCTAATTCTCTTTGATCTAGACAACTATCATTTAAGACAATTTCGGGTCTGATGTGGAAAACTATCCCGAGCGTACCCACCGGACCATAGAAACTCACCAGCAAAGTGCAAGCTATGAGGTTATAACAAGGTTATTGCTAATTACACAACATCTCTGTGTGACCCTACAGATGATATGCTCACCAAACTAAACCACCACATCACTACGCATGGGCATCAGTAAGTCCACCACTGGCTCCCTTTACTTAAAACTCATAATGGTCTTTGTCAAAAACCATTCTGACCACATGCCCATCACCTGCGGCGTGCTGAAGCTGTATGCTGGTGAGCTTTACTATCATTTCTTATCCTATCAGCATACATGGGCAGGCGAATGATCTCGTTAATCTCATTCAACAATATGTCCTCTGTTATATTGTCCTTGATGCTTCGCATCACCTGTTATGAATCGGCAAGCAACTTATTTGATGCAACAGGAACCTTTCCCCCATGCACTGAGGATGTGCTTCTTTACATTTATATATATAATAAATGCAATGATTCTGCTTAAATCATGCTGTCATCCCTTTGCTAATGAAGGCATTTATTAACAAAAAAGCAAATGTGATGAGACTAACCTTCCTGTAGGTATTAAACTCATTTGGCGTAGATTTATCTGTCCGGACTCGCATGCAAACCCATACCTGTTCATCTGAATCCCAAGAACACTCGATGATTTTCCCCGAGAATGAAGAGGGATCTGAACCATCTAAAAGTTTAAGAAGCAAAATAAGAAACCAGACCACAACTACATATAGTTTTAGAAACACAACTGAAAAACACTTCACAATAGCCACAGACCATATAACCAGACAGTGAAATATTACAACACTCAGCAGTAGAGACGCAAGATAAAATAGAAATTAAAATCAACCTTTGAATACAACTGTATTCCCTTCCATCAGCTTCTTTTTCCCCCGTTCATTTAGGTAAAGTAACTGGCGATCATCAGCATCCACCTATCAATAAATTTAACTACATTATCAGGGTGACTCAATAAGAATTTGAGGCCAAAAAGGCATGGAATAGCAAGGGATAGGCACCCAAGGATACAGTTTTAAGTCTCTTGTATAGTTGACAGAATCACCTCAAATAGAAAGTCAACTGAATTCAATTCTGGATACTTCCACTTCAGAAGCCCTTCATGAGTGCGCGGAACATAGGGATCATCCCAGCCCTGGCAACAAAAAAATGAGAAAGCACTTCTTGATAGCTTAAAACCAAAGATGGAAAATCAAGGTTTTTCACCCTATGCAGGATGGACAATGCAAGACACAAGGTCTTTTCACCCTATGCAGTATCTTTTTGCCCATTGTATGAATTATAAAATACAACACATAAAACTATAGAATGATTGTAGAGAGGAAGCAGATTGGGAGGGAAATACTAGACCAAGGACAACACAATACAGCACACGAGTTTCTTAGGGGGAAATCAACCATGAATGTTAGTGCAAAGAATTCATAAGTTGGACCATTTTAAAATGCTATTTCTTTGATCCTAATCACCTGGAAAATAAGACCATCTGCATCATGTGAAAGCTTTGGAATAAATTCCTTTAAAAGCTTGGTAACAGTAGAAAGCAACCAGAAATCCTTTCTTCTGACCTGGTAAGCACTTTGAACAGATCATTAATAAATTGAATAAGAGGACCAGGACAAAGGGACAGATCACAGATGTACTGTAGAGTCAACAATCCTCATTTCCTTACCCTGAAGGGTTCCAAGTCATATCTATAATAAGGATTCCTGCTCTGATAAATATGGTGCCTTTCATAATTCCGAGGTTCAATCACTTCTTTTTCAAGCATCTTCCATCGTTCATAAAATGGCCTCTGTAGCAAATTTTGAATCATGAAGACAAATCAGTTAGGTCTTGTAAAGTAAAAAATGAGTTGCGGTATGACTTTTGATAACCAAAGACGACATGCCCTTCATAAATCCAAAAATAGACACAATTTCATCAATTGGATGATCCTAATAAAAAACTAATGTTTAAAAATGAAATTACCCACAGGAACTTCACGGCATCAAATACTGGTATTTTGCATAACATTTCAAACAAATGATTTCCATAAAATTTTGTGGGACTTGTTTTTATTTCCACATTTACCATGTCAGTAAAACAAGTCCCACAAAATCTATATAAATATTATTTGTATAACCAAATTTCTTGTACAACCAAATTTACCATGGCAGCCATAAGAGAAGATTTATTTCTTGTACAACCAAATTTATATAAATATTATAAAGCTAAGCTCTAAAATAGGCTTACAAAATGCTGCCATGTGGTGCTCCATTATACTGCCATATGGTCCCCTATTTACCTTCATTTATCATCCCTATCTCCATTATGATTTATCCCCACTTTTATCAATGTTTTATCTCTAATAATGAGCTTTCCATTACTACGCTTTCCTTCTCATCTTCTCCTCATAGTTTTTATAACTCCTCTACCATCTCATTTCCTAATGCAAAACTAGGATTATAGAACTTAGGATGATGGGGACTCACCATACATGTGGAAGAAAGCATGTATTCACAGTGCTTCTATTTTATACACAGTGAAATATACTTGCTATGCTGAAATTTGTTATTTTATAGTGGTTTAGAATATAATAAGGTGATACTAGGTTCAATTAATTTCAACTTCTTGAAAGATATTTTTGTTGACTCATTTGTTGATTTCTAATGATATAATTTGATTAATTATTGATTCTAGGCACAAATTAGGATCCTTAATTATCTTTGTAATTATTTGATTATTTGCTTCCTTTTTAATTGTAATCATTATAAACAGGCATGTAAATCCTTGAAAAGATCAAAAGAGAAATACAAAAACACTCTTAAAATTTTTCAAAATTCTTCATGATATCATAGTTTTTTCCTGATTTTAGAATTTTAATTTAATTTTTTCCTTTTAGGGAATTCAAACCCTAAATCTACTGTTTTGGTATTGCCCTACTTAGGGCCCCTTTCCATGTCACCGCTGCCACCAATAGAGTCGCCAGGCATCCCGCTCCGACGCCGGAATCCCACACCCGTGAGGCTCACGCGCCTCTCAGCCCAGTCCACTCTAATGCCGTTTCCAACCTGTTTTGGGCCACCTCTTAACACTACATGGTCCTTTGGTGATTTGGTTAGCCTCTCTTGTGTGCACAAGCTTGGATAAACTCCTATTCTTTCACATTCATTCTTTTCATCATGGCAGAAGGTAAAAGAGTCTCGATTCTTAATTCTAATAGCCCTTCCTTGGAAATCAGTCCTGTAAAACTTGATGGAAACAATTATCTTACTTGGTCAAAGTCTTGTATGTTGTTTATCAAGGCTAGAGGACTGCAAGGTTATATCACAGGTAATAAAAAGCAATTAGATGAGAGCAATCCAGAGTTCCCTCAATGAGACTCAGATAATTGTCTTGTTATGACATGGTTGCTTAACTCTGCAACCTCATATCTCTAAGTTCTATTTGTTACTTGATATTGCTGTAAAGATATGAAAAGCATTGTCCTTAACTTATTCCAATATTAGAAATGATGTCCAGATTCGGAATAAGATCTGTGGCACTAAGAAGGGAGAAATGACTGTCTCCCAATTTTATTCTGAGATTTGTGGCTTATGATAGGAGCTTGACTACTATTAGCACTTCTAGGCAAGGCAGATTGTATTGGGAATGCAATCAAATTCAGGAAAATGATTGAAAATGAGTGGATTTATAATTTTCTTGAAGGCTTGAATAATGAATATGATCCAATTCGGGTCTAATTTTTGCATAAACACCTTTTTCCTTCACTAAAAGAGGCACATGCTCATGTTCAACAGGAAGAAAGTCACTGACATGCTATGCTCTATACTGCATCAGTTGAAAAGGCTGGGTTGGCTACTAAATTGAGCACCTCACAACCTCCTAATTGTGAGAAAGATCACTTGCATTGTGACTATTATAAGAAATCGAGACATACGAGACTTGCTGAAAGTTACACGATCATCCCACTAGAGGCCGTGGGGGGAAACGAGGTACCTCTAGAGCTCAAGTTAGTTTATCAGAAATTGTGGAGGTGCCCTTTAAGGAGACAACTATTATTGAGTTCCTTTCCTCTAATGAAATTCAGAATTTCAAGAGCCTCCTGTCTCATATTGACATTTTGTCCTCCTCTGGTGCCACATCTAACTTTGTGAAGTCAAATAATACTTCTTCTCTTGATACTATCCCATGGATTATTAATTTTGGAGCGAATAAACACATGACAAGATCTTCTAAAGGCTTTCTCAATTATTTTCTAACCAAAAGCAATGTCAGAATTGTTAATGGCTCTTTTACTCTTACATCCAGAACAAGTTCTGTTATTTGTACACCCAATATTAAATTATCATCTGTCATTCATGTTTTCTATTTTTCTGTCAACATTTTATCTATCAGTGCTATCACCAATGATCTTAATTGTAAAATTGGATTCTTTCATGATCATTGTGTTATTCAAAACCTTCACACAGGGAAGAGAATTGATAATGGTAGACTATATGATGGCTTATATATGTTGGAAAGTGTTGACTTATTTAACTAATCCTAGCTGATTCTAGAGATTTGATTTGATCTAATTAGGATCCTTAATTATCTATGTAATTATTATTTGATTATTTACTTCCTGTTTAGATATGATTCTCTGTGTATAAATAGTCATGTAGACCAATTGTAAAGATTAAGAGTGAAATACAAAAACACTCAAAATTTTCCCAAAATTCTTCATGGTATCAGAGCCTTTTCCTGATTTTTTGGGTCCAAATTCAATTTTTCATTTTTAGGGTTTCAAAACCCTAGATCTACCAATTTTGGTACTAACCCATCTAGGAGCCTCTTGTCACTCACCGCCGGCACCAGGAGAACCGCCGGACTGCTGCCAGCCGATCGACCAACTCCGACGCCGGAAAAGCCTGCGCGTGAGGCTCACACGCCACCCCTTCCCGACGCGTGACCCATCGCTTCCCGGTGCGTGACCCATCATCTGTCACTGCTTTGCTGCTCCGATCACTCCAGCGACGATTCCGATCATCTTTCCGACCTTCCCGTGCTGCTACCCGGTCTTTTTGGTGAATCGATTGGGCTCTCTTGTGTGTACAACCTTGGATACTTCCTATTCTGTCACAGTTTATAAACCTTTACCATGACAGAAGGTAAAAGGGTGTCAATGACAGAAGGTAAAAGGGTGTCAATAGCAGAAGGTAAAAGAGTCTCGATTCCTAACTCTGATTCCTCATTCTTTAGTGCCACATCTGACTTTGTAAAGTCAAGTAATGCTTCATCTCTTCATAATATTCCATGGATTATCGATTCTGGTGCGAATAGACACATGACAGGTTCTTCTAAAGGTTTTCTCAATTATTTTCCCTCCCTAACCAAAGATAGTGTCAAAATTGCTGATGGCTCCCTTACTCCCATATCCGGAACAGGTTCTGTTATTTGCACATCCAATATTAAATTATCATCTGTCCTCCATGTTCCCCACTTTCCTGTCAACCTTTTATCTGTTAGTGCTATCACCAATGCCCTTAATTGTAAAATTGAATTCTTTCCTGATCATTGTGTTATTCAGGATCTTCACACAGGAAAGAGGATTGGCAATGGTAGACTGCATGATGGCTTATATATGTTGGAGGGTGATCCAGGTTCTTCGATATCTCAAGCCTGTTTTGGAGAAAATAAGGATGTCAATCAAGAAATAATACAGTGGCACAGACGGTTAGGACATCCATCATTCTTTGCCTTAGAAAAACTTTATCCTAATTTGTTTGCTAGAACTCAGTTTGATTCTCTATTTTGTGATGCTTGTGAGTATGCTAAACACACTAGAACATCCTATCCTTTGAGTCATAATAAAAGTCAAATTCCCTTTGCGACTATTCATTCTGATGTTTGGGGGCCTACTCAAACTGTCTCCTTGTCTGGTAATCGATGGTTTGTCACATTTATTGATTGTTGTACTCGAATGACTTGGGTCTATTTGATTAAAGCTAAAAGTGATGTCTTTTCTTGTTTTCGATCCTTTCATAAGATGGTTTGTACTCAATTTGATACTAAGGTGAAAATTTTGAGAACTGACAATGGAAGAGAATACATGGATAGTAGCTTTTCTGCTTATTTGGAGAGTAATGGGATAATACACCAGACTAGTTGTCCTTATACTAGTGCTCAAAATGGCATTGCTGAGAGGAAAAATAGGCATCTATTGGAGGTAGCTCGATCTCTTATGTTCACCATGAATCTACCCAAAGCATATTGGGGAGATGCAATTCTTGCATCTGCTTATCTTATCAATAGAATGCCTCTCAAGACCCTTGACTTTATGAGTCCTTTGGCGGTTCTACAAGGGAAGAATTCATATGTTGTTCCACCAAAAGTATTTGGGTGTGTTTGCTTTGTCCATACTAGGACGGCAGGAAAACTGCATCCCAAGGCCCTTAAATGTGTGTTTGTTGGGTATTCTCCAACACAAAAAGGATACAAGTGTTATCATCCTCCCTCTAGGAAATACTTCGTTAGTATGGATGTTACCTTCCGAGAAACTGAACCCTACTTCAGCACCACCCACTCACCTCTTCAGGGGGAGAATAATGAGCAAGAAGAGGTAATCCCGAATTCTGTGATTCTGAATGATATGGTTCAACTAGAAAGTTTGAGTTCTAGTAGACAGGGGGAGATGTCCAATCAGGAAGAGAGAACTGGTTGTTTGGACAAGCCAGATTTGAGAAGGTATTCAAGGAGAGACAAGGCAAAAAAAGCCATTATGCAGTCTACTCAGAGTCAAGAATCTTCTCCTGGTGAGTTACCCAGTCATGAATCTTCTTCTGATGAGTTACCCACAACTCTTTCTTCTGGTGAGTTACCCACAACTCTTAAATGTTTCAATGACTTAGATAAACCTATTGCACAAAGAAAAGGGGTCAGATCTTGCACTAAACACCCTATTTCTAACTTTGTTTCTTATGAATCTTTATCTCCTTCCTATAGAGCCTTTGTATTGTCTATTTCCTCTGTGTCTATTCCACAGGATTGGAAGAAAACTCTTGCAGATCCTAAATGGAAGAAAGCAATGATTGAAGAGATGAAAACATTGGCTAAAAATGAGACTTGGGAGCTTGTCACTCTCCCACCTGAGAAGAAACTCGTTGGCTGTAAATGGGTGTTCACAGTGAAACACAAAGCTGATGGCACAATTGAACGGTTTAAGGCCAGATTGGTTGCTAAAGGATTCACCCAAACCTATGGAGTGGATTACCAAGAGACATTTGCCCCAGTTGCAAAAATGAACTCAATCAGAGTTTTGTTATCTTGCGCAGCCAACTTGGACTGGGACTTGCAACAGTTTGATGTGAAGAATGCTTTCCTCCATGGAGATTTAGAGGAAGAAGTGTTCATGGAAATTCCTCCTGGGTTCGCTGATGAGAAGACACAAGGAAAGGTGTGCAGGTTAAAAAAGGCTTTGTATGGGCTAAAACAATCTCCCAGAGCTTGGTTTGACAGGTTTAGCAGAGCCATGATGTCCTTTGGTTACCAACAAAGCAATGTTGATCACACTCTGTTTATCAAACATCATAAGGGTAAGATCACCCTTCTTATTGTGTATGTTGATGATATAGTGGTGACAGGTGATGACAAAGAGGAAATGGCTCAACTAAAGAGGTTGTTGGCCCAGGAATTTGAAATCAAAGATCTGGGAAAACTGCAATATTTTCTAGGTATCGAGGTGGCTAGATCAGAAAAAGGAATTTTCATCTCCCAAAGAAAGTACATTCTGGATCTTTTGGAAGAAACTGGTATGATGGGGTGTAAACCAGCAGAATCTCCCATTGAAAGTAATCACAAGCTGAAAGCAGGAACTGGTGAGTCCGTGGATATTGGAAGATATCAGAGATTGGTAGGAAGGTTTATTTATCTCTCACACACTCGACCGGATATAGCCTATGCTGTTAGCTTAGTCAGCCAATTCATGCATGACCCTCACGAGACTCATATGCAAGCTGTACTTCGCATTTTGAGATACCTAAAGTCTGCACCAGGGAAAGGGCTTCTTTACTCCAAACATGGTCGTCTCCGAATTGAAACTTTTACAGATGCAGATTGGGCAGGATCTCTCGATGACAGGAGATCCACCTCTGGCTACTGCACAGTTGTGGGGGGGAACCTTGTCACCTGGAGGAGCAAAAAACAAAGTGTTGTTGCTCGGTCAAGTGCGGAAGCAGAATACAGAGCAATGGCCCAAGGAGTATGTGAACTCTTATGGTTACAGAAGTTATTGGAAGAGTTGAGATTGTCCGAGAGAGACAAGATAACTTTGTATTGTGACAATAAAACTGCTATAAGTATAGCACAAAATCCAGTCCAACATGACCGAACCAAGCACATTGAAATTGATCGGCACTTCATTAAAGAAAAATTAACAGACGGTGTCTTGAGCCTAGTTCATGTGACTTCTACGGGGCAACTTGCGGATGTGTTTACTAAAGGGCTTAACAACAAGATCTACCATAATCTGATTTGCAAGTTGGGCATGTGTGACATCTTTGCACCAAGTTGAGGGGGAGTGTTGACTTATTTAACTAATCCTAACTGATTCTAGAGATTTGATTTGTTCTAATTAGGATCCTTAATTATCTCTGTAATTATTATTTGATTATTTACTTCCTGTTTAGATATGATTCTCTGTGTATAAATAGTCATGTAGACCAATTGTAAAGATTAAGAGTGAAATACAAAAATACTCAAAATTTTCCCAAAATTCTTGAGAAAGTGATCCAAGTTCCACAGTATCTCAAGCCTATTTTGGAGAGAATAAATAATACAGTATCATAGGATTAGGGCATCCATCCTTTTTTGTCATAGAAAAACTTTATCCCAGTCTGTTTGCATTTGCTAAAACTCCGTTTGATTTGTTATTTTGTAATACTTGTGATTATGCTAAGTACACTAAAAATTTATATCCTTTGAATCATAATAAAAGTCAAATTCCTTTTGTGACTTACCACCCACTCACCTCTTCAGGGGGAGAACAATGAGAAAGAAGAGTTCATCCCCTAATTCAGTGATTCTGAATGATCTAGTTCAGATGGAGAGTTTTAGTACACAGGAGGAGACGTCTAATCAGAGGAAAATTGATGTGAAGAACGCATTTCTCTATGGAGACTTAGAAGAAGAAGTGTTCATAGAGATCTCTCCTGAGTTTGAGATGAGAAGACACAAGGAAAAATGTGCAGATTAAAAAATGTCTTGTATGGGCTAAAAAAATCTCCCAAAGCATGGTTTGAAAGATTTAGCAAAGCCAAGTTGTCTTTTAGCTACCAACAAAGCAATGTTGATCCTCCTTGTTTATTAAAGGTTACAAAGGTAAGATGACCCTTCTTATTGTGTATGTTGTGTAGGTTGATGATACAGCGGTAACAAGTGATGACAAAGAGGAAATAACTCAACTAAAAAGATTGTTGGCTCAAGAATTTGAAATCAAAGTTTTAGGAAAACTTCAATATAGGTATTGAGATGGCCAGATCAGAAAAATGAATCTTTATCTCCCATAGAAAGTATGTTTTGGATCTTTTTGAGGAAATTGGTATATTGGGTGTAATCCAGCAAAATCTTCTATTAAAAGTAATCACAAGATGCAAGCAAAAACTAGTGAATAGGTAAATATTGGAAGATACTAGAGATTGGTAGGAAGGTTGCTGGACATAGCCTATATTGTTAGCTTAGTCAGCCAATTCATGCATGACGAGACTCATATGCATGTCTTTCGTAGCTTGAGATACCTAAAGTTTGTGCCAGGGAAAGAGCTTTTTTACTCCAAACATGATCACCTCCGAGTTGAAACTTTTACACATGCAGATTAAGCAGGATCTTCCGACGACAAGAGATCAACCTCCGGCTACTGCACAATTGTGGGAGGGAACCTTGTCACTTGGAAAAGTAAAAAACAAGGTTGTTGCTCAATCAAGTGCTGAAACAGAATACAGAGCAATGCTCCAAAGCATGTGTGAACTTTTGTGATTGCAAAAGTTATTAATGGAGTTGAGGTTTCCTGAGAGAAACAAGATAACTTTGTGTTGAGACAGCAAAACTACCATAAGTATAGCATAAATAGACATGTAAATCCTCGTAAAGATCAAGAGAGAAATTCAAGAATACTCCAAAATTCTTCAATTTTAAATTCCAAATCTCTCCTTTCTGTTACTATGCTTTCTTCTTTTTATCTACCCTCAAAGTGTTTTAATTCCGCAACAAGTTCTCAACTTTCAATTATTATGGCTACTTCATCTTTCAACCCATGACAATTTCATATTCCATATTGTTATGTTGAAAATTAAATTCCATTGATATTGCAAATATTTTCAGAGACTCATTGCATAACGCGTTTGATCTATTGCTTCAATTTCATACCTGTAACATGTTTGATGAAATGTTCTTTTGGTTTCATGGTACAAAATTGGGCATGAGATACTTTAATGGAGATTGAGAGCTACAGTCTAGAATGCCCGGAAGATGTTTGATGAATAGCTTCTTTGTTTTCATAGTATAAAGTTAAATATGAAATATTGTAATGGATATTATGGCTGCAATGTAGGAATCGGTAAATCATGCTAAAACCATCTCACCAGGTATTTAAGCAAAAGCTTATTTTCTTCAAATTCATTACATATATATTCATTATGATTTACTGTCATACATTGTTTTATTGCATTCTCTTAAATCTGAATGCTGCATTCTTTTAATTTGTAATGCATACATCTGTCTCAGGTTGTTAACTATCTATTACCATGTGGTCCTAATATAGTGGTGCCTTTCAATGAGTTTCCATTTGTATGGGTTTGATTTTGAAACCTTACCTATAGCAAAATTTTATGTAATGCTTCATAACAGTTCACTTGGTGGAAATATAGCACTTTATAGGAATCTTAAAAAGCAGTAGACAACATGGCTATTATGGTTAATTATTAATTGATAAAAAAAAAAAAGGAAAAAACAAAAAGAAGATTAATGTAAAAAATCTATGGTGCATTTTAGAAGTTTCTGCTCTTCATTGTTTTCAAGGATGCTTCCGATTTCTAAATGTGCTTTTGACTTGATTAGTATACCTTGCTATTAGTTTCGTAACTGTGTATTCTGCAGAACAATAAATGCTGGTATGGAATTATGAAACTAGATATTAATGCCATAATTTGTTTTTAAAACCACATTCCAAAATAACTACTTGAATATTAACTACATAACTCTCAAGTTGGCATTGTGAACTATAGTAAATAGAAGATTATTATTTAGTCCCTCCAGTATTGAAAAACTCATCAGTTAATCCCTCAGTTTTACAAAATATATTAAAACGACCATGACGTTTTAAAAAATCTAGCAATTAGTCTGTCCGTTAGTTTTAGCCATTATTTTAACCATTAAGTATCGTAAAAAAGTCTAAAATGCCTTGATAGAGAGAAACTAACTAATAGACCTTTTACAAAATTGATTGACCAACTAATGAGTTTTTTCAAACTAAAAGGACTAAATAATAAAGCACTTAATGGCTAAAACTAATAGAATGGTTAATTAGTAGATTTTTTAAAATCTTGGGGATGTTTTTATGTATTTTTCAAAACTGAGTTAAGTTTCTCCATAACATAAAAACTAAATAGTAAATTTTCTATAGTAAAATGAGATTTATGAAAAATCATATATTTAATTTTAATTACTGTGATTGATCGTAACAGCAAATAATCATTTGTATATGTGTGTGTTGATAGGATGCTTGAGGTTCTTAAGGTTCTTGATTCTCATCGTCCAAAAGTTTATACATTATCTATACTTTATTTGATTTCTATATATATATAGTCAAATGTGAGATATATATTTCTTGATTCTAGGATTTTAATGTATGCTTTGGTAATTTAAAATTAGGATTTGATCTTGCACTCGTTCATTCATAATAGCCTACCAAAAAAAAAAGGATGCATCCTACACTTCTTAGGAAAATGACATATTCATACATCTGTACATTGTCTTAAAATAAGATAGTATAGATATGTTTTGCATCTGCATGTGTTTTCAGCAAAACCTAAGGGTAGTGATCGACCTACAACTGAAAATAAACAAATAAATGTGCGCTTGAGCAATATACATTAAGGCATAACAACATGCTTTTAGGTGGAAAATTTTAGTGCTCATATTAAAAAACAAAAGCATCGTTGGTACGGAAGCATCCTATTATGTCTTACAAATTTCACTGTAAAACTAACCTCTACAACGGACATGTGGTTAATGGCCATCACGTCATAGATAAGGTATCTTCTCTCCTGCTTCTGTGATTCCGGCATAGTATCAATAATCATCTCCCCATCAAGTAAGGTATAATGGTGTGTCTTATCAGCTAAAACCTTACCAATAAAAAAAGAAAGAGGAATCATGTTAGAAAGCATCAACGAAAAGCTGTACCAACGAGATTTCAATATTGGAATTGACTGTATTAAAAAACAATGCTTGGATACATACTTCATTAGTGCCTTTGCAAGGAAACCTCATCTGGACCCTTCGAAAATTAAAACTCCTATCGATCAAATAACAGCCATCCATCATAATTAGCATCATATACCTTGTTCCATCAGCCTTCCATGTTGCATAATAATATCGCTGCCTTAAAAGCTGTAGATTGTCCCTGAACCCCAAAAAAAGGGGCAGTTCCAAAAATTAGAACTTCCGTAAAATGAGACCAAGGAAAAATTAAATAAAAATTGGCCATATTTAGCTCCATGACTGCTCTAGTGTAAATAGGAATAAGTAAAAAAGCACATCACTAATTAACAAAATCGATGAACTTTTTTAGTAACAAGGCAAAAGAGGAATAAGATGCATCATCTTTGCATCGGCTCTCCTATAAATTCAAACTTGCGGTATATCAGCCACAATCTTCCTCATAAGCACAATATACAATTACCTCATTTAGATACGCAGCCCAAACCCAGACCACAAGAACAAAACAACATAAAACAAAAAAAAATAAAAATCAAAAAAAGAAGAAGAAGAAGAAGATGATGATGAAGATGAAGTAAAGAAAGATAAAAGCAAGAAGACAGAATCCATGGATCCCATCCTCTGGCTATAGAATGTGAATATGCACTTGCCAACACATAAAACCCTATCGACACAGAAAGCATCACTTGAATTAGGTCAATAAAAGAACCATCATTTTGGTGACATTCATTCCATGCTGTCACACCGTTGTATAGGGTTAACCCTCTTTAGTCCATTGTGGTTTTACCATATATCACAATTTTAATTTGACCACTTGCTCCCATGTGCCTCATCTCAGATAAATTTAAAGCAAAATCTGAAACAATATCACATCATTTTCATTGGAAAAATTATAGTAACAGATGTAACACAATATCATCTTTCATCTGCAGCCAACCCATATGCAGGGGGATAACACTTCATTCTACCCTTTTTATGTACCTTCACCAGCCTTTTCTCACACAAGTTTTGTCATATGTAAGTAGCATAGGTTGTTTTCAAGCTTCAAGAGTTCTAGGAGATTTGGTTATCTGTACAAATACCTGAAGTTCCTCCCTTTTCCTGATGGGTTATTATTTATCTATTTTTATTTTTATGATAATAAAAAAAAGGCGTGCTTCTTAATGATAATGAAAAACTATAATAACTACAGATTTTCAAGCCACTCACCTTGTCTGAGATCACAGAGAAAACAAAAAGAAAGAAGCTTGTTTCATAATAGTACAACAATAACAACTAACAGAACTACTACTTAATCTCAAACTAGATATGATTGGTTATGTGGATCATTTTTCACCATTTAGCCGTGCCTGAAACCAATTCTACATCAATTTCAGAAACTACAAGTCTCTTGATACTACTTCCCTTTAAATCATATTAGGTCTCCCACTTTCACTCGTTACTTCTTCCACCACTAACTTATTACACCATGACATTGGGGCATTTGATACTATCCGTTGGACATGATAAGTCCATCTTAATCAGCCATCTTTTATTTTAGCTATTGTGATAAATTGCTAATGCACCTTTTGGCAAATGTGATAATTCCTAAGCTTATCCACTATCATCTTATCAAACATCCATCTCAAATTCCATATTTCCACCACACTCATCTTGTGGCTATGTTATATCTTGAATGCCAAACATTCTCTTTCATACAACAAAATTGGCTTGCACACAATTCTATAGAACTTACCTTTCACTTTGCCAAGGACCTTATAGGCACACAGCACAATGATTGCAAACTTCCATTTCACCTATCTGTTTTGATCCTACAAGTTACATTCTCACCATCTCCATTTTTTAAGATGACAGAACATAAATACTTGAATTGGTTACATTTTCATACCAAATTCCATCTACCTAAACCTTCACTCTGTTTCTTTTACAAGAGCTAAACTAGCCATGCACATATTTGATCTTCTACTTGGCCTAAATCCCTTACTCTCAATATTAATCCACAATAACAACTTTTGGTCAACTCCTTTACTAGTTTCATCCACTATGAAAACATCATCAGCAAATAATATGAACCACGTGATAGTTTCTTGAATATAATTGGTTAGCTCATCCATAAATGAATTAAACAGGTGATAGGCACGGATCAAAGTCCATCCTCGATGAAAAGTTTACAAGGAACTTGTATGTACTCTCTCCCACAATTTTTATACATGATTGTCCCCTCATACATCTCCTGAATACATCTACGCATATGAGATGGACTCCTTTCTTCTCCAACACCCACCAAAAAACTTCCCTTTCTATTATATCATCCATTCCCATCCCTATATTTTCATTGATCTTCTGGACAGAAAGACATTCTATTGTAAATCTACTAAGCATAAAGGCAAACTGGTTTCCTAATTCTATGTTCAATCACCCTTTCCAATAGCTTCATCATGTGACTCCACAATTTAGAGCATGATAGTTTGTATAAATGTCTAGGAAAGTGCTTATCCCTTCACTCATTTGACATCTTTCCAAACCTTCGTATGCCATTTAATAGTCTGGTTTGCCAAGCTACTCCAACCTCCCCAAGACACTTTCACATATCTATAGAGATACCATATGGGCCTCAAGCTCCCTTTACCAATATTGTTCATGGCACCTTTAACTTTAGCATACCTAATTCTACAAGTATCATAATTCTCCTCCATCAAAAGAACATTATGGTTTGTAAACTCATCCTATGACTCGCTTTGATCTCACCATCTCCTGATAAAACAGGTTGATTATCATCTTTAATGCATTAAACCCGAGTTAGATCTCTACCACCTCTTTTCCTTCAATGGTATTAGCTTGCACATCTCCTTCTCTCCCCCCTCATGTCCCAAACTTTTGATATGATGGCTAGAGATTTACCATGAGCTTCCTCTTCCTAAGTTTCTCCTTGCCAACTTACATTTCTCAAAGGCCATCTCCTTTTTTTGCCATTGGTAACTTTATATGTCATTCTTTTTTTCCATCTTTAGAGCTTTTTGAACCTCTTCATTCCGCTGCCAAGACTTATGAGCATGGTCCTCTAACATTGGATATGTCTAGTATATCAACTGCCACTTGATGCACTTCCTATTACCCTTCATGCAGCGTCAATGTTAACATCTAAAACTCTAAAATCCACACCCCTTGTTTGGTTCGTGTCTTTTAGCTTTCACCATCAAATTGTAGGTTGCATAAATCCCTTTTCATTCTCCATTCTCTTTATCTTCACATCTAAACCACCAGTCTTATTAGTAGTTAGAGCCTCACCAAGGATCACTTTGAAAATCCTATGTAGCTTTGTCCTCTACTCTAGTAAGGGAGGAAAAAAGACTATTTGGCTATGTTTATCTTCACTCTCAAAGGTAAATCAAGTGTAAATCCTTGTTTTTGAAAAGTATATTCGTTAAAATCAAGTCACAACAAGGCAAAGCAAATTCTATATAGTCTATCCCTCCTCATTCCACTCTGCTCTCATAAATGAAACCTTGTTATCATGGCCATATGAGAATCCCTTGAACTAATACATCCATATCTTTGCAAAGTTTGCTTTTAGCTTCCTTATTCAAACCTACTTGAGATGCATACATACTGATGATGATAATATCTTTTCCCAACACTAATTTCAAAGGGATAACCTTATCATCAATCTTCTTCATCTTCACTAGTTTAACTTTAAATATTTACTTCTATTATGATTCCTACCCATTTCTACTCTTCTCAACCCCACCTCTTTCTCTTGTTTACTTAGTTTCTTGAAGACATGTTATGTCAACCCTCCTCTCATAGTATCCATAAGCTCCATTGACTTTCAAATCAATGATTCTATGTTCCAACTACCAAGGTGGATCTTACTCTTTTAGACTCACTTTTTTTACCCTCGCTCATCCATCATGATGACGAAACCGCTACCTATTTTGCACCGCTTTGTTGTAGTGAGACTAGCTTCTTTACTCAAATCAGTCCATGATGGGGAAAACCTTGATAAGGCCATGCTGCAATGTGCTGAAACCCCTCACTCATTTAACATTAAATTGGAGACTTGAAGAAAAGCGTGCCAAGGTGGGCATGTCTCCACATTCAAATAAAAAGGAAAGGCCATTCTATCCCAAAAATATCAGGCCTGCCTCAACAAAGAAAAGAACCACAACTTTGTTCTAATACACAGCATGTCGAGAACACACTAAAATTATCATTAAAGAGTCATATGGCCTTGCTCAAGAGTTATAGTGTAGGGAGAAGAGAGAGAGAGGGGAAAGGGGAGTGTACAAACTATCATAAAAGAATGCAGACTGAACCTGTTGAGAGAAACTGGATGTGACCCCGGGAATTGTGGATTTCCTCTTACCTGAAATTCAAAGTAACAAATCATCAAATGCCTGTGACCATAAAGATAGAAATGGAGTCCAAAACAAGTATAAGAGTTAGGTGCTCCCAATGTCTCGTATCTATGCCTCAAGCAGACATTGTATAATACAATTCAAAACTTGTTTATGGAAAGCAATGAATAAAAGCACAACTTCATAAGAACACCTAATAAGCCATTTACGAAAAAGAACAAGAGGAAATAGAAGATGTTAGAGAAGTCTTTCCGATGAGGATATGAAATACCACTAGAATAGTAAGATTATATATATGCAAGAATAGTAAGATTATATATATGCATATATACACATGCATACACATGCAACTGGCAGTACATCGAAACTCAAACTATCCATTTCCTCTGTTCCACTCACTTTAGGGCTACAGCTACAGAAAGAACTAGAGTAGCTAAATCCCCAATTAAGCATAATAGTTGCTTCAAATCTAAGATGGCCCATAATTCAAGGAATGCAAGCAAATATCCAAGTGTAAAAGATGGGCATCCTTACAGGAATATTTAGCTTAAGTGTTTGGTAGCAAAACAGTCGCAAAGCATCCAACTGATCAACAGGAATTTCATCTCCCAGAACATCATCATTTGTCATTATGGCATCCACCTCATGATTGTCCTGAAACAATACGAAGCACAACAAGATATTATTATTATTTTTAGGCAAATTGGAATAATAAATGAGCTACATAATGGGGTTACATCTTGCCAACCGAACCAATGAGATATAAACCTAAAATATCCAAATGGAGTTCCCATTGATTACTAATTCCACTCTACTAGAATCAAAGAATTGCATCAAGCTAGGCCACCTCTACTTCTCACCACCTACAAAGCACTTATTACCTCCAATGTACGAACCCAACTACTTGTATAGTATTTTCTCCCATTCACACAAAAAAATAAAAGGAAGAGAACAACTTCCTATGTAACTTCAGGATTGGATCTTCACCCTCAAGAGTAATTTTTTGGTTATACAATCCTCTCCATTCCTTTCTCTTTTTTATATATAGAATAAAATTTATTGAGATAAATAAGAAATCAGGTGTAATACAATTTTAAAAACCTCTGAACACGTTTTCTAATTGTGTAACACTAGTAAAATTCCAATATGAATAAAGTTAAATTAAATTAAATTAAAAAGAAAAAAAAAAGAAAAATTATTCCAGACCCAGTGACAGATATTGACCAAAGGTTGGCGTCAAAATGACATTCCCAATGTCTACATCAGTACATCTGCATCTACAGAACACCATCAAACACACAAGTCAACTTCAAAGTTCAAATATTTGGGTATCAACATCCACTACATCTAGAGAACATTACTAAACTCAGCCTCTCAACCAGATTTTAGTTGAGTAAGGTTTTTTCTTCACAAACTCAGTAAAAGCAAATCACTTGTCCAATTTCCAAATCCTGACAAGAACTCCGTCCACTCTGTGTTTTTACCCCCTCGCATTCTAACTAGACGGTCCAGCACATTAGCCCATTTTTCACTCATACAAAAACTCAAACCAGCTTCTATGTACAACCACCTACAGACTTTACCAGCAAATTGTATTTTCAATCATTTAGCTGTAGCATTTTTTGCAAATTCTTCTTCTTTTTCTTGTTTCATTTCGATGTTTGCTACTTAATCCATCCCAATTCCCAACATCCATGAAAAAGCCGCAGGCATACCATTTCCTTCTAAATGTCATGATTGAGAAGTAAAAACCACAAGCAGCCTAACCACCAACCAGGTTATTCTATCACAATGGACAAAAAATATTTGTCTAATTCGGTGTCTTTCGCCAATGCATTCAGAGCACAAACCCAAGAAAAAGAAATAGTTTATATCACAAACCCAAGAAAAAAAGAAAAAAAATGCATTCAGATAAAACTTTCAGATGGGATCATTATGCAGATGAGAGGTCAACAACCTGACAATTGCAGAAATTAACATTCACTGTTTTCTAAAAAGGAAACTTTCCTCTAATTCAACACAATTAAGCCTCAAATCCAAAATAGGTTCCTCTAATCATATCCATTTCGTCCTTTCCACTTAGTTTAAGGTTATATCTCTCAGCAAATTTCCTTAAAGTGAATATTTCCTCTAAAATAATCAATTCTCTTATAGAACATGAGTTGCAAGAAAGCACGCGAACTAATCTTTAACATCCATGTAACAGCCAAAATGAAGAATATCAATAGCCAGAAGTTTATTTTGCTAGAGAGACTACACATACATGCAAAGGAGCAGCTGAACCTCCATCATCATCATCATCTGGCACTGCTTCACCATTAAGATCTAAATCAGAAGATCTCTTCCACTCAGGGGTTGGCGGACAAACAACCATTTCTGGCTTTGTTTCATGATAAAATTCATATAAGGTCTTAATATAGTCTGGTTTATAGATTCCTGGAGGCCGTGCATCAGAAAATAATTTTATTGCCTGCAAACCAGCAAGCAAGAAGAGGTTTCAAAGTAAATAGCCTGAGAAGTAACACCTACTTGGTAACACACATATCTATTAAAAACAGACCTGTGTGACAGACTTCGGCATTGTGCGCATTATATAATGGACAATCATATATCCTGTGCGATTGTGCCCATGTGTACAATGCACGAGAATATGCTTCTTAGATTTTTGACGAGCAAGAAATTGTGTAACCTAAAAAAAAAAAGTTAACACACATCATGATCACAAATACACAAGCATCTTTCGTTCCTATATAATCAAAAAGCCAAGAAATAATGAAAATAATTGTGGTTCAACTCATCATGTGGTAGATGAAGCCATATCATAATCATTCTAAATAATGGTCTGTGCACCATGCCAATAAATGGTAGGAAGGAAGCTAGACTAAACATTTTTAAGAAATCCACTAGTGAACAATCACAGAGAAATAAAGAGGCCTAAAAGCAGCATACCTCATAAACAAAATTATTTACAGATGCATTCTCAGGTACTGAATCACGCCCCTTACATTGAATCTAGGCAAAAAAAACAATTAGGAATTTAATTTCAATCAGGGGAATAAAGTGCATTACAATCCAAAAAGTCAGCCATAAAAACAAATGTAACATTGCAACTCACCTTAACATATTTAATACCCTCTTTTTTCAAATCTATTGTTGAATAGTAACGGGTAGTATTTGTCAAATCAATCACCAAACCAAGCTGAAAAATCAGTGAATTAGACTTAAACTTCATCCAAATAGTATTCTCTGTTCAACAGAAAAACATTGCTAGTTCTCCTCATTGTAGTTTGTGCATACATTAGGAAATAGAGAAAAGGTAATAAAGATAACTTTCATACTACTTACTTTCCTTCCTAATACTCTTTGCTGATGAATCACTTGTTTAAAAGAGTATCTTCTTCCAGGAGGAATACAGTCATTATAGGCTTCACCAAGTGGAACTTTGGACGGAACAATACCAAAGATTTCCTGACCAGATGCAGGGCAATCCAACCACCCTACGATTTTTTAGAACAACTTGATTGAAAATATAGATATAATATTTGGGATAATGAAATAAAAACTCCTCAGGTGATGGAAAAAACAGATGAAAAGATTTCATCAACCTGGACTAAGCAATCAAATTCTAGGCATTATAGAATTATTGCACAAGACTATGTTTTATAACACACCATAAAAAGATTCATTATTGAGAAAATGGCAAAAAAAAAAAAAAAGAAATCCTCCACTGCATAAGAGAAATTTTTAACTGACCCAGGCGATAGCATTCAATTTGCATCAATGCATTCACCTAGAGCATTCCTACTTGAAGAAGCTCTGAAGTCTGTAACAACTAACAGTGATCAATGAAAAGGTGCTAGCCAATCAGTCCCTTTATTTGGTCATCCAGCAAAACATTTTAGATTTACAACTGATGAAAGATTGATGCATTATGCTTCTCACAGCTGCCATCCATACGATTGGCCCAGCAAAATTATATGATTCCATAGAGGTCATAAAAATTTAAGATACCACTTCAAATTTCTCATATTCAGATTCCTAGCCAACCACCATCATTTTCAAAAACAAGGCTCTTCAATGTAACCAAAAGAAAAAGATAAATTCAATTTTGAAAAAGAAAAATAAGATGAAAACAAACTTTGTATCTTTCCATCAAATTAAGATCTACCAAGATGCAAAAATTTCAACAGAAAAATCTAATAATGCTTTGATATAAGAAATCTAGTGAGAACAAAAGGCCAGCATCAAATGCCTGTTATACACTTAATTCCATAGAATGAGAGTAAGCAAACATTATACAATGTGACCATAATATTTCTACAGCTTCAGCAAACTATTAGTGGTGAGCAATTAGACAATAAACTTACCAGGAGGGAGCTTAGATTTATCATAAGTTTTATAGTGTTTGGCCGGATAGCATTGTTCATGTACTGGCTGCCGAGACACAGGAACAGGTCTGTCATCTGAACGTTCAGTCCTCAAACGCTTGCGTCTTTCTTCACGCTCCTAAATGAAAACAAGATCAACAGCCATGCATTAGCATAAATAGATGCATACCAACAATATCTTGTTTATCACACAGAACACACATGGCATGCCGACACATGCTAGGGTACAAAAGAATTAAGCAGCTGCAGCAGCTACTAGAGCCAGAAAGCAACATCTCCAAAGTGAGTTTTATGTACAGCATGTAATCAGATATTCATGCAAAGGCATCCAAAGAATATGTGTGGCTTTCTTATCATAGGGCATCCAAAGAATATATGTGGCTTTCTTTATCGTCTTTAACATAGCAGTGCAAACTCCTCGAAATTTTGGAAGCCACTATTATGGTCCCCGGTTACGAATCACATCACGTAGAATTTGTTCATAATTAATCTACTTGTTTTATTGAATAATTAGAAACCCCTTATGGAGGTTCTCATAATCTTAGTACTTCTAAGAAAAGTAAAAGTCTAATACAAGCTACAATTGGACAACAAACTACTAAAAATCTAAAAACAAACTACTAAGATAAGATAATAAAAATAAAAAGAAACTACTAGATAAATGCAATCTATTTATTGTTGATAAAATATAATCTTAGTTGATAGACTTCTTAAAAAACAATTGAACTCAAATGAAGAATGGATTTGGTTTATCCATTATCCATCACATCATTTCCCTATGTAGCTTCAGATCCAAGACAACCTTGTAAACAATTAACTAATACTTTCCAAACTCGAGTGTCTAGATAAAAAACAACTCTATGCCCTTTTTCATATTACTTTTGCATGCATGTCTGCAATTTCTGTAAGTGTATCCTGATCTCGCTTAAAACTAAATCACGTTCTTTTAAAACATAATCTAATACCTCCACTTTTGTAGATCTTGGAAAGTAGGATAATAATGGATCATATGTGTCATCACATGAGGAAAAGTCGAGTTTGGATTTTTTGTATCACCACAGATCCTTCTATCCTCTCATTCGCTTGTTGACCAAAATCTTGTTGACCAAAATTTTGTTGGTCGTTACTCAATCTATCTTAGTTTTGGTTCACCCCCTATTGAAAGTTCGAACTAGTTCATAAATTTGCTAAACTAAGTCATTCAAACGTGCATCAAATCATTGCATGAAAGCATTCAGCTTCTAGTCTAGAATTGTTGAATCGGCCATGATGACAGGCTCTGATACCAAGTTGTTATGGTTCCGAGTCACGAATCGCATCACAAGATGATTGATGGGAAGGAGGTCATCAGAGGGAGCTCTTGGCATCTCAGACTCATTAATGAGAGAGTCTTAAGTCTCAAATTTGTTTATAATTAATATACTTGTTTTATTGAATTAGTAGAGGTTATCACAATCTTAGTACTTCTAAAATAAATAGAAATCTAATACAAGCTACAATTGAGTAACAAACTATTAAGATAAGACACTAAAAATCTAATAACAAACTACAAAGATAAGATAATAAAGATGAAAAAAAAAAAACGAGACAAATGCAATTTATATATTGTTGATAAAATATAATCTTAGTTGATAGACTTTTTTTATAAAAGAAATGAACTTTGCTAAAGAATGGATTTGGTCTATACATTATCCATAACAACCACATACATGGCTTAGAGGGTTTTTAGCTTAACTTATAAAAATTAGCTCATAAATACATAACACTATCAACTATTTGAAGCTTATAAGCATTTAAAATTTTAAGCAATTAAGTGTTTGGTTAAAATGCTAATAAGTGATTGATAAGCAATGGATATGATTGGCAACAAGTACCTTATAAGCGCATTTATTATTAAAATTACTTAAAAGGATATTAAATAAGATATATGGTGAAGTTTTAAAATTAAGGAACAAACCAGCTTATAATTTAGTGTTTATACGCACCAAAATGAAAAACTTGTGTCCCCCGAATTTCCTTTTTTAGCTTTAATGTTAAACTTATAAGTCTAGAAAATGTAATAACAAACATGTCAACTTATTTTTAGAGTTTATAAGCTGATTTGACAGGCTTATAAGTTAAGACAAACGCTCTCTCAATTTGATTGAGTACACCAAATGCCTCCTAAATATTTTGTTTTCATTTCCTATCTGATCACCAGGAAGTCTTTGCAAAACTTTAATCACTTGAGATATTTTTTCACTTAATCTGCCAAATTAAGCACACATAGAGCCATAATGAAGGTACATTTTCACTATTTTAGAGGCTCAATTATCTCTTTTACAGAAAGAGTTAATTGATAAAATTGATTGCTTATGGAGATGTTAATCCAATCAGCTGGAACTTTTGAAGGTTCACATAGAGAAAATAGAAAAGTGATCCTCCGGCTCTGTTCGTACTTTTTATCGGGAAATGTATCATGCAAATCAAAAGATAGATACCCATTTTCGAGCATTTTAAAGAATATAATAAATCGGTTCAAGTATTATGTAGCTCAAAAAAAAATCTTTATTTCTAGCATTTGAACACATAAAAACTTGTTGATGGCAAATATTTGCCGAGTGAAAAGGAAAATGAAATCCCATATTCAAAATACATATATTTCATTCTTTTTCCAATCATAAATAGGCAAATTAGTTCATCTACTATTGCCAATCATTATCATTACCACCAATAGTTGTTGCAACCACAATTTAACCCCCACTTTTGTGTGACTTGCATATACATATATACATAAATACATATATGTATATGAAGCCCTCATGCATCCAATTTTTCCATGGTTTTCTTCAGTGTAAGAAAAAAAAAATTCCCATGTTCTCCAAATCCCAAAAAGTAATACAAGATTCTAGCTGATTCCAAACAATTGAATATCATTCTCACTTCTTCCTTTTTTTTTTTGGGCTAAGAAAACACTTTTCAGGGAAAATTAAAGAACCTAAGGCATAAATCTAATTCCAATTAAAAGTACAACTCACTGAGGAGAAGGGGGAACAAAAAGATTGGGAGAAGGGGAGGAGACTGGCTAAATTCCTTTGAATCTTAAATGATGAAGCTCAGGTATCAAACTACCAATATAGTCATTCCCATTAATGGGTCTAAAGGGGGACGGTAGGGGCTTCTGCCTCCTGAAATTTTAATTTTCACATGTAAATTGGTTGAGTATGAGTTTATTTTTAATAAATTATCACTTTTAGTCCCCTAGATTTTTAATAAAAATTATAAAAGGTTGACCTATTTAATTGTTAAGTATATATTTTGATGCCCGTAAACTTTGGTTCATCACTGCTCATTCCAATTGCAACAAAGTCCACAAGCTCATCTACAATCTTTGTGACTCTTGAGATTTAGAACATAATGATACAATTCAGGCCAACAAAGCACATTCTTCTACTGCAAATTGCTCAGGGCATCAAAAAGCAAAATTTAGAAATACCCGGCGTGCAGTTTCAACACCAGTTTCAAAACGTTCTTCTGGAGCACTGAATTCTTCTATGTGCTCTTCAAAATTCTCTTCATCATCTTCAGGTACAGGTGAAACATTTAAGTCCATGGTAACAACCATTCAACATCCACCACACAGCATTTACCAACATGAAAATCTCTAACGTTTTGTAAGGCTCTTTCTTCTAGCAGTATTGCAACAGCACAAACTATGTAACTTGTTACCTGAACTCATTAAAGAAATAAGCAGGATTATAATTTAATCCATTAGTATGCACCAATCCATTGAACTCAAGATGTGAGAATAAATAAAAAGAACTGAGTGACATATTGGCATTACAGTTTCTAACAACATTGAAAACCCATATATCGCCCACTTCAATAAAACTATCCATCTCTAAATGCAGAGGAACTGGGGCATGAGGGAGAAAAACAAGACATGGATAAAGAGCTCATCCATCAAGTTAGACGTAATTCTCTCAAGTCTCACCAAGAATCAGACACCAACATGCTTCATTTCACTAATTATTTTACTATTCCAAATCCCAACATGTGAAATTTGAAAAATCAAAAACACTCGAGTGGTCAAATTTTCTCGGACACATTTTTCCCGGCAACATGTAACAGAGGATATCACTGGCTCGAACCCTAAAACTGAATTTAAACACCGAATGGCATGCTCCTGGAGCTCCAAACAGCAAAAAAGAAAAAAAGGGCATCATAGAAGGCGGACAGAGAAGAGTTGAAAGCTCGCATATACCATGCAATCAAAGAAAAATTCTAACCGAAACGAGGAAACACCATGCCTGCAAACTAATAGAGAAGCTGATTCTTTGTGTCGCAGAGAAACTGAGACGCGCGCGATCAATAGACAACGAAATACCTTCTTCCGTTGCACCGAGTAAAACTTGAAAACGCCTGCACCGGAAAATTATGGCACGGGTGGTCTACGTTGTCGCCAGTTAAACTCCTCTTCGAAACCCTAGAGCGAGAAAGAGACGGTAAGGAGGTTTGTTAGTTTTGAGAGAGAAGTAAAGGTTTTATTCAAAGATCAATCCATGTCAGGAGAGAGAACAGGCAGAGAAATCCGCGAATCGGGGGTTAGGAACTCAAGTGAATATTTGTTTATATTTAATTACTCATATTTTTATTTATTTATATATAAAACAAAGGAATTTTGGATAATTGAAATTGAAATTTAATAATAAAAAATTCAGTTTTGGAAATGCCGGGCACGGTGGTCAGTGAAATTGTACGGGAAGAAATTTTAGATAATTGAAATTGAAATTGAAATTTAATAATAATAAATTCAGTTTTGGAAATGTCTTTGCATGGTGGTCATTGAAGTTGTACTTTAATCTGCGCTTCGACCGAACTCTCTCTTCACGGCTGTGTAGATGGTCAGTTTTACTTTGAAAGCTATGTTTTTTGTGTTGCATGTTAATTTTTCTTCTTTTTTGTTTTGATTTTGTTTCTAAGTTTAGCATTTGGTTCTTGTTGTATGTTTATTTTGTCTTTATGTCAATTGTTGACGGAGTGCTTTAGTAGTTGGATGTATCTGGATGTATCAGAAATCTAGAGTTTGTAGGAATCGAAATTATAATTTTTGAATATTAAAATTTTTCAAAATTAATATTAAAAATATTAGTATAAATTAATAGTAAATTAAGGGTTGAGTCGGTTGTTTATAAGTCCTTCTTGTTTACTTATTTTGGATATATCATATGAGATATTTACTCCTATTATAAGTAATTTTATTTTTAAAACTCTTTACGGGATAGTAATTAGTTGACCATCAGTGAAAATTATGTTCAGTTGGCCATTGTAGGCTTAATAAGTTATTGTATTGTGTGTCTTCTCCTAGTAGATCATCTCCCATATCTACAAGTGATGTAAGAATTGTAGATATGATTGTAATATTGCAAATGTACAATTATTATTTTGCCCCTATAATAAAAGAAGTAGCATGTTCATGAGTTTTCATATTCAACTATTTTCTCCTTTAACTGTTGTGAGGCTTATAAATATGGGTTGCCTGAGCGTTTCATTATTGGCTGATGTAACCCTGACTATCAAGATTATCTGGAATAACATATTATCGGGTGATTTTTAAGACTAACTTGATTTGAAGATACTCATGACAGTTGGTATCAAAGCGAAGTTATGATCAATGAACAACAAAAAGGATATGATAAGATCAATTAGAGGATCTAATGCCTTGAAGAAAAGGGTTGAGGAGCTTTATACTTGGGCCAATGAATGTCCCACCTGAGATAGGCTTACACGAGAGTTGGGTCAGTCCATCTGATGCTAAAAAACTATGAGATATACACATTGAGACACTAAAAAAAAATGTGAGCATTTTGCCCGTAGTGGCCATATCGACTAAGGGTGTTGCACACTCCACAAGGCTTACTACTTAAAGAGAGGTAATGACCTAGTTCAGCACACTCCATTTGATATGCCTGTTGGAGAGATGGTAATGACTAGGTATTGCACGCTTCTTTTAGTGACCTTTGGAGAAAGAGTAATAATCCCATGGTATAATGATAAGGGCGAGTATGAGTCAATAGAGCTTGAAGCTATCTAAAAATCTCGAGATCAATACATTCAAAATTGAGGTAGAGGCCTCTTAAGGCAGAATCGAGGTAAAGGCCTCTTGAAATAGAATTAAGGTAGAGACCTATTGTGTATTTTTACAAGAATGGTGTAGTAACATTGAATGTGACACAAGGGAGACTACAAGCACTACTCCGAGAATGAACTGGAGGATCAATTATCAATAGCAAGAATTGCAAGCTAATTCCTACGAGAAGGCTAATAAGTAAGCCAGGTTGAAACTAGTGGTGAGAGCCACTATTTCAATGTGGATGCCTATGAAGTAAGCAATGTTGGGGTCGTAGAAAAATAAATCTCAATGTAGTGCTCGTGACGTGATGGAGACGGGTTGAGAATAATATTTGTGTCTGATTAATAATGGTAAACAGTGATGGAAAACTGAAAGAAAGATTCTATGGACAGAGGTGTCCAACTTATAGCTATGAGATAGTGAATAGAAAATGTAAACTCAATTTTACTCTAAAGATGTAGCATTTGACTCATGAAGGAGTAGGTGAGTTGCGATAACAAAATCAAGAGGCATGATGGAGCTTAATTGGCTGTATAACCTTCTAAAAGGTTGATACCTAGAGGAATATAATGCAGCGTAAGTGATGACCAAAAGTTAGCGAGTTACACTAACAATGAGTTCAAGAGAAGTGCAACCCTCCATATCACACAGACAGTCGTTCCAAAAAAATTGGCCAAAGCAATAAGTGGGGGAGTAAACAGAAGTGACAGATATTGCCATGACGTTAGTGATATGTTAATTAAAAAGTTTTGGCAAAGGTTGTGACGGAACACATGGTAAGTCGAGTAACATAATAGTGACACAGTGGAGTACAATGTCGCATTATTCGTATGAAGGGCCATATCTGGTGTTGTGGAGTGTTAAATGGTGAAGGAGATAAATTTTGATAATGACACCACAAAATATTTCTAAGGCTATGGCTAAAGATGGAACCCCCAAGTGATCCACCTAAATCCGAGATGAAGTATAATGGGAGACTCTTTTGAGTCAAACTAGTATAGTATGTTGAATTTCTTGATACTCTCTTTTCAAAGCTAAGTGTTTTTAGATGTCTTTATAGTAAAACAAATCGGTTTCCTCTTTATGATGGACTCGACAGATTTGAGCTAATTAATCTTGAAAATGTAAAGTGTGTAGCTTTCTTGAAAGTGAAAAGAAAGAGTAATAGGCTTTTGCTAGAATCAAGTCCGGTTTCAGTTATATGGTGGAGTTAAGAAAAAAAAAAAGCAACCTCATAAGATCGAGTTGAGAAGAGAATGATAACAAAGAGGAATACCAAGGTGTATGTTGAAAAGTGTATATGAGATCGAGGCGATGAAATACTATGTGCTGATGGCATAATAATAAGAGAGTATCTTTCAGTAATCTATTACTGTTGCATCAATATAGTGTTTCTATTTACTTCTTGTATGATTTGCTTTAATAGTTAGTTTGAATATAACCTTGCTACTAATAGGTTTCTTATGCATTTGTCATAGATTAATAGCCTTTGATATCTTATGTGTTGTATGAGTCTTATACAGGCAAATATGATAACAATTTGAGTTAGGGGAGGAATAGAACTAAGGAGCAAAGAGTGCCAAAGTCTTAAGGAGAAAGACCGACGAGATGTGTGAAGGAGGAAGCGAGGGAGCCAAAACCACGTATAGTTGAGCAAGTCATTTATGAGGCGGAGACACCATTTTGGATGAGGATTCAACCAATTTCCTTACAAGCAAATCAAAGTTACATTAGGCTAAGGAGATGTTTGACAACTAACAAGTCTTCTTGATTAGTTTCCATTTAAGCACTTTATGTGAATGAATTAGAACAATAGATCATCTGTCAAAAGAGATTTTGCAGAATAATCATTACTATAAGTAGCAATCAACAAAGATAAGCAAAGGAATACACCAATAAATAAGTGAGTTCATAAAGAAGACTGAAATGCCAGCATAAGATTGAGATTTCTAAAAACTTAGTTGATGAGCTAAAAGTTTCAATAAGGACAAGAATTTTGAGATTAGTATTCCAGCGAACAACGTTTATGCAAAGAAATAGTAGCGATCCTTATAAAATCAATCAATTTGAGATAAAAGAATTGAGCATCCAAGTAGCATATTGAAGACCTCTAATAAGTTCAGTCAACGAGGATGTCGACCGTTTAAATAGAGGAGTGTTAAGAGTTTAGAGTTTTTTAGGAATCAAAACTGTAATTTTTCAATATTGGAGTTTCCTGAAAACAATATTATGGAAAATTAATATAAATTAGTAGCAAGTTAAAAGTCAAGTCAGTTGTCTGTAAGTCCTTTTTGTTTATTTATTTTGGGATATGTCATAAATACATATTAATGTCTCATCTTACCATAAGTTATTTTGTTTCTAAAGCTCTAGGGGGAGTGACTAGTTGGCCACCAGTGAGATTTTTGCCTAGCTGGCTATCATGATCTGTGTTGTACCTCTACTCCTTGTAGACTATCCCATTGTCTACAAATAATGTGAGGATTGTACCTGCTATTATAATATTGCAAATTTTTACCTTTGGAATAAAAGAAGTAATTTGATGATCTGAGATCCAGAGAGTAGGGTTTTACAAGGGTTCTGTAAAACTGAAAAAAAGCTTAGATCTAGAGAAGAGTATTTCTCCTTTTATCTGTTTCCTTTTATCCGCTAGTGACGTGTAACAGAATGTATGTCATTGGAACACGTGTCTCTACCGCGCTGATACGGGCGTACGAGGATATCAGATTCCTGACCCATGCGTTACTGCCATTGATTCCTTCTGAAACGCATGCGGTGGGTCCTTCCAAGTGAAGGGGCTGACTGCTCTTTCCCTTCCGGGCTGGGCCGGACGACGAGATTAAAGCAGGAGGTCAAGGGAGATCTGATCTCTGGGCCACTTAGAGCTGGGCCGGCTTGACAGGAGATCTTAATAGGAGTCCGGTCTGGAGGAAGACGGGCTAGACCAGGTTTATTAGGGAAGCCTGAGAGCCCCCACACGATGGGTTTTTGACATGGGCCTGGCCCCAGTCCGAGGTGAAGAAATCCAGCGGTCATCAATTGCCCCTTTACCTTCTCATCAGTTATTGCCCAACTGATGAGGGGGTAAATATCGAGAGTCATAATGACCGCGCCGCCTAAAGGACAGGTCTACTCAGAATATCTTTTCGTCTCATCACTGTTTCAAATTTCAAATTCTCTCTGTCTTCTCAAAACCTTTGCTCTCTTCTGTCTTCGACGCGATTTGCCTACATTGTCCTTCTGCCCTAGCCATTTTCAAGGTATGCTCTTCTCTTTATCCTTCCATGGATAGCCCAAAACTTCCCGATGTTCTTAGAGTAGAGTCTAATATCACTCCGTCCGTCCTGAAAAATTTCTTCTTTAGGGAGTATTTAGATACCCCTCTCTTTCGTATCCGGGCCCCCTACCCGAACGAGAGGATCGTTCTTCCTGATCCTCCTCCCTCCGACCTAATCGACCCCCAAAAGGATCTTAGCCTGGTCTTTTTCGCAAAACAAAGGGAGTATGGCTTAACCTTCCCCTTTTCTCCTTTCTTTACCGAGGTCTTCTGTTACTTCAGGATAACCCCTCGGATGCTAGTTCTCAATTCCGTTCTGTTCATGTCCTCTTTTGAATCTGTATGTCTGAGTTGGGGGTTCACACCCAAGGTGCATTTATTTATCTCCTTCTTCCGATTAGTCAGAGCAATCCAGGGTTTTTATTATTTTTCCCCTCGCGGGGGGCTTTCAATTTTTTCGGGTCATAAGGACTCAATAAAGGGGTGGATGGAGGGCTTTGCAGTAGTGGAGCTCAAGAAGGAGTCCGGGCTCATCTGGGACCTAGAACTCTCCTGGGAGGATGTTTCACTGAACTGCAATGACCTGTGCCAGCTGAGCCTTACCGAGCAGGTCGGGTTTATTCGACTGACTTCTGTTGAAAAGAAGTATGATGTCGAGAAGTGTATGTTTATGTCTAATCTTCGTGATATTAGAGATGCGGGTACTTTACTCCACTTAGCTGTGTCATTTTGCCTTTGTAATCTGTGTGGCAGGTTGTCTTACTTTGTATTGATTTTGGACTTTTGCAGCTTCTGACGTGAAGATGGACCAAATCAAGCCCCCGAAGAACCTTATTATGTCTCGCGAGAGTATGAACATGGCTCTGGACGCCCTCCGGGCTGGGCGATCAGTGAAAGAGGCTACCCAGGATGTGGCCAGGACTATTTCTACCAGGACGGTGGGTAAGCCTCTTGCTCCACCCTCCTCCCGAGCTCCCAAATCGAGTACCCGGGGAACCAAATCTGCCAGGTCCCACAGCAGCAGGCCGAGCTCAGTTATTCAGCCCCCTCGAGCTTCCCGGTCCCAACGAACTTCCACTGAGGGAGCAAAGAAAGCTCCAAAAGACACCGCTAGGTCATCCGTGGGCACCGAGCTGGAGAGAGCGGACTCAACTTTGTCTTCCGGGGAGGCCCCTGAGGGGGGAATCGAGACCCCCTGTAACGACCCGAAAATTAGACCGCTACCGGCGCTAGGATCCAGGTCGGCTTAAGGCCGCCGGGACCCGTAGCAAGCCTAACATACAACCTATAAACCTGTTTAATCCCATACATGATCAACACGTACATAAAAATTTTAAACTTTCTCATTCATTTACCAAACTCAACCTGTGCATGCACAACTAATAAACATAATCATCAACCCCACATTAGAGTCCTCATCAATAGCTCCAATGGGGTAACATAACATAATAAAAGTTTGGTTTTCATAAATAATGATAAAACATTTTATAAATCATGTACAAAGGGATTAACCAACATACTAGGGTCAAGCACAACTCTAAACCTCAATACTCAACATTACATTACATAGCTGTACTATACATTACAATTCATCATGTGCACATCTAACTATTACATAAGCATAATTTTACTCTTCTTGACCTCCTGGCCTATCCCGTACCTGTATACCTGGAGATTAAGGGAGTGGGGTGAGCTACTAGAGCCCAGTGAGTAGAATAATAAAACATTTAAAACATATGCTATAATGGAATACATCACATCACAGACAAATCACATCAAGGATGGACTTGTCACCAGTAGTTCTCTACATAATCCAACTGTGCCAGAGGCGTAGAATGGGCCTCACTGGTCTTTCTCTTACATAACATAACATAACATTCCAACTATGCCAGGGGCGTAGACTGGGCCTCGCTGGTCTTTCTCTTACATTGTGCCAGGGGCGTAGAATGGGCCTCACTAGTCTTCCATACCGTATCATCATCATATCATATCATACGAGGACTAAAGGATCATCCAACATCCATCCACATCAACATCAAATAATGCAATGCAACATATTCGTGAATTCTAATGCAAGCATCCTAATACATCTCATGGCATTCATGATGCGTGAATCATGTTAAAACTTTCATTATTTGCTTTGAAATGTAAAGAGTCATTCTACTCACCTTTGGCTAGCTCTGACAAGACACTGAAGCAGCTAACTCACTGCTGGGGTCCTCGGTTCTTCGGGTCCGAACCTACACAGGTGGACTCAAATGAGGGACCAAACATACATAAACATGACTCTAAAATACTCCCCAAAAATCCCGGAAAACACCTTAAAACAATCACAAAAATCATGCAAAGGAAGGTGACAGGAGCGGTTGTCAAAGCCGGTCAAAAATAACCTTCTTGGTTACCTACAATTTACAACTGTAGACAATGGTGAAGGATCGTATCCACAGAGAATTGATTACCTATTTATTTATCTCAATCAAGACCAATAGAACTAATTGAAGGCACAAGTGAAAGCAAGTGATCAAAGAGAAATAGGAACAAGTGCAATAAAAGTAAAAGGGGGGGTTTTGAGATGATTTGATTAACAACTATTGAAAGCAATTAAAACAGCAAGTAATCTAAAATAAAAGAGAAATCAATATGAAAAAAGTCTAGTTGAAGATATGGATCCACTTTGGTTGTTTGGGTTGATCATTGAAACATGGTTATCTTGATTGATGCAATAGGTTGGTTATGGGGATGGTAGACGCTTCTCACCACCATGTCTTTCCTTATGAACAAACTGATTAGGGAACGTCCTCTAACCAATTACTAATCAACAAATTGCCAAGGAACGTCATTGGGCCAAAGGCATCAAAACAATTGCCAATTGCATGAAGAATAAGAAAGATCCAAACCCTAGCTACTCAAACGCATGAGATGTTGCTAGATCATACAATTTCTTGGGTTTTTACACCAAGTGTTCTATGGACAGAATATTTCCAGCAATTACGGACTAACAAATATTCTAATCCAACAATCAATTAACTTTGCAATCAAGAATCAAGTGGCCAATTTGATCAAAACAACAAAGCAATCTTGGAATTAAGCACAATTGCATGAATATTGAATGAAATCAAAGACAATGGTTTCTGTTCAGATCTCACAACCCTTTAAACAACCTTAGTTTCAACCAAACTTCAACTAGAAAGAAGGTTTCAGCCACTCATGGCTGAACCAAACAGAAAATAAAAGAAAAGAAAGCAAAAGATGAAGAACTAAGGTGGAGAGAGAGGCTTGGAGCCTTGCCGATTTTTGGGAGGATGAAAAAGTTGTCTTCTTGTCTTCTTGAAGCCTTTAAATAGATCTTGAGAGGCTGTCTAGGGTTTCATGGAAGTCCAGGAGACTTTTAGAGGCTGTCCAAAGTGTCCTTGGTGTTGCATGTGCCTTGTTTGTGCATGTATGAAGGCAAAAACGAGTTGCATGTGATGGAAGGCAAGTGGGGGAACTTTGGTCTTTTCAATTGCTGCCCAAGTTCTTCAAGATGTTGCCTTAAGAGTTAAGAGGCTGCCCATGCACTAATGAGGAAGGTGGAGCCTTCTTTGGAAACTTGAATGAAGTGGGAAACATGTGATCTTTGGATTTGGCTTCCTTAATAAGCTTGATCTTGAAATCCAATATTTGAATGTGAATCTTGAAGATTTGGATCTCAAGATATTTCCCTTATTTGGCTCCTCAAATATGGCAACTTGGGATATAGCTTCTTGAACAAGGAAAGAATGCATTAGAGCGCATTTTCGGCTGCCTAAATTGAGTTTCGGAGGCTGGACTTTCGGTTCTGGTCTGAAGGTTCGGGGGCCGAAGGTTGGGGTTCGGCGGCCGAAGGAGGCCGACTTTCGTCTCTGGAGCCAATGTTCGGCGGCTGAAGGTGCCGCCGAAGGTGGGGCAGTTTCGTCTCTGGACTGGGCTTTCGGCCGCCGAAGATGCTGCCGAAGGTGGCTTTTCCAGATTTTGCATTTTTTAGCGTTTTTAAGAGCATTTTCTCTTGAATGTCCCTTTTCACCTAATATCTGCAAAACATGATTAAAACCACAAAATTAGGTAAAAAAGATGTAAATAGACATCAAGAATATCATGATAATATGGGCTAATTTATGCTCTATCAAATACCCCCACACTTAAGCTTTTGCTTGTCCTTAAGCAAACAAACATAGTCAAATAAGCTTCCCTTGCTCTAGATCCTTATTTCCACTTAAGCTCATACTCAAGACACCTATTTTGAATCATTGCAGTGAAGAATATATGCATGAAGATTACTTACCTCCTTTCCTTGTTTCCCTTTGCTTACCATGGCTAGGATTTGTTTTCCTCAAGAGAGACACGCACATTATGTTAAGACTTTTTCTAGCTCTTGGACTGAATTGCCCTTACCTTGAAGTACTTTATTCAGGCTTTTGCACTTTAGATCTTGCTTGGAAAGGTCACCAACCTATTTTTGATTTGAAGGTTTATATTTTTCAGTTGGTCACCTATCCAAGTGGCTACTAGCCTTGTTCATAGTCTTTTGACCATTGGAACCATTTTCAACTTGTGCTTTTGAGGTCTTTGCCTTTGCTGAATTTTCTTTCTCTCAATGATTTGGGCAAGTCAACACCAGTTGCTAAATCAAGTCACATTAAGTTCATTCACACAACTTTAATTTATTCTCAATCAATTGAGGGTCATCAATACATTTTTCACCATAGCAAACTCAAAGATTCAATTCAGAAGGTAATTCTCAAACATGAATACAACTCACTGCAATTGATTCAACATAAGTTTAAAGAGTGTTCACATTAATGGGGTCATGGAAAGAAAGACTTATTCAACATAGTTCATCGGCTTGAGTAGAGCAAAACAAAAAGAAGAAGAAGAAAGTTGTGGTTGTGTGTGTTTTATTGAAAGCATAAACAAATTAAAATTTAACTGTGGCTAATTAACTTAAGACTGAAAGGAAAAAGAAAAAAAAAATTTTGCAATATGAAAGCATGAGAAATCGCAGAAGAAGAGAAGGGGAGAAGAAGAAGAAAGAAGCTATATGCACCCCCACACTTACATTATGCATTGTCCTCAATGTAAAAGAAGAGAGAAGAGGAAAAGAGAAGAAGAGAAGAAGAGAACAAAAGAAACTGAGTACTTCCCTGGGGTGTGGTGTGCATGACATGATCCTCTAGGCAGAAGGATGTTGTAGTGGAATTTCTTCCACCATTTGTACTGCGAACCCTTCAAAGTATGGTTTCAGACGATGTCCATTCACCTTGAAGATTTTTCCAGTTTCTATGCTTCGGATGTCTACAGCTCCATATGGGTATGCATGTTCTACAATGAATGGTCCAATCCACCTAGATCGTAGCTTTCCTGGGAACAGTTTTAGACGAGAGTCAAAGAGTAAGACTTTATCACCAACCTCAAATTGTTTTCTTGAAAGATGACTGTCATGGGAGGCTTTGGTCTTTGTTTTGTAGTTCCAAGAGTTCTCATATGCATCTCGTCTTATTTCCTCAAGTTCTTGCAGTTGTAACTTGCGATGGTGTCCGGCTTCTTTGAGGTCCATGTTGCAATTCTTTACAGCCCAATATGCCTTGTGCTCAAGCTCAACTGGGAGGTGACAAGCTTTCCCATAGATAAGTCTATAAGGAGACATACCTATGGGAGTCTTGTAGGCTGTTCTGTAGGCCCATAAGGCATCCTCTAATCTTAAGCTCCAATCCTTTCGGTTGGGAGAAACTGTCTTTTCAAGGATAGCTTTGATTTCTCTGTTGGACACTTCAGCTTGTCCATTCGTCTGAGGGTGGTAGGCTGTGGATGTTCTGTAGATGACATTGTGTTTTCTGAGAAGGCTTTCCACTACCCTATTGCAAAAATGGGTCCCTCTATCACTGATGATTGCTTTTGGTACTCCATGTCTAGCAAAGATATTGGTCTTTACAAAGTCCACCACTACCTTGGCATCATCAGTCTTAGTTGCTCTAGCCTCCACCCACTTGGATACATAATCCACTGCAAGGATGATATAAGTGTATCCAAAGGATGGTGGGAATGGTCCCATGAAGTCTATGCCCCAAACATCAAATACCTCGCAGACCATGATGGGGTTTTGTGGCATCTGATTTCTTTTGCTCAAATTTCCAGTTTGTTGACACCTAGCACATGTCCTGCAAAACAGAAAAGCATCTCGAAACATGGTGGGCCAAAATAGGCCACTTTCAAGTATCTTGTGAGTAGTTTTCCTTGGACCAAAGTGTCCTCCACAACTATACGAATGACAAAAAGTAAATACAGAGGCTATTTCTTGATCAGGAATGCATCTTCTTATCATTTGGTCAGCACAATGTTTTCACAAATATGGCTCATCCCAAACATAGTATTTGGCATCCTTTTTTATTTTATCTTTAGTGTGTTTGGGCATATCAGAAGGTAAGTTACCTGTGGCCAAGTAGTTTACCATATCGGCGTACCATGGCTCATTGGACTGAGCAAGGAAGATTTGTTCAAGGAGGTCTTCCTTGGTTTCTTCAGATTCAGGAAGGCATGCTTGCGGTGGATTCTGCTGGGGGAGATTCGGCGGCCGAAAAGGTGCTGGGTTTGGCGGCCGAAGTTCTTCAATTTGCAGAATGAGCTTTGGCGATGGATTCGGCTTCCGCAAGTCAGTGAGGTTCGGCGGCCGAAGAATGTCTTCTTTCCGCGCAATGTCTTGCTTAAGTGGTGCGACAGAGGGTGGTATCTGAATGGCAGTGGGGTTCGGCGGCCGAAAGTGGGCTAAGTTCGGCGGCCGAAGATCTTCTGTCTGCTTGATCTCAACTTGCTGAATGCTGCAGATTGTTTCTTTTAGTTTCAGATTTTCAATCCTGCAAAGATCATCATCTAAAACAGAATCTTGATTTTCATTAAACACATCTTGGCTCAAACAATCAATAATATCAAGACCATAAACAGGGGACATATCATGAGGATATTTCATGGCATCATAAACATTGTACTTGATTACCTCCCCTTCAAAATCCATAGTAAGAGTACCATCATGCACATCAATTTTAGTTCTAGCAGTATTCAAGAAGGGACGTCCAAGAAGAATGTCAGAACTAGTATTGCAACTATCTTCCTTAGTATCAATCACATAAAAATCAGCAGGAAAGACAAGTTCATCTACTTGGACTAAGACATCTTCAAGAACACCTATGGGGTATACCACAGATCTATCAGCCAATTGTATCACAACTCTTGTTTCTTTTAGTGCACATGCATTGAGAGATTTATAGATGGAGAGAGGCAGGACATTGATAGATGCACCAAGATCACACATGGCTTTCTTTATACCAACATTCCCAATTTTGCAAGAGATAGCAAACATACCTTTGTCCTTGCATTTGGTGGGGAGTTCCCTTTTAATAACAGCAGTCACTACCTCACCTACACTTACTTTTTCTCTTTCTGCAAGCTTCCTTCTATTAGTGCAAAGTTCTTTCAGAAATTTAGCGTACCTGGGAATCTGCTTAACAGCATCTAGTAGAGGTATATTGATTTGCACTTTTCTGAAGGTGTCAAGAATCTCCTTTTCTTCTTTTTCTTTTTGTGTTCTTTCAAATCTCTTGGGAAAAGGAGGTGGAATGTGGAAACTTACTTTCGGATCAGCTCTTGGCGCAGGGGGGGCTTCAATTTGCACAGGAGTGGCTTCCGGGATGGGTCTTTGCGCAATGTGCTCTTCTGCAGTTGGTTCTTGTGCATAGATTTCCCTTTCAGATTGTGTAGGAGGTGTTCTTTCATCAATCTTGGCCTCTTGAAGCTCTTTTCCACTTCTCAAAGTAATGGCACTGACATTTTGTCTAGGATTAGTTTCAGTTTGAGAAGGGAGCTTACCTTGAGATTCAGATCTGCCGATGGATGCGGCCAGTTGGCCTATCTCTTGTCGCACGCCTTGCATGGTATTGACCATTGTTTCCATCATTGTTTGCATGATCTTCTCAAGGTTCTGATTTGAATTTGAAGGTGCTGGTTGAGCTTGATTTCTTTGGAGAATTTAGTAATTCTGACTATTGTTGGCCCTTCCATAGCTGAAATTGGGATGGTCTCTCCAACCTGGATTGTATGTATTGGAATATGGATCATGCCTAGGCTGGTTGTGGTACCCTCCAATAGCATTGACTTGGTGGTGATCTTCTTGGAGTGTGGGACATTGATCAGTTGGGTGTCCTACATGAGCACAGATCTCACATGGCCTAGGTGGTGGAATTGCTTGCATTTGTTGGACCTGGCTAAGGGCGATCTTTTCCACAAGAGAAGTTAGTTTTGAGATTTGAGATTCAACAGAGGATGTTCTTACCTCATAGGTTCCTCTTTGCGTTTGCTCTTCCTCTTCATATTGCTTGGATGAAGCTGCAAGATTGGATATTAGTTCCTTCATCTCCCTAGGTGTCTTGTCTAGGATAGATCCTCCACAGGCTACATTTATGAGTTTCCTTTCTGATGGAATCAATCCTCCATAGAAGAACTGAATGAGGGCTTTGTCCGACATATCATGTTGTGGACAACCTGTACATAGTCTTTCAAACCTTTCCCAATAATCATATAAGTCTTCAGTTGGTTTTTGTCTTATGCTAGTGATTTCTCTTATTATGCCAATTGATTTAGATGGTGGGAAGTATTTGTCCAAAAAGGCTTGGACTATATCATCCCAAGAAGTTATAGATCCAGGTGGCAAATAAAATAACCAATCCTTAGCATGGTCATCTAATGAAAAAGGGAAGGCTCTTAGTTTAACATGATCTTCAGAGATCCCTTGAGGTCTCATGGATGAGCAAATAATTTTAAATTCTTTTAAGTGCTTATGTGGATTTTCATTTTGCAAACCTCTAAATTTAGGGAGCTGATGAATCAAACCTGATTTCAATTCAAAGGGAACTGTAAGAGGCGGATAGGTGATGCAAAGTGGAGCATAATCACCTATAGGGGTTGCTAACTCCCTCATGGTTCTTTCCCTTTGTGCTTGTGGCCTATTTGCTGGATTTTCTTGAATTATCTGGCCTTGGACAGCATGTCCATCATGGGCAGCAGCTGGTGCTTGAGGTTCTGCCATTGGTGCGCAACTTGGTTGCTGGAGTGCAGGACTTTCGGCGGCCGAATGTTGATGTGGTTCGGCGGCCGAATGTTGATGTGGTTCGGCGGCCGAATGTTGATGTGGTTCGGCGGCCGAAGGTTGGGCAGGATGTTCTTCAGGCGCAGAAACTTGCTTTCCAAGCCTTCTGAGAGTGTGTTCAATTTTTGGATCAAAGGGCAGAGTGTCCCTATGTTCAGACCTGGTCATGAAAACAAAAATAAACAAAGAAGTTGTAATACCCGGCTAGACTCCGGTATCAGAATTCCTACCGTCCGGTGGAATCTCGGATGTCGGAAGCCTCTAGCAGGGTAGAAACATGTTTTCATAAAATGTTTTAATGTATTTCATGATTTTAAGTAAAAGGGAAATGAGTTTTTGCATGAAAATAACTTTGGAGGAAAACCCAGGTTCGGCCGCCGAACCTCAAGTTCGGCCGCCGAACATGCATGCACTTCGGGAGAGCCTTAGGCCCCCGAAGGCATAAGTGAGGGAAGTCCAGGTTCGGCCGCCGAACCTCATGTTCGGCCGCCGAACTTGCATGCGTTGCGGAGGCACGTTCGGCCCCCGAATGTGGCCTGGCCAGCCACCTATAAAAGGGTCCGTTAGCCGAAAATGTAACAGCCCAGAAACCGAACTGCCACCGGCACTAGGATCCAGATCGACTTAAGGTCGCCGGGACCCGTAGTAAGCCTGCTATCCTGACTGTGAACCTGTGACATCCCATACATGATCATATATTTTCTGTAAAAAACCTAAAACTTTTCTTCATTCCAAGGCTTAACCTGTGCATGCACTATCTCTGTGCTCTCCCAATCCCTACTAGAGCTCCTCATTGCTCTAGGCGGATAAAACTCCTAATGTTAAGCCTGGTTTTCTCATAAACATACAACAATATATAAACATAAACTGATCATGTGAAAACACAAAAAGGGATTACAACTCTTATAATCAAGCACCATTCTATACACTGTACACATACATAATCTCTTTACATTTACATGTCCACCCTGACTAACTATTACAAACTATATACTCTTCCTGTACCCTGCTGACTTCCCTCTGACTTCTGAACCTGCACAACTGGAGTTAGGAGAGAGGGATGAGCTACTATAGCCCAGTGAGTAGAACAGTAATAAAGAACAGGTGAGAAAACATGCTCTCATGCAATGTATCACATCACAAGTAATCACATCTCAGCATGGACGGATCAACACTCCCTCTATACCATATGCCTGGTCCCCGTAGGGCTGTTCCAGGTCTTTGTGTCTGGTCCCCGTAGGGCTGTTCTAGGTCTTTATGCCTGGTCCCCGTAGGGCTGTTCCAGGTCTTTCCTCTGAGGGCTATTGAATCCTTACTATGTCCATACAGTCATAGAAGCAAGGATAAATGCAATGCAGCATATTCGTGTACACTAATGCACTCACCCTATAGCATATTCATGATGCATGAAGTATGATAAAATATTCCTTTCTCATATTCAAACATTAAGTTCAGTTCCACTCACCTCGGGTTGACTCTGAACTGACTCTGCAGGTTCTGAAACTGGACTCACTGCTGACCTCCCTGATTCCTCTGGTCCGTACCTACACAGGTGGACTCAAATGAGGGACCAAACTAACTCAAGAACATCTCTAAGAAACTCCCCAAAAACCCTCTAAACGAGCCTAGCCCATTCACAGAAAACATGCAAAAGAAGGCTGGACAGGGCATTTTCGGCGGCAGGTTCGGCGGCCGAAACCCCTCTCCAGAGACGAAACTCATGCATGTTCGGCAGCACCTTCGGCGGCCGAATGTCTCGTCCAGAGACGAAAATCACATACTTTCGGCGGCCGAACTCCCTCTTTCGGCGGCCGAAAGTCCCTTTCTAAACCGACAGCTTAGCTTTCGGGGGCAAGCTTTGGCAGCCGAAACTGCCTCCAAGCATGTTCGGCGGCCGAACCTTCTTTCGGCGGCCGAACCTGGTTTTGTCCAGGGGACAGAACCTTGCTCTGTTTCATGCAAACTTTGCCCAAAAACCTACAACATGCATATCAACTACTCCCAACTAGCACATACACATATATATGCACAAAGGGGTCTCAAACTATCCTAAACCCCAAACAAACATAGCACATAACACTTAAACATGAAAGATCACCAAAAACCTCACCTAAACCTAAACATGCATACTACCCATACAAACTTCATAAAACCTTCAAAACTCAACAAAGAAGGTTCAGGATCTGTACGTACCTCTGCTAAACAAGAGATTACACGATCCTAACGTGGAGATATAGAGAAATCCGTTCTCAAACTCTCCAAGCTTCAAACTTTGTTCTTTTTGCTTAAAACCTTCAAAAATCATCAAAACTCTTACAACCTTGGAAAGATTTGAAGGAAAAACATGCAAATCATCAAAGTCAACGTGAGAAGGTTTTGGCTCACCTTTGGCTGCAAGTGGAGGAGAAATATCCTCCTTCCACCGACCTTTAGCCCTTAAATAGGTGGCTGGCTAGACCACCTTCGGCAGCCGAACGTGAATCCGAAACCATGCAATGTTCGGCGGCCGAAAGTGACCTTCGGCGGCCGAACCTTTGCATTTCTCCCTTATTGCTTTTCTTTCAAAACTCATTTCCTTTCACACTTAAAAACATTCAACACTCTTTAAAACACACCTGAAAACATATGTCTTACCCTTCTCGAGGGTTTTGACACTCGAGATTCCACCGAACTACAGGAATTCTGAGGCCGAACTCGAGCCGGGTATTACATTCTTCCCCCCTTACGAATATTCGTCCCCGAATGTTCCTCAAAGAACGAAACACATAAACACATAAACACATAGAAAAGGGGAAATCCTAACCTTAAAACAGATATGGGTATTGCTGGAGAATCGACTCCTGTGTCTCCCAAGTGCACTCTTCTAAGTTATGGTGGTTCCACAGGACTTTCACCATTGGTATCTCCTTGTTTCTCAGCTTTCGAATCTGGGTGTCAATGATCCGCACTGGCTGCTCGACATAGGTGAGATCGCTTAAGATTTCCACCTCAGGCTTACTAAGAACCTTCTCTAAATCTGACACAAACTTTCTCAACATAGAAACATGAAATACCGGGTGAACTCGTTCCATCGATACAGGTAAATCCAGCTTATACGACACAGGCCCGATCTTCTGCAAGATCTCAAAGGGACCTATGTACCGTGGAGCCAATTTACCCTTCTTTCCAAAGCGAACCACTCCTTTCATTGGAGACACTTTCAGCAAGACCATATCCCCCTCCTGGAACTCTATCTGCTTCCTACGGATGTCTGCATAGCTTTTCTGTCTGCTTACAGCTGTTCTGATCCTCTCTCTGATCACATGTACTAACTTGCTGGTAATCTCAACTAACTCTGGCCCTGCAAGAGCCTTCTCTCCTACCTCTTCCCAGCAAACAGGTGTTCTGCACTTCCTCCCATACAGAGCTTCATAAGGAGCCATCCCTATGCTAGCCTGATGGCTATTATTGTAGGCAAACTCCACCAGAGGTAGATGCTGCCTCCAAGAACCGCCAAAGTCTAACACACACATTCTCAGCATATCTTCTATGGTTTGGATGGTCCTCTCTGACTGACCGTCTGTCTGTGGATGGAAAGCAGTGCTGAAATCTAATCTTGTACCCATACAGCTTGCAGACTCCGCCAAAACCTGGAGGTGAACTGAGGTCCTCTATCTGATACTATCGACACTGGAACTCCATGCAGCTTGATTATCTCTTCTACATAGACCTGCGCTAACTTGTCCACAGAAGAGTTACTCCTGACTGGAATGAAGTGGGCAGATTTGGTGAGTCTATCCACAATCACCCATATGGAGTCTAGTCTGTTAGACGTCGCCGGTAACCCCACTACAAAATCCATAGCTATGTTCTCCCATTTCCACTCTGGAATCGGCAGTGGGTTCAGCATTCCAGCCGGCTTCTGGTGTTCTAGCTTCACCCTTTGACATGTCTCGCAGGCTGACACAAACTGTGCCACTTCCCTCTTCATCGCTGGCCACCAATACACCCTTCTCAGGTCTTGATACATCTTGGTGGCGCCAGGGTGAATGCTATACCTTGCACTATGAGCTTCCCTCATAATGTCTTCCTTCAACCTGCTATCATCTGTTACACATACTCTCTTACCGTGACGAAGAATCCCCTCACTATCAAATCTGAACTCTGTACTGTTGCCAGACTGAACAGTCCTGGCAATCTTCACTAACTCAGGATCTTCGTGCTGTTTTAGAGCCACTTGCTCTAGAAACACTAGTGTAACTCTCATCTGTGCAATCAAAGCACCTGTACCAGATAACTGCAACTGTAGCCCTTCATCCATGAGTCTGTAAAAGTCCTTCACCACCGGTCTTCTCTCGATTGCAATGTGGGATAAACTGTCAAGTGACTTCCGGCTTAAAGCATCAGCTACAACATTAGCCTTACCCGGATGATAGTGGATCTTACAATCGTAATCACTGAGCAATTCTACCCACCGTCTCTGCCTCAAGTTTAGCTCTTTCTGACTTAAGATGTGCTGCAGGCATTTATGATCTGTATAGATCTCACACTTTACCCCATAGAGGTAATGCCTCCACATCTTAAGTGCAAAGATAACAGCGGCCATCTCAAGATCGTGTGTCGGGTAGTTCAGCTCGTGCTTCTTCAGCTGTCTCGAAGCATAAGCTATCACTCTGTCATTCTGCATTAACACACAACCTAATCCCACTCGGGATGCATCACAGAACACTGTGAAATCATCATCACTGGTCGGCAGAGCTAACACCGGTGCTGAAGTCAACCGTCTCTTCAACTCTTCAAAACTCTCATCACAATCCTCTGCCCATACGAACTTCTGATTCTTCCTGGTCAGTCTGGTCATAGGAGCAGCTATCTTCGAAAAGTCCTGAACGAACCTCCGATAGTAGCCTGCCAAACCCAGAAAACTCTTGATCTCTGTCACTGTCGTGGGTATAGGCCAATTGGCTACTGCCTCTACCTTCTTGGGATCTACTGCTATTCCTTCTTCTGAAACTACATGTCCCAAAAAGGCAATGCTCCTTAGCCAGAACTCGCACTTGGAGAACTTGGCATACAAGCCATGCTCTCTCAAGGTTTGCAAAACTACCCTCAGATGCTGGGCATGCTCTTCTGCATTCCTGGAGTACACCAAGATATCATCTATAAAGATGATCACAAAACGATCCAAGTACTCCCTGAAAACCCTATTCATGAGATCCATGAATGCTGCAGGGGCATTAGTCAACCCGAACGGCATCACTAGGAACTCATAATGCCTATATCTGGTTCGAAAAGCAGTCTTGGATACATCTCCTTCCCTGATTTTCAACTGGTGGTATCCGGATCTCAGATCTATCTTAGAAAAGCAACCTGCTCCTGACAGTTGGTCGAATAGATCATCGATCCTGAGTAAAGGATACTTGTTTTTTATAGTAACTTTGTTCAACTGTCTGTAGTCGACACAAAGTCGAAGAGGTCCATCCTTCTTTCTGACAAATAATACTGGAGCACCCCAAGGGGAGGTACTCGGGCGGATGAAACCTTTTACTACCAAATCCTGTAACTGTTCTTTCAACTCTCTCAACTCTGCTGGCGCCATTCGGTAGGGAGGAATAGAGATCGGTCTGGCACTGGGCATCAACTCTATCTCGAACTCTATTTCCCTATCAGGTGGTAGTCCTGGAAGCTCTTCAGGAAACACATCTGGGAATTCTCTAACAACTGGTACTGAGGATGGTTCCCTCACCTGACTGTCTAGCTCTCTCACATAAGCTAGGAACCCCTGACACCCCTTCCTCAACATCCTACGAGCCTGGAGGGCTGATATCAAACCCCTAGGTGTCCCTCTCTTGTCTCCTCTGAAGACACACTCTGACCCATCCTGGTCTCTGAGACTCACTACCTTGTCCCTGCAGTGCAAGGTAGCACTATAGGTAGATAACCAATCCATCCCTAGAATGACATCAAAATCTGTCAACTCTAGAACCACAAGGTCAGCTGGAAGGCATCTATCCTCTATAAACACTGGACTGAACTGACAGACTGACTCTGCCAATGATGGGTCACATCTAGGTCCACTGACCTAGAGAGGACATGCTAACTTGGATACAATCAATCCCAATCTCTCTGCGGCTCTAGAAGAAATGAAAGAGTGAGAAGCACCGGGGTCCATTAAAGCATACACCTCTGAACACCCAATGAGGAGAGTACCTGACACCACTGTGTTCGAAGTGTCTGCCTCCTGTTGCGTCATGGTGAAAATCCGTGCTGGAGCTGATGGACCTGCACCTCGGGAACCCATCCCTGATGAAGAGGTTGCCCCTCTTCCTCTACCTCTGCCACTGCTTGGTGGACGGGCTGAAGCTGCTGACTGTACGACACTACCTGAGGTCATCTGCTGGGATGGTGCAACCAAAGTCGCCTGAGGACATTCCCGTGCATAATGTCCCTCCTGCCCACATCTATAGCAGGCTGTAGATCCCAGCAAACAAGCTCCGCTATGTGGTCTCCCACACCTATTGCAAACTGGAATATCTGTGCCAGAACTGGAGCCGCTCCTCATTCCCAGACCCATTTTAATCCGGTTCCAGAACTTGCCTCTCTTTCCTCTGAGTTTGTCCCATCTCTTCTTACTCGCACTTGTTGTACTCTGTGAGGAGGAACCTGGTTTCGTACCAGAAGACTGTGCCTTTGGTTGATTGACTACTCCTTGACTTATGGCACTGGCCTCCATCTTTCTAGCAGCATCCACAATGGAGTGGAAACTCTCCTTCTCCGCGTGGAGAATCAAAGAGAAATACCGGGGATGAAGCCTTGTAGCATATCTCTTTGCCTTCTTCTGATCCGTATCATACGCCTGACCCACATATGGTAACAATTCCAGGAACTTATCTATATACTCATCAACGCTCATCTCCTCCGTCTGTCTCAACTGTTCAAACTCCACAACCTTTAGCTCTCTGGAACTGTCAGGAAAAGCCCACCCAGCAAATTCGTTGGCGAACTCTTTCCATGACATACTGTCTATTCTGGGGTCCACATAGTTCTTGAACCATTCTCTGGCTTTCTTGCATTTTAACGTGAACCCTGCCATCTCAATGGCCCTGCTCTCATCTGCTCCCAACTCACTTGTTATCATTCTCACTGCACTGAGATACTCAAAGGGATCATCTCCCGTATTGAATTTAGGAGCATCCAACTTTAAGTACTCCGTCATCTTCACCTTCGTTCCCCCTGAAGAACTGGGTTGTGCTTCAACAACAGGGGCTACTGGTTCAGGTGGTGGTGGTGGAGGTACTGGTTCTCTGGCTTCAGGCGATGCTGGACTTGGATGAAAAGGTAGGGGTGGATACATGTGATATGGTGGATAAAAGGAAGGATAGGGCATATATGGCATGTAGGGTGGATATGGGGCAAAGCTGGAGTAATCCGACGTGCCCCCCATCGGATCCCCTGGGCCCTATGGAAAGGGTGGATAGCCAAACCCCGAGGCCTGAGCGCCTCCCTGAGACTCCCCCATACCTTCTTCTGACCTTCCTACACCCATGCTTACATCTCTACTCTGAGCCTCCTCCACAGCAACTCTCTCTTCTTCTGATCTTCCCCCTCTGCCTATTCCTCTTCTGCTCTCGTCAGAAGACCTTCTAGGGTCTCTTGGCAATGCAGGAGGACGAGCAGCTGTACCCTCACTTTCAGGTGGGACTCCAGTCAATCTCGCGGATCGACGAGTTCCTCGCATCTGAACTCTCTCTGGAAAACAACACATCATAGAGCACATAAGCAACACATATCAGCATACATCACATATAAACTAATGCACATGTATGACTCATGGCATTACACCTCAGCATATAGCGACAGGACTAACATCCTATCCTAGTGGACATGTTTCCCTATGGTGCCTGACCTGTTAAAACCTCTATAGGCCCAACTCTGTCTATATAGGTCTGACCATGTGAACCTAATGCTTTGATACCAATCTGTAACAGCCCGGAAATCGAACTGCCACCGGCACTAGGATCCAGATCGACTTAAGGTCGCCGGGACCCGTAGTAAGCCTGCTATCCTGACTGTGAACCTGTGACATCCCATACATGATCATATATTTTCTGTAAAAAACCTAAAACTTTTCTTCATTCCAAGGCTTAACCTGTGCATGCACTATCTCTGTGCTCTCCCAATCCCTACTAGAGCTCCTCATTGCTCTAGGCGGATAAAACTCCTAATGTTAAGCCTGGTTTTCTCATAAACATACAACAATATATAAACATAAACTGATCATGTGAAAACACAAAAAGGGATTACAACTCTTATAATCAAGCACCATTCTATACACTGTACACATACATAATCTCTTTACATTTACATGTCCACCCTGACTAACTATTACAAACTATATACTCTTCCTGTACCCTGCTGACTTCCCTCTGACTTCTGAACCTGCACAACTGGAGTTAGGGGAGAGGGATGAGCTACTATAGCCCAGTGAGTAGAACAGTAATAAAGAACAGGTGAGAAAACATGCTCTCATGCAATGTATCACATCACAAGTAATCACATCTCAGCATGGACGGATCAACACTCCCTCTATACCATATGCCTGGTCCCCGTAGGGCTGTTCCAGGTCTTTGTGCCTGGTCCCCGTAGGGCTGTTCCAGGTCTTTATGCCTGGTCCCCGTAGGGCTGTTCCAGGTCTTTCCTCTGAGGGCTATTGAATCCTTACTATGTCCATACAGTCATAGAAGCAAGGATAAATGCAATGCAGCATATTCGTGTACACTAATGCACTCACCCTATAGCATATTCATGATGCATGAAGTATGATAAAATATTCCTTTCTCATATTCAAACATTAAGTTCAGTTCCACTCACCTCGGGTTGACTCTGAACTGACTCTGCAGGTTCTAAAACTGGACTCACTGCTGACCTCCCTGATTCCTCTGGTCCGTACCTACACAGGTGGACTCAAATGAGGGACCAAACTAACTCAAGAACATCTCTAAGAAACTCCCCAAAAACCCTCTAAACGAGCCTAGCCCATTCACAGAAAACATGCAAAAGAAGGCTGGACAGGGCATTTTCGGCGGCAGGTTCGGCGGCCGAAACCCCTCTCCAGAGACGAAACTCATGCATGTTCGGCAGCACCTTCGGCGGCCGAATGTCTCGTCCAGAGACGAAAATCACATACTTTCGGCGGCCGAACTCCCTCTTTCGGCGGCCGAAAGTCCCTTTCTAAACCGACAGCTTAGCTTTCGGGGGCAAGCTTTGGCAGCCGAAACTGCCTCCAAGCATGTTCGGCGGCCGAACCTTCTTTCGGCGGCCGAACCTGGTTTTGTCCAGGGGACAGAACCTTGCTCTGTTTCATGCAAACTTTGCCCAAAAACCTACAACATGCATATCAACTACTCCCAACTAGCACATACACATATATATGCACAAAGGGGTCTCAAACTATCCTAAACCCCAAACAAACATAGCACATAACACTTAAACATGAAAGATCACCAAAAACCTCACCTAAACCTAAACATGCATACTACCCATACAAACTTCATAAAACCTTCAAAACTCAACAAAGAAGGTTCAGGATCTATACGTACCTCTGCTAAACAAGAGATTACACGATCCTAACGTGGAGATATAGAGAAATCCGTTCTCAAACTCTCCAAGCTTCAAACTTTGTTCTTTTTGCTTAAAACCTTCAAAAATCATCAAAACTCTTACAACCTTGGAAAGATTTGAAGGAAAAACATGCAAATCATCAAAGTCAACGTGAGAAGGTTTTGGCTCACCTTTGGCTGCAAGTGGAGGAGAAATATCCTCCTTCCACCGACCTTTAGCCCTTAAATAGGTGGCTGGCCAGACCACCTTCGGCAGCCGAACGTGAATCCGAAACCATGCAATGTTCGGCGGCCGAAAGTGACCTTCGGCGGCCGAACCTTTGCATTTCTCCCTTATTGCTTTTCTTTCAAAACTCATTTCCTTTCACACTTAAAAACATTCAACACTCTTTAAAACACACCTGAAAACATATGTCTTACCCTTCTCGAGGGTTTCGACACTCGAGATTCCACCGAACTACAGGAATTCTGAGGCCGGACTCGAGCCGGGTATTACAGAAAACGGGCGAGCTTTTCTCCCCATTTTCGGCCAAGGTGAGCTCTCCGCCGTCCCTCGCCGATCTTGAGTTTCTTCCTTCCTTTCTTCATGAATTTTATGAGTTTGCAACGTTATTTTGAAGGTTTTGAGCATTTGAGCAAGTTTTGAAGCTTGGAAGACACAGGAGCTCTTTTCCTTTGGTTTCCAAGTTTAGGTCGTCTTTCTCTCGATCTTCAAGAGGTAAGAGCCGATCTTGAGCTCATTGCATGTTTTAAACAAGTTTTAAGTTGATCTATGGGGTAGAAATGCATGTTTAGGTTTTGGTTGGTTTTATGGATTATGTTAAGTCTTTGAGCAATGTATGATGTTTGTGGTTGCTTGATGTGTTGTAGTTGGGGGTTAAGATAGTTTGAAGTCCCTAGGAGCTTGTATGCTTGAGTATGCATGTTGTAGATCAGGTTTATGCATGTTTGAAAGGAATGGGAGGCTTTTGTGCATGAAGAACCGAGTTTCTGCCCTTTTGGCAGAAACCAGGTTCGGCAGCCGAAGGACTTTCGGCCGCCGAACCTGCCTGGGAGGCAAGCCTTTCGGCTGCCGAACCCTGCCCCCGAAAGAGGACTTTCGTCTCTGGAGGGCAGTTTCGGCCGTCGAAAGTGCCGCCGAACATGCATGAGTTTCGCCTCTGTCTGGGACTTTCGGCCGCCGAAGGTGCCGCCGAACCTGCCTGACTTTCGGCTCTGAAGGGACTTTCGGCCGCCGAACCTGCCGCCGAAAGTGTCCTGTTCAGCCTTCCTTTGCATGTTTTCCATGGATGTTTCATGATGTTCTAGGGGGTTTTTGGGGAGTAGCTTAGAGTTATGTTCATGTATGTTTGGTCCCTCATTGGAGTCCACCTTTGTAGGTTCGGACCCGAGGAACCGAGGACCCCAGCAGTGACAGCTGCTTCAGAGTCTTGTCAGAGTCAGCCAGAGGTGAGTAGAATAAACTCTTATGTTTTAAATAAATGAAAAACTTTAGCATGAGTCATGCATCATGAGTGCCATGTGATATCCTAGATTTCTTGCATTAGAATTCACGAATATGTTGCATTGCATATCTTGATGTTGATGTGGATGGATGTTGGATGACCCATTGATCCTCAGTATGATGAGACAGGATAGGATATGATATGGAAGTCCAGGTGTGGCCTGCACTACGCCCCTGGCACTATGTAAGTGAAAGTCCGGGTGTGGCCTGCACTACGCCCCGGCACAGTTGGACATGTATGTTATGAGATATGTAAGAGAAAGACCAGGTGTGGCCTGCACTACGCCCCTGGCACAGTTGGACTATGTAGAGGACCCTTGGTGATAAGTCCATCCTTGATGTGATATGGTTGTGATGTGATGCATTACATGATAGCACGTGTTTTAATTGCTTTTATTATTTTGCTCACTGGGCTCTTGTAGCTCACCCCTTTCCCCTTATCCCCCAGGTTTGCAGGTACAGGGTAGACCAGGAGGTCGACAAGAGTAAAGTCTGATTTCATGTAATAGTTAGAAGTTGTGGACATGATGAAATTGTAATGTAATGTCTTATGTAGTCATGATATGTAATTATGATATTGAGGATTAGAGGTTGTGCTTGACCCTATGTGTATGGTTATCCCTTTTGATATATGATCTATAGAATGTTTTTATGATGTTTATGTTCAACCGAGCTTAATGTATGCATGTTGGGTACCCCATTGGAGCATTTGATGAGAGCTCTAGTGTGTGGGTTATGTTATGTTATGAGTATATATACAGGTTGAGCTTGGTTTATGGAAAGAAAAAGTTACAGGGTTCTGAGTATGTATGATCATGTATGGGATTTGACAGGTTCACAGGTTATATGTCAGGCTTGCTACGGGTCCCGGCGGCCTTAAGCCGATCTGGATCCTAGCGCCGGTAGTGGTCCGGTTTTTGGGTCGTTACAGAATGGTATCAAAGCCCTAGGTTCATATGGTCGGACCTAGAGTGTCGGGCTCATAGATGTTATAGAAGGTCAAGCACAATAGGAAGGATTATGTCCACTAGGATAGGATGTGGAGTCCTATCTTGTATAATGATATGAAATGCCATGATAATATGCATGTGCATTAATGTTATGATTGTTATGTGATGTATGTGATGCGGGTTCATGTGTTGACACATGAACCATTGGACGCTAATGTTTATGTGATTTGTGCTGTTTTTCAGAAAACAGGATGAGAGGAACTCATCGATCTGCACGATTGACTGGAGTGCCACCTAAGGATGAGGGCATGAGCGCCCGTCCTCCTACATTGCCTAGGGCAATGTCTAGTAGGGCTAGCAGAGAAAGAGCAGTAAGAGACCCTAGAAGGTCTCTGGATCTGGGTAGAAGCAGATCAGTGAGGGGAACAGTTCAGGGAGGAATGTCAGAGGACATGGGGGATGATATGGACGTAGAGCAGAGGAGAGATGGCAGTCTGGGAGTTAGCATGTCAGAAGAGGGAATGGGAGAGTCCCAAGGAGGCACTCAGGCCTCGGGATTTTTTCAGCCACCCCACTACCCACACTTCTCACAGAATCCCAGGTATTCGATGGGAGGTACATCGGATTACCCTAGCTTTACCCCTTATCCCACACACATGCCATACCCGCCCTACTACCCACCATACCCACAATACCCAATGTATCCACTCCCACCCTATTATTCAAATCCAGCTAACCCTACCTCAGAAAATGTTGCACCTCCTCCACCATCAGTAGAACCCACAGTTCCAGTAACCCATATACCTAAGCCTAGCTCATCTGGTGGGAGCAAGGTCAAGATGACCGACTACATGAAGCTGGGTGCTCCCCAGTTTGAAACCGGTGATGACCCGTTTGTGTACCTTGAGAGGGTCAAAACAATTACAGATGAGATAGGAGCTGATGACAGCAGAGCCATTCAGATGGCTGGGTTCACACTCAAATGCAAAAAGGCCCGTGAGTGGTTTAAGAATTATGTGAGCCCGAGGGTGGAAAGCCTATCATGGGAGGAGTTTGCAAATGAATTTGCAGGATGGGCTTTTCCTGACAGTTCAAGAGAATTAAAGATGATAGAGTTTAAACAGTTAAGGCAGACAGAGGAAATGAGTGTAAATGAGTACACCGACAGATTCTTGGAGCTGTTGCCGTTTGCAGGGCAAACTCTTGACACCGATCAGAAGAAGTCAAGGAGGTATATCATGAAACTTCACTCCAGGTATTCCTCCTTGATTCAGTCCGCAGATAGGGAGAGCTTCCATGCCATAGTGGATATGGCTAGGAGGATGGAGGCTAGTGCTATCATCGAGGGGAAAGTCAAGCAGTCAGTGGCACAGCCTCCTAGTTCTAAGACCCCAGGCTCTTCTTCTCTGAATGCAGCAGCTTCAGGTAGTAAAAAGTGGGACAGAGGCTATAGGAAGTCTAAGAAGAACAAGTTCTGGAACAAAGTCAAGTCCAGTCTGGGATTTGGAGGTGGCTCCAGCTCTGGTGCGGATAATGCAGTTTGTGCAAGGTGTGGTAAGCCACACAAGGGAGTATGTCGGTTTGGGACGACAGCCTGTTACAGATGTGGTCAGGAGGGGCATATGTCTCGAGAATGTCCAAGAGCAGTCCCGATGGCACAGTCCCAGTAGATAGCTTCAGGTAGTGTAGCGCAGCCAGCAGCTCCAGCCACGACTCAGGCCAGTGGCAGAGGCAGAGGGAGAGGGGCAGCCTCTTCTTCAGCGGGTTTCAGAGGTGAAGGTCCATCAGCTCCAGCACGGATCTTCACAATGACTCAATAGGAGGCAGATGCATCTAACACCGTGGTGGCAGGTAACTTAGTCATTGGTTGTTCAGATGTGTATGCCTTGATGGACCCTGGTGCATCTCATTCTTTTATTGCACCGAGAGCCGTTGAGAGGTTGGGGTTGATGATCTCTGAGTTAGAGTATCCTCTCTGGGTCAGTGGACCCAAGTGTGATCCATCAGTGGCAGAGTCAGTCTGCCAGTGTAGTCCTGTGTTTGTTGAGGGAAGATGCTTGTCCGCCGACCTGGTGGTTCTAGATTTGACAGATTTTGACGTCATTCTAGGGATGGACTGGTTATCTACCCATGGTGCTACTTTAGACTGCAGGGAAAAGGTAGTCAGATTCAAAGGTCAGGATGGGTCAGAGGTCGTCTTCAAGGGAGACAGGAGGGGTACACCTAGAGGTCTGATATCAGCTCTTCAGGCTCGTAGGTTGCTTAGAAAGGGATGTCAGGGGTATTTGGCTCATGTGAGAGAGCTTAGCAGTCAGGTGAGAGAACCCGCCTCAGTACCAGTGGTTAGAGAGTTTCTAGACGTCTTCCCAGACGAGCTGCCAAGTTTACCACCTGCTAGGGAGATAGAGTTCGAGATAGAACTGATGCCTGGAATCCGACCGATCTCTATCCCTCCCTACAGGATGGCACCAGCAGAACTGAAAGAGTTGAAAGAGCAGTTGCAGGAGCTGGTAGACAAGGGCTTCATCCGACCGAGTACCTCACCCTGGGGTGCTCCAGTTTTGTTTGTGAGAAAGAAGGATGGATCCCTCAGACTTTGTATCAACTACAGGCAGTTGAACAAAGTCACTACCAAAAACAGGTACCTTTTGCCAAGGATCGATGATCTATTCGACCAGCTAGCAGGAGCGGGTTGTTTCTCCAAAATAGATCTGAGATCTGGGTACCATCAGCTGAGGATAAGAGAGGAAGATGTGCCAAAGACGGCTTTCAGGACCAGATATGGGCATTTTGAGTTCCTTGTGATGCCGTTCGGGTTAACCAATGCCCCTGCAGCATTCATGGATCTCATGAACAGAGTATTTAGCCAGTACCTGGATCACTTCGTTATTGTCTTCATAGATGATATCTTGGTGTATTCCAGGAATGCAGAGGAGCATGCCCATCATCTGAGGTTGGTTCTACAGATCTTGAGGGAGCATGGCTTGTATGCTAAGTTCTCCAAGTGTGAGTTCTGGCTGAGGAGCATTTCATTCTTGGGGCATGTTGTGTCAGAAAATGGAATAGAGGTGGACCCCAAGAAGGTAGAAGCTGTGGCTAACTGGCCTAGACCCACATCAGTGTCAGAGATCAGAAGTTTCTTGGGTTTGGCAGGTTACTACAGGAGGTTCGTTCAGGACTTCTTGAAAATTGCAGCTCCTCTGACCAGGTTAACCAGGAAGAATCAGAAGTTTGTGTGGACCGACCAGTGCGAAGAGAGTTTTGAAGAGCTTAAGGAGAGGTTAACGTCAGCACCAGTGTTAGCTTTGCCAGCTAGCAACGAGGATTTCACAGTTTTCTGTGATGCATCCCGAGTGGGATTGGGTTGTGTGTTAATGCAGAATGAAAGGGTAATTGCTTACGCTTCTAGGCAGCTAAAGAAGCATGAGTTGAATTACCCCACACATGACCTGGAAATGGCAGCAGTAATCTTTGCACTCAAGATGTGGAGGCACTACCTCTATGGGGTTAAATGTGAGATCTTCACGGATCATAAAAGCCTACAGTACATCCTAAGTCAAAGAGATTTGAACTTGAGACAGAGAAGATGGGTAGAACTGCTGAGTGATTATGATTGCAAGATTCAGTACCATCCGGGTAAGGCGAATGTTGTGGCAGACGCCCTAAGCCGGAAATCACTAGGCAGTCTATCCCATATCACGACGGAGAGGAGACCAGTAGTGAAGGAGTTTTGCAAGCTCATTGATGAAGGTCTACAGTTGGAGTTGTCTGGTACAGGTGCTTTAGTTGCCCAAATGAGAGTGGCACCCGTGTTTCTGGAGCAGGTGGCTCAGAAACAGCATGAGGACCCAGAATTAGTGAAGATTGCCAGGACTGTTCAGTCAGGCAAAGATAGTGAATTCAGATTCGACAACAAGGGGATCCTCCGCTATGGGAGTCGTTTGTGTGTACCAGATGACATAGGGCTAAAGGGAGACATTATGAGAGAGGCTCATAATGCAAGATACAGCGTTCACCCTAGAGCCACCAAAATGTACCAAGATTTGAAGAAAGTTTATTGGTGGCCAGCTATGAAGAGAGAAGTGGCACAGTTTGTGTCAGCCTGTGAAGTGTGCCAGAGGGTGAAGCTGGAACATCAGAAGCCGGCTGGAATGCTTAACCCGCTACCTATTCCAGAGTGGAAATGGGAGAATATAGCTATGGACTTCGTAGTGGGGTTACCGGCGACGTCCAACAGATTGGACTCCATATGGGTGATTGTGGACAGACTCACCAAATCTGCTCACTTCATCCCTGTCAGGAGTGGCTATTCTGTGGACAAGTTGGCGCAGGTGTATGTTGATGAGATCGTCAGGCTGCATGGGGTTCCTGTTTCAATAGTGTCCGATAGAGGACCCCAGTTCACCTCCAGATTTTGGCGGAGTCTGCAGAATGCCATGGGTACCAGGTTGGATTTTAGCACTGCTTTCCATCCACAAACGGACGGACAGTCAGAAAGGACCATCCAGACAATAGAGGATATGCTCAGAATGTGTGTGCTGGACTTTGGCGGTTCTTGGAGGCAGCATCTACCTTTGGTGGAGTTTGCCTACAATAACAGCCATCATGCTAGCATCGGGATGGCTCCATATGAAGCTTTATATGGAAGGAAGTGCAGATCACCTGTTTGCTGGGAGGAAGTTGGAGAGAAGGCCTTGGCAGGGCCTGAGCTAGTAGAGATCACCAGCAGGGTGGTACCCATAATTAGAGAAAGGATCAAGACTGCTGCAAGCAGACAGAAGAGTTATGCAGACATCCGCAGAAGGCAAGTAGAGTTCCAGGAGGGGGATGTGGTATTGCTCAAGGTGTCTCCTATGAAAGGAGTGGTTCGCTTTGGGAAGAAAGGTAAACTAGCCCCACGATACATCGGACCCTTTGAAATCTTGCAAAAGATTGGGAATGTGTCGTACAAGCTGGATTTACCCGCTTCAATGGAAAGAATCCATCCGGTTTTCCATGTTTCAATGTTGAGGAAGTTTGTGTCAGATCCGGGCAAGGTTCTTAGTGAGCCTGATGTGGAGATCCAAGAAGAACTCACCTATGTTGAACAGCCAGTACGGATCATAGACACCCATATCAGAAAGCTAAGGAACAAGGAAATCCCGATGGTGAAAGTCCTTTGGAACAACCACAATATGGAAGAATGCACCTGGGAGACACGGGAGTCTATGCTCCAGCAGTACCCTCATCTCTTTTAAGGTTAGATCTCTATATGTTTATGTGCTATGTATGTATGTTATATTGATTGCTATGCATGTGCTAGTTGAGGAACATTCGGGGACGAATGTTCTTAAGGGGGAGAGAATGTAATACCCGGCTAGACTCCGGTATCGGAATTCCTACCGTTCGGTAGAATCTCGGATGTCGGAAGCCTCTAGCAGGGTAGAAACATGTTTTCATAAAATGTTTTAATGTATTTCATGATTTTAAGTAAAAGGGAAATGAGTTTTTGCATGAAAATAACTTTGGAGGGAAACCCAGGTTCGGCCGCCGAACCTCAAGTTCGGCCGCCGAACATGCATGCACTTCGGGAGAGCCTTAGGCCCCCGAAGGCATAAGTGAGGGAAGTCCAGGTTCGGCCGCCGAACCTCATGTTCGGCCGCCGAACTTGCATGCGTTGCGGAGGCACGTTCGGCCCCCGAATGTGGCCTGGCCAGCCACCAATAAAAGGGTCCCTTAGCCGAAAACGGGCGAGCTTTTCTCCCCATTTTCGGCCAAGGTGAGCTCTCCGCCGTCCCTCGCCGATCTTGAGTTTCTTCCTTCCTTTCTTCAAGATTTTTATGAGTTTGCAACGTTATTTTGAAGGTTTTGAGCATTTGTGCAAGTTTTGAAGCTTGGAAGACACAGGAGCTCTTTTCCTTTGGTTTCCAAGTTTAGGTCGTCTTTCTCTCGATCTTCAAGAGGTAAGAGCCGATCTTGAGCTCATTGCATGTTTTAAACAAGTTTTAAGTTGATCTATGGGGTAGAAATGCATGTTTAGGTTTTGGTTGGTTTTATGGATTATGTTAAGTCTTTGAGCAATGTATGATGTTTGTGGTTACTTGATGTGTTGTAGTTGGGGGTTAAGATAGTTTGAAGCCCCTAGGAGCTTGTATGCTTGAGTATGCATGTTGTAGATAAGGTTTATGCATGTTTGAAAGGAATGGGAGGCTTTTGTGCATGAAAAATCGAGTTTCTGCCCTTTTGGCAGAAACCAGGTTCGGCAGCCGAAGGACTTTCGGCCGTAGAACCTGCCTGGGAGGCAAGCCTTTCGGCTGCCGAACCCTGCCCCCGAAAGAGGACTTTCGTCTCTAGAGGGCAGTTTCGGCCGCCGAAAGTGCCGCCGAACATGCATGAGTTTCGCCTCTGTCTGGAACTTTCGGCCGCCGAAGGTGCCGCCGAACCTGCCTGACTTTCGGCTCTGGAGGGACTTTCGGCCACCGAACCTGCCGCCGAAAGTGCCCTGTTCAGCCTTCCTTTGCATGTTTTCCATGGATGTTTTATGATGTTCTAGGGGGTTTTTGGGGAGTAGCTTAGAGTTATGTTCATGTATGTTTGGTCCCTCATTGGAGTCCACCTTTGTAGGTTCGGACCCGAGGAACCGAGGACCCCAGCAGTGACAGCTGCTTCAGAGTCTTATCAGAGTCGGCCAGAGGTGAGTAGAATAAACTCTTATGTTTTAAATAAATGAAAAACTTTAGCATGAATCATGCATCATGAGTGCCATGTGATATCCTAGGTTGCTTGCATTAGAATTCACGAATATATTGCATTGCATATCTTGATGTTGATGTGGATGGATGTTGGATGACCCATTGGTCCTCAGTATGATGAGACAGGATAGGATATGATATGGAAGTCCAGGTGTGGCCTGCACTACGCCCCTGGCACTATGTAAGTGAAAGTCCGGGTGTGGCCTGCACTACGCCCCCGGCACAGTTGGACATGTATGTTATGAGATATGTAAGAGAAAGACCAGGTGTGGCCTGCACTACGCCCCTGGCACAGTTGGACTATGTAGAGGACCCTTGGTGACAAGTCCATCCTTGATGTGATATGGTTGTGATGTGATGCATTACATGATAGCACGTGTTTTAATTGCTTTTATTATTCTGCTCACTGGGCTCTTGTAGCTCACCCCTTTCCCCTTATCCCCCAGGTTTGCAGGTACAGGGTAGACCAGGAGGTCGACAGGAATAAAGTCTGATTTCATGTAATAGTTAGAAGTTGTGGACATGATGAAATTGTAATGTAATGTCTTATGTAGTCATGATATGTAATGATGATATTGAGGATTAGAGGTTGTGCTTGACCCTATGTGTATGGTTATCCCTTTTGATACATGATCTATAGAATGTTTTTATGATGTTTATGTTCAACCGAGCTTAATGTATGCATGTTGGGTACCCCATTGGAGCATTTGATGAGAGCTCCAGTGTGTGGATTATATTATGTTATGAGTATATATACAGGTTGAGCTTGGTTTATGGAAAGAAAAAGTTACAGGGTTCTGAGTATGTATGATCATGTATGGGATTTGACAGGTTCACAGGTTATATGTCAGTCTTGCCACGGGTCCCGGTGGCCTTAAGCCGATCTGGATCCTAGCGCCGGTAGCGGTCCGGTTTTCGGGTTGTTACAGAAAATCAATTCCCCGGCAACGGCGCCAATTTTTTACAGGAGCGGTTATCGAAGCCGGTCAAAAATAACCTTCTTAGTTACCTACAATTTACAACTGTAGACAGTGGTGAAGGATCGTATCCACAGAGAATTGATTACCTATTTATTTATCTCAATCAAGACCAATAGAACTAATTGAAGGCACAAGTGAAAGCAAGTGATCAAAGAGAAATAGGAACAAGTGCAATAAAAGTAAAAGGGGGGTTTTGCGCCTTTTTATGTAACAGCCCGGACGTGAACCCCGGCACTGTTACCGTTCACGGCCCAGGGCTATCCCTCGCCTGGCCTCTTGCCACCTCGGGCTTTTCACTGGCGTCGTGAACAGCTCTTAACATCCATTCACCCTCACGGGTTCCTGGCAGGATTTGTCCCCTTGGGTTCTTGCATCGAATGCATCCTTCCCCAAGTGGATTTGGCCCAAATTTCCCTTTGGAAATTAGGTCGCCTCCCCCACTACTCGAACCCTTGACCTCCCACTTTAAGGGAATAGTCTGGTGAGAGTGAGATGGAACAATTGGTACTCACTCTCACCAGACTATTCCCTTAAAGTGGGAGGTCAAGGGTTCGAGTAGTGGGGGAGGCGACCTAATTTCCAAAGGGAAATTTAGGCCAAATCCACTTGGGGAATGATGCATTCGATGCAAGAATCCAAGGGGACAAATCCTGCCAGGAACCCGTGAGGGTGAATGGATGTTAAGAGCTGTTCACGACGCCAGTGGAAAGCCCGAGGTGGCAAGAGGCCAGGCGAGGGATAGCCCTGGGCCGTGAATGGTAACAGTGCCGGGGTTCACGTCCGGGCTGTTACAGAGATTAATTAATTAATAACTATTGAAAGCAATTAAAACAACAAGTAATCTAAAATAAAAGAGAAATCAATATGAGAAAAGTCTAGTTGAAGATATGGATCCACTTTAGTTGTTTGGGTTGATCATTGAAACATGGTTATCTTGATTGATGCAATAGGTTGGTTATGGGAGTGGAAGACGCTTCTCACCACCATGTCTTTCCTTATGAACAAACTGATTAGGGAACGTCCTCTAACCAATTACTAATCAACAAATTGCCAAGGAACGTCCTTGGGCCAAAGGCATCAAAACAATTGCCAATTGCATGAAGAACAAGAAAGATCCAAACCCTAGCTACTCAAACGCATGAGATGTTGCTAGATCATACAATTTCTTGGGTTTTTACACCAAGTGTTCTATGGACAGAATATTTCCAGCAATTACGGACTAACAAATACCCTAATCCAACAATCAATTAACTTTGCAATCAAGAATCAAGTGGCCAATTTGATCAAAACAACAAAGCAATCTTGGAATTAAGCACAATTGCATGAATATTGAATGAAATCAAAGACAATGGTTTCTGTTCAGATCTCACAACCCTTTAAACAACCTTAGTTTCAACCAAACTTCAACTAGAAAGAAGGTTTCAGCCACTCATGGCTGAACCAAACAGAAAATAAAAGAAAAGAAAGCAAAAGATGAAGAACTAAGGTGGAGAGAGAGGCTTGGAGCCTTGCCGATTTTTGGGAGGATGAAAAAGCTGTCTTCTTGTCTTCTTGAAGCCTTTAAATAGATCTTGAGAGGCTGCCTAGGGTTTCATGAAAGTCCAGGAGACTTTTAGAGGCTGTCCAAAGTGTCCTTGGTGTTGCATGTGCCTTGTTTGTGCATGTATGAAGGCAAAAACGAGTTGCATGTGATGGAAGGCAAGTGGGGGCACTTTGGTCTTTTCAATTGCTGCCCAAGGTCTTCAAGATGTTGCCTTAAGAGTTAAGAGGTTGCCCATGCACTAATGAGGAAGGTGGAGCCTTCTTTGGAAACTTGAATGAAGTGGGAAACATGTGATCTTTGGATTTGGTTTCCTTAATAAGCTTGATCTTGAAATCCAATATTTGAATGTGAATCTTGAAGATTTGGATCTCAAGATATTTTCCTTATTTGGCTCCTCAAATATGGCAACTTGGGATATGGCTTCTTAAACAAGGAAAGAATGCATTAGAGCGCATTTTCGGCTGCCTAAATTGAGTTTCGGAGGCTGGGCTTTCGGTTCTGTTCTGAAGGTTTGGGGGCCGAAGGTTGGGGTTCGGCGGCCGAAAGAGGCCGACTTTCGTCTCTGGAGCCAATGTTCAGTGGCCGAAGGTGCCGCCGAAGGTGGGGCAGTTTCGTCTCTGGATTGGGCTTTCGGCCGCCGAAGATGCTGCCGAAGGTGGCCTTTCCAGATTTTGCACTTTTGAGCGTTTTTAAGAGCATTTTCTCTTGAATGTCCCTTTTCACCTAATATCTGCAAAACATTATTAAAACCACAAAATTAGGTAGAAAAGATATAAATAGACATCAAGAATATCATGATAATATGGGCTAATTTATGCTCTATCAAAAAGTTGGACAGGGCACTTTCGGCGGCAGGTTCGGCAGCCAAAAGTTCCTCCAGAGCCGAAAGTCATGCACCTTCGGCGGCACTTTCGGCGACCGAAGGTTCTCTCCAGAGATGAAACTTATGCATGTTCGGCCGCACTTTCGGCGGCCGAAACTCCCTTCCAGAGCCGAAAATCTACTTTCGGGGGGCAGGGTTCGGCAGCCAAAGGCTTGCCTCCACAGGCAGGTTCGGCGGCTGAAAGTCCCTTCGGCTGCCGAACCTGAGTTCTTCCAAAGGGCAGAACTCAGCCATCCACTTGCACATTTGCCTCCCAAACCATTCAATCATGAATTTACCTATTCTACAACATGCAAACTCAAACCAACCAGCATATAGGGGTCTCAAACTAACCTAAACCCCAACCAAAGCACATCAAACAAACATATACAACATACATTGCTCATAAACACAACATAAACCCATAAACTCAAAAATAATCTAAACATGCATTTCTACCCCATAAACTTCATAAAACTTGTTTAAAACATAGAATGAGCTAAAGATCTACTCTTACCTCTTGGAGATTGAGAGGGAAGACGATCCAACTCAGAGGTGGGAGAAATCTCACTCCTTTGGTCTCCAAGCTTCAAAACTCACTCTAAGTTCACAAATCTTCAAAAGCCAACCAAACATTTTTTTAAACTTGAAAGATTGGAGGAAAACATCAAAAATCTACCATGGGAGAGCATGAACTCACCATTAGCTGAAAATGGGGAGAAAACTCGCCCGTTTCGGCCATGGAGCTCTTATATAGGGGCTGTCAGACCACCTTTCGGCAGCCTAAAGTGCCTCCAAAACTCATGCAAGTTCGGCGGCCGAACCTGAGCCACTTTCGGAAGCCAAACTTGCCCCCCCTAAACTATCCAATGTTCGGCGGCCGAACCTGAAAATGCCTCCATGGTATTTTTCATTCAAAATTCAATTTCTTTCTTACTTAAAATCATAAAATACAGTAAAATATTTTATGAAAACATGATTTTACCCTTCTAGAGGTTTTCGACATCCGAGATTCCACCGGACGGTAGGAATTCCAATACCGGAGTCTAGCCGGGTATTACACCCCCGTAACTGAAGAGGCGGCTCCTGGAGATGAAGCGAGGGTCATCCTTGTGGATGAGTGATAGAGCATATTTTAGTCCATTTTATCATTATGTTCTTGATGTTTATTTACATCTTTTCTACTTAATTTTGTGGTTTTAATTATGTTTTGCAGATATTAGGTGTAAAGAGACAATCTGGAGAAAATGCTCTTAAAACTGCTAAAAAGTGTCAAATATGGAAAGTGCAAAAAAAGGAAAGTTTCCAAATAAGGAAAGTTTTCAGAAAAGGAAAGTTTTCAAATGAGGAAAGTGCAGAAGCAAAAGCAAACAAGGAAAGCTCAGTCAGAAGATCATTTGAAATTCAAATTGCAGATCTTTCTTTCCTTGTTCAAAGATGTGCACACACTGCAGCAGTCATATCTTCCTATTTAGGCAGCAAGATCTCAAAGAGATGCTCTTCCTCTTCTGCATTCAATAATCAAATTTCAAAAGAGGCTCCACCTAAAAAGGAATGTATGGACAAGCATATCTTCCCCTTTGAAGATCAAAATTCGTGCATCCTTCCTATTCAGAAACAATCTGCGCAATTTCCTCTTCTGAGAGCCATCTGCGCGCCACCTTCCTTTTCTGCAATAACTTGGGCAGCAAGTTGCACATGGGCAGCACCTTGGGTAGCCTCTACACTAATTAGGAAGTAAGATCAGCATCTAAACTTATTTAGGAAGCATAATTTGCGCCTCCTTCCCTTTCTGAGACCAAACCGCGCGCACCAACTTCCTTCCGCAGTGCATTTTCGCGCAGCCTTCCTTCTGAAGCCGAAAAGCGCGATTCTTTCCTTTTCAGACACATCTTGGGCAGAAAATACCTCTTGGGCAGTAAGTATGACCTAGGGCAACACTTTTCAACTATAAAAAGCCACATAGGAAGCCTCTACATGGTCTTTAAGCTCCCCTTGGGAGACACCTACGAAATTCACATCTCTTCTTCTACCTTTCTCTTTTCTTTTATTTTTGGTTTTATTTCAGCCATGAGAGGCCGAAATATTCTATTCTAGTTGAAGTTTGGTTGAAACTAAGGTTGTTTAAAGGGTTGTGAGATCTGAACAGAAACTTTTGTCTTTGATTTTATTCAATATTCATGCAATTGTGCTTAATTCTAAGGTTGCTTTGTTGTTTCGATCAAATTGGCCACTTGATTCTTGATTGCAAAGTTAATTGATTATTGATTAGGATATTTGTTAGTCCGTAATTGCTGGAAATATTCTGATCTAAGAACACTTGGTGTAAAAACCAAGAAATTGCATGATCTAACATCATCTCATGCGTTTGAGTAGTTAGGGTTTGGATCTTTCTTGTTCTTCATGCAATTGGCAATTGTTTTGATGCCTACGGCCCAAGGACGTTCCTTGGCAATTTGTTGATTAGTAATTGGTTAGAGGACGTTCCCTAATCAATTTGTTCATAAGGAAAGACATGGTGGTGAGAAGCGTCTTCCACCCCCATAACCAACCTATTGAGTTAATCAAGATTACCATGTTTCAATGATCAACCCAAACAACCGAAGTGAATCCATATCTTCAACTAGACCTTTCTCTTATTGACTTCCTCTTTTATTTTAATTACTTGCTGTTTTAATTGCTTTCATTAGTTGTTAATCAAACAATCTCAAACCCCCTATTTTACTTTTACTGCAATTTATTTTTATTCCGCTTTCAGTTTTATCTCGTTTCAGTTTATTTTGCTTTCCGTTTATTTCTCTTTCAGTTTTATCTCGTTTCAGTTTTATCTCGTTTCAGTTTTATCTCATTTTCAGTTTATCTCGTTTTCAGTTTTCTTCTTTTTCAGTTTATTTTTGTTTCAATTTATTTTATTGGTCTTGATAAGGAAAATAGGTAAGTCCTCAATTCCCTGTGGATTCGATCCTTTCACCACTATCTGCAGTTGTAAATTGTTGATAACCAGAAAGGTTATTTTTGACCGGCTTCGACAACCGCAGTCAATGAGGATGTAAGAGAAGCTGCTGGTGAGGATGCTCTGGTTATTAGGGATATCCTCGTGAAGGCTACCGAGACTAGAACGGCTGAGGATGCTCTTCCCCAAAAGGAGTCCTCAGATGTTCCTGAAGAAGTTTCTAGGAGGATGGCGAGCAAGCGTCCTCTCCACTCTGACGCTCCTGCCCCAGCTCCTAAGAAGTTTTGAGCTCCTAGACGCCCGAACCCTGCTTTGCCTCCACTCGAGAAGAAGAAGACCTCAGTGGTGCCCCTGTTGTCCGCTTCTAACAATGACATCTTGAATGCGGAGGACATCACCCACCAGTCCCCGGCGAGTGCGGTCGTTGAGATAATCCGGGAACGGATGTTTGGAGGGATCACGGCGGCTTCGGATCCTCGCCTGCTAGCTCTCTCCGGCCTCCTGGCCAGCTCTACACAAGAGCAGGCGACCATCTAAGCTCGGTCCAGAGAGGACCTCGGGAATACTGCTAGGGAGCTGCTCTTGATGGTGAGTCAGGCTTGTTCCTTTTCTGTTTCTAATTTGTTTCTGCCTTTCCTTACCTCCTGGCTTTATTTGTCTTCCCTTTTACTAGGTCATGGGTATATTCATGGAGATGGATGCCCAGGATCGCGCTCTCAGGGAATCTGTGGACCGCCGTATCCAAGAGGCGCGCCTTGAGGAGAACTTATCCGCAACCAGCGATGCCCGGGGCAATCTCGCCTCTGTCCGGGAAGACTACAGGTCCCTCAAGGTTGATTTGCACATGGCCTTGGAGGCTCGTAAGAAGGCTGAGGGGGAGACAGCTGAGGCATAAAAGCATGCCTAGTCCCTGGAAGTGGAGTTGTCTCACGCCCGGAGGGTTCTCAAGGAATCTGACGAGAGGGCAGCTGCAGCAGAGGTCCATTGTGAGGAAGTTCTAAAGCAGCTGTCCTCCACGGTGGATGCTCTGCGTGAGAGGGACAAGGCCATGAGCCAGAAGGAGGAGGTTCAGCACCAGAAAGAGCAGTTAAAGGCAGATTTTGATGCCGCGTTGGCTCAAAGGAATGAAGCTCTAGCTCGGGTCGTGGTTCTGGAGTAGGAGCTGAGCAAGCAAACTGACAACGTTAAGGGCTTGACTTTGGCAGCGAGGAGTCTCAACTTCAGAATCAGCAGCTCTGCCAACAAGTCGAATCCCTGGAGAAGAAGTGCTCGGCCCTGCTCGAAGAGGCCAAGCTGGCTGAAGATAGGGTCCAGCTGGAGTGCGAGAAGCGCTTGAGGGAGTACAAGGAGTCCCCTGAGCTGAAGGACGAGATCAAGCAGGCCTGTGAAGTTCGTCTCCAAGATTATAAGAACTCTTCTGAGTTCAAAGCCGAGATGGCTGAGGCCTGCGAGAGACGACTTGCAGAATATAAGGCTTCTGACGAGATGAAGACAGCAATATGGAATAAGGGCTTCCGTATGTTCGTCTCGGGTTTCAATCGAGGCTTGAAGGAGGCCAGACATAACCCGTCCATCCCATTGGCTAAAATCTGAGCTAGAGAGGAGGATTCTGATGGTGAGGACATGATTTATGGGGAGGACGACAGACCTTTGCCAAAAGGGGCTTCTCGCGCCGCGGTTGGGGCTTCTGAGGCAGACGCCGAGATGGATGGGGAAGATGTGGAGGTCCTCGAACCTAAGGGGGACGACTCCGGTCCTCAAGAGGAAGATATAGGGCTAGGAGAGGAAGGTGTTAGGCCTTAGGGGCAGGAGATGGTACTTTATGTGGGTGATGGGAGATCTGAGCAAGAGGGCGCCAGACCTCCCACAAGCAGTAATGCAGATGCTAGTGTAGAGAATAGCAATGTAGATAGTGATAGCAATGTAAATAGTGAAATGCCTAGAAATGTAAGTCCCTTGAGGACAATCTTCCCTCCAATAATCTTAGATGATTAGATTGTAAATTTCCATTCACCTTTAATGAAATTTTATTTTTGTTTATCATTTATACTTGAGCTGTTCTTACCTTTACTTGTCAAAAATAAACTATGTGCTTCGTAATTTTTCTAAGGAATCTACTGTACTGTTTTTCCTTTTTGCCTTCAAGCCCGTTAGGACTGAAATTCTATCAATTAACTGAACTTTTGACTTATAAATTTATCTATTTCGCTAAGGCATTCTTATCCGCAAGCTCTTTCTGAGCTGGACTAGCCGTACCCGTGAGCTCTGTTTTTAACAGTAGGTTGAACTCTCGACCTATGAGTTTTTATGATTCTTGTAAGGAAATCCTCATTTTTCTCTTATTACTTCGTTACTATGAGCTCGGGCATACAACCTTTGCTTAATAACAATAAGTCAGATCATGTACCTTTAAAGGTGATGGGCAGGGCTGGCCTTTTTGCTTTTAGTTCTGGTTTGACAGGAACTGAAGCTGGGGTCTCATCCGCTCACACCATTGGATTTCTCCTCGGGTTGCCCCCTTTACCTCCTCAGCATTTATTACATGAGTGGTGAGGGGGTAAATCCCTAGACTTCGTTTGTAATTGCGCTGCTTCATTTTAGACGATTTTACCTCTCTTTCTGGTTATGAGCTCAGATATCTGGTCCCTCTTGAAGTGACCCTTTGTCAGTCGGTGCAGTTTGGTCTGTATGCTTCATTGGGATGGGGAGTTCAGCTTTTTTGTCGTTTTCCTCTCCGAGGGTCATCTTTGCTAAGTGTTTATTTACTGTGAGTTAATCCGAGCTGTGGGCAGGGTCTCTTGCTTTTGTCGTGAGTCCGTCCATTCAGCGGATTAAGGAGCTCGAATTTTTGTTCTTTGCTTAGGCTTTTCTGAGTTCGTTTTTTCAGGTCGACACTTTTCGGCCTCTTGTCGTTCTTCATCTGATGATTCAGTTTTTAGGGTTCCCCGGCTTGGTATTTTGTTGCTTAGATCTTTTTCTAGGTTAGCCGAGTTGGTTTAGCGTCATTCATCAATCTTTGAGGTCGGTATCTTACTAGCCTGCAATCCGAGTTCGAATTTAGACTTTTTATATCTGCTTTAGTTTATTCTTGAGATCGGCATGGCGCTTTGCCTCCTTTGGTTGTCATATGAGATTTGAGTCCCTTTCTCTTAGGATCTGAGCTCCTTTGGGAGGTCGGGTCTAGCTGTGCTCTGGGAGATCGAGGTGATCTCAGTCTTCCACCTCCTTGAGGTCTTTATGTCTCCGTTCGGTTTTTGTGGCGCCAGGAGATCTTGGGGATCCTGGGCTTCCACCTCCCTGAGGTCTCGATGTCTCAGTTCAGTGTTGGTGCCGGGAGATCTTGGGGATCCCAGTCTTATAATGTCAGGAGATCTTGGGGATCCTGGTCTTTCACCTCCCTGAGGTCTCGATGTCTCAGTTCAATGTTGATGCCGGGAGATCTTGGGGGTCCCGGTCTTGTAATGCCAGGAGATCTTGGGGATCCTGGTCTTCCACCTCCCTGAGGTCTCGATGTCTCAGCTCAGTGTTGATGCCGGAAGATCTTGGGAATCCCGGTCTTGTAATGCCAGGAGATCTTGGGAATCCTGGTCTTCCACCTCCCTGAGGTCTCGATGTCTCAGTTCAGTGTTGGTGTCGGGAGATCTTGGGGATCTTGGTCTTCCACCTCCCTGAGGTCTCAATGTCTCAGTTCAGTGTTGGTGCCGGGAGATCTTGGGGATCCCGGTCTTGTAACGCCAGGAGATCTTGGGGATCCTGGTCTTCCACCTCCCTGAGGTCTCGATGTCTCAGTTCAGTGTTGGTGCCGGGAGATCTTGGGGATCCCGATCTTGTAATGCCAGGAGATCTTGGGGATCCTAGTCTTCCACCTCCCTAAGGTCTCGATGTCTCAGTGAGGTCTTCTGATATCTGTTCTTTTCTTTTTCTGAGATAGTTAGTACTTACAGTAATAGAGATAATCATTGCGTTGTCATAAGGTGGTGTTATTCCATTCATTCGTGTTTTCATAGTACAATAATTTCTTTTTACAAATATTCTAAGAGAAGTACCTCTTCTGCTTCACCGGCTTATTCAACCTTCTGTTCCTCCAACGATCATGTTGATGGTCCCACTGGACCCATCATTCATTGGTCCTGCTCCCACTCTCCTGAGTGTTTGCGATGCTGAATTCGGCTGAGGCCTTTGTCCCTCCGGTTTCTTCACAAAGTTCTTAAGGTGTCCCCTCTTTATTAGCCTCTCGATCTCAGCGATCAACTGGAAGCAATTATTGGTGTCGTGGCCATGTGTGCGATGATATTGACAGTATTTGTCAGGATTTCGCTGGTCTGCTTCCGTTCTCATAGGTTTGGGCCATTGGAGGAACTCCTTGTCTTGGACGGCCATGAACACTTCGTTTCTGGAGGCATTGAGCGGGGTCGGCTTCTCTGGAACCCACGAGGGGAGTGATTTCTGTTCTGGGACCCTAGGAGGAAGGGGTCTTTGGTCCCTTCACTCCCAAGGCTGTTGGTAGAGCTCAGGCCTTCTGCCTTGTAATACCCGGCTAGATTCCGGCATCGGAATCCCTACCTTCCGGCGGAATCTCCGTTGGAATATGGAATTTTGATGATGCCAGAGTCCTCTAGAGGGGTAAAATGTGTTTTCTAAAATGTTTTCACATGATTTTCATGGTTTTAAATGAAAAAGATCTGAGTTATGAAAAAGAAAAGACTAAGGAGGTTTTTGCCAGGTTCGGCCGCCGAAAGTGAAGTTCGGCCGCCGAACATGGGGGTGTTTTGCTTGCACGTTAGGCCGCCGAAGGAGGTTTGGCTGGCCACCTATAAAAGCCCCTCAGACCGAAAATGGGCGAGATTTCTCCCCATTCTCGAGCTCAGGTGTGTTCATGTCCTCCTCTAGTCGTTTTCTTGCTTTTTCTTCAAATCCTTCACGTTTTATAAGCTATATGGTTGTTTTGAAGAGTTTTAAAGCTTGGATCAAGGTTTGGAGAGCTTGGAGACTTTAAGAGTTTGGGTTCTCCACATCTCAAGCTTTGGGTCGCACCAACCCTCGATCTTCAAGAGGTAAGTGTGGATCTATGCTTTCCTTTACGTTTCATGAAGTTTTAAGATGGTCTTGATGGTTTTGTTGGGTAGATATGCATGTTAGGGTTTATGTGGGTTTTATGCCCAATGTATGATAATGTATGTTCATGTGATGTTTGTGTTGGGGTTTAAGTTAGTTTTCAAACCCCTTGAGCATATGGGAGAGAGTATGCATGATGGGAGAGAGTATGTGAGGATTTTGGTTGTTTTCGGTTTATGTTACCCCTTTATGTAAATGTGTGTTTTGTATGATTTTTGTAAGGTTGTTGGGGTTTAGGATAGTTTGAGACCCCTATGTGCTTGGTTGCATGTTGTAGAATAGTTAATGCGTGTTTAGGGGTGTTTGGAAGGTTTGGGAGGCTTCAATGCATGAGAAGCTGAGTTCTGCCCTTCTGGGAAGAACTCAGGTTCGGCCGCCGAAGGTGGTTTTGGCCGCCGAACCTACCTTTGGATGCAGGGATTGGCCGCCTAACCTTGCCCCCGGAAGTTGGGTTTTGGCTTGAAAGCAGACTTTCGGCCGCCGAAGGTAATGTTCGGCCGCCGAAAGTGCCTGACTCTCGTCTCTGGAGAGAGAGTTCGGCCGCCGAAGGTGCCGCCGAAAGTGCCCTGTCCAGCTTTTCACGAGTGTTTTCTATGCATGTTTCAGTGATGCTTTAGGGGGGTTTTTGGGGAGTTGTTTATGAGTTGTTTAGAGTATGTTTGGCACCTCACTGGAGTCCACCTGTGTAGGATCGGACCCGAGAAACCGAGGTGTTTAGCAGTGTTAGCTGCTTCAGAGTTAGTCCAGAGCTAGCCAGAGGTGAGTGGAACTAACCCTTATGTTTTAAATCAAATGTTTTCAGCATGTTCAAGCATGTTCATGCATCATGAATACCATGTTATGCAATAGGTTGTTTGCATTAGAATTCACGAATATGATGCATTGCATAATACGATGATAGTGATGTGGATGGATACTGGATGATCCTCTAGCCCTCAGTATGTTATGACATGATATGAATTTATATGATATGGCATGTACGATATGATATGAGATGTGAAGTCCAGGTGTGGCCGTATCGCCCCTGGCATAGAGCATGAGAAGTCCAGGTGTGGCCGTATCGCCCCTGGCATAGAGTATGTGAAGTCCAGGCGTGGCCGTATCGCCCCTGGCATAGAGTATTGTTGACTTGTTATGGTACGAGATTGATATGTAGAGGGCTATTGGTGACAGATTCATCCTTGAGGTGATTTATTTGTGATGTGACGCATTCCATGATAGCATACGTTAAAATGAACTGTTTTCTCTTATGGTTTCTGCTCACTGGGCTTTTTAGCTCACCCCTCTCCCCTAACCCCAGGTTTGCAGGGTCAGAGGTAGTTCAGGAAGACGACGAGATATGGTCATGGTCATGATATGTAATAGAATAGCAGTGGACATGATGTAATGTAAAGTTGTGTAATGATGTAATGTACGGTTATATATTGTTGTATAAAGAGTTATATTGCATAGTGATTTTATGATCAGAGTTATAGTATTGTGCTTGGCCCGAGTTGGTTAATCCCTTTGTACATGAGTTTTATCTTATGTTGTTTCATGTGATGGACCGAGTTTGACATAGGGTATGCTGATCCTAGGGGTTCTATGAGTTTAGTCATAGTGCATACACAGGTCAAATTGGTTAAAGGTAAAGTTTTATATGTTTTATGAAAATGTTTGATCATGTATGGGATTATACCAGCTGTACAGGATGTATGTTAGGCTTGCTACGGGTCCCGGCGACCTTAAGTCGATCTGGATCCTAGCGCCGGTAGCGGTCCGATTTCCGGGTCGTTACATGCCTAGTTTCTTTTCTTGCCTTTTCGATCTCCTTTCTTCTAGGGCTTTCCCCTTATCGGCCACTCCTTTGGCGAACCTACTTGTTATCAGGGCATCATCCTGTCTTATGTACTTCTCTGCTCTTTTCATCAGCTCGGCTAGGGAGCTAGGAGGCTTCTTGCTTAACGAACCAAAGAATTCGAGCGAGGTCGTCTCTTTCTGCATGGCTTCCACTACTCTGCCCTCATCCAGCTCAGGGATCTGCAAAACCTCCGTATTGAAACGGGCAACGTACTCCCTGAGCGATTCATCCCTTCTCTGCCTGACTGTCTCCAGATAACTCGTCTTCCTATCAGCAGGCACCCCGGCTATGAACAGGCTGATGAAGCGAGTGGCCAGATCTCCAAAACTTTTAATGCTTCCGGTCTCCAGGCTGTTAAACCATGCCCGTGCTGGCCCCGAGAGCGTCGTTGGGAATACCTTGCACATCAAGGCATCTGATAAAGTCTGTAGCTCCATGAAAGTCTTGTAGTTCAAGACGTGCTCCCAGGGGTTCCCAGCTCCATCATATGCGGCCATAGGCGGCATCATAAATTTTTTAGGGACGATCTCCTGCTGTACCCACTTCGAGAGGGGTGAAGAGGTGGGCAGAAGAGTTTGGTTGGGGTCCTTCGCCCCTAACTCCGCCAGGAGTTGCTCTCTCATCTTTTGCAGCTTTTGGTCTACGCTCTCTTCTTCCTGCCTGGGCTTTTTCTCCGCGCGACCTTCCTCCTCCCATGTCTCGCTCCTCGTTCTTCCGGTAGTTCCGGCAAAATAACTATCAACTTCATCATTCTCTATCAGCTCCCTCACCCTCCTACCGTGAACTCGAGCTTTCGGCTCTTCCTCTTTTTCGGCTCTTCTCCCCCCGTCTCCATTTTCTTAGCTGATAGTTCGGATATGGTTGAAGGTAGGCTGAGGTTCGTTGGTCCGAGGCTCTTCCACCACCGGCAACGCCTGTACTGGGGTGCTGAGGCCTTGTTATTGCATTATTTGCCCCAGCCAGTGGTCGGTGTTTTGTAATTGGAGAGCGATGATTTGGAGGTCATGGTTGGACAAGGCAGTGGCGGATACATTCCCCGCCGGGCTTGGCGAGGGATTGAAAGGGATGGATGGTTGATTGTTTGGAGTTGTAGGACTGAAAAAAGAGAACTGCTACCCCTCTTGGGTAGAGCTTAGGTCATTGGGAGTGTTAAGATTGTTGTTTTCATTGTGATTAGCCATCGTGGATTTCAGTGGGTTTGTTTAGAGTGGAACTCCGGTGATGGAAAGATCTCCTTCGTATTCCCACAGACGGCGCCAATTGATGATTTGAGATCCAGAGAGTAGGATTTTACAAGGGTTTTGTAAAACTGGAAAAAAGCTTAGACCTAGAGGAGAGTATTTCTCCTTTTATATGTTTCCTTTTGTTCGCTAGTGACGTATAACAGAATGTATGTCATTGGAACACGTGTCTCTGCCGCTCTGATACGGGCGTACGAGGATATCAGATTCCTGACCCATCCGTTACTGCCATTGATTCCTTCTGAAACGCATGCGGTGGGTCCCTCCAAGTGAAGGGGCTTACTGCTTTTTCCCTTCCGGGCTGGGCTGGACGACGAGATTAAAGTAGGAGCTCAAGGGAGATCTGATCTCTGAGCCACTTAGAGCTGGGCCGGCTTGACAGGAGATCTTAATAAGAGTCCGGTCTGGAGGAAGACGGGCTAGACTAGGTTTATTAGGAAAGTCTGAGAGCCCCCCACACGATGGGCTTTTGACATGGGCTTGACCCCAGTCCGAAGTGGAGAAATCCAACGGTCATCATAATTTGTTCATGAGTTTTCATGTCCAGTTCTTTTTCTCTTGTAACTGTTGTAAAACTTATAAATATTTATTACTTAAGAGCTTCATTATCGGTTGATGTATCCCTTACTATCGAGATTGTCTAGAATCATGGATTATCAAGTGATTCTTAAAATTTACTTGATTTGATGACATTATGAGTCTAATATAAGTCTCAGGGCGGTGCAGTCGATACATGGTGATTACTTAATCTGTATTGCTCATTACTTATATAATTTAATTGATTTGATTTGATCTTGATCTAATATGATTTTTTTTTCTGAGTTTGTTTGTTATTCGGGCTTTTAATTTTTTTAGCCCTCTTGTATCATAGGCCTTGTTAAATACTGCATTACGAGAGAATTGGTAAAAAAAAGTGATTTAATTAATTTATAATAAATTTATATTTTAAAATAATACCTATCAAGCGTTTAAATTGAATTTAAATTATATGTATTGAGTATTTATTATTAGTTTTATTTATATAAATAATAAATTATATATATTGTATAATAATATTCATATTTTTTTATATATTATATGTTAATTAATAAATTTAAATATTTTATTTTAATTATTAGAATTTTAAAATATAAATTATTATCTAAATTATTAAATTAAAATTTATAAAACTAAACGAATTTAAATAATTTAAAATAAATTTTAATCGAATTTAAAACCATATATTACATATATATTAAATGAGTTAAATATAAGTAGTGGACATGAGTTAGAACGAATTTCAATGCAATACCATCAACTAAAAATAATTCTAAATATTTTTATTTTTTAAAATTTTAAATATTTTTATTATTTCTCCATAAAAATTTTTAAAATTTTCAAATTGATGTTGGTTGAAGAAGAAAATCTACTTGAAGGTGGTGGGCTCATAAACCAAGTACATTCTTTGAAATAAAATATACGTTATTAAAGTAATTAAATTGTGTGAAAATGTTTTTCAATCTATTAAATTTGCGGATCAAAGAATTTTTTAATAACCGTATTTTATCATCCATTTTTTTTTTTAATCATGCAATAAAGTAATTGTATTGAAAAGTTTAGTGGGCCAAGATACAATACAACAAAAGCAAACTAAACACACAATCCAGTCCAATAAGAGATAATCCCAATCTAGAAAGCAAGGCCCAGCCCACCAAAGAAATCATCCAGCACCACTAACCCGCATCTCCAACAAATACCACCAGTCCAGATTCCACGTAATCTCGCCGGAGACAAAGCAAGACAGCGCAGATGACCCATCGGTATTAACAAACAGCAACGACAATTATAAATCTTAATCCAGCCAAAGCAATCGCCGGAAAAAATATAAGAAACTATAGGCTAACGACACTTTCGTTATCGACTACTTATTAAACACTGCAAGCAACAATCCACAGACAGTCCAAAGGCCACAAAACACCCATCATCGACTACCTTCCAAGGGAAAAAGTCAGCTCATGGTATTTTTCGTCTTTAATAACCATGAAGTCGTCAAAGGAGCCATTCTCAAGCTCCGGTACTGAATAGTTACCGACTTACACCTTATCAATTACAGTCGAGTATTACTGAATAGTTACCGATTACACCACAAGCCATAAAAAAACCCATAAAGAAGCAAACCTTCCATGGGAAAACATGGGTATCGACTACTTGAGAAGGCAACAAAATCACAAAAACCACAACCTGAACCCTGTACTCTCTTCACCTTCTTTCTCTCACTTTATCTCTTCCATTATTTTTTACTTACTCTCTTCACCTTCTCTCTCACTTTCTTTATATCTTCCATTATTTTTTACTTACTTTAATGTAAGGTGAATATCAGACTTTAGGTTAAACTTTAAAAAAATGCTCTATAATGAAAGATTCAGCTTGTCTTAATTTGCAAGTTATATATAGATGAGTTCTGGACGATCCGTCCTAGTTGAATCCATACTAAAATGGTCAGATCTTAACTCTATTAAGATTTAATATATAGACTTTTTCACATATAAATTCAGATCTTATTTTGACGAACGCGCATATATACAGGAGGTCTGACTCGATTAACCTGCTGGATAGATAGGACAACAAATCCTATAATATCCGAGATTAACGCCATATGAATATCCATCAGAGGTTTCGTTATTTAAAATTCAAAACTGATTTTCTTTTATCTCTCTAATTTAATATAGGGAAATAATTTTCTCTTAATTTTAATTTTTATATTTGAGACTCATCATCTTTTTCACTACGACTCCTATTGATCATCTCCTGCTCTACCTGAACAGAAGACAACAACTCTTTCTACTTAAAACTATGGATTTCTCTCTCCCCTCTAGATGAGTGTAGATAGATAATTTTGTTCATGGATTGCAAATCCAAACCTTACAGAGAGATTTGCCTATGGTTGTCTTGTGTTGTTTTCTTTTTGGCTCAGCACATGTAGATGGCTTATACATGCAGTTGCTATGTGAGTAAGAGAGCAGACTTTTGGTTTCCTCTAATGGAGAATCGACAATTTGATGTTCATCCATCTTCCTTCATCCTTGCTGTAATATAGCTTTCCTAGGCATGGTGGCTTATTATGACTTCTTCATCTTTCTTTGTACGCCGATAAAACCTAATAGCCTTCTTGTGTAGCGAATGAGTTCCTTGTAGATTGATGGCAGTTATCTCAAGGCAGTACTCTTTTATTTGTGATATTATGCTGTTCTAAAAAAATCTATTTCATAACAAAGATCTAAGACTTGATATTCAAATTTCATTGGAAATGTTTAATTCTTTTTAATTTTTTTATTTAAATTAGTTTAAAATTTTAATTTAAGCTTGATTTAGCTAAAAAAAGAAATTAAGCTTCTCTTTTTAAATAAATCAAGAAATTTAAAAAATTCTTCAAAATAAAGAAAAAAACTTGAACTGCATAATGATTTTTGGGATAAATTAAAAAAAAAAGAAAATTTAGTTTAGAGAAATTTATTTTGGAGCTAAATTAAATTTATGTATAAAATTTTAAAAGGTTAAAAATAGTTTCGGTGGATTTGATTTAAAATCGAACCGAATTAAATAAATTAAAAATTAAAATTTTTTATATTTATGAAAACTGAATCAAAATGTTTTTAATCAAAAAACAAATTGAATTGAATCGATTTTGATTCGTTTTAATTTAGTTCAATTTCAACTTTGAATAAATTTTTTTATTTCTATACTTTATTTTAGTATTTTGAATTTTAATTAATCTAATCTCTCTATATTATTAAAATTTAACTAATCTAATCTCTCTATATTATTGAAAATAATATACTATTATCACTAATCAGTTCGATTCGATTTTTTAATTTTTTTTATTAAACTCAAACCGAACCGAAATAATCAAAATTTTTAAAATTAAAAATTAAATCAAAATTTTAAATTAATTCGATTCGATCGATTTTTTTTAATTTGAATCGAATACTAACCAAATATACTTTAATTTTTTTAAATTAAAACCTTAATTTTTATTTTAAATTAATTTAATAAAATCTATACTTCTACAATTCAATACTATATATAAATGGAAAAGGTGGGGAATAAATGGAATGTCTAAAATGCGCATAGATAGATTCCTTAATTATAAATTTTTTCTTTATTTTAATTGGTTAAAAATTATTACTTAACAAACTTTAATTGGATTGATTAGTTAGATTAATTTCTTAAAAAATTATAAATTTATAATTCTAATAAAAATTTAACACTATTTAATATAAGTAAGAATTGAACTTTTTGTTATTTATTAAATTTAAAATAAAATATATATTATTTATTTAATTATTGTCTTTATTAGTTATTAATTTATTTCAAATGTACTTTAATAATTAATTTATAATTTATAATTTTTTATTTTAAAATAACAGATTCAACTGTTATGTAATTGTAAAAAAATATTAAAAGCTAATAAAAAGTGTAAATGTGATTATTGATTATATTAAAATATTGAGTATTTTAATGGAAATTATTAAATATTAATTTAGACTATTAACTAAAATAATAAATTTTAAATTTAAATTTAATTATAGATTATATTAAAATATTATACAATTTTAATAAATATTATTAAATATTAAAATGGATTATAATTAATAATTCTTAAATTAATACATCCAAATTAATATTAAATAATTCTGAAAAGGGTGATTAAAATAATTATTATATTATAATATTTTTAATGTGGATGATAATTCAATTTTTAATAAATATATTAAAATTAAGATAATTGTTATAATATTAAATTGTTAGATTGTAATTTTATTAAAAAATATTATAAGATAACGGAATGGTAATCTGTTTCCATAATAACCTTTTTAATTTTTGTATATTTATTTTATTAATCTTAATAAAATTAAAATATATTATTGAAAATTAATATATTATAATAATATTATAATTGTATAAAAATTTATATAAAAAATAAATTACAAATATAGTGATAAATACGAATAACCCACGATGTTTGTTTTAAAAAAGTTAGTATTATTTAAAAATTATTTTAGATTTTTTAATATTAAAATTATTTACTATTTTATTAAATAAAATAAAAATAACATAGAAATAATGAATAATTATTAATATTTCAAAATTACAAAATATTAAGTTAAGATTTATTAGATTTGAATGTAAATTATTATTCTTGTGCTTGGATTTCTTTATTTAATGTTTTTTTCTTTCTTTTTTTTTCTTTATTTAATATTCAATGATACATAAAAGTAAACTTTTTGTCAGATCCGATAACTACATCCAAGGTCCAATCTCCCAACACGGGGTGTCCAAGGATGGCATACCGTATTCCAAGTATGGGATTTAATTTTTCCCTATTCCAAACACTCTTCTTGTTTTCAACGTTAACATTCCCATCCCTTCTCCAAATTAAATTGCCCCACAGTGCTGGAGAGTTTATCTCTGCAATCATTTCATTGCTACTTCTGAAACCCGTTTCTTTGGTAATCACAACAAATTTCCAAGAGAAAAAATCAATGGTTTTCTCAGATCAGAGTCTCTTTCATTACGCCCTCCTCACTTTCTTCCTCATAGGACCCCCAACCTTCATCTCCCTCAGGTTCCTCCAAGCCCCATATGGCAAGCATAATCGTCCTGGATGGGGTCCCACTATCTTCCCTCCATTGGCTTGGTTCCTCATGGAGAGCCCCACTCTCTGGCTTACCCTTCTCCTCTTTCCCATTGGCCAGCACGCCACAAATTCCAAAGCACTCATTCTCATGTCTCCTTTTCTCATTCACTATTTCAATCGCACATGCCTCTACCCTCTTCGCCTTTACCTGAGTACCACTCAGCGGAATAACAAACCAGCTAGTGGATTTCCGGTGAGTGTGGCCTTAATGGCTTTTGGGTTTAACTTATTGAACGCTTACTTGCAAGTGAGGTGGGTGTCTCATTACAAGGAGAATTATCAGAGTGATGGGTGGTTTTGGTGGAAATTTTTGGCTGGGGTATTGGTGTTTTTGTTGGGTATGTGGATTAATGTATGGTCTGATGGGGTTTTGGTGGGGTTAAAGAGAGAGGGTGGTGGGTACAAGGTGCCAAGAGGAGGGTGCTTTGAGCTGGTGAGCTGTCCTAACTATTTTGGGGAGATTGTGGAGTGGCTTGGGTGGAGTTTGATGACATGGTCATGTGTTGGGTTTGGTTTTTTCCTCTACACATGTGCTAACTTGATTCCTAGGGCACTTGCAAACCATAAGTGGTATCTTGATAAGTTTGGAGAAGATTATCCCAGGAGTAGAAAAGCTGTTATCCCTTTCTTGTATTGAAGCCTTTTCTTTTTAATTAATGTTTGATGTATGAATGATGTGGAATTGTAATGGCTGGTATCTGTTGTTATTATGAATATGAGAAGAAATTGATTTTTGAAGATTTGGTTGTTAATTATGAAAGAACCAAAGTCAAATTTAAACGATCAAACCTTGGAGAAAGTAGGTGCTATGATCGGAGTTTTGGCAGTGCAGTAGATGGACACCCTTTTGGGGAAGCTGGAGTTGTTGGACAAGCCTGCATTCTTGCAGAATCTTGGCGATTCATCCCAGTTATCGTAGACGCTTGAATGCAGAGAAGCGGTGATGCCATGTAACTAATAAGAAATAAAGCAATTAAATAAGTATAGTTTTGGGATGACTGAACCCGAAAATGCAGTAATTAATCGGCATTTTTTGAAAAATATCTACTTTTGTATAATGATTTATCTCATAGTTATACCATATAATGATTTATCTCATAGTTATGTGATATCACCACTTCATTATATAATTTTTTTCTCAAGGTGGCAACTCATGGGGATTTGCAAGTAATTAAGTCAGTCGCCAAGCACTGCTATTCCTTTTATTTTGCTCCAACCTGCTGGTCTGGAGGATCTATTGTTTCTACTCAAAACTTTCTTTTACTTGAGCAAATCGCCAAACTTAAATCATTCAAGCACGCCCACCATCTTGGCATGGCAAACAGCATCATAATTGCCATTTCTGTTATAATTAATAGCCAAAGAGCAACCAGCACTGCTGAATTACAACCGACAGCATGAAATCACCAAAACCTCACTAGGCTCATGCCAATGATTTCTAATCGAATTGGTCCAAAATAAAAGTTATTCAATGACCAAAGACTTGTGTTTGAAAGTATGTCCATTAGTTTCCAATGACATCACACAATTTACAGAATTGTCATCCATAAATGAAAACAGAAACACATTTTACCACAAAACCTAAACATTGTAAATTAAAAAGTTATGTGGAAACTGATAAATTAATAAAGCTTAATTCAAACTGGAAATATTTCAGCTCACTTAAAAAGATGTAATTCTGTGTGATTTTTATGTTCCTATATAAACAAAACCTAGTTCGAGGCAACGACAGTACATTTGTGGCTTCTCAGTGACAATGTGAAGGAACAATGCTGACGCATAATCTGACTATAAGAACTTGATGCAGTTCTACCTTCTGTAATCAAAGACCAGAATTTTCTGTGACACCTTCACTGGCACTCACAGGCAGCGTACCTACAAAACAACTGCACAATGGCAACCAATATGAAAATTGGGTAGCACTGGGATGCAATTTATAGATTCAGTCAGTCACACCTCATATGTAGTTAACCCTATTTACTAAGTGAGCTCAAAACAACAACTCAGACATTCAAAGAGAATAAGGAAATATAAATGTGCAGTATAACTCCGGCAACTTCAAGAAAGTTGAAAGAGAATAGAGATTCTGCTGAGATTATGATCCTCATAAAGGCTAGTAGTTTTAAACAAAATTTGAACAGAATGGTGTATGGTCTTAATCAATCAGGGAAGAAATAATAGAAATAATAAAAATAACAAGAAACAAACTCACTCTAAGCAAAGCTTTGGTTTGCACCCATATTAATTTCTACTCTTGATCCATGGTGTTTGGAACTCCCCTCCTTTGAGTCATCATTTTTCAGACTTGCATCTGATCCTTCAAAAAATTCTACGGCTTCTGATATCTCTACCTTCAGTTCTTCATGCTTCTCCTTCAACTCCGATGAGTTAATAGCTGCAGAGAGCCTTTGCTTTATTTGTTGTTCTAAAGACTCAATTTTATTTTTTGTGGCCACATCAGGTTTCTTTCCTGCCTTTGCTATCTCAAGCTTCAGCAACTCAATCATGTTTTTAAGATCTGATGAATTTATTAGATCTTCAATTTTCTTGTTAGTTTGTTCCTTCAAACTTTCCACCTTAGACTTGAAGTCTAGGAATGGAGTCTGCTCACCAAGTTCTTTTGCTTTTGAACTCACAATCTCAACATCCAAACCCATGGACTTGAGAACATTTGCCACTTCCATCTTTATCTCTTTCCTCATCTTGACAATTCTCTCCTTTGTCTCTTCATCTAATTCGCCTTCATTAGAAGCTCCTACCTTTTGGACTTCAGCCTCTAATGCTTCTATCTTCTCCTTCATATCAGGCCGATCCATAACTTCTTTAAGTTTCTTATTAATATCCTGCTTCAATTTCACACCTTTGATGTTCTTTTCTGAGATGTTCTTGGCTTTAGAAAGCTCCTCCAACATATCAAGTTTATACTTTAGACTTGCAAAATTAGGAGCTGCTGACAGGTTCTGAGTAAATTCATTCTTAAGTTTTTCAATCTTGTCCATTAGGACAGGGTGCACAAGTTGGTCCTCTGATTTTTCTTTCAAAAACTCTTCCCTCAAGATCTCAAACCTTTCCTTATACCCCATGGCTTTAACAGCTTCAGCAAATTCAAAATCAACCTCCCTTTTCAGCTTTGCAATCATCTTATTCAAAGCTAACTCTGAAGACTTTCTGGATGATTTCTTGGCTTTTGAAATTTGCCGTTTCAGCTTTTCAACCTCATCCTTCAACCCTGGCACTGGAGTCTTTCCTGCAACAGGTCCTTCTTTCTTTTTCATGTTGATCTTTCTTTTAGGATCAATTGGGATTCCCTCTTGAAACCCACCTATTTTTCGGAACTTAAGCATTCGATGTTTTAGTAGCTCTTGTGTGTCCATCTTCCTGAGCTCCTGTACAAAACTCGGGGATTAATATTAAGATAAAACAGAATGCAACTCAACGAAGCCTCAAGCCTTAATCCTAATCTACCTTGAGTTAACTATATGAAACTTTTTTATCTCAATTTTACTCAGAATCAGGCTACATGTATGCAGGATTGGTATTAGAACATGATTAAACAAATTCGATTGTTAAAGAAAAACCAGCATATGGGACACTCACATCCATAGTTTCATTAATTGCATTCTTTATCTGTTGTGATGTCCATGATGGATCTGCATGTGCACCACCAAGTGGCTCCTGTTAAAATTGAACAAAAAACTTTCAGATTCCAAGGAAACTAACTTAAATATCTGAAAGTAAAAAATGAAGCAGCACGTGCAAAAAAGGCAACTCAGTAACTGAATTTGAATTAGAGTTTAATCTTCACAATAATACCCAGAAACCAATTTCTTCTCTAGTTATTATTTGGAGAATGTGCATTCATCATGGAATCCAAAAGACTTAAATTAGAAAAGCATAACAAATAAAAATATAAAGAAGAAAGAAGAAGGGACGAAAAATGTGATGAAGATATGACAGTAAAGGAGATCATTACAGGGATGACACCATCTGCAATTTGCAACTTGCACAACTCAGTAGCAGTAATCTTCAACTTTTCAGCAGCCTGCATAGGAAATACAGTTCACTCTTCTATAATCAATTAAGATTCCTCAAACTGACAATGCCAAAAGTGTGGAGGAGGCTAAATAAACCTTAGGCGAAGCTTTAGCAGTCTTCCATAAAATCGCAGCACATGCTTCAGGACTATAAGATGAAAAGAAAAAATTTGGAGGGGAGGTGCAGGTCAGCAGACATTGTTACAAGGAATGCAAGATATTCACAAACTTAACAAGCTTACTGTGTGTGTATGTCCTTATAAATAAGGAGAACAGGTGATGGATTGGAGTGAGGTAAAACTCAAATTACCTGGCAACATAGAAAACTGCATTTTCAAGCATCAACAATTTATTAGCACAGCCGATAGCCAGAGCACCGCCAGAGCCACCTTCCCCAATAACTATAGAAACAATTGGTACCTTTAGACCAAACATTGTTCTCAAATTATGGGCAATAGCTTCACCCTGTTAATATGAATAGCAAAGGGATTAATTGAGTTAGCACTTAGCAGTTAAAAAGAAAAGGTAATTTACAGTTTAGTGCCCGGAGTATGATAAAAACCGCAGTTTAGTCCCTCTTTTTTTCAAATGAGAAACAAGTTATTGCCCAAGACACGTTTTTAGTCCTTTAGTCGAAGTTCACCATTAGTGGGTGCAAGATGGAATGGTTTAGTTAATCAAATTTCACTTTTTGTTACAATTTAATCTATGTAATTTTAATATTTGTAACAATTTGGCCCTCTAATTTGGATTAAATGCGATTTATGGTTGACTAATAGTAAATTTTAATAAAAATGCTACTCTTTTAACAGAAAATACCTCAAGGACTAGCTTATTTCTAATTAAAAAAAAAAAAAAGAGGGTTTAAAGTTTAAACTTTGTGTTTTGTCATACCTTGGAACTAAATTTTAAATTACCAAAAATGAAAAACAAAAACCACAGAAGCTTCACGTTTCAATTGTCCATTACCTGGCCTAATTCTTCAGATTTAAGGTCCGCAAATGCCCCAGGTGTATCAATAAAAGTAATTATAGGAAACCCATGATGGTCTGCATAATACATCATCCGTAGGGCCTTTCGATAGCTGTTCAAAGTCAAAATTTTATCAGTTCAGCTCAGGTGCCAAACATTTACTGTTCAGGTTGACAGCATAACAAGTTGAACAGAAATCAGTATCCTTTTCATGGTAGGTAAAGAACTGTACAATTAACTGAACATACCCATGGGGTGTAGGCATCCCAAAATTTCGCATAATGTTCTCTTTCGTGTTTCTACCTTTCTGGTGTCCCATGAACATGTATCTTCTACCATCTATGGTTCCAATACCAGTAACAATAGCAGGATCATCATATCCTGCTCGATCTCCATGAAGCTCCACAAACTGTGTACATCAGGATACAGAGACATTCACTAAGATAAGTTCCAAATATACACCAACATGAAGGCAAAAGAGCTCAACAAAGAAAATCTAGAGGTTAAAGAGATTATTCACCATACCTTGTCAGTAATACTGAATACATGGTCAAGGAAAGTCGGCCTGTTTGGGTGTCGTGCTATATTCACACGTTGTATAGGGGTCAAATGTTTATACAAATCCTTTAGGGCCTGTAATTTAAAACAGAAGAAAAAGTGGAGGTCATGAAAATACTCCAGCAACCAGTACTCAATAATAATGACTTCCAAAATTCTGAATCTCATTATATGTACCTAAACCTACTAGACAAATATTCATCACTATGGAATTGAGGCCTTAAAATTTTGATGTCAAACAACAAAAAAACATGATTAATTGTCCCTTATTCCACTTAAAATTATCTACCGTAGAAATGGAATAATAATGTGCATCACTTTGATTGTTCTGTATTTTCTGTGCCACTTCCTAATCGTGCATATTTTTCAGGCAAAAGATGTGTTAACTGCTGTTCTTCAATGATAGATGAAGAATTTTGGGAAAATTTAGAGTATTCTTATATTTCATTCTTAATCTTTACAATTGGTCTATATGACTATTTATACACAAAGAATTATATCTAAACAGGAACCAATTAATTAAATAATAATTACAAAGATAATTAAGGATCTTAATCAAATCAAATTATATCCCTAGAATCAGCTAGGATCAGTAAATAAGTCAACACTCCCCTCAAGTTGGTGCAAAGATATAGCACATGCCCAACTTACAAATCAGACTATGGTAGATTTTGTTGTTGAGCCCTTTAGTAAACACATCCGCAAGTTGCCCAGTAGAAGTCATATGAACTAAACTCAAGACACCGTCTGTTAATTTTTCTTTAATGAAGTGCCGATCAATTTCAATGTGCTTCGTCCGGTCATGTTGGACTGGATTTTGTGTTATACTTATAGCAGCTTTATTGTCACAATACAAAGTTATCTTGTCTTTCTCGAGCAACCTCAACTCCCTCAATAACTTTTGCAACCATAAGAGTTCACATACACCTTGGGCCATTGTTCTGTATTCTGCTTCAACACTTGACCGAGCAACAACATTTTGTTTTTTGCTCCTCCAAGTAACAAGGTTCCCTCCCACAACTGTGCAGTAGCCAAAGGTGGATCTCCTGTCATCGAGAGATCCTGCCCAATCTGCATCTGTAAAAGCTTCAGCTTGGAGGTGACCATGTTTGGAGTAAAGAAGCCCTTTTCCTAGCGCAGACTTTAGGTATTTCAAGATTCGAAGTACAGTCTGCATATGAGTCTCGCGAGGGTCATGCATGAATTGGCTGACTATGCTAACAACATAGGTTATATCCGGTCGAGTGTGTGAGAGATAAATCAACCTTCTTACCAATCTCTGGTATCTTCCAATATCCACGGACTCACCAGTTCTTGCTTCCAGCTTGTAATTACTTTCAATGGAAGATTCTGCTGGTTTACACCCCATCATACCAGTTTCTTCCAAAAGATCTAGAATGTATTTTTTTTGGGAGATGAAAATTCATTTTTCTGATCTAGCCACCTCGATACATAAGAAATATTGCAATTTTCCTAGATCTTTGACTTCAAATTCCTGAGTCAACAACCTCTTTAGTTGAGCCATTTCCTCTTTGTCATCACTTGTCACCACTATATCATCAACATACACAATAAGAAGGGTGATCTTACCCTTGTGATGTTTGATAAACAGAGTGTGATCAACATTGCTTTGTTGGTAACCAAAGGACATCATGGCTCTGCTAAACCTGTCGAACCAAGCTCTGGGAGATTGTTTTAGCCCATACAAAGCCTTTTTTAACCTGCACACATTTCCTTGTGTCTTCTCATCAGCGAACCCAGAAGTAATTTCCATGAACACTTCTTCCTCTAAATCTCCATGAAGAAAAGCATTCTTCACATCAAACTGTTGCAAGTCCCAGTCCAAGTTGGCTGCGCAAGATAACAGAACTCTAATTAAGTTCATTTTTGCAACTAGGGCAAATGTCTCTTGGTAATCCACTCCATAAGTTTGGGTGAATCCTTTAGCAACCAATCTGGTCTTAAACCGTTCAATTGTGCCATCAGTTTTGTGTTTCACTGTAAACACCCATTTACAACCAAAGAGTTTCTTTCCAGGTGGGAGAGTGACAAGCTCCCAGGTCTCATTTTTAGCCAGTGCTTTCATCTCTTCAATCATTGCTCCCTTCCATTTAGGATCTGCAAGAGCTTTCTTCCAATCCTGTGGAATAGACACAGAGGAAATAGACAAGACAAAGGCTCTATAGGAAGGAGACAAGGATTCATAAGAAATAAAGTTAGAAATAGGGTGTTTAGTACAAGATTTGACCCCTTTTCTTTGTGCAATAGGTTTATCTAAGTCATTAGAGCATTCAAGAGTTGTGGGTAACTCACCAGAAGAAGATTGTTGATTGAGTAACTCACCAGAAGAAGATTCTTGATTGGGTAACTCACCGGAAGAAGATTCTTGACTCTGAGTAGACTGCATAATGGCTTCTTCTGCCTTGTCTCTCTTCGAATACCTTCTCAAATCTGGCTTGTCCAAACGACCAATTCTCTCTTCTGGATTGGACATCTCCCTCTGTCTACTAGAACTCAAACTCTCTAGTTGAACTATATCATTCAAAATCACAGAATTCGGGATCACCTCTTCTTGCTCATTATTCTCCCCCTGAAGAGGTGAATGGGTGGTACTGAAGTAGGGTTCAGTTTCTCGGAAGGTAACATCCATACTGACTAAGTATTTCGTAGAGGGAGGGTTATAACACTTGTATCCTTCCTGTGTCGGAGAATACCCAACAAACACACATTTAAGGGTCTTGGGATCCAATTTCTCTATCGTCCTAGTATAGACAAAGTAAACACACCCAAATACTTTTGGTGGAACAACGTATGAATTCTTACCTTGTAGAATCACTAAAGGACTCATAAAGTCAAGGGTCTTGAGAGGCATTCTGTTGATAAGATAAGCAGATACAATGATTGCATCTCCCCAATATGCTTTGGGTAGATTCATAGTGAACATAAAAGATCGAGCTACCTCGAATAGATGCCTATTTTTCCTCTCAGCAACGCCATTTTGAGCACTAGTATAAGGACAACTAGTCTGGTGTACTATCCCATTACTCTCCAAATAAGCAGAAAATCTACTATCCATATATTATCTTCCATTGTCAGTTCTCAATATTTTCACCTTAGTATCAAATTGAGTACAAATAATCTTATGAAAGGATTGAAAACAATAAAAGACATCGCTTTTAGCTTTAATCAAATAGACCCAAGTCATTCGAGTGCAATAATCAATAAAGGTAACAAACCATCAATTACCAGACAGGGAGACGGTTTGAGTAGACCCCCAAACATCAGAATGAATAGTCGCAAAAGGAATTTGACTTTTATTATGACTCAAAGGATAGGATGTCCTAGTGTGTTTAGCATACTCACAAGTATCACAAAATAGAGAACCAAACTGAGTTCTAGCAAACAAATTAGGATAAAGTTTTTCTAAGACAAAAAATGATGGATGCCCTAACCGCCTGTGCAACTGTATTATTTCCTAATTGACATCCTTATTTCCTCCAAAACAGGCTTGAGATATCGAAGAACTTGGATCACCCTTCAACATGTATAAGCCATCATACAGCCTACCATTACCAATCCTCTTCCCTGTGCAAAGATCCTGAATAACACAATGATTAGGAAAGAATTCAATTTTACAGTTAAGGACATTGGTGATAGCACTGACAGATAAAAGGTTGACAGGAAAGTGGGGAATATGGAGGACATATGATAATTTAATGTTGGATGTGCAAATAACAGAACCTGTTCCGATATGGGAGTAAAAGAGTCATCAGCAATTCTGACACTATCTTTGGCTAGAGAAGGAAAATAATTGAGGACGCCGTTACAAGAGCCTGTCATGTGTCTATTCGCACCAGAATCGATAATCTATGGAATATTATTAAGAGAGGAAGTATTACCTTCTGCCATGGTAAAAGTTTATAAACTGTGACAAAATAGGAGGTATCCAAGGTTGTACACACAAGAGAGTCCAATTGATTCACCAAAAGACAGGGTAGCAGTACGGGAAGGCTGGAAAGATGGTCGGAATCGTCGCCTGAGTGATCGGAGCGGCAAAGCAGCATCAGGCGATGGGTCATGTGTCGGGAAGCGATGGGTCACGCACTGGGAAAGGGAGGCGCAGAGCTGGGCGATCAACCGGCGATAGTCCGAAGATTCTCCCGGTGCCAGCGGTGAGAGGAGAAAAGGCTCCTAGATGGGTTAGTACCAAAAAGGTAGATCTACGGTTTTGAAACCCTAAAGAGAAAAAATTGAATTTGAGCCCTAAATTCAGGAAAAGGCTCTGTACTTTTAGACCCACTTTCCACTTGGTCCAAAATGGTTAACCCAAGTTATTTAGTAGTTTCGTACTAACTATTATATACAATTTGAAAATACCGTAATCCACCGATATGGGACGTCTCCGACATCCAATCCAAACGTCTCCCACATCCAATCTAAGCAGCTGGATGTTACATTCTCCCCTGCTAAATTTGTAACGTCTTCGTTGCAATTGAATCGAATACAATTGCTAAACCAGGACCGGACCCTTGAGTATTGTGGTTTGCTAGTACCTCGGGCGGCTCCACCTCGTCTCATACGGGTAGCCCTTTCCTCGCAGGTCCACTTGCTCTGCATAATTTTTCTGACCCAAGGTAGCTCAGATACCATGAAGAATTTTGGGAAAATTTAGAGTATTCTTGTATTTCACTCTTAATCTTTACAATTGGTCTACATGACTATTTATACACAAAGAATTATATCTAAACAGAAAGCAAATAATCAAATAATAACTACAGAGATAATTAAGGATCCTAATCAAATCAAATCATATCCCTAGAATCAGCTAGGATCAGTAAATAAGTCAACAATAGCTATCTCCCTCTTTGAACTATATAAGCATTATGAATATCAAGAATCTAAAATTTAAAATTTTCATACTGAACTTGCCCCAGATTCATTATCATTAAAATTTACCTACTTGTTCATCCAACATAAAGTAGTCACCTATAGAGACAAATACCTTAAACCCCTTGGTGAGAAAAAAGTCCCAATTCCTACCTAGGCACAATACTACTAGTTTCAAATAGCAATTGATATTACAAGCAACCTACCACTCAATACCTGGAAATATTTATAGATTTCTGGATAATTATGCTAGCATAGGGTTTTAAACATGGAGAAATCCAAGTTGCATTAGAAAAGATAAATAAATAAAATAATGACTAGCAAGAGCAGTAAGTGCATATTCCAAACGTCCATACCAGAAAGGTTAAACTGCTATATTTGCCTTCTTTCATGCTTAACTCTAATTAATGTTAATGTTAACATAAAAGCAAATTAAGGTTAAAAAAAATGTAGGAGCTTGTAATTTGAGGTATTAATTCAGTCAACAAATGTAGCAAATAGAACTTCTTAATTTTATATCTCAACTGATTTTACATCACTATTTGTTGAGCCTGTAAATAATCAAACCTGTTTATATTTATTTTCTAGTGATTTAATCTGATCAGTGAAGTCTAAGCCAGTTTCATTTGCCATCTTCTGGACCTGCAGCAAATAAAAAACAGTAGTTAAGGAACCAGAGATGAATCTCACAACCAAACATTCAAATTCCCCAAGCACGAAGTGAATTACATCAATTATCTTCTTCTCTAAATCAACAAGTGGTTTCTCAAAATCCAAAGTAACAGGTTTTGGCTTGTCTTTTAAAGGCTTCAAAGGTGAAAGATGAGTGAGGACTCCGCCCTTCACATTTGGATCTGGATTGTCAGGCCAAGGATATTCATGCTTCTTCACTTTCCTAATCTTGGCAATCACTGAAAAATCCCTCGTTTTTGAGCTGAATCTTGCTTTCCCCAGGGTACTCAAAGGGATGCCACTAACTCCATTACTGGAGCTCCGAAGAAGATCCGAAGCTGAAGTTCCAGTGAGTGCAGCTGGAGAATGAGATACAGAAGACATTCTCCTAACCTGACAATTACTAGCTCCAAATTTAACAACAAAATCTGCCAATTGGATTTTCAAATTTCCAAATAAAGCTGCAGGAGCAATTGAATCTGCAAAAAGAAAAACACAGTAATCTCTTAGAAACAAGATAAAAAAAAATGCACGCTTTCCATGTTCAGTAATGCTTCATTTGGTTACTAAAGCAACAGGTAAAATAAAAGAATAAACAAATCAAGTACAATGACAACAGTTCAAAGTCAGCTGAGCTCAGTTCCGCACGTTTTTGGAGCAAAAAACAATATTTCAACCAATCATATCCTATTTCTTCACCATTTTCTCAGGTACAAACAAAAATGGTAAAGAAAGAGAAAATTTCCAGGGAAAAATGAAATCAGGAAGTGAAAATAGAAGAAAATTACCAGAAACTGACAGTGAAATTGGGATCTCAGAGGACGAAGCAGCAATTGGACAGAATAGATTATGATCTAAAAGAGGGAAGGGGAACGAAGAGATTGCAGAAACCGATGGAGAAGGAGAAACATTATTTAAGCGAAAATAAGGGAGAAGCGAAGCATCGGGGAGATCGTCAGAGAAGGTTGTCGATACTTCTTATGCGAGGACTAGGAGAGGAGGCGAGGAGAGCAGAGGGACTTGCGTTTGTAATGAGCTAGCTTTTTTCGGTTTGGCCGTTAAATACCAAAGCTGGTTTTTTCTTTTAGAAATTTACTATTTAATCTTTTAACTATTAAAATATTTTTATTTTTTTTAATTAACAAAATAATTTTTTTATCTTCTATTTTATTAAAAATAAATAAAAAATAAAAAAAAATTTAAAATTCAAATTTACTCTCAATAAATTTCTATTTTTTCCATCTCCTTTTTCTCAACGATCTCACCAACTCAAAATCAACTCTTCAATTCTCTCACTACCATTCTCCCTCTCTTCCTCCAAATCTTAATTTTAATCTCAATTTCAGGTCCTTTATCCTAAAATGTTAAGAAATTGGATTAATTTCACAACATTTCTATAGCTGCAAGCCTTTTTAGGAACGGATAAAATGAGATAAAAATTGGATTGAAACCCCTAATGTCAATAAGCCTTTGATAAGCTTAAACGAAATCTTATCAATTTTCTAATTCTCATGCCTCCCATCACATTGAGGGTCATCCTTGTTTATGTGTCTACGATTTAAAATGTTAGATATATACTTGCACGATGTGATTTATTTTAAATTTTTTAATTCAGAATAAAAAATAAAAGATTTTCATCTATCTCTATCGATCGATATTAGATTCATCTTATTAATGTTATTATAAATTCACTCGATTCCTAATTCAAATGCTTGGCAAAGTCGGGACACAGCCACGGTCGTTTCTTCATCCTGACCTCCCTTCGACTTACCTTTGTTCGAAGAAGAAAAATCTATGAAAATAATATTATAAAATAATATTTAGAAATTAAACTCACTTCACATTTTTAATAATATTAATTATAATTTTTGATATTTTAAATTATAAAAAATAATATTTTATTATTAAAAAATAATATTATATTAAATTATAATTTATTTGACTCTTAATAAAAATATAAAGATTTAATTAATTTAAATTTTTAAATTGAACTTATTTAATCCATAAATTAACCCTTAAATAAAATAAAAGTATAAGAATTTAATTAGACTTATTTTTATTTTTATTTTTTTATTACTACTATTTCGGATTTAATTATTTATATTTTTTTTCTTTTCAAGTCTTTGATATATTGCCATCCTTTCACGCCAATTTTCCAACAATGTTTCATATGCTGTGGAAAGAAAATTTGAACCCTTTCAAAATTTAAATTTCATGAATAAATAAGAAAGAGGGAAAAAAAAGCAATTGAAGAACTAAAATTCATGTGTACATAGAGAGAATACCGAAGTAATAGAAATAAACAGATCACAAATTAATAATTACTTTCAAAGTCAAAAATCTTGATTGCAACAATCATAGAGGGAATACATGGAGCCCAATGAACCATAGCATTTTACACTTTGTCCAATTACTACTCTGATCCACATGGATTCTTCTACTTCTCCATTACTCTCAAAGGTAAAGGAGAGATTCAAAATTTTAGCAAATTACATGGAATGAGACTATCATAGCTTTTCTGTAGAACTACTTTCCTTAGTTGAGAAGAAAATAAATGATTCATATGAAAGATAGAGATGGAAAGAAAGGAGTGAAAGAAAAAAAAAGTAGAATTGATATTGATGAGAGAGACGGTGTTATTTATATCTTAATACTGTTAGGAGTGCAAGCAAAGTTTAGGACAATCAAAATCGATCTTGATTTTGCGTGGCAAAAAAAATGAGAAGTTGAAAGAAAATAATTCAAAAAAGCTATTGTAGAAAAGAGAGATTAGATTTTGATTTTGAGAACATCAATTTAAGTTTTAGTTATAAATATTTTAAATAGGGGTAATTTTATTAATTTGCACATATCAAACGGTTGATTTGAACGAAATGACAGGCCATTTTGGATATAATCATTTATTAAAATTAAAGTATTTGATTCTAAAAATATATAAAAAAAATCTATTAATTCTATTATTTTTCGGTGATTAGAAAGTAATTTTTATATTTATTTTTGTTAACAAAAACTTGTGGTATGAAATTTAGTATTGAAAAATTTAATAGTTATTTTTTATTAATAAATAAATTAAAATATCTCTAATATTTTTTAAAAATTTATTAATTAATCATTTCGTATATTTTAATTATTAAATATTATTAAAAAATTTAAAATAATTTTAATATAAATAGATTAATTAATAAATATTTTTTAAAATTAAAAGATTAATTTATAAGTGTTCTCATATTATAAATTAAATTGTATAATATTTAATAATTAAATTTAATATAATGATTAATTATGATAATTTTTTAAAATTTTAAAGATATTTTAATATATTTTTAAAATTAAATAATGAATAACTTTTTCATATTAATCTCTCAATTTTCAGATGAATAATATATTTCTAGTTCTTCAATCAAGTAAAGCTAAACATTTTTATCAAAGTAATTGTTGATATATGAAAAGGTAAAAATATTTTATGCCTAATTAGTTCGAGCAACACAATAATTCAATTTTTAAGATTTTAGATTATAAGTATTTAATTTTTATAATTTTAAAAACACAACTATTTAATTCTATATCCATGAAAATGACTCAACAATTAATGTATTTTTAAAATAAATGAACAAATAAATAATTAAGTTCAGTAAACTTTATATCACGTGGGTAGCCCGTGACGCGAGTGTTATCGGCTCGATCGCTTCGATTATCCCCTCTTCTGGCTCTACTCCACGCCAACCGCCCGCCAAAATGGTTTCATTTATTATTTTTTTTTTTCCTTTTCATTGCCTGCCTTCAATGCCTATTCTGTTTTTTTAGGAAAGTTTTTTTTTTTCTCTAGTCTATAATTTTTAAGGATAAATTAGTGTAGGATTCTTGAATTTTAAAAAAATTAATTAATTAACTATTATAATTTTTAGAAAGAATTAAAATATTTTTTATTATCATAAAAAATAATAATTTAATCCTTTTATTAGCAATTCTAATATACTAAACTAAATTTGACATTTTTCTTTTGTTAATTGTCAAACGTGTTGGTTAATGTTAGGTAATGTGAAGATGACATTTTTGGCTTTAATCATTTATCAAAAAAAATGAAATTACACTTGAATTTAACTATTTTTATTTTATAATAAAGTAAAGTTCAGGTTTTTTTCTAATTAATAAAAATTAGAAAATTTCACTTGAATTTAACTATTTTTCTTTTAATACAGTAAAGTTCAGTTTTTTTTCTAATTAATAAAAATTAGACTTAGATGCTCTCATCCTCACAATAATTTTATTATAAAAACGAATGGACATTATAGTAAACCGAAACCGCCTGATACCACCAATCAGATTCGGATTCAGACATTCAGACCCATCTCCGATGGTGAACTGTCCAATGGTTCAATTAGAATCAGAAAAACGTATAAAAATTTCCGTTGCCGGGATTTGAACCCGGGTCTCTCGGGTGAGAGCCGAGTATCCTAACCAACTAGACTACAACGGAATGGACATTCAATGTGTCCATCGTTCGTATAATTGTAGTAGCCCTCCCTCTCGATTTCTTAATTCTGACAAGTGTGTTTACTGGTTTAAGATCTGATTACTCCGCCTTCTCTCCATTTTCTCAGCTGCCAAGCAGAAGCAAATAGGTACTCATGAAACAGTAATTTGAAATAAGAATTTGCAATATTGTACTCTTAGACTATGTTAGTATGATGTAATTGAAAATGTAATGCAATCGTTATCATATTGTAATTTTGATTAATTTAATAATTAAAAAGATTATGTAATGAATTGATAATTACATAATATATTAATTATTATTTTTTATAAATTCAACTATTTAATAAATTATAATTTTGCACGCACAGTCTTAATCTAATAATAAGTATATCTGAATAAATTTGAGAGATTTTAGGTTCTATTCCTTCAATTCACGATCCTATTTCAAAAAAAAATTTATAATTATAATTTAAATATTTAATAGATTAATCTCAAATAATACAATATTGCTGCACAAACTTAAGGAATACAAAGATAAAATTATATTTTGATTAAAAAAAAAGATAAAATTATATTATAATGTAATAAATGATTTAATATAATGTATTGCAATTATCATTATATTACCATATTTGATTAGAATATACGCAAGGAATTTTTTTTAATATTAAATTAATAAATGATTGTGATAATTGATTATGTCAATAGTTAGTTGGTAAAGTAATGGTGGTGGTAGAAGCGCCGACAATAATGGTAATAATAATAACAACTCTGATAAAGAAGATAGTGGTCATGGTAATACTAATAGTAGTGACTAAATAGTAAAGGTGGTAATTAACAATAAATTAAAATAAATAGTTATAATTACGTTCATTTAGGCATACAATAATTATTAATTAAATATAAATTAATCATATAATTGATAAAAAAATAAAAAATAATCTATTTTCCTTGCTGACATTACTTGAAATTTTATTAATTGCACTTTATATTTTCATAAAATGATAAATTACCCTTATCTAATATTGTCACTTATAATATAGAGCACATATGGTAAAATTTAAAATATGATCAGTTATATGTGTAATTATTTTCTTTTACTTTTTCATATAAATTATCAATAATATTAATAGTATTGTTTAATTTTTATTATTTGTGTAAGTTCAGATACTTAATGATACAGCCAAAAATAAAATTGAATTACAATTGATCAATTTGTAAAAGAGAAAATATAAGGTGTTCAGTGTAAAAGAGAAGATATAAGGTATTCGGCGTTTATAAACAGTCACTTCGACGCTCAAGTATATAAATTGATATAATAGACAATGTAATAGGTTGCTTTCAGCTTAAAATAAGTATGGAAAAATGTGTATCTTAAACTATGTGCACATATACTTTTACACTATAAAAAGATGGAATTGATTATCGAATTTCTTAAAAATTCGACTGGTACCGACTAATAAATAGGGAATCCTGCATTTACAGGTCTAATGGGAATTTGTTAGATTATATCCGCTAACGGTAACTATTCATGAACACTCGATCTGCTCAGAAGAGGTCAAGTCTTGGTGAAACACTGAGTATTACGATGTCCTGTCTTCTTTTTTATGGGTGAGACCTCTGCGATCGCGTATCAAACTATTAGACTCTTGCCATGTAGTTTTGTCCTATGGTGGCAGGTTATGACTTATTTTGGGCGATTATTATATTGTATTAGAAGTTTTCCCACTGGTCTTTAACTCTTTAGATTCAAAGTTTACAATTGCCTTCATGATCTTGGGCACGAGGCACATTCAAATTGGCACATTCGGATTAGCTCTTCATGTTCGCGGCTCTTCGCTTGTTCCTAGATATAAATGATGAATATTTTGCTTCTCGAGCTGCATTTATACCTGCCACTGAAATCGTAGTATAAAAATTCTTCTTCTCCTCCAATTACTACTTTTGCTCACAACTTGACTTCTGCACTCTGAGAAAGACTCGACCACCCAGACTTCTACTACCACTTTTGCTTAAGGTATTTCTTTGTTTCTATTCCCAATATGAATATCTCCTCTACGTCTCCTTTTGGTGGAAGCTCCGCTTCAGGATCTTCTTCCGGTGGATCCATCTGTGCTCTAGTTCCTATCATTTCGCTGAAGGCAGTCCATGACAATGATAACCTCCTGGTGAATGACACCCTATCTGTGTTAATAGAAAAGGACGTGGATCGTCTGTACAACCACTACCAGATCTCCCAAGAACTCTTCTGGGTTCATGCTCCCAACCCGCGCATTCATATGGACGATCAAATCCTTACAGAGAACACAATCATAGTTTACGAAAAACAATTGAAGGTGGGTCTTCGGTTTTCCATAGACCCCTTCTTCATTGAGGTCATTCCATTTCCATAAGCTTGTGGTCGTCCAACTTCATCCCAACAGTTGGAGGATTCTGGTGGCTTTCTACTTCCTATGTTTTAACAATAACATTAAGATGAGTGTTACGCTCTTCTCCCAGCTATATCAACTGGGTACCGAGGAATTATGGTCCTTCACCATAAAGAAGCACCAGACTCTCTTTAACTAGATACTCTCTTCCCTTAAGTACTAGAAAACTAAGTTTTTTACCCTGTGTCATAGAGTATTCGTGGGTTTTGGACGGCTTCAGACCGACTGGAATCTTCATGTGGAGTTTAGGAAGGATGGGGTTCAGTCACGACGGGATGAGGAAAAGGCTTTGGACTTTCTCCAGAGGATAGCTTTGACCTAAAGGGTAGATATCAATGTGGCGATGAGGAACGCTGTTTTGTTCTGGTAGAGCCATTTTCAGGTGGAACAGGCACGGGCTTCTCATCCGCCCAGTTTTCAAAGCCCTTAGGCAAACACTTTCCACTCTATAGAGTAGGATATTTTTTCTTTCCAACTTCCTTTGTTTTTAAAACTACCTTACTTACTTACTTTTTGGTCTGTGTAGGCATGACTAGAAAGAAAAATAAATTCACCGACGTAGCACGTATTGCTCGCCAAGGCAAAGCTACTGCTGGAGCAATTGGCCCACCTCTTAGACGAGCTTGCCCGACAGAGGAGATCATTATGCTTCCTCCTCCCCTTCCTCCACCTGCAACTGAGGAACTAGCCTGTAATACCCGGCTAGATGCCGGCATCGGAATTCTGACTTTCCAGCGGAATCTTCGTTGGAATCTGGAATTCGAGGATGTTGGAGGTTCTGTGAAGGGCAAGAGAAAGGGTTTCAAACTGTTTTTAAGTGTTTTATGGTTTTGAATGCAAAGGAATTGGGTTTTGAAAGGAAAAGACCAAGGGGACAAAGTGCAGGTTCGACCGCCGAAGGATAAGTTCGGCCGCCGAACATTGCCTGGTTTCGCCCGTCGAAGGAGAAGTTCGACTGCCGAACGTTGCATGGTTTTGCATGCAGCTTAGGCCGCCGAAGGAGAGGCGGTTTGGCCACCTATAAAAGCCCCGTTGACCGGAAATGGAGTGTGTTTCACTCTCTTTTCGTGCAAGGGTAGGTTCTTGCTCCCCTTGGGGTGTTTTCATGATGTTTCTTCAAATCTTTTAAGGTTTTCATGAATTTTCTCCTTGTTTTGAAGAGTTGTGAGCTTTGAGCAAGATTTTGAAGCTTGGAGACTTGTGGAGCTTGGATCTCCATATCTTCACGTTTGGGGTCACACCAACTCTTGTTCTTCAAGAGATAAGTGTAGATCCTTCGTTTTTATGAAGTTTTAAGTGAGTTTTATGAAGGGTTTTGGGGGTTTTGATGCATGAGTTGCATGGTTGTGCATAAGAGGGTTTATGGCCCCTTTATGCCTATGTATGCTTGTTGTTGTTGTTTGTTGGAGTTTAAGCTTGTTTTAAGCTCCTATATGCTTATTGTATGAGTTATGCATGTTTTTGAGAGGTTGGATGCATGTTTTGGGTGTTGGAAGGTTTGGGAGGCTTGTTTGTGCAGGAGGCTGAGTTCTGGATGAACTCAGGTTCGGCCGCCGAACATGCCTTTGACTGCTTGGTTTGGCCGCCTAACCTTGCCCCCAAAAGTTGAGTTTTGGATCTAGAGCAGACATTCGGCCGCCAAAGGAAGGTTCGGCCGCCGAAGGAAGGTTCGGCCGCCGAAGGAAGGTTCGGCCGCAGAAGATGCCTGACTTTTGAATCTGGAGAGGGGGTTTGGCTGCCGAAAGTGCCCCCGAACCTGCTTGGCTTTCGGCTCTGGAAGGGACCTTTGGCCCCCGAAAGTGCCCTGTCCAGCTTTTCTTTGCTTGTTTTCCATGCATGCTTGAGGATGTTTTAGGGGGTTTTTGGGGAGGTGTTTATGAGTTGTTTCGAGTGTGTTTGGCACCTCATTCGAGTCCACCTGTGTAGGATCGGACCCGAGGGACCGAGGAAGCCGTCAGTATTAGCTGTTGCAGAGTCAGTCCAGCGTCTGCCAGAGGTGAGTGGAACTAAACTTAATATTTTCAATATGAGAAATTAAATGCTTTGAGCATGTTTCATGCATCATGAGTATATGTCATAGGTTGATTGCACTAGTGTCACGAATATGATGCATTGCATTATTTACTGTTGATATGGATGGACCAAGGCGACCTCAATAGCCCACGATCTGTTAAGTAAGGAAAGTCCTGTGTGAGCTCCCTGGGGGGGCCGGGTGCTGACAGAGGGAGTTTTGAGGTCATGTCCAATCCGAGATGTGAAATGTTTGTGTAGTGACGCATTTCATGAAAGCATGTAATTAATGAACTGTTTTCATTGTTTCTACTCATTGGGCTTTTTAGCTCACCCCTCTCCCCTAACCCCAGTTTTGCAGGGCCAGAGTTAGCTATGGGAAGTCAGAGTCATCAGAGTTATGAGTATGAGTTGGCTGAGGTTTTGGTTATGTAATAGAGTAGTGGACATGATGTAAATTAAAGGATGAATATGTAATGTAATGTCTAGAGATATAATGTCCAGTAATGGATAGAGTTGTGCTTTGCCCTAGTGTATGATTTATCCCTTGTTATGCATGATCCTGTTTTATGTTTCTTGATGAGAAATGTGTGGAACCAAGGCTGACTTGTGATATGCTGACCCTATGAGAGTGGGTTCTATGTGTTCAGACATAGTGCATGCAGGTCAAGCTTGGTATATGGAAGGAAAGTGTTTTCAGTCTTTATGTTTATGTTTTAATCATGTATGGGATTTATCAGGTACACAGAGTTCAGGATAGGCTTTGTAACAGCCCGGAAACCGGTACCCCTCCAGTAACGGCCCGACCTGCTCGGCACTAGAATCCAGATCGGCTTAAGGCCGCCGGGACCCGTAGTAAGCCTCTATACATCCTGAACTCTAGGTATAATCCCGTGCATGATCAAGCTTTTCATAAAACTTAAGGCTTTCCATATCCCAGGCTTACCCTGAGTATGGCCTAAAACTGAAAACTGTTCTTATAACTTTACCAAGCTTAACTTTGTGCATGCTCTTGCTCATACCTTATCCCCACTCTGGAGTCCATAAAGGCTACTCCAATGGAGAATCATTAAGCTTGGCCAACATGAAAACGTTTCATAAAAACCATGCCTGCTTTGGGTCAAGGGATTGGAACCCTTTCTTCCCTCACGGGCCATTCAAAACTCATAACATTAAAACATTTTCTTAAGATCATGCAAAACAAAAAGGGATTAACCAACACTAGGCAAAGCACAATTCTATACATCTCATGCTACAACACATCATCACATAACATACATTGGGCATAAAACCCACATAAACCCTTAACATGCATATCTACCCATTCCAACATAAAACCTTCATAAAACTTACTTAAAACTTCATGAAAACTCAAGGGAAACAAAGATCTACACTTACCTCTTGAAGATCGAGGGTTTGTGCGATCCCTAACTCGGAGGTGTGGAGAATCCAAGCTCCAAAAGCTCCAAGCTCCCAAAACTTCTACTTTAGCTTCAAAACTTCAAACCAAGGGTAGATCTTATGAAAACTTGAAGGATTTTGAAGAGAAGACACACAAGCAACCAAGGGAGGGCAGAAACTCACCTGAGTTCGAGAATGGGGAGAAAACTCGCCCATTTCCGATCTGAGGGCCTTATATAGGTGGCCTGGTCATCAACCTTCGGCAGCCTAACGTGCCCCCTAAACTCATGCATGTTCGGCGGCCGAACCTCACTTTCGGCGGCCGAACCTTGGCTTGCTCCCACAAGACTTTCGGAGGCCAAAGGCGCTCCCGAAGCCTTCACATGTTCGGCGGCCGAACTTCACTTTCGGCGGCCGAACCTGGCAAACGCCTCCTTGGTCTTTTCTCTTCAAAAACTCAACTCTTTTCTATTTAAAACCATAAAATACTTAAAAACATTTTAGAAAACCTTTTCCTTTACCCTTGCTCTACCCCCCAAAGAGGATCCGACACCCGAGATTCCACCGGACGGTAGGAATTCCGATGTCTGAACGAGCGGGGTCTTACATTCTTCCCCCCTTACAGAACATTCGTCCCCGAATGTTCAAACAAAAGCACAAACAAACAATCAAAACCTCAAACTTGCGCTTGAACGCCACAAGCTTCTGCTGCGCTACTCTGATCCTTCTCTCTTCTTTCTTCACTGATCTTACTCTTCTCTTCTGCTTTCTATTCTACTCTCACTTTTCTCTGCTATACTCTTACTCTCTGCAGGTACCATCCCGTAAGGAAAGAGAAATGGTTCTGGTACCAAGTACCACCTCTAAACCAAACTCTACCTTCCAGACCGATGGTAAACCTGACACTAGCCTGGAATCTCTGAACACTCGCTCTATCTATGGCACCAGGGCTGGTTCCTAGACCTGCCTGCTGCCATCTCAAACTCAACTAAAACTCTCTACTAACCATTCCTATACACTCTACGAGCCTGACAGCTGACATCAACCTTCTAGGCATCCTACACGGTCCTCTCTGAATCCTAGCGCCGAGCAGGTCGGGCCGTTACTAGAGGGGTACCGGTTTCCGGGCTGTTACAGTTAACTGTAACAGCCCGGAAACCGGTACCCCTCTTGTAACGGCCCCAAACTGCTCGGCACTAGGATCCAGATCGGCTTAAGGCCGCCGGGACCCGTAGTAAGCCTCTATACATCCTGAACTCTAGGTATAATCCCGTGCATGATCAAGCTTTTCATAAAACTTAAGGCTTTCCATATCCCAGGCTTACCCTGAGTATGGCCTAAAACTGAAAACTGTTCTTATAACTTTACCAAGCTTAACTTTGTGCATGCTCTTGCTCATACCTTATCCCCACTCTGGAGTCCATAAAGGCTACTCCAATGGAGAATCATTAAGCTTGGCCAACATGAAAACGTTTCATAAAAACCATGCCTGCTTTGGGTCAAGGGATTGGAACCCTTTCTTCCCTCACGGGCCATTCAAAACTCATAACATTAAAACATTTTCTTAAGATCATGCAAAACAAAAAGGGATTAACCAACACTAGGCAAAGCACAATTCTATACATCTCATGCTACAACACATCATCACATAACATACATTGGGCATAAAACCCACATAAACCCTTAACATGCATATCTACCCATTCCAACATAAAACCTTCATAAAACTTACTTAAAACTTCATGAAAACTCAAGGGAAACAAAGATCTACACTTACCTCTTGAAGATCGAGGGTTTGTGCGATCCCTAACTCGGAGGTGTGGAGAATCCAAGCTCCAAAAGCTCCAAGCTCCCAAAACTTCTACTTTAGCTTCAAAACTTCAAACCAAGGGTAGATCTTATGAAAACTTGAAGGATTTTGAAGAGAAGACACACAAGCAACCAAGGGAGGGCAGAAACTCACCTGAGTTCGAGAATGGGGAGAAAACTCGCCCATTTCCGATCTGAGGGCCTTATATAGGTGGCCTGGTCATCAACCTTCGGCAGCCTAACGTGCCCCCTAAACTCATGCATGTTCGGCGGCCGAACCTCACTTTCGGCGGCCGAACCTCACTTTCGGCGGCCGAACCTTGGCTTGCTCCCACAAGACTTTCGGAGGCCAAAGGCGCTCCCGAAGCCTTCACATGTTCGGCGGCCGAACTTCACTTTCGGCGGCCGAACCTGGCAAACGCCTCCTTGGTCTTTTCTCTTCAAAAACTCAACTCTTTTCTATTTAAAACCATAAAATACTTAAAAACATTTTAGAAAACCTTTTCCTTTACCCTTGCTCTACCCCCCAAAGAGGATCCGACACCCGAGATTCCACCGGACGGTAGGAATTCCGATGTCTGAACGAGCGGGGTCTTACAGGCTTGCTACGAGTCCCGGCGGCCTTAAGCCGATCTGGATCCTAGCGCCGGTAGCGGTCCGGTTTCCGGGTCGTTACATAGCCAGTCTTCTTCACGGTGTACTCTTGTAATAGTCCCCCTCCAAGCTGACCATCATAGGAGGAGGTTGGAATTGGAGCAGAATGGTCTCGAGGTATCCAACATTTGGCATCGGTACTGACTTGGACGATCTCACTTCTTGAGGAATCCCGATTGTCGGTCCTCATCGCAAAGAATGTCTTGAGGCCTGGGGATTGCCACCTCCTGAATGAGATCGAGATAGATGATCTCTATGACAACATCATCCACTTTCGGATGGAAAGTGCCCTCTGTGCTTACATGGCCAAAGAGCGTAACAAGACTTTGAGGCGAGAGTTCGGGGCACAGGAAATGGATAAAAATCTCCTGCAGGAGGAGTGCTCGAGACTGAAGGCTCGAGTAGAGGAGGTGGAGACCACAATTAAAGAAATTTTGGAGTTTGTTGACAAGCTCCAAGTGGACTTGAATGAGGCCAACACTTCAAAGCTTACCCTTGAGGTTCGTGCTAAAACTGCCGAGGACCAAGTGCCTATCCTTCAATGCCAAGTCTGGTAGCTACAGTCTCAAACTGAGGAGAATTGGGCCACCTTTGATAGGATTGCTGAGATGAAAGCGAATTTCAAGAGACAGTGGCCAAGAGAGGGAAGATGTTCGTTGAAGGTTAAGACTTAATCATGAAGGAGCTGGTAAAACGCTTTCCTACGGAGGACTTCACTTGGATTAATGACATCTTTATAGAGGAGAAGGACGAGTAGACTGAAGAAAACCCCACTGACTAGGTCTCTGCTGAAAATATATTAGATGTAGACACATAAATGTAATAGAGGCTCGGGAGGGGGAGACCGAAGGTGTTCCTCCTCTTTTGTAATTTCCTTTCATAGTAAAAAATTCATTTCTGTTATCTATTTGTCTTTGTATTTTTTATGCTCAATACTCGACCAAATGGCGAACACTCATCTGACTGCTCTTAGATTAATTATCAATCTGACGTATAGGCCTTAAATGCCTTATAAAAATCATTAATTGGGACTAGCACCCGATCATCAGCCTGGCGATTATTATTTATGAGTGAGTACTGAACATTGATGGGCGGCTCGAGAAACAACACAAATTAATATTTATGGGCAGAGCAGGCAAAGCGACGCAAGTATGGAAGACCAATCTAAACAGGCCATGTATCCCAAATCATGAAGACAATTGTCACTTTCAAATATAAAGAATCAAAGACTAGTAGGACACTTTTAATATTGCACAACAATCACCAGTAAGTCATGAGCTATCATATAAAATAGAGTCACGTGGCAAAAGTCTGATATGCAGATATGCGGTCCTACCTATAGAAAAAGAGACCCGAACACCGTAGCATCCAGTTTTTCCAAAAGACTCGCCCTCTCCTGAATAGATTGATTCTTCATATAAAGTTACTATTAGCAGATATAATTTGGCAAATCCCTGCTTACGCTTATAATCACGGGATCCCCTACCAATTATCAGAAGATGTCGTAATTTACTCCATTTTCTTACAGTATAAAAGCTAATGATTATAAAAATCAAGATATACAATTCTTACAGAACTACTATTGAGTTCAAAGCATTACATTACATTCACAATTTTCTTCAATTTACTAATTTAGGCATCAGAGTGGTTGCCGTAGGCATCAACCACCTCATATTCTCTTTCTTGCATATTGACCAATTACGGCACAAATTTGTTTCAGCCACATCAGTAACTACTCACTTCGAATTTTGTCTAAATAGTACCTAAAATTTGAAAATAACTAAGTGGGACAGTTTCTATCAATGCATCAACCATTTCTTTATCCTACATGTTATAATGAGAACCAATAATTTTTTACAAATTATAATTCAACCATATAATATATTAAAATAAATTTTCACAACATTCTTATTTTAGTTTTTACACTTTTTTTTCATATATATTTTTTAAACTCTTTCCTTTATAAACTTGTCTATTAGTACTTTTAGTATGATGTAAATAGTTGTATTTTATTAATATTTTGACAAACAAGTATTGGAATAAATAAAATAAATAATATAAAAATTTATATGTGCTAACATAAAAATTAATATATTTTTAAATAAATAATCAAATTTAATTAAAAAAAATAAAGCATATAATGAGAGAAAAAATAAGAGTAAAAAAATCAATATAATTTAATTAAAAAAATATATTTTAATAAATTTAATATGAATTACACTCCAAGGCTTAGTCTGGTGGAAAGTGTATTCTGTAGCCTGTCTAAGGTTGGACTCCCCCAACTTCCTATTTTTTTTTTTTAAAAAAAAAAATAAATTTAATATGAATTGGTGAGATTAGAGGGTTATGAGAGGTTGAAAAGTGAGAGAAAGTAGAGGGAGGATCCTGCTTAAATAATCAGCTTCCCCATTAAAAAATCAAGGCCTGACCTGCTGCCTTGATTTAAAAAAATTATAAAAAATTTGTTGTTAAAAGCTAGCCAGGCAATGATTTTTTTTAATAATAAAAAAAAAGATATAGTGCACTTCAGAAAAACACCATGTTTGGGTTCTAACCGCCTACTTGATAAATTTGTTCGTCTCACCCCTATTATCCAAATATATTTTTTTGGTACTAAAAAGCTATAAACCCCATTTTATGATTTGTTTGCTTGTCCGATTATTAGACATATTTGAAGGAAAAGAAGGAAAATTTGGAAGAAAGGAAAGAAAATTAGTGGATTTTGGGAGTTAGGAATACATGGTTGGATAAAAATTGATTAATTTGATGGATGATCGACAACCAATTTGAATTTGAAAATTATCCTTAATTTCTCTTGATACTTAGTGGATTATTAAATGCCTTATAGTATTTTGCCACCTTAGCTTTGTTTTATATCTGGGTAATGTGATACCATAATAGTTTCAAGAGCATTTATGCTTTTCTGTAATTCTTATTCTACTTCCTGTTCTGAACAGATAGTCAAATTTGCTTCTTTTAGGCGTTTGGAACTAGAACTGTTGAGAAAAACACTGTTTTAAAGGATGAGTTGTTGTGAAACGGCCAAAATCCCATCCCAAAACGTCTTTCTTCCAGTTTCGGAGCATGCACAGATTGACCCAGTTCTGGAAAATGCATTTATTTGTCATTTGGATGATCATTGGTTCTGCATAAGGAAAGTGAATGGGGTGTGATAGAACTTTAGCAATCTCTGTGCTGCTCCACAGCACCTGTCAAAGTTTCACCTTGCTGTCTATCTTGATTCTCTTAAGAGCTCCGGTTGGATCATTTTCTTGGTGCAGGAAACTTCCCAAAAGAGTTTCTTATCTTATCATCTGAAGCTTCTAATTGTTATGGGCAGTGGTTATCTCATTAAGATGCCGTGAGGATTACCAAATACTGCAACTCTATTTTGGGTTCTCAGATATCAATTCATCTCAACAACATTCGGACCCAGCTGAAGACATGCTTATAGAATTTGAAGATGAAGATAATAGCTGCCAGATTCTTCCCAAGGAAAGGCTAGTGAAGAAGGGGAAGAAAAAATTGCACAGTAAGAAACGCTCTTTTGAAATGATATTTTGCTGGTTGTTACGCTGATCCGTGTCAGCTGGGCTGCTTAGCCAACATCCTTGGCCATTGTAGTTTCTGATCATATGTTACCCAAATTGACATCATAAAATCTAAGAAACAACCTCCCTCAACTATGATTCTCATTCTTTTAGCTTTCAGAAATATCTTTGTTCAGTAAACCCATTTCATCCTTCTTTGGTTTGCCTTGCAAAGATGGTTTGCTTGACTTTGCGACTTTATAAAAGAAGATGATTTAATCAAAATCCTAAAAATAATTACACATAAAATTGCTCTTTTCTGTTCAATCCTGTTGAATATTGATTAGTCAGATATACTCTCTCTCTCTCTTCTGTTCAGACAGTCGCCGAGACAGAGTCATTACCCATGAGGGAATGTCGTTGTTTCTCACTATAAGTATTAGAAAATATTATTACATTTACGTATTTATTTTTATTTCTTTGGATGGCAAAAAACAACTGAGCTGAAAAGCTAAAAAAAGCTATGGGCGGTTTGACGCTTTTGGGCTGGAACTTGAGACCCCATCACCACCACCAACCATAGATCTTTAGGTTTTAGCATATTCATGAGACCTAGTTCTTTTGCAATACTGAGTTTGTATTTGTAGATGAAAACACTTACACAACCGATTTCTTTCTTCTTTTAGAAGATCATTCCACCGAAGCCACCTTTTCTTTTTCTTTCCTATAAATTCTTGGTGGGTTTTAGAGATCTTAACTGGGTTCGTGATCCTTCTGCGAATTTTTCCGTCTGAATGGGTTCATCGGATCGGTTATTCAACAGGCAAAGAACCGTCCATGAGATCTTTGGAGGAGGATTCGGTGAGTGAAAATTTCATCTGTCTTACCTCTCAGAAGAACATTAATTTTCAAGAATCGAAATGAAGAATTAAAATTAAAGTCTGCGATCCAATGGGGGTTTTGGGTTTTATCCATGATTGAGAATTGTTTGTTTATCTTCTTGTTTAACAGTTGCAGATGTGATACTATGGAGGCAAAAGAATGTTACTGTTGGGATATTGTTAGTAGCTCTAGCTTCTTGGGTGGTGTTTGAGAGATCGGGTTACACTCTGTTGTCACTTGTTTCTAGTGTCCTTCTCCTCCTCCTTACCACTCTCTTTTTTTGGGCCAAATCTGCTGCCATTCTTAACAGGTAATTTCCAAACAGATTTTGTTTCTTAATCATTATTCAAGTTTATATCCTTTCTCTTCAATTCTTATGCATTTGAAATACTAGAAACTGAGTATGATCAACTGCTTATCTTCAGATGTTTAGTAAATTGCATTACCCAACTTTAGCATTTTTCCCTTGAGTTTTTGAGGAACAGATCTGGGTTTTAGTAGTAGTATTTCTTATCTTCTGATATTTAGTAAATTGCATTACCCAACTTCTGACTTTTCTTTTAGTTTGTACTCAAGGATAGAATCAGCAGTAGCCAATGAATTCTTTTTATGCCCATCATAAATTGCACCATCCAATTAATTAATAAACTGAATTATTATGGTTTGCACTAGTTTGATAGTGACCTTAGATTTTATTATGGTCTAGTCATTGTCAATCCAGAGGCAGAGGATAATGTCTGTGAGTTTGTTTGGCTGTTTACTCATAAAAATTCACTCTGTAGAATTAGCTGCCTGCATTTACTGTCCTCTTTGTCTATAGCAGAGACTAATTTGAATAAAAGGGATATGCTTTCTTAATATTCTTTCCTAAGCAAATTCAGGATATCTACTCTGTATCCCTCTCTTTGTAATCCATAAATTTGCAAGAATTCAATTGAGTAAATTTTCATGTTTCGAATGAAATAACTAATTTTTTTTTTTTATTTTAAAAAATTCATTTTTAAAAGATATAGAAATTAAAATTCTTTTCTTGCAAATGACTTATTGCAAATAGTTTTTCTTGGTCTGCTTTGGTAATGCCTTGATACTTGATTGAACTTTTGCCTCCTTCCCTTGAGCAGACCTGCTCCACCTTTACCGGAGTTGCATCTCTCAGAAGAAATGGTAAATGAATTTGCAGCTTTCATCCGGACTCGTTTGAACGCTATTCTCTTAGTTTCCCAGGACATTGCCTTGGGTAAGGACACAAATTTGTTCTTTGAAGTTGCTGGATACCTGTTGCTGATATCTATTGTTGGTGGCTTAGCTGATTTTATTACTTTGGGTTACACAAGTAAGTTTGGCCTCTCCTTCATTGTTAACTTGGAAATAGATTGGAAACTCAGGGCAAAAAGGAGGTTGAATTTGTTCATTTTCCATGGTTAATGTTGATTTTATGTGTTCATATGTGACAGGTCTTGTTATTATACTTACAATTCCAGCCCTCTATGAAAGGTATGAAGATATTATTGATAAATATGTGAAGATGGTGTGCAAGAAATCACAGCAGTTGTATGTTAAGTTTAATGTAGAATGTATTCGAAAATGGATTTTGGAGAAGCAGAAACTCGGCTGATTTCTTCCTTATTATTCTTCACTTTGCCTTCTGGAATATTTTTTCTTGCTGAGAATTGCTTGGGTTGGGCATCATGTTCTTGTTGTGCTTTGGGTGGTCTATTTATTTTCCTTTCTTTTCTTGGCCTTATGAAAGACAATTACATCCATTTTTGTATCTTTGCTTATGTGTAGTTTTGCTATCATTGGTACAGAAATGTATAGGAGTTTCCACCAAAAATATTAATAGAAAGGGTGCGGATATTACAAGCTTTACCTATGAATATACGACTAACAACCATTAGATTAGATTAAAGCCCTATTCGGTAATATTAATTGTTTTAGGAGCAGATAGTTGTTCTGACAGTAGTTAGTCAAACATTATAAGAAGTGGTTTTTCATAATTCACTCTTTGAACTACTAGTTAAAACACTAAACACTACCTTTAAAATTATTGTCAAATAGAGCATGATTGTTTATATTTAAATTTATGTGCATGATATACATATTTTAGTTATCCTGAAAAATTTTCAATGTAAAAATTCGAGTTAATAATCGATGAGCTCGATCTTATATTAAATTGACACTTAAAAAACATTGGCTTTGAGAGTCACAATGTGGTGTCCTCATGTATCATGAGGGGAGGATCGCGTGAGGATTTAAGTTCTTTAGAGTCTAATGACTCCTGTCGCTCTGTTGGGGCCGAGGGGCTCCTTTAGCCTATTCCGGAAGTGGTTTTGAAGGGTAGATTCGATACTGACAGAGGGGCTTTCTTTTCAATCTACCTTGCTCTTGTTGGCTTTAAGCAGACCTGGTGAAGTGTAACAGTTTCCTGCTCCTGCTAGCTCTTGCGTGTAGCATGTGTTTGTTTGTTTGTTTTTTTTTTTTTTTTTTGTATGTTGTTTATTGCTGAATTTGGGAACGAGTGTGTCTCTTGTCTCTTTTTATCGAACGGAAGGATGCATAATCTTTTAGGTCATGAGGACAGCTACCTCTGAGGTCCTTCAGCCGGCTCTGTATTTGCCGCTTGACCTTTGAAAGAGCTTTGGCTATCGATTTTTCCACAAATCATCAAAGGTGTGTTTTCTGGGTTCTCGGGGACTCTAGTCTTTTTGTATTCTATCCTGGATATGGTCAGGATACCAAAGCTAAGTATATGGGCTTGTACTCTCCACTATACATGTATGAACTGAATTTAAGATTTATTTTTAAAGGTTATATATATAAATATAAAATTAAATCCAATTGGAATTCAAGTTAGAAACTTCAGAATCCTAAACACCGACTTTAATAACAGTAAATTAGATCTCATTTGACAATTTTTGTAACAGGAAAAAAATTAATTCATATTCTTTCTATTATTATGATATAAAAATATTTTTTATCCTCAACCCGCTGATATGATCAAAGAATATGGACTAATTATTAAACAAACCGCACCCTAATTTTATGAACTTACCCCTTTATTAATTTTTAAAATATGCATTTCTATTTCTGTGCATATATAATATTTCTTTAACATATCCCGTAAGCCATCTGATAGTATTTTAGAAAAATAAGATAACAACAAAAAATTAAAAGAATATTTTTAATACAAATGATTTTTTTTTTCATAATACTTTCGTGCTCCTTGAAAATTTCTTCAATTATAGAGTTTTAATAGAATATGATAAAAAAAATTCATTCCTTTCCTATTTTTATAATTGCATTTTATTTTTTTATAATTCGTCAATTAAATTTTATATTTTTTTATTTATTTTAATCACATCTCAATATTAGATTTTTTTATTAAAAGCTAACGGAATTGTATATTATTATCACATTAACAAAATTTAGAATACGATTGATTATAACTTAAAAATATTAGAATTTAATTGGTAAATTTTTAAAATTTAGAATGTAATTATAATTTTTTTTAAAGTTAAGATTTTTTTTTATTGTTTCTTTTAAAATTAAAATGGATAACGTTAAAAATAATTATAGTATTATTATAAATTTTTTAATTTTATCAATGATTTAGTGTATCAATTTTATTTTAATTTAATCCTTAATTAACTTATTTTTAAAAAAGTGCATCATTAATAATACCATTAAAGGTAAAAAAATGCTATTTTAAAAAACATATTAAAAAATAGTTATAATTATTTTATTATTTTATATTTTTAAAAATAAATTATATAAGATATAATTTTAAATTAATTTTTTATTTCACATTATAAAGGATAATTAATATATATTGTTGGTCACACTTTTTTTAACTATAATAATAATTAGTATAAATTAAAAAAAGATGTGAATTAATTTTGAATTAAATTAAAATAAATTAATATATTAAATTAAAAAAATTATAATAGTAATATAAAATATTTTTTTAATATATTTTTAAGAAAAATAATAAAAAAATTTTGTGACAATAACGTGTTAGATTTTTTATTAGAGATTAACAAAGTTTAATTCACAAACCATAAAAAATTGAAAGTGAAATTATACAAATAGAAAAAGGATGTTTTTTTCTCAACCATTAACTCCAAAAGAAAAACATGCATAGCAATTTTATCATTGTTATTTATGAGGGGTAAAATATGTTTATAAATTTCAAGCTTTTTTTTAAATAAAAAAAGGAATTAGATTCAAACACAGCCCAATAAAAGTAACGCCTCTAAGGTACAGGCCCACCTGGGCGAGTTGTAATTGCGCTCATGGAGCCTCCAGGCTGTGCCACCTTTTTTTTTTTTTTTTTTTTTCCAATTTTTAAAAAATTGGCATCATTCTTTTGAAAAAATTATTGATATAAATGTAGAAATGTCAATAAGGACAAAATTAGGAATAGGAGGGCAGGGTCGTGACATCAACTTTTAAAAGTTATGTTCTTTTCTCATATATTTTACATAATTTATCAACATGTTCTCTAAATTTTTTTCAGATACAAAAAAAAAAAAGAAAAACAGAAAAGTGCTTTTTTCAAGTGTTCTCACGTCCGCATCTAGCACCTGATTATTCATCCAAATGAATTAAATAATAAGATTATCCTAATTCTGTAGTCCAATATAACCCTCCCGATCCCATATTCAGGTCTTCCACAGCCCTCTTATCTGAGCTAATACTATCTTTACCACTACTGATTTTTATCATCATCCATTAAATATCTGCATATGCCCCTACAACACAACACAACTATCCATAAACCCACAAAAAAAGCAAAAAAATTAAAAGGAGAGACAAATTAAGAAGGCAGCAAAGTAAAGCCAATAAGTAGTCTAACTGCCAAAAACGAGAAGAACAAGAAAGACAGGTCGATAAAATAAGTCCACTACAAAAAATATATATTGTACTAGAGCAAAAGTTAACAGAGATTCTCTACTCCTGGCCGCTTCCAAAGCCATCTCGGTTCTCATGCTGCCACCCAAAACCTTGTCCTTCATGACCAATATCACTAGAATAGTACTTGGATCGTTTAGGCTGAGATGAGTGAAGCATGGGAGGTGGAGGGGGAGGTGGTGGTGGGTATTGAAATGGTTGTGGGGCCAGTATGCCTTTGCCATCCCTGGAATCCATAGCACCACCCTGCACAGCTTCCATCCCCTTGTTGCCTGAGGGTGGGGTTGGAGGAATCATCGGCATGACTCCTGGATTCCGTCCGTAATCACCTTGATAATATGCAATGTTTCCACGAGAATCTGACAGGTTTGGAAAACCATCTGGAATTGCCTGACCCCCTGGTGTTGCTCCAGAGTTCCACGGCTGTGGATAGTTTGCCATGAAATTAGCTCCTGCTGGACCTGGGGGGAAACCCAACAAAGATCCTTGTTCAGCTCCAACTTCCGGGGTTGAATCTGGCCTAGCCATCTGTCCCATCTCATACGGTGCCCCATAAAATGGCTGAGCACCCTCAGGTTGAAAAGGAGGTAGACCATATTGAGGAGTCATCATCGGATTAGAACTCATTGGTACACCAAAATTTGATGGTTGAATGGGATGCATAGGCGGGTATTCAGGCAGTGGGGTCTCAGATAAAATTCCTTGCTGCTTGTCTGAAAACTGGTTTGACTCTTGCTGTGGGCCACCCTGCATGCTTTGCTGGAACGGGATGCCTGACCGGTCAAATCCAGGAGGGCGATTGTTGTCTGGCTGGAGGTCTGGAGGATAATTTTGAGCTTGACCAAAAAAGGGGGGTCTTGGTTGCACCATTGCCCTAGATAGTTGTTCTCTAGGCTGCTGCCTACGAGCTTTATCTTCAGAATCAAGAAACTGAGAATTTGAACCAGGCATGACTGATCTTGAGGAAGCTTGAACTGTGGAATCTGAAGTTGAATGTTGTTTGGCACTTTGGACCTCTGATTCATTACCATTCTCCTTCTCTGAATTTGGCTGTAGAAGATCTGTATGGTTCTCATGAATGTGACATTCAAACTCGGACCTCTTCAGGAAAGATTTGAGGCAGTGAGGTGCAGCGCAGATGAAGATTCCTTCCATCATTTTAATTGTCTGAATCTTCTGGATGCGTTCATCACAACTGTGTTACATAGAAGATATGTAAAACCATTTAGTTCATTGTTCAATAGCAAGGCTTAAGAGTTTCAAATGCAAAGAACAAATAGATAGCAGCAATGAATGCCCATGGAAAAATTGACCTCATCATCAAATATCTGACATTTACACTAATGTGCTAGTAAAGTAGTGTCATAGTCTTGTTCGTAGATAAAACCAAGTAAAGGTGTTATCAACAAAAAGAAAAGGGTAAAACAACTAAGCTACTGAAGTTTCCAGCTTGACCTAATATCAGCAGATACAGAGCATACGAAGCATTTCATTCTCATCTCACTTTAAATTCTGTGCATCACTTGCATGTTAGATGAAATATAAGAATGAAACTATTGATATCAGGCCAATCGGTAGCCACTACAGTGGCTTGGTTAGATCTTGCCTTTAGAAGGCACCATCAATAAACTCGGACATAAGCAGTAGCAGCAGCAATACGATCAAAATACTCTCTCTCTCTCTCTCTCTCTCTCTCTCTCTCTCATAAGCAGTAGCAGCAGCAATACGATCAACTCTCTCTCTCTCTCTCTCTCTCTCTCACCATCAATAAACTCGGACATAAGCAGTAGCAGCAGCAATACGATCAACTCTCTCTCTCTCTCTCTCTCTCACATAAGCAGTAGCAGCAGCAATACGATCAACTCTCTCTCTCTCTCTCTCTCTCTCTCTCATAAGCAGTAGCAGCAGCAATACGATCAAAATACTCCTAAGAATGAAACTATTGATATCAGGCCAATCGGTAGCCATTACAGTGGCTTGGTTAGATCTTGCCTCTCTCTCTCTCTCTCTCTCTCTCTCTCTCATAAGCAGTAGCAGCAGCAATACGATCAACTCTCTCTCTCTCTCATAAGCAGTAGCAGCAGCAGTACGATCAAAATACTCCTAAGAATGAAACTATTGATATCAGGCCAATCGGTAGCCATTACAGTGGCTTGGTTAGATCTTGCCTTTAGAAGGCACCATCAATAAACTCAGACATAAGTCTCTCTCTCTCTGCATGTGTTTTCTGGGGATGGCAATTATTTTTTCATTTTAGCCCAGTAATTTTACTCCCAGGTCCATGAATGCTCTGGGAATTATCGTTGAGATATAAGCATATGATTAACCTGTCTTTGTTCTAAGCAGTAACTGAGGAAAGAAACAACTTGCAAAAGCAGAAGCGGGACATGCAAAAAAAAAACAAATAAAATTTTGAGAAAAATATCGCAAACAACTTGGAGTTTGACTATGGCAACAATTAATCAAAGTGAAATCAGTAACATATATGTTTGTTAGATGCATGGCAACTTACAGATAGCAGATTGAATCACTCCTGGCACAATCAAGGCAGAAGGCATGCTCGCAGGGGCTCTGCATAAGATAAAATTGTTAGTAGAAGGACAAATCTATACAAGGCTACTAGAAAAAAAATCTCAAATTAGTACGTCCTAGATTGACTAAAATACAACTTTACAACAAGGATACATCCTGCTAATAAGACATTAATAATCTGTACTTCTGGTGCAGGATATGCAACTCAAAATTTTAAAAGCTTGCATAAATATTAAACACAGCATTCCTTTGCCCAAAAAGGATTACAAATAAAAGTAAAGATGAAGTGACAAGAACAATAGAACTAAAACCATAAATCATAGACCGCAGAAATCCTGCCATGGCCCAGAATAGAGAGAAAGCAGTAAACATAAAACACACCTTAAACTTAAAAGAGTATTCTCATATTTCTGTAACAGAACTTTACAACTTAAAGAAAACAGAAAAGTTGTCAGACAACACTCTGCTCGAGAACTGAAACTATAATTGTGGATCAGGAAAATAGCATGTGACAAGCAAAAACTGTAAATAAATAGGAGAGTTGTTTCCATTGATTTAAATGGGAAACATCAATTATTTGACAATAATAAGTAGTCCAACAAGGTTATCTTTTTTTTTTTTCCACCCAAGAATTGGAACGCTGTAATGGATTACCTTAAGCCAAGTATATGTTAGGGTGGTCAGCATTCAGACATGTGTTCAAAGGTTTCTGAAAGAAGCATACAACCAAATACCAGGACATCCACTTTTACCTTTACCCTCTTAATCTGTACGCAGTTTGTCTAAATGCTTAACCTAAACTAATCACAGATGCAAAGAAATTTGACCATCACATTCTTAGTCTCATGAGGTAATTTCATTTAGACTAATTGTCAGTTCCTTCTTCAAAAGTTCAAATTAACAAGAATGTCAGACACCACACACCTAATAAGAAAAGTGAAGTCCAAAGAACAAATTGTGCAGGACCTACCAGGCGTCCATAGATGGCAATCGGGAAATCACAGCGGACACAGAAGTGGACCCGTTCACCAAGCTGGCGTCTGGACCTACGACCCACAGTCTTGACAACAGTAGCTGCAGTCGCTGCTCCAATGCCCTTTGCAACAGGGAGATCAGCAAGTACTAGGTGTTCAGGGCATGCAACCGTCACAGAATCTACGGGCAAGGGCTTCACCACACCTCCACCACTTTCTGAAGATTGTTTGCTGAGCCGAATTAGCATTGTTCAATTTTATCAATCCCCTTTTCACCAACCTAATAATCTTCTGTAAATTAGTCCGCCTACAAAATTCAATATACCATATTAATCAAAGTCTTATCGAGTACAAACACTCTACTTTCCTTGCACTGAACGGATTACAACCATAAACTACAAATTCAGGCTGCCAACCGATTCATCATTCAAAATTTACAAAACGTCTCACCATAATATTTTAAGATTTTCTAGAAATATACAACTTCGTTAAAGCCCTAAACCCAGATATGGTAATCAACAATTTGAAAATCCTTTAAAAAACTATAGACGCCACAAATTCAATTTCAAAAGCAAAATTAGCACAGATATTAATCAAGCCTTTCAATTTTGTAATTACTTTCTAACCTACAAATACGAATATGCGAACCGGAGAAGAAAAGCCTACCTGTAGAATTATTATCGGTAGTAACGGCTTCGAGGACACTCTTTGATTTTCGGCTTTCCTGAGTTTCTTGGAGAAAAAAGTTTGCCTCCAGCGGATCCCAGCAGAGAATGGATGAGAAAACACTGAGCGTTCTGTGTGCCTGCGTCCAGTAGGCCTTTATAGATACGGCTCACGAAACGGAGTCCTTACGCGCTCCGTCTTAAGCATGGTTAACAAAACCGGACCGGACCGGACCGTCTGGTCGGACCGGTTTAACGGAAACCGGATTTAGATCCGATTCGATTTAAGTATAGATTCTATTTAATAGAATCGGTGTGCACGTGCTGAATAGTGAATATTAAGCAAATCGGAAATCTGACCGGTTTGATTGCGGTTTTCAAAATCGAACCGGTCTGCAATAATAGTAAAGTAAATGGCTTTCCAATTGGGATCAGGATTTGATCGCCTTATGGTGCGTAATTTCGCTTTTGCTATCCAAACTAGTTAGATATATACACTTTGTCCATTTTCTATTATATTAATATAAAGTAACTATAACTATCTATTAATATGAAAAAATAAAAAATTTCAATTTTAATAATTAATATTATTAATAATTTATTTTATTAATTAAATTATACATTATTTATTGGTGTCTTCTATCTTTACTTGATACTATATTTACTTTATAATTTTTTTTATTATTTCAAAATTATTGTCTATGTTTTATCTATAATTAATATATAAATTACTATTATATTTTATTTTATTTTATTTTTAGAATAATCTCTTATTAATTATTAATATTTAGTTAAAATTAATATCTTTAAAATAAGTAAAATTAAAATATTAATAAAAAGTTTATTTTTTAATATATATAAAAAAATAAAATAAATAAAAATTATGGAAGTATTATACAAAGTAAAACTATTTTATGTTATTAACCCTAACCATTAAAATTTTATAATACTTTGTCGCCAGCTCTCTATTAAGCAGGTTTCATAATTTTTTAATATTTATAAAATTAATGTTTCCTTTAAAAAAACGTCAATTAAATTGATATTTTTTAAAAATACTGAAAATGCAAATTCAACTGGTATTTTCAGTAGTAATGTCCTATCATTTCTTATTTTAAAAATAAAAAATAATTATGCTTATGAAAACGCCAATGAATTGGCGTTTTTAATGAACAAATTATTTCATTATTGTCATTGACCGCAGTTCTTGGATTAGTTATTAAAAAAAATAATTTATAAGTGTAAATGAACATAGAAATATTTATTAAATTAATATTTACTCAAAAAAAATAATGAAAATAAATTTTCAATGTCAACTTTAACTCTGAAAAATACCAATCAAAATGGTATTTTTTAACAATAATAACGCTCCTAAAAATATCGCTGTAAATGGCGTTTTCAGGAGTCATTCCATCTTTTTGAAAATGTCACTGACAGAGACCTGCCACGCCCCTTCTCAAGACCATGACAAGTCGCGTGAGGGAATTTATTTCTTCACTCTGCAGAAGCTCCCTCACTCTGAAAAATGAAAGAGCTTCTGCAAGCTAAGTTGATGTTCCTCGTGAACTTTCTTCTATATATATATGTGGAACGTGATAAGTTGGGTTGGTATTTAACAACTTTAGCAGAAAGAGGTAAAATTTTCTTTTAATCCTTTAAATTCTTTGAGAACTTTAAAACATAAATTTTTAAATTCTCCCATAATTTTGTATGAGTTTAATTTTTTATTTGGTAAAATTTTCTTCTAATCCTTCAATTTTGATGTATAAATTTACAATTATTTTTATGTAAAATTTTCATTTTAATCTTTAAAATTTATATACTAATTATTTGTATATGATATTTAAATTTTTCGTTCACCTTAGCTTAAAATTCATGTTGAATTTTTTTATATAAAAAAAATTCTTTTATAATTTTGTATAAATTTAATTTTTTATTTAATAAAATTTCTCTTCTAATCCTTAAATTTTGATATATAAATTTATAATTATTTCTATCTAAAATTTCCATTTTAATCCTTACAATTTATATACTAAATATTTGTATATATAATTTAAATTTTTCGTTCATCTTAGCTTACATTCATATTAAAAAAATTTTATAAAAAAAATTATCTTATAATTTTGTATGAGTTTAGTTTTTTATTTGATAAAATTTCTCATTTAGTCTTTAAATTTTAAAGTGTAAATTTACAATTATTTGTAGGTGAAATTTGAATTTTTCAATTGAGCCATTTATTTGAGAATTTTACATATGTTGAAGGTAAGTTCTTTACTTTTTTTCTTATTTTTCAAATTTTATTCGAATGTTATTATTTATTATTTTGTAAAATTTATCTTTTAATCCTTAAAAGTTTAATATATAGGGTTTTTTACTTATTTATAGGTAGAATTTGAATATCTTTAAATTTGATATTGATAATATTAATATTTTTAATTTTGTAGATGGTATTAAATGTATTATATGTTAATTTTATTATTTATTATTCATTATTAATTTATTATCTAACGTAGTTTAATTTTATTATATTTCAATCATCTTTTAATAATTATAATTAACCTTGAATTCCAAATAAATTGGGCAAAAGATAATATTTTTATGGAGTGCAAATAGTATTTCTTTTCATTTATACATGGTTATGATGATTATGACTCCTAAAGTATTATGAGGTGTATACGCTGAAGCGCGAATGAGAAATGTGAAAGAGTATATATAAAGTTAGAATGGATCCATTATTTGAATTGATGGAGTATGTTAACAAGATTATCAGATATTTGCAAGAAATTATTAATACCAGATATAAAATAACCGAGTCGGAGATGTTTGATGTTTTAAGTGAAACTATATCATTATATTATTTTAATATTATAATGCACATTTGGAAAAGAGAAAATATAAATACTTATAATGAGTTAGTGTTTTTTTTTAATGCACCAATATTGATGTAATAGGTTTAGAATTAGTCAAACAAAATCTACCCGTGTTTCAAGTGATATACTGTAAATAGGAGAATGTTAAAAGGAAATATATGTATTCATCCTTGTAAAAACCAAATGTAGTTTTAATTTTATGATTATTTTAATAATTTAAATTTTATCGTAAAAATGATATTCCAAGTGAAATGAAAAATTATATAGTATTATATTTGAGAAATGAAAAATATATATATAAACTAAATAAAAATTATGTTTCCATGTGACATAAAATGAATGTAACCAAACTGTTTTTTTATAGGTATAAAAAATATCATCACATGTATCATTCTTTGTTCATTGGGAAGATCAAATAAATTATAAAATATCCAACTTTCAGTATGATATTAGAAATGAATGTGCTAATACAAGAAGAATTAAGTTCAGAAGCAGGCCAACTTTCAATTAGTTGATTCATAAAATGTTAAGTGCAATAAGTTTAGAGAGTGATAAAAAGATTTCTAAAATAATCTATAAGAATCCCATAGTTAAATGTGGATCAAAGGTTATATTTGACAATTTAAATACAATTCAATATTATAATCGTGTGAAAATTTTTATTGAGTTAGATAAAATTGAGATTGAGGCAACTCATCAAATGCACAATATAGAAAATCAAAGTGATGAATGATGTAGACACTGCAATCAATATTAAATTAAGTCATCCATTTACTTACAATAACTGTTATCAAAATATAAATTTCAATCAATATGGTGATTGTACTAGTCATATAGAGCGCTCTCCACTAATAAAACAGTGAAGAATATAGATTTAGTGAACAACTTACTAAAACTGTTATTCCAGAAGATGAGAACTAGCATCATTCTCAATTCATTCTCAATATTCTTCTTGTTCAAACCTAAATGTAGGACATGAAAATATTGATGTAAGGAACAATATGAATTTTCAATTCGTTGAAGATCCGGATATCAGTAATAAGTATGCATGCCAAATTTTGAAAATAATGATAGTGATGATGAAGATGATTGGTATTACAATAATAAGAATGAGAATAATGATAATGACGTTGAACACATTATTTAAATTTTAGTAACGAGTTGCTTGATTTAAATATCAATATTCAGAACGTGCATATGTTAAATCTATGATACAATTTAACTTTCCATCTATCACATTAGAGTGATATAGATTTGAATATTATGGAAGTAAATGTTTTGGAAACACAAGAACCTATCATATCACTGTGAATGAATAAAAAGAAAATAAACCTATTTTTATAGAACAAATTACAATTAATTTTATCACTACATAGTTTTAAGATACAACTTATAAATACTCTAAAAATATGCTAATTAAATTTATTTAAATTATAAATTTAAAAAAAATTAAATAATTAGAATAAAATGAAAATTTATTTAAAATATATATTCATATAGTCAGATTTTGTTGTTTAAGCTACTAATGGCTCATCTTTCACTTGAAGGCAGCACCTCAGCAGTCCATCGATTCCTCCTAAGGCTAATTGCGCAAATAATTAAACAAGTTTTTGTAGAAAGTTCCTTTTTGTCATAGTTTTATGTCTGATACAGAATAAGAATGGTACTATGAAATTTCCAAATGGTGAACATTTTTAAAGCATTTCGAGTTTCTAATGGCAGGTAATGAAACTTATTATTCTCAGGAGACCACCATCTCCATGGCTGCAGGCTTTGACTGTTGTTTATAGCTCAAGATGATTCTAAACTTCTCACAAATTTCTTAGCCTGCCATGGGAAACCAACAATAATTACAGAAATGAATGATCAAATGTGTATCTTGGACACATTGAAAGAAGTTTGCATTTGTTTGTGATCATACCTGTTCTAAGGTTAGAAACATGATCACGTTCCAGGATCCTAGCCGTCCAAAGTTTGGGATGAAGCCCTTGTAGAAAGCCAAAGGCCCCTGCAAATGACATTGAATATCAGAACATTATTCTTTTAACTGATAAAGATTCAGTATAACGAGAAACAAACATAATCAATTCATAACTATAGAAACTGTCTTGCACGTTAGAAAGCAAAAGCACAATTTTCATTCCTAAATCAGTGGTATATAAGTCTGAAAGACAATCTTACATCGTTCTTGAGTGTTTTAATGAAGCAATCTAGTGTGCTCTTGTAAGCAGAATCCCCCATCATTCTCGACTTAACCTGCGAAAGCGCAGCGGACGGTGGAACTGTTAAAAGCTTTCTAACAAGGTATTAATCTTAAGATCAATTAGGATTAAAGTTCAAGATTGTCCAACAATATATATAAGTGCTTAGAGTCTAACAAATGATGGGCGCTTTTCATGTAATTTGGACATGCAACATTTGTCTCTTCTAATGTTAGCAAGATCGTTTAATATCCTCAACTAAATTCCCACAAAATAATTACAAAAACAATGCCACCAAAAGGACCAACTATAGACTGATTTTGAAAGAGCTGAAACGTAGAATATAGATAGTGTACCACATCAACTGGGGAGCCAATACAAACAGCAAAGAAACCTGCCCCAAGCCCAGAAAGGAGATGAGTGACAACATTATCAGTGAACCCAGGAATTTTCAGAATTGTCTGCATTAAAATAGTGTGATTAGAAATAATAAAAATATTTGACTGCACAAGTAGAGAGAAAATGAATTACTGTATATACAGTTTACCTGCTTCACTTGATCATAGCTAGCAAGTTCAGCAGCATTTATAATAGCATTTCGGGCTACGTTGGGTCCAAGCCCAGTCCAAAGTGCACCAACTCCTTCCTAATTGTTACAGAACAGTGTGCCAGAGTTATTAATTAGATAAAAATAGAGTCTTTCCAACCCCACCCACCACAAACAATTTTCTTTCTCATAAGTAGACAACAACCTGCCTCACAATTGTAGAATAAGCATTCAATGCTCCAGTGTAGCGCCTCGGCACACCAGGTGGCAATTTTCCCTCAGCTTGAAGTCTAACTTTCACAAGATCAGTTGGATTTGCCACAGTAATTGCCAGAGCACCTGTTTGATGTGACAAGTACACTTAAAAAAATCTGAAGGCAAAGGGAATAAGGAAGTGGTACAAGAGCAAACTCTATCTTAGGTTGAAAAAGACAGTAAGTTGACAAAGGTCTATTTGAACTTGCTTCACTAGAATTTGTCACAAGACTTTGGCCATTAAGCTCACCAGTAGTAAGTGCAGCAAGAATTTTCTTGGTTAAAGGAACATCTCCAACAAAGTCACTGCCTACATAAAAGGTCTTAACCTGTCAAGCATGTAGTTTAATGTACATATATGGGCTGTCAGCAACCAAACAGAACATGTAAAATGGCTCAAATTTCAAGTGAGAAATAAGATTTGAGACCCACAGGCTCATATAACCCGATTCTTAACCCTCCAAACAGGCATTGTCGGTGAAGCCCTGGTACAATGCCTTTCCAGAGTGCTGTTAGACCTTCTTCCCTAGCAATGGTGGCAACTGTTCCCAACATGCCCCTGTATTTTGGTAAGGCCAGACCCTCACCAGCAACAGCTTTCTTTTGAAGCTGGAGCCTAACTTTTGCAGTGTCAAGGGGAATTGTGCATATCTGCAGCAATTCAAATGCTGATGAATAAGAACACTTGCTGGTACAATGATATTGAAGCTTTTTGTTTCAAGCATATATACAAATTAAGTTTCAACTGTTACTTCACAATACAAATGGGTAAGGTCAGTACCACATGGGGCTCAAAATCATGCTTGCTATTAGAATTATGCCTACAAACACAGGAACTATCTTCCATCCAGGCTTCTTTCATCAAAGAAAGCAGAAGCCTTCGGTTGGATTTATTTTCACATTTTTCATGCCACCACAAAAGATTATGATCAATTTAATTACTACTCTTAGTTCTAAAGCTTAGTCATGGGTTTGTGTTGGATATTAATTTATAGCGCACAAGATAGATTCTAAATTCTACCAATTTAACAACAAATAACAAAATTTAAACCGAGATAATATGATATTATGAATGCCCCACACAGTAACAAAAGAATGCTTTAATGAAAATGGCATAACTCAGTGCACAACATGAAGAGCTAATACCAATATTTAACTAAATGAATTGCTCATATGGGTCGATATTACAATCTCGTCATAATTAAGGTTGTGTTTGGAAAGTTTTCTTTTAGGATTTCATAAGCAACAAAGCTTGCAATTTCCCATGTGTGGACTGGAACTTATATATTTATAAACAATGCTTTGAAATGATTTCATCTGCTTTCTAACCAATTAAAAAATCCAAAGATAGTACTTCTAAGAAAGAAAAAAAGGCAAGCTATGACCAAAAAGGAGGAAGCAGCAGGCAAGCTTGCTGTGAACCCAAACGAACTCACATATGCTCTCACATAAGTCATAATACATCACATTCATGGAAAACACTAAAAATTCACTAGTTAATTCCAATACAAGGTATGAGATAAAGAAGCTAAGTGGACGACATTTGAACTCGAGCCTTCAATACAGCAAGTTTATGTGATCAATAATGGGAAAGATCAACGACAGTCACCACCTTAGTCGATCATCAAAATTGAAAAGGGATCCTTTAATTGATCATAAGAATTCCAGATGCTAGAAAATGAAAGAAAGATGTAAACATTACAGGCTAGATCTATATCACATATGATGAGCTAAATCAAACAGTCAACTGAATCACAAAGAAAAGCGATCAAATGTACCAAACCAATACCTCGGCAAAGCATGCAGCGAAAGCGCTGCTAGCAAAAGTTCCGGCAAAGGATATATCAGATTTAGCTTTGGTATCGGCCACCATCTCAACCTGCAGAGAAACAGCTCAAACAAGGTGGGGAGTAAAACGAGAAAAAAAGAGGCGGATAGAGAAAAGATAAAGGAGAAATGAGAGAGGAAGGAAAATTGGATTCGTGGAAATCGAATAATCTACGGGAAAGTGAGGACTGCAAACTCCTGCCTTTTGCAGTTGGTGGGCGGTTTCTGGTGGTCTTCATCATCCCCCATTTATTCTTGCTTCGCCACTGCCTGCAACTGGTAGCATTGATATTATGGTATAATTACTTGATTTTAAAATAAAAATAAAATTATTTTTCTTGAAAAAAATAAACTAAACTTTTATCAGAGTTTTATTTTTTATTTTGTAAATTTATAAAAAAAATGATATATACTATTACAAAATAATTATCTTATAGAAATATATTAAATTAATAAAAGTTGATATTTTAAATTATATAAATATTTTTTACGAATTAATATGGTGAAAAATTATATTGAATTATTAACAAACTCTTAAATCATTTTTATTCCATAATTTTTATATAAAAGAAATAAATTATTAATAATTAAACATCTTTATTTAAAGATATTTTAGCAAGGTAAAACAATCATTTTTCATGTTCAACGGCTAAAAAAGTTTTTGCAATTTTATTCTTTTGATAATTTATTTTTCTTATTGATACAGATGTAATCTATTGGACTATATCTAGAGAGTAGGATATCTTACCAAGATCTACTGCACTGTATGTAGGGAGTATAAAGACTATTCTAAAAGTACAAATAAATTAAAGCAAACAAAAAAAAAATAAAATCAAAGTAAAAATTAGTCAAATCAAATAAAATTAAATCAAATTAAACAACTCAAAAATTAGAATGCAAGCAGACACCATTAGAACCGTCTTACTACCTTCCAGCCATCCACTGCCAGCAGATGCATATCCTGTCCATCACAGAACTGAGGATAAAAGGAAAAAATGTAACCCATAGAAATGATGACCAACACAGAAGAAAATAAAAAAAAAAAAAAACCACAACAATATACAAACATATTCGGCCGTAAGAATAGGCTCAATCCACGGCGATAGGGAAAGTCCCACATTGCGGATATCAAACCTTAACAGCCATATCAAAACACCCTCCGATCATATCCATAAAACTTTCTTCTCATGTCATTCCCAAATTTGTAAAATAAAATAGAAAAAAATAAAAAATAGCAATCTAAGAGAAAACCAAAAGTAAAGATCTATTAAAAATAAAATAAACAATCAATGAAAAAAACAAAATTTTCCTTATCCGAAAATAGCGATGGAATATCTATGACTCAAACAGAAAATAAAAGAATCGATAAAACCTAAACAAAACAATTATAATCATAATTGGAGTTTTTGTCTAACAGTTACTCTCATTCTATTCACACTCCTCGCCCAGTCATGCCACCGCTTTTAAAAGAGTTGATGTTATTTATCTCATAATTTTTTAGTATAAACCTATAAAATAAAAAAAAATATCGGGTGGATTGATGCGGTGAACTTTTTATAGTATGATAAAATTTAAATATTATTTGAATAATTAACGTAATTTAAATTTAAAATTTAAATTTAATATATTTTAATATTAATTTATATAATTATATTTGACAAAGAATCATTGCTTATATTTAAAGATCTAATATTTTTTATTAAAAAGAGTGACAAATTTATGTTATATTTCAAATCATTAAAAAAATTCGTTTATTTTATATTTGGTTTAATGGTTAAACGTATTTACTCCCTTGATAGATTTAAATTCAAATGCATAAATCTTAAATCCTTTTAAAAAACTCTAAAAAAAAAGAGAAAATAAAATTTTAATATTAAAATGAGTAGAACCTAATATTAGATAAAAAAAAAAAAACTTTAAGATATGTTCTTATTCACAGATCTAAGGAGATAAATTTAAATTTATTTCAAATGGATTCCAATTTAGGAATTTATTAGAAAAAATCACAAAAAAGGGGAAAATGGGATAGCAACGGGTGCCCAATCAAAATGAAAAAGAAAAATAAATAGAGAGGAGAATGATGAGAATGATGGAAAAGGAGAAAAGGGTTTCCATAAAAATTAATTTTGATCTTGATTTTGAGATGTTTCCCTCAAATAGTAAAAATTATTCTTTATTTATTATAAGGATGGTATATTAATTATTGATTATATTAAATTTATATTGTATTTGTATAATTAATAATTATAATAATTATTTTCCTTAAATGAATATTTTTATCTTGAGTTGACAATACTATTTATTTAAATCAACCTAAATTTTAGCATATAAAAATGAATTGGATTCTTAATAATGAAAAGTTACCATAATACACCATTAGACATAAAATTGTAATTTCTATCCATAAAAAAATATGATTACTAATATACTTTAACTTATAAAAATTAGAATTTTTAATAAATTTACGAATTTCAAATCGAATTTGAGTTATATTTAGGGCGATTAGCATTTGAAAAAACATATAATAAAAAATATACCGTATAGTTTTATGTTTTATTTTATTTTTCCTGCCTCAAAGGTGCAAAAGAAGATAACTTCCTTTACCCAACTAATGCTGGGAATGGCATATTGTAAAAGAATCACAATTCAATTGTGAACAATACATAGGCCAACTTGCCTGGCAAACAATGCGTCCTGAATGGTAGAGAGTGAGGGAGATGCCCGAAGGTGAAACCCTGCATATGTGGAAAGCTGAGTCACCATTCGCTTTTTCCTTTTTTAATTAGGATAAAATTACTTTTTAATTCATGAGGTAGGACATAGGTTAGGCGTTAGTGACAGAGCAATGGACATTAAAGGCGAGGTATCGCTATATAGTCACAACCATCAAATGCAAATCTCAATAGCACAAATGTGGTCCCCAGCAAAAATTCAACAACATTAGGCAAGAAATCTATATAAACCTTGCCGGGAGTCATCTCTTATGTGATACCACTATCATAAGGAGAAGGAAAAGGAAAAAGGAGAAGCTGATCGCCCAACAAGCTCAGAGCTAAGGTGGAAAGGACATGGCTTTGGATTAAACATGAGTGATGGAGTGAATGGAAGGAAGAACTTCTCAAGATTAGCAATGTAGGCAGTGGGAAGAAAGAAAGGAAAATGAAAATAGAATATTAAATGGGTTTAGGTAAAATGAATAGAAATTTAGAGATTTGAAGGGTTTCAGCTATGTTTATTATTAATAAATGTATATTTAAAATTAAATTTTAGTATATTTTCTTTTATCATTCTCGCATAATTGATTTCATAAAATTATTAGATGAAAATATCTTAAATTTTGACAGAATTAAAAATTAAATACTAAAATATTTAATTCTAAATATTGAGATATTCATCCGTTAATTATGTAATAATTTAAGAATAAAAAAATAAAATTTTTTTTAATTAAGTTATTATTCTATTTTTTTATATTTATCTTATATGATCAATATAAATTAATTTATTCGAATTTATAATCGCATTCTCTCAACAATATCATCTTTAAAAATTAAATCCTCTCTTTGAAAATGTAATGATTTTTATTATAAAATGGTTATTAGTAACCTTGTAAAAATTTATAAAAAATAAGATAATCAAAATAAAAAAAAGGGATGAAAGAGAAATAAAAAAAATACGAGTAATTTATAATATAGTCCCTGAAATTTAATAAAATTCTTCACTTAATCCCTATCATTTTAAAGAAATAATTTAGTACCTAAAGTTTCATTTTATTAATAAAATTGTCTTTCTATTAAAATTTATTATTGGAATACAACATTTTAATCTTTTGAATTTCACTTTTTATAAGTGTTTAGTCTCTTTAATAATATATAATAATTTAATTCATTTAATTTGAGTAACTTTTTTTATTAATGATCGACTAACAACAAAATTAAAAAAAGGATTATTTTATTAATAAAATAAAATTATTTATTATTAAAAAAAATTAAAACTAAATTATAGATTTTGCTAAACTTTAGTCACTATACTAAAAATTATCTATAAATGAAAAAAAATATCAAGAGATCAGAATTGCAAATTTTTTTTATTTCTTTTTACAAAAGCCTATTTTGATAAACAAAGAAAATATAAAAGTGAGTATTGATAAAAGATAAAAGAAAAAAAAAAGAATGTAAAAGTTGTATAATGATTTTAAAATAAAATAAATAATAATTTTAAAAACAAAAATCAACAGTAAGAACCGTTGGGATTCTGTGGTTGCAATGGTTGAAATTAACTGAAAATTTTCAATTATTTAATCAGATATTTCTCAATTTTTACTCATAGGTTTTAATATTAAATTTTTTTTTGAAATGGAGGTTTTAATATTGAATTTATATCTTTATATAAAAGTTAAATAAAGTTAAATGAACCAAATGTATTTTTAAGAAAAAAATATTTCTTTTTTATTTTTAATAAATTTTATTTTGAATTGAAAAACTAATTTTATATTATATTTTTAATTAATAAATTATATATTTTAATCAATTGATAATTTTATATTTTTATTTTTTAGAATTTAGTCATTTTTAAGACAACTAAATTTAGTCTTAATCAGTTAAAAATATTATAATAATATAAAAATTAAAAAGATATATTTCTTTAATCAATTTTATTATTATAAATAAAAATTTTAAAAATTATTATAGTACCATTAATTATAAGATAATTTATAAGTAAAAGAAATAATGTATTAGTAATTAATTTTATTATAACATAATAAAAATTTTAAAATTAATAATTTTATATTTTTATTTTTACATAAAATTATTGATTTAAATTTAATAATTTACAATTTGCAAGATATGTTTAATTTTTTGATATATATAACCTTTATTATTAATTATATTTTTAATATAATAAAAATATTATTATTTGTGAGGTTTTATTCTTATTGAAAAATGTCAAATATGTCATTATAAATACCACTTTTATTATTTTTCAAATACAATGTTTTTTAATTTTACTTAGTTTTTTAATTTTATTTTAGATTACAATAAAAATTTTAATTTAATAAAATTAAATATTAATATAAATTTCCAAAAGTTTTATTTAAATATTAATATAAATTTTTACGATTTTAGTTTAAATAGAGCACTTATATATAATTAATTTAAATATATACTTACATTTTTATATCAGTGAAAATTAACCCATTAAATATTTGAATTAAAATTATAATTTATTTAATATTTAAATTTATAAAAATTATAAAAATTAAATATAAATTAAACATATTATTGATAATTTAACACAAAAATTAAAAATTAATTATATATATTATTCACTATCTTCTAAATTTATTGATTATATTTTAAATTTTTATAAAATTAAAAATTTTTTATATTATTTAACTTTTTCTTTATTAAAATTTAGAATATAATCAATAAAATTTAAAATAAAATTAATAATATATGTGAGTAATCATATTTTATTTTCCAATGAATAATAATATAGTGAATTTATATTTAATCGTTATAATTTTTAAAATTTAAGTGTTAAATAAATTACAATTTTAGTTAAGGTATTCAATGAATTAATCTCAATTAGTTCAGTCTATATAATTATTTAATTAAATTAAAAATTTAAAATAAAAATAAAATAATTTATGATTATTTTATATAAGTAGGGAGATTTTTATAATACTAATATTTTCCATTTCTTCTCACTTTTATATATACATTAAAGGATGTTAATATAAGTTTTTAATAATTTTAGTTTAAATAGAATTCTTATATATATATATATATATATATATATATATAAAAGATATTGAATATAAAATTAAAATTTTTATTTATAGTTAAGATTTATACTGTATATAAAAGTGAAAGGAGAGGGAATAATAGGATTTTTTAAAATACTTTTATTTATATTTGATAATTATAATATTTTTATAATTTAAAAATTTTTAATTTAATTATATTAATATTTTATTTAATTTCAAATTAATTGAGAATATCTTTTAACATTTAAATTATATTAAGTGTCATTTTACCTTCTCAGTAGTTATTTCATGATTAATGAGAGAGTAAATCCCTATATCTCAATTATAACCGCGCGGCACTAAGGAGGCTCCTATTAAAACATCTCTTCTCTACCTTTACTCATTTCAAATTCGTGCTTTCAATTTCTCTCCAAACTTTTATTCTCGCTCCACTTCCTCTGCTCCGTCTTTCCTTTTTTTTGCAAAATTTTTCCTTTTTTTTGCAAAATTTTTCTAAGGTACGTCTCTTGTTTTCTAATAGCCACCGTTAGAATCCTCGATGTAGTAGGATTGAGGTCTACTGTCACCTCTGCCACTCTTACCAATTTCTTTTCTGTCAACTATATAGACACCTCCATCTATAGTATTAGGGCTCCGTATCACAATACGAGGATCGTTCTTTCCGTTCCTCCACCGGCGGGTTTGATGGACCCCAGCAAGGTCACAGTTTGATTTTCTAGGTCAAGCAACACAACTTCGGATTAACCTTTCCCTTCTCTCCTTTCTTTATCGAGGTTTTCTGTCATTTCGGAGTGACCCATAGCATGCTATCTCCAAACTCCATCCTCTTTATGTGCTCCTTTGAGTCAATCAGTCTGTATTGGGGTTTTGCCCATTCTGTCACTTTGTTTTCGATTTTTTTTCGCTTGGTTCGGGCAAACCACGAGTTTTATTACTTTACTCCCCGGGAAGGGTTGTCCATCTTCTCGGGGTACAAAGACTTAATAAAAGGCTGGGTTGAGGCCTTTATGGAGGTAGAGCTTAAGGAGGGCTCTGGGATCAACTGGGATGTTGATCTCTCCTGGAGGGAGCTTCCCCAGGGTTGTAATGACCTTCCTTGACTGCCCCTGGTGGACCAGATCTACCTTCTTCGACTGACTTCTGTTGCAAGAAAGTATGATGTCGAGAAGTGCATATTCGTGTCCAGTCTCTAGGACTGCAAGGAATCTGGTACTCGTTAATGACTGTTCTTTTGTCTTTTTCTCTTTTCAGTAGCGTTTTTCCTTTTATTGTGTTTGGCCTTAACTTGAGTTGTTTTTATTTTTTCAGCTTCTTCTGTACCGATGGACAAAATCAAGCCTCCTAAGAACTTTACCATGTCTAAGGAGAGCATGAAGGCCACTCTGGAGGCCTTCAAGGCCGGTCGATCAGTTGAGGATGTGACCCGCGAGGCTTTTCATGCCGTTTCTCCCACCGTAGTAGGCCGGACTAGTACCCCTGCTTCTTCTCGAGTGCTGGTTCCCGTGTCTAAAGGCTCTCGATCTGCGGCTTCCAGGGCCTCCATTCAAGGCAAAGCTCTGGGCTCCTCCAAGTCTCCGGCGACTTCGAGGGCCAAATCCACCTCTACTCCGGCTTCCCGAGAGCCCATCACCATCAACGAGTCCATTGATAGTGGCTCCAAGGGGGGGGACCGAGGTTGCTCCTCTAGCGATTCAGTCTCGCTAGGCTGTTGCTGCCATTGTAATTAGCAGTGCTGCCGGCAAGCGAGCCCAAGCTTCTGAGGCCTCCCCCGATGTAATACCCGACTAGACGCCGGCATCGAAATTCTTCTTTTCCGGCAGAATCTCCGTTGGAATATGGCATTCGAGGATGTCGGAGGTTTCTAGAAGGGTAAGGGAAAGGTTTTCTCAAATATTTTTAAGTGTTTTATGGTTTTGAATGCAAAGGATTTGAGTTTTGAAGAGAAAAGGCCTAGGAGACAAATTGCAGGTTCGGCCGCCGAAGGATAAGTTCGGACGCCGAACATTGCATGGTTTCGCCCGCCGAAGGAGAAGTTCGGCTGCCGAACGTTGCATGGTTTTGCATGCAGCTTTGGCCGCCGAAGGAAAGGCGGTTGGTCACCTATAGAAGCCCCGTTGACCGAAAATGGAGTGTGTTTCACTCTCTTTTCGTGCAAGGGTAGGTTCCTGCTCTCCTTGGGGTGTTTTCATGATGTTTCTTCCAATCTTTTAAGGTTTTCATGAGGTTTCTCCTTGTTTTGAAGAGTTGTGAGCTTTGAGCAAGATTTTGAAGCTTGGAGACTTGTGGAGCTTGGATCTCCATATCTTCACGTTTGGGGTCACACCAACTCTTGTTGTTCAAGAGGTAAGTGTAGATCCTTAGTTTTTATGAAGTTTTAAGTGAGTTTTATGGAGGTTTATGGGTAGAGATGCATGTTTAGGGTAAAGTGGGTTTTTGGTTGATTTGTAGTCAAAGCATGCTTGTAACGACCCGAAAATCGGACCGCTACCAGCGCTAGGATCCAGGTCGGCTTAAGGCCGCCGGGACCCGTAGCAAGCCTCACATGCAACCTATAAACCTGTTTAATCCCATACATGATCAACAACATACATAAAAATTTAACTTTTCTGCCATTCAAACACCAAACTCAACCTGTGCATGCACTGAACATACTCATAAACATGATCCCTCTGTGGGATCCCAACAATGCCCCAATGGGCAAATACATCATGTGTTGAGTTGGTTTACATAAACATCATAAAAGATCTAGGATCATGCATTAAAAGGGATACATTACACATAGGTCAAGCACAACCTCTAATCCTCAATATCATTTAATTACATAACTATTCATAACTTTACAATTTCATCTTGTCCACATTCTATCTATTACATACAAATGACTTCAATACTCTTGCTGACCTCCTGGTCTACCCTGTACCTGCAAACCTGGGGAATTTGGGAGAGGGGTGAGCTACTAGAGCCCAGTGAGCAGAATAATAAAGCATTTAAAACACATGCTATCATGAAATGCATCACATCACAACTAATCATATCAAGGATGAACTTGTCACCATTTAGCCCTCTACATATTCCAATCATGCCAGGGGCGTAGTGCAGGCCACACCTGGTCTTTCTCTTATACATAACATAACATACATAATCCATGGTGCCGGGGGCGTAGTGCAGGCCACGTCCGGTCTTTCTCTTACATAGTGCCAGGGGCGTAGTGCAGGCCACATCTGGACTTCCATATCATATCATCATGTCATAACATATGAGGGCTAATGGATCATTCAACATTCATCCACATCAACAACATATTATGCAATGCAACATATTCGTGATTTCTAATGCAAACAACCTAAAATATCACATGGCATCCGTGATGCATGAACATGCTCAAAACTGATTTATTTATTTAAAAGCATAAGAGTTATTCCACTCACCTCTGGCTAGCTCTGACACTGACTGAAGCAGCTGACTCACTGCTGAGGTCCTCGGTTCCTCGGGTCCGAACCTACACAGGTGGACTCAAATGAGGGACCAACATACTATAACATGACTCTGAAAACATCCCCCAAAAACCCTCTAAAACTCCTCAAAACATCCATGCAAAAACATGCAAAGGAAGGCTGGACAGGGCACTTTCGGCGGCAGGTTCGGCGGCCGAAAGTCCCTCCAAAGCCGAAACCCAGGCAGGTTCGGCGGCACCTTCGGCGGCCGAAAGTCCCAGACAGAGACGAAAGTCTCTTTTCGGGGGCAACTTCGGCAGCCGAAAGGCCTACCTCCCAGGCAGGTTCGGCGGCCGAAAGTCCTTCGGCTGCCGAACCTGGTTTCTGCCAAAGGGCAGAAACTTGGTTCCCTTTGCACAAAAACCTCTCCTTCCCATTCCAACATGCATATAACTCATTCAAATCATGCAAATATACATACATTGGCTCCTAGGGGCTTCAAACTACCTTAAACCCTAACTACAACACACAACAACAACACATTGCTAAAAAACACAACATAAGCTCATAAACCTAACCATAAGCTAAACATGCATTCTACCTCATAGATCTTACATAAAACTTACTTAAAACATGCAATGAGCTTAAGATCGGCTCTTACCTCTTGAAGATTGAGAGAGAGACGACCTAAACTCGGAGATGGGAGATATTTGAGTTCTTGAACCTCAAAGCTCCAAAACTTGCTCAAAACTTGAAAATCTTCAAAACAAGATGAAAACTTGTGAAAATCGTGAAAGATTTGAAGGAAAAGCTCAAGGATTGGTGAGGAACGGCGGAGAGCTCACCTTGGCCGACAATGGGGAGAAAAACTCGCTCGTTTTCGACTAAGGGACCATTTTATAGTGGCTGGCCAGGCCACGTTCGGGGGCCAAACGTGCCTCCGCATGCATGCCATGTTCGGCGGCCGAACTTGAGGTTCGGCGGCCGAACCTGGACTTCCCTCACCTATGCCTTCGGGGGCCTAAGGCACACCCGAAATGCCTGCATGTTCGGCGGCCGAACTTGAGGTTCGGCGGTCGAACCTGGGTTTTCCCCCAAGGTTAATTTTCATGCAAAACTCATTTCCTTTTCACTTAAAACCATGAAAAACATTAAAACATTTTATGAAAACATGTTTCTACCCTACTAGGGGCTTCCGACATCCGAGATTCCATCGGACGGTAGGAATTTCGATACCGGAGTCTAGCCGGGTATTACATTCTCCCCCCCTTAAGAACATTCGTCCCCGAATGTTCCTCAACTAGTGCAAGCAAGGCATACAACATATCATGCATACAAAGCACAAAAAAACTCACAAAGAACTAACCTTAGAAAAGATAAGGGTACTGCTGGAGCATGGACTCCCGTGTCTCCCAAGTGCATTCTTCCAAATTATGGTGGTTCCACAGGACTTTCACCATCGGGATTTCCTTGTTTCTTAGCTTTCTGATCTGGGTGTCTATGATCCGTACTGGCTGCTCAACATAGGTGAGATCTTCTTGGATCTCCATATCAGGCTCACTAAGAACCTTGCCCGGATCTGACATGAAATTCCTCAACATTGAAACATGGAAAACCGGATGGATTCTTGCCATTGAAGCAGGTAAATCCAGCTTGTACGACACATTCCCAATTTTTTGCAAGACTTCAAAGGGTCCGATGTATTGTGGGGCTAGTTTACCTTTCTTCCCAAAGCGAACCACTCCTTTCATTGGAGACACCTTGAGCAATACCAGATCCCCCTCCTGAAACTCTACTTGTCGTCTGCGGATGTCTGCATAACTCTTCTGTCTGCTTGCAGCAGTCTTGATTCTTTCTCTGATTATGGGTACTACTCTGCTGGTAATCTCTACTAGCTCAGGCCCTGCCAAGGCCTTTTCTCCAATTTCTTCCCAGCAAACAGGTGATCTGCACTTCCTCCCATACAAAGCTTCATATGGAGCCATCCCGATGCTAGCATGATGGCTGTTATTGTAGGCAAACTCCACCAAGGGTAGATGCTGGCTCCAAGAACCGCCAAAGTCCTGCACACACATTCTAAGCATATCCTCTATGGTCTGGATGGTCCTTTCTGATTGTCCGTCCGTCTGTGGATGGAAAGCAGTGCTAAAATCCAACCTGGTACCCATGGCGTTCTGCAGACTCCGCCAAAACCTGGAGGTGAACTGGGGCCCTCTATCGGACACTATTGAAACAGGAACCCCATGCAGCCTGACGATCTCATCAACATACACCTGCGCCAACTTGTCCACAGAGTAGCCACTCCTGACAGGGATGAAGTGAGCAGATTTGGTGAGTCTGTCCACAATCACCCATATGGAGTCCAATCTGTTGGACGTCGCCGGTAACCCCACTACGAAGTCCATAGCTATATTCTCCCATTTCCACTCAGGAATAGGTAGCGGGTTAAGCATTCCAGCCGGCTTCTGATGTTCCAGCTTCACCCTCTGACACACTTCGCAGGCTGACACAAACTGTGCCACTTCTTTCTTCATAGCTGGCCACCAATAAACCTTCTTCAGATCTTGATACATCTTGGTGGCTCCGGGGTGAACGCTGTATCTTGCATTATGAGCCTCTCTCATAATGTCTCCTTTTAGCCCTATGTCATCTGGTACACACAATCGACTCCCATAGAGGAGGATCCCCTTGTTGTCGAATCTGAACTCACTGTCTTTGCCTGACTGAACAGTCCTGGCAATCTTCACTAACTCTGGGTCCTCATGCTGTTTCTGAGCCACCTGCTCCAGAAACACGGGTGCCACTCTCATCTGGGCTACCAAAGCACCTGTACCAGACAACTCCAACTGTAGACCTTCCTTAACGAGCTTGTAAAACTCCTTCACCACTGGCCTCCTTTCTGCCGATATGTGGGATAAACTGCCTAGTGACTTCTAGCTTAGGGCGTCTGCCACAACATTCGCCTTACCCGGATGATACTGAATCTTGCAATCATAGTCACTCAGCAGCTCTACCCATCTCCTCTGTCTCAAGTTCAAATCTCTTTGACTCAGGATGTACTGCAGGCTTTTATGATCTGTGAAGATCTCACATTTAACCCCATAGAGGTAGTGCCTCCACATCTTGAGTGCAAAGATTACTGCTGCCATCTCAAGGTCATGTGTGGGGTAATTCAACTCATGCTTCTTCAGCTGCCTAGAAGCATAAGCAATCACCCTCTCATTCTGCATTAGTACACAACCCAGTCCCACACGGGATGCATCACAGAAGACTGTAAAGTCCTCATCACTAGATGGCAGAGCTAACACTGGTGCTGACGTCAACCTCTTCTTAAGCTCTTCAAAACTCTCTTCGCACTGGTCAGTCCACACGAACTTCTAATTCTTCCTGGTCAGTCTGGTCAGGGGAGCTGCAATCTTCGAGAAGTGCTGAACGAACCTCCTGTAGTAACCTACCAAACCCAAGAAACTTCTAATCTCTATCACTGAATTGGGTCTAGGCCAGTTAGCCACAGTTTCTGTCTTTTTAGGGTCCACCTCTATTCCATTCTCTGACACTACATGCCCCAAGAATGAAATGCTCCTCAGCCAGAACTCACACTTGGAGAATTTGGCATACAAGCCATGTTCCCTCAAGGTCTGCAGAACCAACCTCAGATGATGGGCATGCTCCTCTGCATTCCTGGAATACACTAAGATATCATCTATGAAGACAATAACAAAGTGATCCAGGTATTGGCTAAACACTCTGTTCATGAGATCCATGAATGCTGCAGGGGCGTCGGTTAACCCGAACGGCATTACAAGGAACTCAAAATGCCCATATCTGGTCCTGAAAGCTGTCTTTGGCACATCTTCTTCCCTTATCCTTAGCTGATGGTACCCCGATCTCAGATCTATTTTGGAGAAACAACCTGCTCCGGCTAGCTGGTCAAATAGATCGTCGATCCTAGGCAACGAGTACTTATTCTTGGTAGTGACTTTGTTCAACTGCCTGTAGTCGATACAAAGCCTAAGGGATCCATCCTTCTTTCTCACAAACAAAACTGGTGCACCCCAAGGTGAGGTGCTCGGTCGGATGAAGCCCTTTTCTACCAGTTCTTGCAACTGTTCTTTCAATTCCTTCAACTCAGCTAGAGCCATCCTGTAGGGAGGGATAGAGATCGGTCGGGTTCTAGGCATCAGTTCTATCTCGAACTCTATCTCCCTAGCAGGTGGTAAACCTGGCAGCTCGTCTGGGAAGACGTCTAGAAACTCTCTAACCACTGGCACCGAGGCGGGCTCTCTAACCTGACTGCTAAGCTCTCTCACATGAGCCAAATACCCCTGACATCCCTTCCTAAGCAACCTACGAGCCTGAAGAGCTGATTTCAGACCTCTAGGTGTACCCCTCCTGTCTCCCCTGAAGACAACCTCTGACCCATCCTAACCTCTGAACCTGACTACCTTGACCCGAAAATTGGACCGCTACCGGCGCTAGGATCCAGGTCGGCTTAAGGCCGCCGGGACCCGTAGCAAGCCTGACATGCAATCTATAAACCTGTTTAATCCCATACATGATCAACAACATACATAAAAATTCAACTTTTCTGCCATTCAAACACCAAACTCAACCTGTGCATGCACTGAACATACTCATAAACATGATCCCTCTGTGGGATCCCAACAATGCCCCAATGGGCAAATACATCATGTGTTGAGTTGGTTTACATAAACATCATAAAAGATCTAGGATCATGCATTAAAAGGGATACATTACACATAGGTCAAGCACAACCTCTAATCCTCAATATCATTTAATTACATAACTATTCATAACTTTACAATTTCATCTTGTCCACATTCTATCTATTACATACAAATGACTTCAATACTCTTGCTGACCTCCTGGTCTACCCTGTACCTGCAAACCTGGGGAATTTGGGAGAGGGGTGAGCTACTAGAGCCCAGTGAGCAGAATAATAAAGCATTTAAAACACATGCTATCATGAAATGCATCACATCACAACTAATCATATCAAGCATGAACTTGTCTGTAATACCCGGCTAGACTCCGGTATCGGAATTCCTACTGTCCGGTGGAATTCCGATGTCGGAGACCTCTAGAAGGGTAAAACCATGTTTTCATGAAATTTTTTAATGTTTTTGATGATTTTAAGTAAAGAGGAATTGAGTTTTTGAATAAAAACACCCTTGAAGGAAACTCAGGTTCGGCCGCCGAAACACAAAGTTCGGCCGCCGAACATGCATGCACTTCAAGAGTGCTTTAGGCCCCCGAAGGCATAAGTGAGGGAAGCCCAGGTTCGGCCGCCGAACATGGCATGCATGCGGAGGCACTTTCGGCCCCCGAACGTGGCCTGGCCAGCCACTATAAAAGGGTCCCTTAGCCGAAAACGGGCGAGCTTTTTCCCCATTTTCGGCCAAGGTGAGTCCTTCCGCCATTCCTCACCATCCTTGAGTTCTTTCCTTCAAATCTTTCAATTTTTTCACTAGTTTTCATCTTGTTTTGAAGATTTTCGAGTTTAAAGCAAGTTTTGGAGCTTAGAGGATCAAGAACTCAAAATCTCCCACCTTCGAGTTTAGGACGTCTCTCTCTCGATCTTCAAGAGGTAAGAGCTGATCTTAAGCTCATTTTATGTTTAAAGTAAGTTTTATGCAAGATCTATGGGGTAGAATGCATGTTTAGCTCATAGTTAGGTTTTTGAGTTAATGTTATGTTTTGAGCATGTATGTTGAATTTGGGTTGTTGTTGTGTGTTGTAGTTGGGGTTTAAGTTAGTTTGAAGCCCCTAGGAGCCAATGTATGTATTTTTGCATGTTTTGGATGAGTTATATGCATGTTGAAGGATTTGGGAGGCAAATGTGCATAAAGGAGCCAAGTTTCTGCCCTTTGGCAGAAACCAGGTTCGGCAGCCGAAGGAACTTTCGGCCGCCGAACATGGCTGGGGAGGCAGGCCTTTCGGCTGCCGAAGTTGCCCCCGAAAAGAGACTTTCGTTTCTGTCTGGCACTTTCGGCCTCCGAAGGTGCCGCCGAACATGCATGAGTTTCGCCTCTGTCTGGGAGTTTCGGCCGCCAAAGGTGCCGCCGAACCTGCCTGACTTTCGGCTCTGGAGGGACTTTCGGCTGCCGAACCTGCCGCCGAAAGTGCCCTGTCCAGCCTTTCTTTGTATGTTTTTGCATGATTGTTTTGAGGTGTTTTAGGGGGGTTTTTGGGGGATGTTTTTAGAGTTATGTTCTAGTTGTTTGGTCCCTCATTTGAGTCCACCTGTGTAGGTTCGGACCCGAGGAACCGAGGACCCCAGCAGTGAGTTCAGCTGCTTCTGAGTCAGTAGAGCTTCGGCCAGAGGTGAGTAGAATAAACCTTTATGTTTTTAAAGCAAATGAATTATACAGTTGAGCATGTTCATGCATCATGAATGCCATGTGATGAATTAGGTTGTTTGCATTAGAATTCACGAATATGTTGCATTGCATTTATGATGTTGATGTGGATTGGTTATTGAATGATCCTTTAGTCCTCATATGGTATGATGATGCTACGGCATGAGATGGTATGGAAGTCCAGGTTGTACCCATTCTACGTCCCTGGCACTATGTAAGAGAAAGTCCAGGTTGTACCCATTCTACGTCCCTGGCACATTGGTATGTATGATATGCTATGTTAAGAGAAAGACCGGTTGTACCCATTCTACGTCCCGACACTTTGGAATGTAGAGGACTATTGGTGACAATACCATCCGAGATGTGATTTGTTGTGATGTGTTGCATTACATGATGGCATGAGATTTTAAATATTGTTTTCTATTATTCTGCTCACTGGGCTCTTGTAGCTCACCCCTTTCCCTAATCCCCCAGGATTGCAGGTACAGGCTAGACAGAGAAGTCAAGAAGAGTAAAGTCATATGTATGTAATAGTTAGAAAGTGGACATGATAAATTGTATAATGATGTAAAGTTGAACAGTCATGTTATGTATAAAGATATTGAGGATTAGAATATGTGCTTGACCCTATGGATGTTATTATCCCTTTTAATACATGATCTTAGAGGTTTTATGATGACTATGTTTAGCCAACTCAACACATGTTATTCCACCCATTGGGGGCATTGATGAGATCCCACAGAGGGGTCAAGATATGATTATGTATATGTTCAGTGCATGCACAGGTTGAGTTTGGCGTATGATAGAGTGTATGAAAGAAAAGTTTTAATTTTTATGTATGTTCTTGATCATGTATGGGATTAAACAGGTTTCCAGGATGTATGTTTGGCTTGCTACGGGTCCCGGCGGCCTTAAGTCGACCCGGATCCTAGCGCCGGTAGCGGTCCGATTTTCGGGTCGTTACAGAATAGTATCAGAGCCCTAGGTTCATATGGTCGGACCTAGAGTGTCGGGCTCATAGATGTTATAGAAGGTCAAGCACAATAGGAAGATCATGTCCACTAGGATAGGATGTGGAGTCCTGTCTTGTTGATGATGTGAAATGCCATGATTATATGCATGTGCATTAATGATATGTGATGTATGTGATGAGGGTTCATGTGTGCCCACATGAACCATATGATGCTAATGTTTATGTGATGTGTACTGTTTTTCAGAAAACAGGATGAGAGAAACTCGTCGATCAGCAAGATTGACTGGAGTACCACCTGAGGATGAGGGCATGAGCGCCCGTCCTCCTACATTGCCTAGGGCAATGTCAAGCAGGTCCAACGGGGACAGAACAGTAAGAGACCCTAGAAGGTCTTTGGATCTGGGTAGAAGCAGATCAGTCAGAGGAACAGTTCAGGGAGGAGCGTCAGAGGACATGGAGGATGATATGGATGTAGGGCAGAGAAGGGATGGCAGTTTGGGAGTTAGTATGTCAGAAGAGGGAATGGGAGAGTCCCAAGGAGGCACTCAGGCCTCGGGATTTATTCAGCCACCCCACTACCCACACTTCTCATAAAATCCCGGGTATTCGATGGGAGGTACATCGGATTACTCTAGCTTCACCCCTTATCCCACACAGATGCCATACCCACCCTACTACCAACCATATTCACAATACCCTATGTATCCACCCCCACCTTACTATCCAAACCCTACTTCAGAAAATGTTGCACCACCTCCACCACCTACAGAACCAGCAGCCCCAGCTACTCAACCTCCTAGACCTAGCTCAGCCAGTGGGAGCAAGGTCAAGATGACAGACTACATGAAGTTGGGTGCTCCCCAGTATGAAAAAGGGGATGACCCGTTTGTGTATCTTGAGAGGGTCAAGGTGATCACAGATGAAATTGGGGCTGATGACAGTAGAGCCATTCAGATGGCTGGGTTCACTCTTAAATGTAAGAAGGCGCGAGAGTGGTTCAAGAATTATGTGAACCCCAGAGTAGACAGCATGTCTTGGGAGGAGTTTGCAAACGAGTTTGCAGGATGGGCTTTCCCAGATAGTTCAAGGGAGCTGAAGATGATAGAGTTTGAGCAGTTGAGGCAGACTGATGAGATGGGTGTAGAGGAGTTCACAGACAGATTCTTGGAGCTGTCGCCATTTGCAGGGCAAAACCTTGACACGGATCAGAAAAGATCAAGGAGGTATATCATGAAACTCCACTCTAGATATTCCTCCTTGATCCAGTCAACAGACAGGGAGAGCTTCCATGCCATAGTGGATATGGCCCGGAAAATGGAGGCCAGTGCCATTGTTCAGGGAACAGTTAAGCAGTCAGTGGCACAGCCTTCTGGTTCTAAGACCCCAGGCTCTTCTTCTTTCAGTGCAGCAGCTTCATGTAGCAAAAAGTGGAGTAACACCACTAGGAAGCCCAAGAAGAACAAGTTTTGGAACAAGGTCAAGTCTAGTCTGGGACTAGGGAGTGGCTCAAGCTCTGGCGCGGATAATGCAGTTTGCGCAAAGTGTGGTAGGCTACACAGGGGAGTTTGTCGGGCTGGGACAGCAGCCTGTTTCAGATGCGGGCAAGAGGGACACATGGCTCGGGAGTGTCCTAGGGCAGCTTTTGGAGCACAGTCTCAGCAGACAACTTCAGGTAGTGTAGCTCAGCCAGCAGCTCCAGCCATGACTCAGGCCAGCGGCAGAGGCAGAGGGAGAGGGGTAGCCTCTTCTTCAGCGGGTTTCAGAGGTGAAGGTCCATCAGCTCCAGCACGGATCTTCACGATGACTCAGTAGGAGGCAGACGCATCTAACACCGTGGTGGCAGGTAATTTAGTCATTGGTTGTTCAGATGTGTATGCCTTCATGGACCCTGGTGCATCTCATTCTTTTATTGCTCCGAGAGCCGTTCAGAGGTTGGGGTTGATGATCTCTGAGTTAAAGTGTCCTCTCTGGGTCAGTGGACCCAAGTGTGATCCATCAGTGGCAGAGTCAGTCTGCCAGTGTAGTCCTGTGTTTGTTGAGGGAAGATGCTTGTCCGCCGACCTGGTGGTTCTAGATTTGACCGATTTTGACGTCATTCTAGGGATGGACTGGCTATCTACCCATGGTGCTACCTTGGACTGCAGGGACAAGGTAGTCAGGTTCAGAGTTCAGGATGGGTCAGAGGTTGTCTTCAGAGGAGACAGGAGGGGTACACCTAGAGGTCTGATATCAGCTCTTCAGGCTCGTAGGTTGCTTAGGAAGGGATGTCAGGGGTATTTGGCTCATGTGAGAGAGCTTAGCAGTCAGGTTAGAGAGCCCGCCTCGGTGCCAGTGGTTAGAGAGTTTCTAGACGTCTTCCCAGACGAGCTGCCAGGTTTACCACCTGCTAGGGAGATAGAGTTCGAGATAGAATTGATGCCTGGAACCCGACCGATCTCTATCCCTCCCTACAGGATGGCTCCAGCCGAGTTGAAAGAATTGAAGGAACAGTTGCAAGAATTGAAGGAACAGTTGCAAGAATTAGTAGAAAAGGGCTTCATCCGACCGAGCACTTCGCCTTGGGGTGCACCAGTTTTGTTCGTGAGAAAGAAGGATGGATCCCTTAGGCTTTGTATCGACTACAGGCAGTTGAACAAAGTCATTACCAAGAATAAGTACCCATTACCAAGGATCGACGATCTATTCGACCAGCTAGCTGGAGCAGGTTGTTTCTCCAAAATAGATCTGAGATCGGGGTACCATCAGCTAAGGATAAGGGATGAGGATGTGCCGAAGACAGCCTTCAGAACCAGATATGGGCATTTTGAGTTCCTTGTAATGCCGTTCGGGTTAACCAACGCCCCTGCAGCATTCATGGATCTCATGAACAGAGTGTTTAGCCAGTACCTGGATCACTTCGTTATTGTCTTCATAGATGATATCTTAGTGTATTTCAGGAATGCAGAGGAGCATGCCCATCATCTGAGGTTGGTTCTGCAGACCTTGAGGGAACATGGCTTGTATGCCAAGTTCTCTAAGTGTGAGTTCTGGCTGAGGAGCATTTCGTTCTTGGGGCATGTAGTGTCAGAGAATGGAATAGAGGTGGACCTCAAGAAGACAGAAACTGTGGCTAACTGGCTTAGACTCACTTCAGTGACGGAGATCAGGAGTTTCTTGGGTTTGGCAGGTTACTACAGGAGGTTCGTTCAGGACTTCTCGAAAATAGCAGCTCCTCTGACCAGACTAACCAGGAAGAATCAGAAGTTTCTGTGGACCGACCAGTGCGAAGAGAGTTTTGAAGAGCTTAAGAAGAGGTTGACTTCAGCACCAGTTTTAGCTCTGCCATCTAGTGATGAGGACTTTACAGTCTTTTGTGATGCGTCCCGTGTGGGACTGGGTTGTGTACTGATGCAGAATGAGAGGGTGATTGCTTATGCTTCTAGGCAACTAAAGAAGCATGAGTTGAATTACCCCACGCATGACCTTGAGATGGCAGCAGTAATCTTTGCACTCAAGATGTGGAGGCACTACCTCTATGGGGTAAAATGTGAGATCTTTACAGATCATAAGAGCCTGCAGTACATCCTGAGTCAAAGAGATTTGAACTTGAGACAGAGGAGATGGGTAGAGCTGCTGAGTGACTATGATTGTAAGATTCAGTATCATCCGGGTAAGGTGAATGTCGTGGCAGACGCCCTAAGCCGGAAGTCACTAGGCAGTCTATCCCACATCACGGCAGAGAGGATACCAGTGGTGAAGGAGTTTTACAAGCTCATTGATGAAGGTCTACAGTTGGAGTTGTCTGGTACAGGTGCCTTGGTTGCTCAGATGAAAGTGACACCCGTGTTTCTGGAGCAGGTGGCTCAGAAACAGCATGAGGACCCAGAGTTAGTGAAGATTGTCAGGACTGTTCAGTCAGGCAAGGACAGTGAGTTCAGATTTGATAGTAAGGGGATCCTCCGCTATGGGAGTCGACTGTGTGTACCAGATGATATAGGGCTAAAAGGAGACATTATGAGAGAGGCTCATAATGCAAGATACAGCGTTCACCCCGTGGCCACCAAGATGTATCAGGATTTGAAGAAGGTCTATTGGTGGCCAGCTATGAAGAAAGAAGTGGCACAGTTTGTGTCCGCCTGCGAAGTATGTCAGAGGGTGAAGCTGGAACACCAGAAGCCGGCTGGAATGCTTAACCCGCTACCTATTCCAGAGTGGAAATGGGAGAATATAGCTATGGACTTCGTAGTGGGGTTACCGGCGGCGTCCAACAGAGTGGACTCCATATGGGTGATTGTGGACAGACACACCAAATCTGCTCACTTCATTCCTGTCAGGAGTGGCTACTCTGTGGACAAGTTGGCGCAGGTATATGTGGATGAGATCGTCAGGCTGCATGGGGTTTCTGTTTCGATAGTGTCAGATAGAGGGCCCCAGTTCACCTCCAGGTTTTGGCGGAGTCTGCAGAACGCCATGGGTACTAGGTTGGATTTCAGCACTGCCTTCCACCCCCAGACTGACGGACAGTCAGAAAGGACCATCCAGACTATCGAGGATATGCTTAGAATGTGTGTGCTGGACTTTGGCGGTTCTTGGAGGCAGCATCTACCTTTGGTGGAGTTTGCCTACAATAACAACCATCATGCTAGCATCGGGATGGCTCCATATGAAGCTTTATATGGACGGAAGTGCAGATCACCTGTTTGCTGGGAGGAAGTTGGAGAGAAGGCCTTGGCAGGGCCTGAGTTAGTAGAGATTACCAGCAGGGTGGTACCCATAATCAGAGAGAGAATCAAGACTTCTGCAAGCAGACAGAAGAGTTATGCAGACATCCGCAGAAGGCAGATAGAGTTTCAGGAGGGGGATCTGGTATTGCTCAAGGTGTCTCCAATGAAAGGAGTGGTTCGTTTTGGGAAGAAAGGTAAACTATCCCCACGATACATCGGACCCTTTGAAGTCTTGCAAAGGATTGGGAATGTGTCGTACAAGCTAGATTTACCTGCTTCAATGGAAAGAATCCATCCGGTTTTCCATGTTTCCATGTTAAGAAAATTTGTGTCAGATCCGGGCAAGGTTCTTAGTGAGCCTGATGTGGAGATCCAAGAGGATCTCACCTATGTTGAGCAGCCAGTGCGGATCATAGACACCCAGATCAGAAAGCTAAGAAACAAGGAAATCCCGATGGTGAAAGTCCTATGGAACCACCACAATATGGAAGAGTGCACTTGGGAGACACGAGAGTCCATGCTCCAGCAATACCCTTATCTTTTCTAAGGTTAGTTCTTGTATGTTTCATGTATGTTATGTGTATGCTATGCATGTGCTAGTTAAGGAACATTTGGGGACGAATGTTCTTAAGGGGGGGAGAATGTAATACCCGGCTAGACTCCGGTATCGGAATTCCTACCGTCCGGTGGAATTCCGGATGTCGGAGACCTCTAGAAGGGTAAAACCATGTTTTCATGAAATGTTTTAATGTTTTTGATGATTTTAAGTAAAGAGGAATTGAGTTTTTGAATAAAAACACCCTTGGAGGAAACTCAGGTTCGGCCGCCGAAACTCAAAGTTCGGCCGCCGAACATGCATGCACTTCGGGAGTGCTTTAGGCCCCCGAAGGCATAAGTGAGGGAAGCCCAGGTTCGGCCGCCGAACCTCAAGTTCGGCCGCCGAACATGGCATGCATGCGGAGGCACTTTCGGCCCCCGAACGTGGCCTGGCCAGCCACTATAAAAGGGTCCCTTAGCCGAAAACGGGCGAGCTTTTTCCCCATTTTCGGCCAAGGTGAGTCCTTCCGCCATTCCTCACCATCCTTGAGTTCTTTCCTTCAAATCTTTCAAGTTTTTCACTAGTTTTCATCTTGTTTTGAAGATTTTCGAGTTTAAAGCAAGTTTTGGAGCTTAGAGGATCAAGAACTCAAAATCTCCCACCTTCGAGTTTAGGACGTCTCTCTCTCGATCTTCAAGAGGTAAGAGCCGATCTTAAGCTCATTTTATGTTTAAAGTAAGTTTTATGCAAGATCTATGGGGTAGAATGCATGTTTAGCTCATAGTTAGGTTTTTGAGTTAATGTTATGTTTTGAGCATGTATGTTGAATTTGGGTTGTTGTTGTGTGTTGTAGTTGGGGTTTAAGTTAGTTTGAAGCCCCTAGGAGCCAATGTATGTATTTTTGCATGTTTTGGATGAGTTATATGCATGTTGAAGGATTTGGGAGGCAAATGTGCATAAAGGAGCCAAGTTTCTGCCCTTTGGCAGAAACCAGGTTCGGCAGCCGAAGGAACTTTCGGCCGCCGAACATGGCTGGGGAGGCAGGCCTTTCGGCTGCCGAAGTTGCCCCTGAAAAGAGACTTTCGTCTCTGTCTGGCACTTTCGGCCGCCGAAGGTGCCTCCGAACATGCATGAGTTTCGCCTCTGTCTGGGAGTTTCGGTCGCCGAAGGTGCCGCCGAACCTGCCTGACTTTCGGCTCTGGAGGGACTTTCGGCCGCCGAACCTGCCGCCGAAAGTGCCCTGTCCAGCCTTTCTTTGTATGTTTTTGCATGATTGTTTTGAGGTGTTTTAGGGGGTTTTTGGGGGATGTTTTTAGAGTTATGTTCTAGTTGTTTGGTCCCTCATTTGAGTCCACCTGTGTAGGTTCGAACCCGAGGAACCGAGGACCCCAGCAGTGAGTTCAGCTGCTTCTGAGTCAGTAGAGCTTCGGCCAGAGGTGAGTAGAATAAACCTTTATGTTTTTAAAGCAAATGAATTATATAGTTGAGCATGTTCATGCATCATGAATTCCATGTGATGAATTAGGTTGTTTGCATTAGAATTCACGAATATGTTGCATTGCATTTATGATGTTGATGTGGATTGGTTATTAAATGATCCTTTAGTCCTCATATGGTATGATGATGCTACGGCATGAGATGGTATGGAAGTCCAGGTTGTACCCATTCTACGTCCCTGGCACTATGTAAGAGAAAGTCCAGGTTGTACCCATTCTACGTCCCTGGCACATTGGTATGTATGATATGCTATGTTAAGAGAAAGACCGGTTGTACCCATTCTACGTCCCGACACTTTGGAATGTAGAGGACTATTGGTGACAATACCATCCGAGATGTGATTTGTTGTGATGTGTTGCATTACATGATGGCATGAGATTTTAAATATTGTTTTCTATTATTCTGCTCACTGGGCTCTTGTAGCTCACCCCTTTCCCTAATCCCCCAGGATTGCAGGTACGGGCTAGACAGAGAAGTCAAGAAGAGTAAAGTCATATGTATGTAATAGTTAGAAAGTGGACATGATAAATTGTATAATGATGTAAAGTTGAACAGTCATGTTATGTATAAAGATATTGAGGATTAGAATATGTGCTTGACCCTATGGATGTTATTATCCCTTTTAATACATGATCTTAGAGGTTTTATGATGACTATGTTTAGCCAACTCAACACATGTTATTCCACCCACAGAGGGGTCAAGATATGATTATGTATATGTTCAGTGCATGCACAGGTTGAGTTTGGCGTATGAAAGAAAAGTTTTAATTTTTATGTATGTTCTTGATCATGTATGGGATTAAATAGGTTTCCAGGATGTATGTTTGGCTTGCTACGAGTCCCGGCGGCCTTAAGTCGACCCGGATCCTAGCGCCGGTAGCGGTCCGATTTTCGGGTCGTTACATTGTCACCATTTAGCCCTCTACATATTCCAATCATGCCAGGGGCGTAGTGCAGGCCACACCTGGTCTTTCTCTTATACATAACATAACATACATAATCCATGGTGCCGGGGGCGTAGTGCAGGCCACGTCCGGTCTTTCTCTTACATAGTGCCAGGGGCGTAGTGCAGGCCACATCTGGACTTCCATATCATATCATCATGTCATAACATATGAGGGCTAATGGATCATTCAACATTCATCCACATCAACAACATATTATGCAATGCAACATATTCGTGATTTCTAATGCAAACAACCTAAAATATCACATGGCATCCGTGATGCATGAACATGCTCAAAACTGATTTATTTATTTAAAAGCATAAGAATTATTCCACTCACCTCTGGCTAGCTCTGACATTGACTGAAGCAGCTGACTCACTGCTGAGGTCCTCGGTTCCTCGGGTCCGAACCTACACAGGTAGACTCAAATGAGGGACCAACATACTATAACATGACTCTGAAAACATCCCCCAAAAACCCTCTAAAACTCCTCAAAACATCCATGCAAAAACATGCAAAGGAAGGCTGGACAGGCCACTTTCGGCGGCAGGTTCGGCGGCCGAAAGTTCCTCCAGAGCCGAAACCCAGGCAGGTTCGGCGGCACCTTCGGCGGCCGAAAGTCCCAGACAGAGACGAAAGTCTCTTTTCGGGGGCAACTTCGGCAGCCAAAAGGCCTACCTCCCAGGCAGGTTCGGCGGCCGAAAGTCCTTCGGCTGCCGAACCTGGTTTTTGCCAAAGGGCAGAAACTTGGTTCCCTTTGCACAAAAACCTCTCCTTCCCATTCCAACATGCATATAACTCATTCAAATCATGCAAATATACATACATTGGCTCCTAGGGGCTTCAAACTACCTTAAACCCCAACTACAACACACAACAACAACACATTGCTCAAAAATACAACATAAGCTCATAAACCTAACCATAAGCTAAACATGCATTCTACCTCATAGATCTTACATAAAACTTACTTAAAACATGCAATGAGCTTAAGATCGGCTCTTACCTCTTGAAGATCGAGAGAGAGACGACCTAAACTCGGAGATGGGAGAGATTTGAGTTCTTGAACCTCAAATCTCCAAAACTTGCCCAAAACTTGAAAATCTTCAAAACAAGATGAAAACTTGTGAAAATCGTGAAAGATTTGAAGGAAAAGCTCAAGGATTGGTGAGGAACGGCGGAGAGCTCACCTTGGCCGACAATGGGGAGAAAAACTCGCCCGTTTTCGGCTAAGGGACCCTTTTATAGTGGCTGGCCAGGCCACGTTCGGGGGCCGAACGTGCCTCCGCATGCATGCCATGTTCGGCGGCCGAACTTGAGGTTCGGCGGCCGAACCTGGACTTCCCTCACCTATGCCTTCGGGGGCCTAAGGCACACCCGAAATGCCTGCATGTTCGGCGGCCGAACTTGAGGTTCGGCGGCCGAACCTGGGTTTTCCCCCAAGGTTAATTTTCATGCAAAACTCATTTCCTTTTCACTTAAAACCATGAAAAACATTAAAACATTTTATGAAAACATGTTTCTATCCTACTAGGGGCTTCCGACATCCGAGATTCTACCGGACGGTAGGAATTTCGGTACCGGAGTCTAGCCGGGTATTACAATGCTTATGTGTTTAGATGTGTTGTTTGTTGGGGTTGTAAGTTAGTTTTGGACCCCTTTGTGCCTATACTTGAGTATATGCAGGTTGTGGAATTGTGGTTTGCATGTTTTGGGTTTTGGACGGTTTGGGTGGCTTGTTTGTGCATGAAGCTGAGTTCTGGATGAACTCAGGTTCGGCCGCCGAAGCAAGGTTCGGCCGCCGAAGCAAGGTTCGGCCGCCGAAGCAAGGTTCGGCCGCCGAAGCAAGGTTCGGCCGCCGAAGCAAGGTTCGGCCGCCGAAGCAAGGTTCGGCCGCCGAACCCCTTAGGATGGCAGCCTAACCTTGCCCCCGAAAGTTGAGTTTTGGCTTGAAGGCAGGCTTTCGGTTGCCGAAGGAAGGTTCGGCCGCCGAAGGAAGGTTTAGCCGCCGAAAGTGCCTGACTTTTGTCTCTGGAGAGGGACTTTCGGCTGCCGAAGGTGCCGCCGAAAGTACCCGAGTTTTGTCTCTGGAGAGAGGGTTCGGCCGCCGAAGGTGCCGCCGAAGATGCCCTGTCCAACTTTTCTTTGCTTGTTTTCCATGCATGCTTCAGGATGTTTTAGGGGGTTTTTGGGGTGTGTTTGGCACCTCATTCGAGTCCACCTGTGTAGGATCGGACCCGAGGGACCGAGGAGGCCATCAATGTTAGTTGTTGCAGAGTCAGTCCAGCGTCTGCCAGAGGTGAGGAGAACTAAACTTAATATTTTAACTTGAGAACTTAAATGCTTTTAGCATGTTTCATGCACCATGAGTATGCAATAGGTTGATTGCATTAGTAGTCACGAATATGATGCATTGCATTATTTATTGATGATGTGGATGGACCAAGGCGACCTCAATAGCCCATGATCTGTTAAGTAAGGAAAGATCTGTGTGAGCTCCCTGGGGGGGCCGGCGCTGACAAAGGGAGTTTTGAGTAGGGGTGAGCATTCGGTCGGTTCGGTTCAAAACCGAACCGAATCGATTTTGGTCAGAAACCGAATCGAACCGAATCGGTCTGATTCGGTTTAGTTTGATCGGTTTCGATTTTTAATAATTTTTTTATTTTTTACACTTTATTTTTAATATTTTAAAATTTAATTAAAATATTTTAATTTTAGTATGATTTAATTTCTCTATATTATTAAAAAAATATATTATTATCACTAATCGGTTAGGTTCGGTTTTTTCGGTTTTTTTCTGATCAAAACCGAACAGAACCGAAATAACCAAAATTTTTGAAATTAAAAACCGAACCGAACCGAAATATATAAAAAACCGAACTAAATTTTCAAATCGGTTCGGTTCGGTCGGTTTTTTCGGTTTGAACCGAATACTGCTCACCCCTAGTTTTGAGGTCATGTCCAATCCGAGATGTGAAATGTTTGTGCTGTGACGCATTTCATGAAAGCATGTTGTTAATGAACTGTTTTCATTGTTTCTACTCACTGGGCTTTAGTAGCTCATCCCTCTCCCCTAACCCTAGTTTTGCAGGGCCAGAGTTAGCTATGGGAAGTCAGAGTCAGCAGAGTGCTGAGTATGAGTTGGTTATGTAATAGAGTAGTGGACATGATGTAAATTAAAGGATTAGTTTGTAATGTAATATATAGATATGTAATGTCATGAAATGGATAGAGTTGTGCTTTGCCCTAGTGTATAATTAATCCCTTGTTATGCATGATCCTTATTGAATGTTTTATGTTTCTTGATGAGAAATGTGTGGAACCAAGGCTGACTTGTGATATGCTGACCCTATGAGAGTGGGTTCTATGTTTTCAGACATAGTGCATGCAGGTCAAGCTTGGTAAGGGGAAGGAAAGTTTTCAGTTTGTAGTGTTTATATTTGATCATGTATGGGATTTATCAGGTACACAGAGTTCAGGATAGGCTTACTACGGGTCCCAGCGGCCTTAAGCCGATCTGGATCCTAGCGCCGGTAGCGGTCTGGGCCGTTACAGAGGGGTATCGAATTTTGGGCTGTTACAGATTGGTATCAGAGCCCTAGGTTCAAATGATCGGACCGATAGGGTATAGAGAGAGCCCTAGGTTCATATGGTCGGACCTAGAGTGTATCGGGCTCATAGAGGTCATAGAAGGGCAAGCACTATAGGCAAAATCATGTCCACTAGGATAGGATGTCGAGTCTTGTCTTGCATGATGATGTGAAATGCCATGATTTTATGCATGTGCATTAATGTTCTGCTATGGATGCTATGTATGTGTTGCAGGTTCATGTGTTTCCACATGAACCGTATGATGATAATGTTTGTATGCTTGTGTGTTGCGCTCTTCAGAGGAGCTAGGATGCGAGGCTTTCGTCGATCTGTGGAATCGACTGGAGTTCCGTTTGAGAGGGAAGGTATGGAGACCTTTCCCCTTGCTCTGCCAAGGGCACAGTCAGGTGGAGTCGGCAGATGGGAAACATCAAGGGAGCCTGGAAGGTCTTTTGATGAAAGCAGAGAAGGAATGGATCTAAGGAGAATGTCTATAGACAAGAGGGAAGTAGAAATAGATGTGCAAAGGAGAGGTAGAGGTCTGGATGTGAACATGCTTGAAGAAGGCATGGGAGAGTCTCAAGACGGTGCTCAGACTCAGGATTCCAGAATCTCAGGTGTAGGAGGGAATGATCCCTCCACTCGGAGTACAGCTACCTCGAGAGGAGTAAAGTGGGGGAAAACCACTGGGAAAGGGAATAGAGGCCTGAGAAGGTCAAAGAAGAGCAAGTTTTGGAAGAGGTTGAAGGCTAGTCTGGATTGTGGTGCTGGTTCAAGCTCTGGCTTAGGCAGATCAAGATGTATGAGGTGTGGAAGGCCACACAAGGGAGTCTGCCGTTATGGGACAACAGCATGTTACAGGTGCGGACAGGAAGGACACATAGCACGTGAGTGTCCTACTGTGCCCCGGGTAGCACAGTCTCAGCGGTTAGCTTCAGGTAGAGAGGCTCAGCCAGCAGCTCCAGTAGTGTCACAGGGCAGAGGTCGAGGCAGAGGAAGAGGGTTAGCCTTTTCTTCTGAGGGTTCCCATGGAGAAGGTCCGTCAGCTCCGGCTCGGATCTTCACTCAGGCTCAGCAAGAGGCAGACACATCGAACACAGTGGTGCCAGGTATGCTCACTTTTGAGTATTCTGATGTGTATGTTTTGGTGAACCCTAGTGTTTCTCTTTCCTTGTTGTTTAGTGAGCCATAATGAGGGAGGGTTTGATGACTTCTGGGCTTAGAGTGTTCTCTTTGGGTCAGTGGACCCGAGTGTGATCCATCTGTGGCAGAGTCAGTCTGTCGGTTCAGTTCAGTGTCTGTTGAGAGTAGATGCCTTCCAACTGACCTAGTGGTTCTAGATTTGACTATGTGATGTCATTCTAGTGGTGGATTGGCTAGCTACTCGAGGTACTACCTGAGTCTGCAGAGACAAGGTAGGAGAGTTCAGAGGTTAGGATGGATCAGAGGTAGTCCTTGGAGGGGACAAAGTAGGGGTACCTAGAGGTTTGATGTCAGTCCTACAGGCTCATAGATTGCTCAGGAGAGGTTGTCAGAGGGTTCTAGCTCTTGCTGAGAGTTTAGTAGTCAGGTCAGAGAACCAGCCTCAGTGTCTGTTGTTTGAGAGAGAGTTCTTAGAAGTTTTCCCAGGCGAGCTATCAGGTTTACCACCTGCTAGAGAGATAGAGTTTGGAAATAGAAGCGATGCCTAGCATCAAGTTCATCTCTATTTTTCTCTACAGGATGGCACATGTAGAGTGGAGAGAGTTGTTAGAGCAGTGGTGAGAGCTTGGTAGGCAAGGGTTGTATTCGACTTAGTACCTCACCCTGGAGTGTTCCAGTGTGTTGTGGGAAAAGAAGGTTGAATCCTTGAGACTTTGGAACGACTGTAAGCGGTTGAACAAGGTCACTACCAAGGGCAGGTATTCCCATGTAGGATTGAGGATCTATTGGAATAGCTAGTAGGCACTGGTTGTTTTCCAAGATAGATATGAGATTCGGGTACTACCTGTTGAGAGTTAGAGAAGAAGCCAGTTTAGTAAAGATGAAGAGAGAAGGGCAAGGATCAGAGTGCGCAGCGAAAGCTTGTGGAGTTCAGGTGAAGTTTGGGGTATGGCTTGTGGCGTCTTCTTCATTCAAAGTGGTGATCCGTTGTGAGTCGAAGGGTAAAGTGGCTCCAAGGTACGTCGAACCCTTTGAAGTCCTGTAAAAGATTGGGGGTGTATCTAAGCTAGATATACCTACTCCGATGAAGGAAGTCCATCTGGTTTTCCATGTTCCTGTATTGTGACAGTTCGTGTCAGATCCAAGTTAGGTTCATAAGGAACTAAAGGTGGAGATCTTAGGGGATCTCACCTATGTTAAGCAGCCAGTGTGGATCATGGATACACAGGTCAGAAGGTTAAGGAACAAGGAATCACGGTGGTGATAGTTCTTTAGAATCACCACAGTATGGAAGTGTGTCTAGAAGACCCGGGAGTGTTTACTCCAGCAGTGCCTGCATCTCTCTTTGAAGAGAGGTTTAGGCTTCGCTTGCTTGCTTGCATGTTTGTTGTTTGAACATTCGGGGATGAATGTTTTTGTAAGGGGTGTAGATTGTAATACCCGGCTAGACGCCGGCATCAGAATTCTTCTTTTCCGGCGGAATCTCCGTTGGAATATGGCATTCGAGGATGTCGGAGGTTTCTAGAAGGGTAAGGGAAAGGTTTTCTCAAATGTTTTTAAGTGTTTTATAGTTTTGAATGCAAAGGATTTGAGTTTTGAAGAGAAAAGGCCTAGGAGACAAATTGCAGGTTCGGCCGCCGAAGGATAAGTTCGGCCGCCGAACATTGCATGGTTTCGCCCGCCGAAGGAGAAGTTCGGCTGCCGAACGTTGCATGGTTTTGCATGCAGCTTTGGCCGCCGAAGGAAAGGCGGTTGGTCACCTATAAAAGCCCCGTTGACCGGAAATGGAGTGTGTTTCACTCTCTTTTCGTGCAAGGGTAGGTTCCTGCTCTCCTTGGAGTGTTTTCATGATGTTTCTTCCAATCTTTTAAGGTTTTCATGAGGTTTCTCCTTGTTTTGAAAAGTTGTGAGCTTTGAGCAAGATTTTGAAGCTTGGAGACTTGTGGAGCTTGGATCTTCATATCTTCACGTTTGGGGTCACACCAACTCTTGTTCTTCAAGAGGTAAGTATAGATCCTTAGTTTTTATGAAGTTTTAAGTGAGTTTTATGGAGGTTTATGGGTAGAGATGCATGTTTAGGGTAAAGTGGGTTTTTGGTTGATTTGTGGTCAAAGCATGCTTATGTGTTTAGATGTGTTGTTTGTTGGGGTTGTAAGTTAGTTTTGGACCCCTTTGTGCCTATACTTGAGTATATGCAGGTTGTGGAATTGTGGTTTGCATGTTTTGGGTTTTGGAAGGTTTGGGTGGCTTGTTTGTGCATGAAGCTGAGTTCTGGATGAACTCAGGTTCGGCCGCCGAAGCAAGGTTCGGCCGCCGAACCCCTTAGGATGGCCGCCTAACCTTGCTCCCGAAAGTTGAGTTTTGGCTTGAAGGCAGGCTTTCGGCCGCCGAAGGAAGGTTCAGCCGCCGAAAGTGCCTGACTTTCGTCTCTGGAGAGGGACTTTCGGTTGCCGAAGGTGCCGCCGAAAGTACCCGAGTTTCGTCTCTGGAGAGAGGTTCGGCCGCCGACAGTGCCGCTGAAGATGCCTTGTCCAGCTTTTCTTTGCTTGTTTTCCATGCATGCTTCAGGATGTTTTAGGAGGTTTTTGGGGAGTTGTTTATGAGTTGTTTAGAGTGTGTTTGGCACCTCATTCGAGTCCACCTGTGTAGGATCGGACCCGAGGGACCGAGGAGGCCATCAGTGTTAGCTGTTGCAGAGTCAGTCCAGCGTCTGCCAGAGGTGAGGAGAACGAAACTTAATATTTTAACTTGAGAACTTAAATACTTTTAGCATGTTTCATGCACCATGAGTATGCAATAGGTTGATTGCATTAGTAGTCACGAATATGATGCATTGCATTATTTATTGATGATGTGGATGGACCAAGGCGACTTCAATAGCCCATGATCTGTTAAGTAAGGAAAGACCTGTGTGAGCTCCTTGGGGGGGCCGGGCGCTGACAGAGGGAGTTTTGAGGTCATGTCCAATCCGAGATGTGAAATGTTTGTACTGTGACGCATTTCATGAAAGCATATTATTAATGAACTGTTTTCATTGTTTCTACTCACTGGGCTTTAGTAGCTCATCCCTCTTCCCTAACCCTAGTTTTGCAGGGCCAGAGTTAGCTATGAGAAGTCAGAGTCAGCAAAGTGCTGAGTATGAGTTGGTTATGTAATAGAGTAGTGGACATGATGTAAATTAAAGGATTAGTTTGTAATGTAATATATAAATATGTAATGTCATGAAATGGATAGAGTTGTGCTTTGCCCTAGTGTATGATTAATCCCTTGTTATGCATGATCCTTATTGAATGTTTTATGTTTCTTGATGAGAAATGTGTGGAACCAAGGCTGGCTTGTGATATGCTGACCCTATGAGAGTGGGTTCTATATTTTCAGACATAGTGCATGCAGGTCAAGCTTGATAAGGGGAAGGAAAGTTTTCAGTTTGTAGTGTTTATGTTTGATCATGTATGGGATTTATCAGGTACACAGAGTTCAGGATAGGCTTGCTACGGGTCCCGGCGGCCTTAAGCCGATCTGGATCCTAGCGCCGGTAGCGGTCCGGGCCGTTACAGAGGGGTATCGGATTCCGGGCTGTTACAGATTGGTATCAGAGCCTTAGGTTCAAATGATCTGACCGATAGAGTATAGAGAGAGCCCTAGGTTCATATGGTCGGACCTAGAGTGTGTCGGGCTCATAGAGGTCATAGAAGGGCAAGCACCATAGGCAAAATCATGTCCACTAGGATAGGATGTCGAGTCCTGTCTTGCATGATGATGTGAAATGCCATGATTTTATGCATGTGCATTAATGTTCTGCTATGGATGCTATGTATGTGTTGCAGGTTCATGTGTTTCCACATGAACCGTATGATGCTAATGTTTCCAGAAGGACTAGTCCAATCATCGATGTCACCCGAAAAAGCATATTGGTATGCAACATAGTCAAGAGAGAACTGACAATATTCAAAATGCATAGGTCACTATTGGAAGAAATGAACTACCGACATAGGGATTCAATTTCAAGATACACTCATAAACAACATGCAAGAGCCTCTTAGAGCATTCCACCATCTGTTTCTCAATAAACTCAAGCACTACAACCAAACCAAATAAGTTTGTGCTCCTCCAATAAAAAAGCCCCTCAATCTAAAAAGTTTTATTAAAGAAAATAAAAAAACACAATAAAAATAAAAATAAAAATACAACCACCACCGGAAAAAATATTGAACATGTAAAAAAAACTAAAAAAACGCTACAATAGAAAAGTATTGGGATAAACTATCTCCTTAGTGGAAAACTGTTTTTTTAAATAAGTATAAAATTTTGACAAATTTTAAAAGTAGGTTCAACAATAAATATAAGCTCAAACATTTAAAAAATTTTATATATAAATAAAATCTTTAAATATTAAAATATATTAAATAAATCTTATAAATTTTAAAAGTAGTTTGAACAATGAATATAAACCCAAACATTAAAAAATAGCGAGATTTGTAGACATAAAAAAAACGATTATTTTTATTTAAAATTTGAAGGGTTTGCAGCATAATTTGGCCTTAAATGTTGGAAGAGTACGTATGAAATGGTACAGTGGGATTGAACGCGTGACCCGACCCGGCTTCCTGTTAAAGCTTATCCGAAATACTAGTATATGAATGCATTGACTTTGGTTTCTTCCTTAAACGAGAAGGAACTTGATTTTCCATCTATTAATACTTGATTTTCGAATTGCTCCCTCGCAGACCAAAAATGGAGGAGCCTCTGCTTTCAGGTACTCTCTCTATGATATAATTCTATTTTTCTGTGTTAATCCAATAAAGCAGCATTCTTTCCTTTTTTTTTTTTCCTCTGACAATCTCATTCGATTACTAGAGAAAGCAAGTGAATTGGGAGATAAAGAAAGCGAGAGGTGGAGTTCTTATCAGTACGTGGGCCGAACTGGGTCAGCAATTCCCACTGCTTCGTTGGGGGGAACTGAAGTCAGTGTTGAAGAAATTCGATCGGCGGCGGCCTCCGAATACTACCCTCCTTCGCTTCACGCGGCCTTGATCAGTTCGCCCGAGCCTGATCCCAATGGTATAAAATATAAATTCTTCAAGTGGTTAGACGTTGACTGAGTTCTCTTGCTGTCATTTCGGCAAATGTGGCCGTATCTGTTTTGAATTCATTGTTGATGTCTTCTCGTTATTAACTTGATCAAAGCCACATTTGGTTCGGTTATGTTTAATGCATGTTAAATTACACGCCCCTCTCTCTTTTTTTTCCCTTCTCTTTTTTGGCAGAGCAAGCCATTGTTTATCAAGGTGGATATGGAGGAGAATATGGTGGAACAGCCACCGGCTTTCGAGGGTAAGGGCGATATCACCTTCATTGTTATTAAGCATTGATTTAATTTGGAGCGACTCTGTAGTTCAGTTGGTTTGTAAAATGGGATTTTGCGCCATGGAGCTTGTGGCCTTTTCTTTTTTTTTTTTTCTTTTTCATTTCTGTTCTGTTTTTTGTATTAGCTTTTGCATTATATATATATATATATATATATATATATATATATATATTATGTGGGATATTCTTGCTATATAATCAGTCAATTGTGTTAAGATCTGTTAGTATAATGTTAAAATGGGGGGAAAATAGGTGTTTAATACAGCAGTAATGAGCAGCATGAGACAGAATTGCTTGTGCCACAGAAATGCAAAGCTTTGGAGAAACAGAAGATGCCATGAATTAATGTGGATTATTTAACAAGTTCTGCTTTAACTCTCATTCTTGTATTTTATTACTAGGATCAAATTGGATAAGAATTTTGAATGTGGTAGAATATTTTGATGATTATAAGACATCTAATTAACTAATCACAATTTTCACTTCTCGACCTCCTCCTTCCTTTTGAGGATTTGAGAAGTATTTCTTCTTTAGCAGACCTGGTGTATTTTCCTCCACACTATGTTCTTGTTTAAGTGAGACTTTTGTTTAGCAGGTTACTCATATGTATCACATTTTTTGGCAATTTTTTGTCAAGATATATTCATATAATGTCCAAGTGCAACATTATTTCCAAATGATATCATGCAGACAAATATTGGATGAGGTCGAGATAAGGGAGTTGCTTATTGATCATGTTGGTCATCGTTGCTGTTGGGGAAGCCGTCCAGCTCGAACTTGGAAGATTCATGCAGTGGAAGACTGCAATGTATATGTTGGAACTCTAGACACGTTTATAGAGGAAAGAGAAACCATAAGAGAAACAAAGCCTTATATTGGTGGAGATATTGATGGAAAGGATAAGGGGCCTGAACTCGGCGTCTGGGAACTGGATCTAAGATCTCAATTCCCTGTTCTCTTCACGCCTCATAAAGAAACAAGGGCTAGAATTCCACATTCTGAAATTATCGAGAAGTGCACAGGTACTGATACTGGAAGATGGTAGTGTGATGATCTTAATATGGATAATATGTGACATTTTGCAATACATTTAGCTTAATGTATGTGGATTTTTAACTTGCTTGGCAATTGTCTTGGTAGGTTTTTGTGTGTGTGTGTGTGGGTTGACTATTGAAATAATCTTGTATTCTTGTTTTCTGTATTTCATTAGCATATGTCATTATTGACTTCTGAACTCGGCCTTGGATTTGTTTTGCAGATTGTGAAGGAAGGGGAAATATTATCTGTCGTACATGCAATGCCAATCAAGAGCCTGGATTTTATAAGGAGAATCAGATGTTGCAATGTCCTGCCTGCTATGGAAGGGGTTTGATTGCTCACAGAGATGGATCTGATACGATGTATGTTGCTTTCATGTTGGCTTTACTTTCCTTATATGACATGATTACTGGACATAATGTGGTATCCTGTTTTAAGTATTAAACCATGTGGTGTTTGTTCGAAATTTTAATTTTAATACACAAATTTCACTTCACTGAGAAGCAATATAACTATAGTTCAACATCACTAATTGGGTATCCCACTTGACATTTCTTACCGCTGAGAAAGTGATATAGCACCTTCATAGTTGGGATTGGAACTAGTTAGCTATAATGAATTTTGTATGTTGTGATGTGTATTTTTTCTCTTACAGATGCACAAATTGTTCTGGCAAGGGGAAGATTCCTTGTGCAACTTGTGGATCTCGTGGGCTGATAAAATGCCAGAAATGTCATGGAAGCGGCTCTCTTTTGACATGCAGTGTTGCCGTCGTTAGATGGTATTTATACTGTTCTCCTGATATGTTCATGTTCTGACTTTGTTTGAATATCCTTTTTATCAAGGTTATGCTTGTTTCTGAACTTTTATCTGCCATGTTTAGCACTTTCTATTGATGGATGTACAAGGTTTGAAGGCATCAGCAAAGCATCAAGAAAATATTATTTACTATACCTTAATGATAAATGAACTTTTAGTTATGATTCATAAAGTAGTGCTATCTTCATTAAATCTCCCACGTCCATATCGTCTCAAATGATGTGGGTGACTTGGAAATTCGGGATTAGTTACTGCCCATCTTGTGAATTTGGTCTTGATCTTTGGGGTTCTGTGAATGGTATTTCCCTATGTTAATGCCGGAGTGCCTTCACCATATGAGTTGCTCTACCAAGGAAAGAGAGATGCATTTTTTACTGTTGCATTTCTACAAGTAGCATTAAAAAATCGTAATGGATATAAATTCTTGCTGTTAATAGGAGAACACTTTCAACTCGAAAAGTTAGCGCAACAAGTGGAGCGGCATCAGTTCCGGACGACGTTTTTCACAGAGCTAGAGGGATCCAGTTGTGCAACACTCAAGCATATCAGTGTACTCCAGCCTTTTTCGCAGACTCATTCTTCCTTAATAAATTTTCATCTGAAGTAATAGCAGAGAGGGCTTCTGTACCTCCTACTGCGAGGGTCATATGCGAGAGGCATATCATCTCTGTGGTGCCAGTGACACGTGTGACCATGGCTCATCGTGGACGTTCCTTTAGTTTCTACATAATTGGTTTTAGCAGGGAGGTCTACTTGAAGGACTACTATCCTGCTAGGTTTTGCTGGGGACTATGCCCTTGCTTAGAATGGTTGAAGTTGTGATGAAATATGCTTATGTTGGAGAAAATTGGGAAATATGTGGGAAGTTTGGCGTCAAATAAGGAGTAGAGTGTTTTGTATCATAATTTGGTTATCTTACAAGGATTGTTCTGCGTGCTTAATATGTTCCTATTTGGATGTCTATACTATTAACCAATAACGTTTGGGAGTTTTAGGAAAATTTATTATTTAGTTCACATAGAAACGATCACTAATTGATTTTTTGATTTGAAAAGATATATTTAAACATATTTGAAATTTAATAATAATTATTTTATTAATTTTAATTGTTAAAATGATTTACTATTTAATTTGTGGTATAAAAAAATATTTTATAAAAATATTTAGTAATTACTTTTTTTTATTAAAAATATTTTAGATTCTTTTATAATATTTAATGATTAAAATTAATAAAAAAAATAACTAATAAATATTTAAAAATTTTAGAATATTTTAATATATTTTTAAAAATTAAAAAATTAATCGATGAATTTTCATATACTATATGGGTTGAGATTAAATAATATATATATATTTTTAATTATATGAATCTACAGTCTATTAGTAGAAACTATTGAAAAAATGTAATGCTTAATACAAAGATGGGTGTTTGTCTGTCTTTAGATTGAAACAGACATGTAAAGATATACCATACCAATCTAAAATAAAAATTTGCAGCAATCTGCTTTGATGTACCAAGGGAGTAGCATGCAAAATTAGAGGCTTCATTTGTAATAAATCATTTAAAATAAAATCAATCATCAAACGATCACTTTGTTCATAATTTCTTTTTTTTTTTATTTATTTATTTTAAAGGATATTTTGAAGTGAAACGATAAAATTCTTTCCCTTACTATATTTTAAAATAGAAAAAAATTATTATTTAGTATTTTATGTTATAAAAAAACTTATTAGTTGGTTTCTCAATTTTAAAAAAATACATTAAAATGTCTGATATTTTAAAAAATTTATTAATTAGTTCATTTCATTAATTTTGACAATTAAATATTTTACTATTTAATACTTGTAATTTTAAAAAATTCATTAATTAACTTTTTATTTTTTTAAAAAAATTATTAATTATTCTCTCAACTTTTAAACCCTTTTTATAATATCTAATAATTAAAATTAATGAAATGAGTAGTAGATAGAATTTTTAAAATATAAAAAATATTTTAATGTATTTTTTAAAATTAAAAAATTAATTAATATATTTTTCATAATATAAAAATCAAATAATAAATTTTCATCAATGAAAATAAAATATGATAATAGCCCTGCATCAAACTATTTATAATTAAAATACAGGATTTTTTTTATCAATAAACTTAATTCTAACTCAAATCACGTTATTTTACTTGCAAATGATCCACTCCTTAGAAGCGGATTTACAAAAATTTCCCCTTTATTAATAACAATACTTACAGAGTGATGAGGTTAGATCTGAGGATGATATAATCGTAACACTTGGTAAGGTTATGAGAGCCTCAGAAGAGTAAATGAACTCTTGTTTTTGGTCGAATCATAAATAAAGAAGTAATGGAGCTGTGTAATATATTTTGTAGAGACTAAGTTTTTTAGTTGTAAGTGAACAAAAAGTATTTTCAAAGACAGAAAAAAGTGATTATGTTCTCATTCAATGAGATATATACACACGTGGTCAAACTAAATACGTCTGTGTTGTCTATTATATTAAAAAGGATTATTGTTTTATTTTGACACACTTTTCAAATGATTCATTAATTGGCTAATTAATACTTAATTGACTAGAACTATATTTTTCTTGTCTAATATTGGTGGGTGGCTGTGGTTGCGGGACTGAAGCGACGAAGGATGGAGAGAAAAGACTCTGGCTTTGGCGAGTGGGTGGGTGGCCGGTGAATGACTGTGGGACTGACGATTGGAGTGGGTGGCTGTGGCCGTAGGACTGAAGACGCGAAGGATGGAGAGAAGAGATTTGGTCTGAGAGAGATGAAGGTCAGTGGCTGTATACGGGATGAGAACTGAAAAGTGTGCCGAAATGATATAATCCTATAATAAAACGCAGTGTTTAAGGTTAAATTCGATCGGTTCGATTCAACCGAACTATTTTGTCTTTAAAACTAAACCGAACTGACCAATTCAAAATTTTAAAAATTAAAATCGAATCGAATCGATTTTATTTTAAAACTGAACTAAATTATTAAATTAAATCGATTCGGTAGTTATTTCGATTCTAACCAAACAATGCTCAACCCTATTAATTCGCATATTTAAAATTTAGTATGACTGATAGACATGAATTTGGAACGAATGATGATTGGGTTGGTAGCGGGACGGAGTTTATCGATGGAATGCTCAATTAACTCTGACCGGACCAATGGGTCTTAAGTTGCTATAGTATACAATATCTATATTTGAGACGTATATCTGTCTTGATCTGTTCAAGCTTGTGCTTTATATATTATCACAGAGTGACATGTGCAATATTTTTTTTTTTTTAATTATTATTCTTATTTTTATATTTTATTGTACAAAAGTTGGCTTATAAATTTTAACATGTAAAATCACATCTTATGGGATATAGTTATTTAAAATTTCCTTCACTATAAATATATAATAAAATTATATAAATTACTACTTAAAAATTATGTATCAATTAACATTTAAAATAAAATTATAACTAATTAAGAATTTTACCATTAATAAAATTTGATTGTTTAAGTTTAAATATAAAATATAGAAAAATATTAAATTATAATATTAAAATAAAATAATAAATAATCCCATTTTTTATTCTTTACTCAATGCACATTGCTTAAACAAGTGCCATTTTTAGAATGAAAGCATCCAAATTCTTCAAATGAATCAGCAGTTGTAAAAGTTATTATATCTTAAAAATTTTTATTCTACATAGAAAAAATATAAATATTTTTTTTGATTTATAAATAGTTTTTTATTATTGGACTTGTAGAATAAAATACAAACATTTTCTTTGATTTATAAATAGATTTTTATTATTGGATTTGTACAAACAAAGTAAGAGGGTAAGGTTTGCGCATGGGTTTAGACCGAAAAATCAATTTTAGTTTAAATCCATTAATTCGCCTCCTTGTATATGCGATATAGAGCTGTAAAATTTTTATTTTTCATTTACGGTTATTTTTTACTTCGTCAAAATTGTTTATAGATTTTGTGAGATTTTCCGATAAATTTTTTGAGATTTATAAATCTGTTAAAAATTTTATGATTATTAGCTTTACTAATTTTTCTAACAGCTCCAACATCTCTTTTTTAAATATAAATAGACTTCATTTTTCACAATTCAAAAACACATATGCCTTTCTCATTTCTCTCTTCCTTTCTCTGTTCTACTGGGTTACTTTGATCATCTTGCTGTTCTAATCCTGAATTCCTTCAGAAGAGTCTGTTTAATCCTGAGGAGTTACTAAATAATTCTTAAGAATAATGCAATGCACAATTAAGACTACATTTTTCTTTTTCATTTTTTTAACAATCTTAATTATTATTAAATAAATGAAACCAAACGTGCCTGCTTCGAATGACACTGTCATTACTTTTGATTCTGCTATGCCAACAACTTTCCTGTCGCCACGCTTCCTACTACTGCAAAGGGTGGGTCACTTTTGCCTACTGTTCCATATGCCAAACCTTTTCATGACATTTCCAAGATTGAAGTCTTCTCGAGTCAGAATTTCAAAAGATGGCAATAATTTTTTCAATACTTAGACATGCGTGGCGTAGCTTCAGCACTCATAGGATCAAGGCCTGCTCTTGCTGTTGATCGAAAATTGCATGAAATTTAGGCCTCCTCTAACAAGATATGTAGGCATACAATAATTAGTACTCTTTCTAACGATCTATTTGATGTCTACTGCTCTTACAAAGAAGCCAAAAAAATATGAGATTTAATGAACCTTAAATATACTGCTGAGAATACTGGAAAACAAAAAATTTTAATTGGCAATTTTTATAAATGAGAAATGATTGAAGAAAAAGATATCAAAATGCAAATCAATGAGTACCATAAACTTCTGGAGGATCTTAGAGCTGAAAATATCATTCTACAAGATGAATCTATTGTTGGACCACTGATAGAAAAATTACCAAATTCTTGGAGTGACTACAAGTAACAACTGAAACACAAGCATAAGCAATTTACACTGTCGGATCTCATCACCCACATCATCATGGAAGATACAAATAGGAGGGAACTCAAAGCTGCAAAAGGAAAAGAGTTAGCTAAAGAGTAAATCTTGTACAAGAAAAAGCGCACAAATCAAATAAGAGGTATATTAATAAGAAATCTAATTATACGCCTAAATTTAATAATTCCACCTTTAAAAAAGAAAGGACATTATTTTGTATGTGGTAAGTCAAGTCATTATACATCTCAGTGCAGAAAACGAGTGATAAATGACAATCCTCCTAAACCAAAAATAAATTTAGTTGAAGGAGATGACATTATTTCTGTAGTCATTTCTCAAAGTTTTCTTGTAATAAATGTGCAAGAATGGATAGTAGACTTTAGTACTACTAAGCATATCTGTATAAATAGAAATGTGTTTACCTCCTACACTACTTTAGGGGAATGAGAAAAACATGTGTATTTAGATGACTTTAGGACTGTAAGTGTTCTTGGTAAAGAGAAGGTTTTTCTCAAACTCACATTGGGCAAGACCATGACACTTAATGAAGTTCTTCATGTACCTAAAATGAAAGCTAATTTAATTTTTATAGCTCTATTGGGAAAGGTTAGGATTAAGGTATCTTTTGAGTTAGACAAAATTGTACTGACTAAAAATGGTATTTTTGTCGGAAAATGTTATTGTAATTAGAGACTCTTTGTTCTCAATATTTCTGTAATAATGAATGAAAATGCATCTTCTTTTGCTTACTTGATTGATTCTTTTGATTTATGACATGCTAGATTAGAACATGTTAGTGTTTTTTATATTAAAACAATGTAAGATCTTGGGTAATATCCGGTATTAGTAATACATATTTAAATAAATATTTGATTTATGCAGAATCTAAATTAACAAGAAATCATATCCAACTACTATGAATTTGAATTGATTAGTTAAATACACACAGATTTGGAAAATTTAAAACAAACTATGACTAGAGATGGTAAAAAATATTATATAACTTTTATTGATAATTATTCTAGATATACTAAAGTATATTTTTTTAGAAACAAAGATGAAGCCTTATATGTTTTAAATATATAAAGCTGAAGTAGAAAATCAATTAAATAGAAAAATAAAAAGGATTAGATCAGATACAGGTGGTAAATATATCTTATTAATAACTTTTGTGAAAAAAAAGGAATAATTCATGAATTTAATTCACCTTATTCACCTGAATCCAATGGAGTAACGGAAAGGAAAAATAGAATGTTAAAAGAAATGATAAATTCTTTATTAATAAGTTCTTCATCACCTAATAATCTTTGGGGAAATATTTATTATCTGCTCGTCATATATAAAATAGAATACCCTATAAAAAAACTGGTAAAGCACCTTATAAACTTTGAAAAAATTATACTCTAATTTAAAATATTTAAAAGTGTGGGGGTGTCTTACTAAAGTAGTGCTTCCTGACGCTAATAACGAAAAATAGGTTCAAAAACCTCTGATTGTATATTTATAGGTTATGCTGAATATAATGTTATATATAGATTTTTTATTTTGAAAAGTGACGTACTTGATTGTAATACTATACTTAAAACAAAAAAATGCTGAATGTCTAGAATATGTTTTTTCTCTTTAAAAATTGAGAAAATTTCTCATACACCTAATGAAGATAATTATGAAAATGGTTTTGAAAATAATAATGAAGATTTAAGAAAAAATAAAAGATAAAGAAAAGAGACTTATTTTGGAAATGACTTTTACACTTATCTGGTTGAAAATGATCCTATAAATTTTTTTTAATGCTATTAATTTTTCTGAAACTCTTTTCTGGAAAGAAGAAATTAAAGTTAAAATTGATTCTATTATTCAAAATGGTACTTGAATTTTAGTAGATTTGCCTCTAAGAGTTAAACTTATTGGTTGTAAATAGATTTTTAAAAGAAAATATAACCCAGATGGGTCAATTGAAAAATATAAAGCAAAATTAGTGATAAAAGATTTTTCTAATAAATAAGATATAGATTATTTTGACACATTTGCTCCTATAGCTAGAATTTTTTCTATTACAGTATTAATTGCTTTAGCCTCTATATATAAACTTGTTATTTATTAAATAGATGTTAAAATAGCTTTTTTAAATGGAGACTTGAAAGAATAAATTTATATGATACAACCTAATAATTGTGTTATTTTTGGTCAAAAAAACTTTTGCAAACTTCTTAAATTCTTATGTGGTTTAAAACAAACATCTATACAATGGCATGAGAAATTTGATCAAATTTTATTGAATGATGGTTTTTCTTTTGTTGAAGTTGATAAGTGTGTATATGCAAAATTTAGAAATGGTGAATTTGTGATTATTTGTTTATATGTGGATCATATGCTTTTTTTTGTACGAGTTATGATATATTTTATAAACAAAACCTTTTCTTACCTCTAAATTTGATATAAAATGCATGCGTGAAGCAAATGTGATTTTGGGTGTTAGAATCATAAGGAAGAATGATATTATAATACTATCACAAGAGTATTACATTGAGAAACTTCTAAAGAAGTTTGGAGATTTTGATGTCAAACCAATGAGTACCTTTTATGATCCTAACTCTCAATTAAAGAAAAATAGAGGAGACCCTCTTACTTAATCTGAATATGCATAGATCATTGGGAGTCTATTACATTTAATGAGTTTTTCACGATCTGATATAGCTTATGATGTATGTAGATTAAGTAGGTATACGCATAATCCAAATGACAATCATTGGGCTGCATTAGGTAGACTAATGTTGGGCTGCATTAGGTAGACTAATGAAATATTTGAGAGGTACCATGAACTATGATATCTTATATAGTAGATTTTTCACTATATTAGAAGGATATAGTGATGCTAACTAGATTTCATATCCAAATGAGATAAAATCTATTAGTGGTTATGTATTTACTCTAAGAGGTGGTGTAATTACTTGAAAATCAACCAAACAAACTATCATTGCTAATTAGCACCATGGAGATAGAGTTTATTACTCTAGAATTAGCTGGAACTGAGACTAAATGGCTAAGAAGCTTCTTACAAATATTCTATTAGGAATAAAACCAACACCATCTGTGTCAATGCATTGTGATTGCCAAGCGACAATAGCCATTACAAAGAATAAAAATTTCAATGGTAAGAATAGACATATTTGTTTAAGAAATAATGTAATTAAGTAGCTATTGAAAGATAGCACTATTTTCATTGATTATATGAAATTAAAAGTGAATTTGACCGATCCTCTCATTAAATCTGTAGGAAGAAAATTAATAAATGAGACATCAAGGAAAATGAGACTTGAGCCAATTTGAAATTAACAGTGATAGAAATTTAATCTTTGTGATTGAAATTTAACCTTTGTGATTGGAGATCCCATAAAAAAGATTCATATGGGTAATAATGTCACTTGTTAGTTCTGCTAGTACTATTTGTCATTATCCCTTCCTATGGTGTGAGAAGTATTAGGCTGCATTAAATGAGAGGATGAGCTAAAGCTCTTAATGATAATCATATCCCTTATGGGTGGTGTATAAATTGTAGTATACACTTGATTGTATCACCTATATAATTGTAGTTGTGGGGCCGTATCTATGAGATTGTAGCATAATCTCTAGAGCACTTATGAACTATCAGACGCGCGCATGATCTATTTAGCGCAAAACAGCGTTAACAGCAAAAATTATAGAGTGTAATGTGATTAATGAGACTTTAGCCTATAAAAAGAGTACTTGGTCATAGAAGCAAGAACTTCACCAATTACTTTGTATGTTATGTCTTATCAGTCTAGCATTGGTCCATAGTCTAGAAGACACCAGATTCGAAGCATATTTAATCAAAACTTAAACCCAGCAAAAAAAAAATCTTTTGAAATATGAGGGAGATTGTTGTAAAAGTTATAATATCTCAAAAGCTTTTTGTCCCACATAAAAAATATTTTCTTTGGTTTATAAAATGTTTTTTTGTTATTGTGCTTGTAAAAAGCAAGCAAGAGGAGTAAGGCTCGTGCACATGGGTTTGGACCAAAAAACTAATTTCAATTCAAATCCATTGATTCACCCCCTCCTGCGCGTGCAAATAAATAGGGCTGTGAAATTTTTATTTTTCTTTTATTTAATTTTTAAAACCTTATATGTAAATGCCTATTTTTTACTCAGTCAAAATTATTTATAACTATTGTGAGATTTTCAAACAAACTTCTTGAGATTTATAAATCTGTTAAAAATTTTATGGCTATTGTCTTTACTGATTTTTCTAACAGCTTCAACGTCTCTTTTTTCAATTATAAATAGAATTTATTTTCCACAATTTAGAAACACATATTGTAATACCCGGCTCGAGTCCGGTCTCGAAATTCCTGTCATCTGGTGGAATCTCGGGTGTCGGAACCCTCGAGAAGGGTAAGACATATGTTTTCAGGTGTGTTTTAAAGAGGTTTTGAATGTTTTTACGTGTGAAAGGAAATGAGTTTTGAAAGAAAAGCAATAAGGGAAAATGCAAAGGTTCGGCCGCCGAACATTGCATGGTTTCGGATTCACGTTCGGCTGCCGAAGGTGGTCTGGCCAGCCACCTATAAAAGGGCCAAAGGTCGGTGGAAGGAGGATATTTCTCCTCCACTTGCAGCCAGAGGTGAGTTCCAGCCTCTCCCAAGTTGACTTTCATGTTTTCTATGTTTTTCACCAAATCTTTCAAGGGTTTTAAGAGTTGTGGTGTGTTTTGAAGGTTTTGAGCAAAAATAGCAAGTTTGGAAGTTTGGAGTTTTGGAAGAGGTTTTCTTCAGATCTCCACGTTAGGATCACTCATCCTCAAGTTCTTAAGGAGGTAAGGGTGGATCCTGAACTTCTTTGGTGATTTTTCAAGTTTTTATGAAAGGGTGAGGGGTAGTATGCATGATTAGGTTTAGGTGAGGTTTTTTGGTGGTCTTTGATGTTCAAGCACGTTTAAGTGTTATGTGCTATGTTTGTTTGGGGTTTTAGGATAGTTTGAGACCCCTTTGTGCATATATATCTGTGTATGTGCTAGTTGGGAGTAGTTGATATTCATGTTGTAGGTTTTTGGGCAAAGTTTGCATGAAACAGAGCAGGGTTCTGCCCATCGGGCAAAACCAGGTTCGGCCGCCGAAGGAAGGTTCGGCCGCCGAACCCCTTGTGGAGGCAGTTTCGGCTGCAAAAGCTTGCCCCCGAAGCTTGGGACTTTCGTCTCTGGAGGCAAGGTTCGGCCGCCAAAAGTGCCGCCGAAGGTTGAGTTTCGTCTCTGGACGAGACTTTCGGCTGCCGAAGGTGCCGCCGAACATGCATGAGTTTCGTCTCTGGAGAGGGGTTTCGGCCGCCAAACCTGCCGCCGAAGGTGCCCTGTCCAGCTTTCTTTTGCATGTTTTATGTGATTTTTTGGGGATCGTTTAGAGGGTTTTTGGGGAGTTTCTTAGAGATGGTCTTGAGTTAGTTTGGTCCCTCATTTGTGTAGGAACGGACCAGAGGAATCAGGGAAGTCAGCAGTGAGCACGGTTTCAGAACCTGCAGAGTTAGTACATAGTCAGCCAGAGGTGAATGGAACTTCTCTTTTCAGACTTAAACTGCTTTGAGCATATATCATGCATCATAATGAGTCTAGTAGGATGATTGCATTAGTTTCACGAATATGATGCATTGCATAATACGATGCGTATGAGGCTGTGGATAGACCAAGGCGACTCCAATAGCCCAAACTCTGTTATAAGACCTGGCCGGGCCAGGCAGCCATCTGTAGGTAAGACCTGATTAGATCAGGCAGCAGAGATAGTAAGACCTGGCTGGGCGAGGCAGGCAGAGTGTAAGACCTGGGCGAGGCAGGCAGAGTGTAAGACCTGGCCGGGCCAGGCAGACGGAGGTTGTAAGACCTGGCTAGGTCAGGCATCCTTGAGTGGGATTGTTGGTGGTCATGTCTGATCCCTGAGATGATGTGATGTAGTGCATTCCATGAGATCATGTTTTCAACTCATGTTTTATAGTTCTGCTCATTGGGCTTGTATAGCTCATTCCTCTCCCCTATCCCCCAGATTTGCAGGTTCAGAGTCCAGAGGGAGTCCAGCAGGGTTTGGAAGAAGAAAAGTGATGTAATAGCTAGTATGGACATGAAATTGTATAACGAGATAGTGTACAGTGTATAGACTTGTGCTTGACTTAGAGAGTTGTAATCCCTTGTTGTATATACATGGTCAGTTTCTGTATGTATGTTTCCTTTATTGATGATGTCTATGAGAAAACCAGGCTTAACACTATGAGTTGATAGACCAGATATAGTGCATGCACAGGTTAAGCCCTGGAGGAAAGACAAGTTTTAATGGTTTCACAGAAAATGTATGCTCATGTATGGGATTTCACAGGTACACAGACAGTATAGCAGGCTTACTACGGGTCCCGGCGACCTTAAGTCGATCTGGATCCTAGTGCCGGTAGCAGTTCGGTTTTCGGGCTGTTACAGATTGGTATCAGAGCCCTAGGTTCACATGGTCGGACCTATCGAGCTAGAGTTGGGCTCATAGAGGTTTAGTGGGTCAAGCACAATAGGAAAACATGTCCACTAGGATAGGATGTTAGTCCTGTCTATCTGATGATGTGCAATGTCATGCTGCATGTGTTGTTTTCCTCTATGTGTTGCTTATGTGCTTTGTTATGTGTTGTTTCCAGAGAGAGGTAAGATGCGAGGAACTCGTCGATCCGCGAGATTGACTGGAGTCCCACCTGAGAGTGAGGGTACAGCTGCTCGTCCTCCTGGATTGCCAAGGGCAAGGACTCATAGGTCAAGCAGGGAGGGAACGTCAAGAGACCCTCGAAGGTCTTCTGACGAAAGCAGAAGAGGAATAGGCAGAGGGGGAAGATCAGAAGAAGAGAGAGTTGTTGTGGAGGAGGATCAGAGTAGAGATGTAAGCATGGGTGTAGGAAGGTCAGAAGAAGGTATGGGGGAGTCCCAGGGAGGCATATAGGCCTCGGGGTTTGGCTATCCACCTTTTCCACAGGGCCCAGGGTATCCGATGGGAGGCACGTCGGATTACTCCAGCTTTGCCCCATATCCACCCTACATGCCCTATATGCCCTATCCTTCCTTTTATCCACCATATCAGATGTATCCACCCCCACCTTTTCAGCCAAGTTCAGCATCGCCTGAAGCTAGAGAAACAGTACCTCCACCACCACCACCTGAACCAGTAGCCCCTGTTGTTGAAGCACAACCCAGTTCTTCAGGGGGAACTAAGGTGAAGATGACTGAGTACTTAAAGTTGGATGCTCCTAAATTCAATACGGGAGATGATCCCTTTGAGTATCTCAGTGCAGTCAGAATGATAACAAGTGAGTTGGGAGCAGATGAGAGCAGGGCCATAGAGATGGCAGGGTTCACTTTAAAATGCAAGAAAGCCAGAGAATGGTTCAAGAACTATGTGGACCCCAGAATAGACAGTATGACATGGGAAGAGTTCGCCAACGAATTTGCTGGGTGGGCTTTCCCTGACAGTTCTAGGGAGCTAAAGGTTGTGGAGTTTGAGCAGTTGAGACAGACGGAGGAGATGAGCGTTGATGAGTATACAGATAAGTTCCTGGAATTGTTACCATACGTGGGTCAGGCGTATGATACGGATCAGAAGAAGGCAAAGAGATATGCCACAAGGCTTCATCCCAGGTATTTCTCTTTGATTCTTCATGCGGAGAAGGAGAGTTTCCACTCCATTGTGGATGCTGCTAGAAAGATGGAGGCCAGTGCCATCAGTCAGGGAGTAGTCAAGCAAGCAAAGGCATAGGCTTCTGGTACGGCAAGTGCGAGCAAAACGAGATGGGATAAATTCAGAGGAAAGAGAGGCAAGTTTTGGAGCATGATTAAGACGGGTCTGGGCATGAGTAGCGGCTCCAGCTCTGGCACAGATCTTCCAGTTTGTAATAGGTGTGGGAAACCGCACAGAGGAGCTTGTATGTTGGGATCTACAGCCTGCTATAGATGTGGGCAGGAGGGACATTATGCACGGGAATGTCCTCAGGCGACTTTGGTTGCACCATCCCAGCAGATGACCTCAGGTAGTGTTGTACAGTCAGCAGCTTCAGTCCGTCCACCAAGCAGTGGCAGAGGTAGAGGAAGAGGGGCAGCCTCTTCATCAGGGATGGGTTCCCGAGGTGCAGGTCCGTCAGCTCCAGCATGGATTTTCACCATGACGCAACAGGAGGCAGACACTTCGAACACAATGGTGTCAGGTAAGCTCATCATTGGGTGTTCAGAGGTGTATGCTTTGATGGACCCCGATGCTTCTCACTCTTTCATTTCTTCTAGAGCCGCAGAGAGATTGGGGTTGATTGTATCCGAGTTAGCGTGTCCTCTCTGGGTCAGTGGACCTAGATGTGACCCATCATTGGCAGAGTCAGTCTGTCAGTTCAGTCCAGTGTTTATAGAGGATAGATGCCTTCCAGCTGACCTTGTGGTTCTAGAGTTGACAGATTTTGATGTCATTCTAGGGATGGATTGGTTATCTACCTATAGTGCTACCTTGCACTGCAGGGACAAGGTAGTGAGTCTCAGAGACCAGGATGGGTCAGAGTGTGTCTTCAGAGGAGACAGGAGAGGGACACCTAGGGGTTTGATATCAGCCCTCCAGGCTCATAGGATGTTGAGGAAGGGTTGTCAGGGGTTCCTAGCTTATGTGAGAGAGCTAGACAGTCAGGTTAGGGAACCATCCTCAGTACCAGTTGTTAGAGACTTCCCAAATGTGTTTCCTGAAGAGCTTCCAAGACTACCACCTGATAGGGAAATAGAGTTCGAGATAGAGTTGATGCCCAGTGCCAGACCGATCTCTATTCCTCCCTACATGATGGCACCAGCAGAGTTGAGAGAGTTGAAAGAGCAGTTACAGGATTTGGTAGCTAAGGGTTTCATCTGCCCGAGTACCTCACCCTGGGGTGCTCCAGTATTATTTGTCAGAAAGAAGGATGGACCTCTTAGACTTTGTGTCGACTACAGACAGTTGAACAAAGTTACTATCAAAAACAAGTATCCTTTACCCAGGATCGATGATCTATTCGACCAACTGTCAGGAGCAGGTTATTTTTCGAAGATAGATCTGAGATCCGGATACCACCAGTTAAAGATCAGGGAAGGAGATGTTTCCAAGACTGCTTTCCGAACCAGATATGGGCATTATGAGTTCCTAGTGATGCCGTTCGGGTTGACTAATGCCCCTGCAGCATTCATGGATCTCATGAACAGGGTTTTCCGGGAGTACTTGGATCGTTTTGTGATCGTCTTTATAGATGATATCTTGGTGTACTCCAGGAATGCGGAGGAGCATGCCCAGCATCTGAGACTAGTTTTGCAAACCTTGCGAGAGCATGGCTTGTATGCCAAGGTCTCCAAGTGTGAGTTCTGGCTAAGGAGCATTGCCTTTTTGGGACATGTCGTATCAGAGGAAGGAATAACAGTAGATCCCAAGAAGGTAGAGGCAGTAGCCAATTGGCCTATACCCACGACAGTGACAGAGATCAAGAGTTTTCTAGGTTTGGCAGGCTACTATCGGAGGTTCGTTCAGGACTTTTCGAAGATAGCTGCTCCTATGACCAGACTGACCAGGAAGAATCAGAAGTTCGTATGGTCAGAGGATTGTGATGAGAGTTTTGAAGAGTTAAAGAGACGGTTAACTTCAGCACCGGTGTTAGCTCTGCCGAACAGTGATGATGAGTTCATAGTGTTCTGTGATGCATCCCGAGTGGGATTAGGTTGTGTGTTAATGCAGAATGACAAAGTGATAGCGTATGCTTCTAGACAGCTTAAGAAGCACGAGCTGAACTATCCGACACACGATCTGGAGATGGCCGCTGTTATCTTTGCACTTAAGATGTGGAGGCATTACCTCTATGGGGTAAAGTGTGAGATCTATACGGATCATAAGAGCCTGCAGCACATCTTGAGTTAGAGAGAGTTAAACTTGAGGCAGAGACGGTGGGTAGAATTGCTCAGTGATTACGATTGTAAGATCCAATATCATCCGGGTAAGGCTAATGTTGTAGCTGATGCCTTAAGCCGGAAGTCACTTGGCAGTTTATCCCACATTGCAATAGAGAGAAGACCGGTGGTGAAGGACTTTTACAGACTCATGGATGAAGGGCTTCAGTTGCAGTTATCTGGTACAGGTGCTTTGATTGCACAGATGAGAGTTACACCAGTGTTTCTAGAGCAAGTGGCTCTGAAACAGCACGAAGATCCTGAGTTAGTGAAAATTGCCAGGACTGTTCAGTCTGGCAACAGTGCAGCGTTCAGATTTGACAGTGAGGGGATTCTTCGTCATGGTAAGAGATTATGTGTACCAGATGATAGCAGTTTAAAGGAAGACATTATGAGGGAAGCTCATAATGCACGGTATAGCGTTCACCCTGGAGCCACTAAGATGTATCAAGATCTGAGAAGGGTGTATTGGTGGCCAGCAATGAAGAGGGAAGTGGCACAGTTTGTGTCAGCCTGCGAGACATGTCAAAGGGTGAAGCTAGAACACCAGAAGCCGGCTGGAATGCTTAACCCACTGCCGATTCCAGAGTGGAAATGGGAGAACATAGCTATGGATTTTGTAGTGGGGTTACCGGCGACGTCCAACAGGCTAGACTCCATATGGGTGATTGTGGATAGACTCACTAAATCTGCCCACTTCATTCCAGTCAGGAGTAACTATTCTGTGGACAAGCTAGCGCAGGTGTATGTGAATGAGATAGTCAAGCTGCATGGAGTTCCAGTGTCGATTGTATCAGATAGAGGACCTCAGTTCACCTCCAGATTTTGGCGGAGTCTGCAAGCTGCTATGGGTACAAGATTGGATTTCAGCACTGCTTTCCATCCACAGACAAACGGTCAGTCAGAGAGGACCATCCAAACCATAGAAGATATGCTGAGAATGTGTGTGTTAGACTTTGGCGGTTCTTGGAGGCAGCATCTACCTCTGGTGGAGTTTGCCTACAACAACAGCCATCATGCTAGCATAGGGATGGCCCCTTATGAAGCTTTGTATGGGAGGAAGTGCAGAACACCTGTTTGCTGGGAAGAAGTAGGAGAGAAGGCTCTTGCAGGGCCAGAGTTAGTTGAGATTACCAGCAAGTTAGTGCCTATCATCAGAGAGAGGATCAGAATAGCTGTAAGCAGACAGAAAAGCTATGCAGACATCCGTAGGAAGCAGATAGAATTCCAGGAGGGGGATATGGTGTTGCTAAAGGTGTCTCCGATGAAAGGAGTGGTTCGCTTTGGAAAGAAGGGTAAATTGGCTCCACAGTACATAGGTCCCTTTGAGATCTTGCAGAAGATCGGGCCTGTGTCGTATAAGCTGGATTTACCTGCATCGATGGAAAGGATTCACCCGGTATTCCATATTTCGATGTTGAGAAAGTTTGTGTCAGATCCAGAGAAGGTTCTTAGTGAGCCTGAGGTGGAAGTCTTAAGCGATCTCACCTATGTCGAGCAGCCAGTGCGGATCCTTGACACCCAGATTCGAAAGCTGAGAAACAAGGAGATACCCATGGTGAAAGTCCTGTGGAACCACTATAACCTCGAAGAGTGCACCTGGGAGACACGAGAATCCATGCTCCAACAATATCCATATCTGTTCTAAGGTTAGGTGTGCCCCTTATCTATGTGTTTATGTGTTTCGTTGTTTGAGGAACATTCGGGGACGAATGTTCTTAAGGGGGGGAGAATGTAATACCCGGCTCGAGTCCGGCCTCGGAATTCCTGTCGTCTGGTGGAATCTCGGGTGTCGAAACCCTCGAGAAGGGTAAGACATATGTTTTCAGGTGTGTTTTAAAGAGGTTTTGAATGTTTTTACGTGTGAAAGGAAATGAGTTTTGAAAGAAAAGCAATAAGGGAAAATGCAAAGGTTCGGCCGCCGAAGGTCACTTTCGGCCGCCGAACATTGCATGGTTTCAGATTCACGTTCGGCTGCCGAAGGTGGTCTGGCCAGCCACCTATAAAAGGGCCAAAGGTCGGTGGAAGGAGGATATTTCTCCTCCACTTGCAGCCAGAGGTGAGTTCCAGCCTCTCCCAAGTTGACTTTCATGTTTTCTATGTTTTTCACCAAATCTTTCAAGGGTTTTAAGAGTTGTGGTGTGTTTTGAAGGTTTTGAGCAAAAATAGCAAGTTTGGAAGTTTGGAGTTTTGGAAGAGGTTTTCTTCAGATCTCCACGTTAGGATCACTCATCCTCAAGTTCTTAAGGAGGTAAGGGTGGATCCTGAACTTCTTTGGTGATTTTTCAAGTTTTTATGAAAGGGTGAGGGGTAGTATGCATGATTAGGTTTAGGTGAGGTTTTTTGGTGGTCTTTGATGTTCAAGCATGTTTAAGTGTTGTGTGCTATGTTTGTTTGGGGTTTTAGGATAGTTTGAGACCCCTTTGTGCATATATATCTGTTTATGTGCTAGTTGGGAGTAGTTGATATTCATGTTGTAGGTTTTTGGGCAAAGTTTGCATGAAACAGAGCAGGGTTCTGCCCATCGGGCAAAACCAGGTTCGGCCGCCGAACCCCTTGTGGAGGCAGTTTCGGCTGCCAAAGCTTGCCCCCGAAGCTTGGGACTTTCGTCTCTGGAGGCAAGGTTCGGCCACCGAAAGTGCCGCCGAAGGTTGAGTTTCGTCTCTGGACGAGACTTTCGGCTGCCGAAGGTGCCGCCGAACATGCATGAGTTTCGTCTCTGGAGAGGGGTTTCGGCCGCCGAACCTGCCGCCGAAGGTGCCCTGTCCAGCTTTCTTTTGCATGTTTTATGTGATTGTTTGGGGATCGTTTAGAGGGTTTTTGGGAAGTTTCTTAGAGATGGTCTTGAGTTAGTTTGGTCCCTCATTTGTGTAGGAACGGACCAGAGGAATCAGGGAAGTCAGCAGTGAGCACGGTTTCAGAACCTGCAGAGTTAGTACAGAGTCAGCCAGAGGTGAGTGGAACTTCTCTTTTCAGACTTAAACTGCTTTGAGCATATATCATGCATCATAATGAGTCTAGTAGGATGATTGCATTAGTTTCACGAATATGATGCATTGCATAATACGATGCGTATGAGGCTGTGGATAGACCAAGGCGACTCCAATAGCCCAAACTCTGTTATAAGACCTGGCCGGGCCAGGCAGCCATCTATAGGTAAGACCTGATTAGATCAGGCAGCAGAGATAGTAAGACCTAGCTGGGCCAGGCAGGCAGAGTGTAAGACCTGGCCGGGCCAGGCAGACGTAGGTTGTAAGACCTGGCTAGGTCAGGCATCCTTGAGTGGGATTGTTGGTGGTCATGTCTGATCCCTGAGATGATGTGATGTAGTGCATTCCATGAGATCATGTTTTTAACTCATGTTTTATAGTTCTGCTCATTGGGCTTGTATAGCTCATTCCTCTCCCCTATCCCCCAGATTTGCAGGTTCAGAGTCCAGAGGGAGTCCAGCAAGGTTTAGAAGAAGAAAAGTGATGTAATAGCTAGTATGGACATGAAATTGTATAACGAGATAGTGTACAGTGTATAGACTTGTGCTTGACTTAGAGAGTTGTAATCCCTTGTTGTATATACATGGTCAGTTTCTGTATGTATGTTTCCTTTATTGATGATGTCTATGAGAAAACCAGGCTTAACACTATGAGTTGATAGACCAGATATAGTGCATGCACAGGTTAAGCCCTGGAGGAAAGACAAGTTTTACTGGTTTCACAGAAAATGTATGCTCATGTATGGGATTTCACAGGTACACAGACAGTATAGCAGGCTTACTACGGGTCCCGGCGACCTTAAGTCGATCTGGATCCTAGTGCCGGTAGCAGTTCGGTTTTCGGGCTGTTACACATATGCCTCTCTCATTTCTCTCTACCTTTCTCTGTTCTGTTGAGTTACTTTGATCATTTTTCTATTCTAATCTTTAAGTCTTTTAGAAGAGTCTGTTTAATCTTGAGAGTTACTAAATAATCCTTAAGAACAATGCAATATACAACTCAAACTATAATTTTCTTTTTCACTTTTCTAACATTACCTTGTTTGGATTCAATCTGAAAATTATTATGCTTCACCTTTTTTCTTTTTATAAAGCTTATATTTTTCAATTGCGTGTTATAAAATTCATTATTTTTCTGATTCAATGATATTAAATAATTACTTAAGGGATTTACTATTTAGTTTCTGAGTATTGCCGTTATTAACAAATCAGTCCCTACATTTTCAGAAAACCATTAAAACGTCTTTATCTTTTCTCTCCATCAACGAAATAGTCCATCTATCCTCTTTTTCATTAGAAATAGATTAAGAATGAGAGAGAAAATTTTTAAAACTCAATTTTGCCCTCAATAACCCCTCTCCTCCTCCTCCTCCTCCTTCTCCTCCTTTGTTTTCTTCTTCTTCTTCCTCGATAAATCAATTTTTAAAACTCAATTTTTTTAGTTCTTCTATTCTTCCTCAATAATCCAATTTTTAAAACCCATTTTTTTTTTAAAATTTCCTCCTCTTCTTCTTCTTCTTCCTTAATAACCCAATTTTTAAAACCCAATTTTTAAAATCTAATTTTTTTACTTTTTCTTCATCTTCTTCTTTTTTCTCAACAACCCAATTTTTATAATTCTTCTTCTTTTTCTTCTTCTTCTTCCTCAATAACCCAATTTTTAAAATTTATTTTTTTATGAAGAAGAAGAATGGGTAATTTGGTCTTTTGATATATTTTTAATGGTAGAAATAGACGAAATTGAAAGAATTATTTTTTTGATGGAGAAAAAAGATAATGACGTTTTAATAGGTTTCTAAAAATACAGGGTCTGACTTGTTAATAATGGCAATATCCAGAAATTAAATAGTAAATCTCTCCTTTTTTAATAGCCGCCATTTAAGAAAAAATTAATTTTAAATAAAAATTAGACATTTATTAGTGTTCATTTTTTACTAAAAAAAATTAAAAAAAATTATATCGTAGACATTTTTTACTAAAAAAAATTGTTTCTCTAAGAAGATAGTTATTAGTAGTTTTACTATTGATGGTGCTAAAACCAAATTGATAACGTGGCTAAAATAAAGTTGCGCTGTAATTCACTAAACCTGCGAGAAAGAGAATATGAGGTGGTGGTTGTTCATGACAGGCACTCCGACACTCAAGTCAGCAGACTGGAGAAAATGGTGAATGATGAACTTGAGAGTATTTGTGTGAGAGAATATCATACCTTTACCTCTGTAATCATTCTCCTTTTATACTGTAAGAAAATGGAGATAAATATATTATTTCTTGATTTTCCGGCAATGATGTGGCAGGCTTATTGGTAAGGGATCTCCACTAAATAATTGGTTGGGAATCTTATGATCGCAGGCGTAAAAGGGATCTGCTAGAATAAAGTTGTTTAATGATAACTTCCTTATGCAGACTCACCCTGAAGTTGAAAGGGGAAGTTTGTCCGACTTGAGGCCGACCTGTCCTGAAGCCGACTTAAAGCACCTGGGTCTTCTTTTCTTTAGGTGAAACTGCGTATAGGTTTATTAGATTCTTGCCATGTGGCTCTGTCTTATGGTGACAACTTACTGTCTACTTTGGGCGAGTCTCATGTAGTATCAGAGGTCTCTCTGCTAGTCTCCGATTCTTTAGATTCGAAGGTGATGGATGTCTCTATGATCTGGGTCATATGACTTTGTTTGTCTGGGCTGAACGCATGATGTTCTTGCTTTCCTCTTACTTGACCTATCGACCAGCAAGGTCCAAGATCTTATCTTGGAAAAAAATGATCTGAGTGATATAGTAATGCCTTGACGAGTTTCCAGGCATTTTTCAGCCCTTGTGAGCTCCCTGGCCTTTTACAGCCTTATCAAGCTTCTGGGTATTTTCCAGTCATGATGAGCTTCTGAGCATTTTTCTAGCCCTTATGAGCTCCTTAATCTTTTTCAGCCTTGTCGAGCTTGCAGACATTTTTCTACCCCTTGCGAGTTTCTTGGTCTTTTCTAGCCTTGACGGGCTTCTTGGCCTTTTACAGCCTTGAAGGGCTTATGTGTAATTTTATAGCCCTGATGAGCTTTTGGTCATTTACCTTCTTACAAAAAGTTTTAGATTTTCAGGAGTGATTATAAGAGCGGCGACACATGCCTGTGATTCTCTTTGTAAGATGGGACCAATACTCTTGGTCACATGGCCAGGCTTATATCGTTTTGCGGCTTGGACATCAAATACTTTTAGAAACTTTTTGTGAAGTGGGATTAGCACTCAGTAGGTCGGCCTGGTGTTAAATGTCTTAGAAACTTCTCGCCTTGCAGTCTAGCATTAAATGCCTTAAAAATTTCTTGGAGTAACACTCAGTTGGTCTGTCTGGCATATACTCACATTGCGGTCTGGCGTCAAATGCCTTTAAAAACTTTTCGTGAAATAGGACTAACACCCGATTAGTTTGCCTGGCGTATACCCGCCTTATGACCGGCATTAAGTGCCTTTAGAAACTTCTCATGAAGTGGAACTAATACTCGTTAGGTCGGCCTGGTATATACTCACATTGTGGCTTAGCATTAAATGCTTTAGAAACTTTTCATGAAGGAGAACTAACACCTGGTAGGTCGGCCTGGTGTATACTCGCATTGTGGTTTGGCATTAAATGCCTTAGAAACTTTTCATAAAGTGGGACTAACACTCGGTAGATCAGCCTGGCTTATACTCGCCTTATGGCCTGACATTAAATGTTTTAGAAATTTCTCATGAAGTGGGATAACACCCGGTAGGTTAGCCTGGCATATATCCGTCTTGCGGCCTGGCATTAAATGCCTTAGGAAGTTTTCGTGAAGCGGGACTATCACCCGGTAGGTCAGCCTGACTTATACTTGCCTTAAGGCCTAGCATCAAATGCATTAAAAACTTTTCATGAAGCGGAACTAACACTCGATAGGTCGGCCTAGCATATATCCGCTTGCAGCCTGGCATTAAATGCCTTAGAAACTTTTCGTGAAGTAGAACTAACAACCGGTAGGTTGGTTTGACTTATACTCGCCTTGAGGCCTAACATCAAATGCCTTAGAAACTTTTTGTGAAGTGGGACTAACACCCGGTAGGTCGGCCTAGCATATACTCGCCTTGCGTCCTAGCATTAAATGCCTTAGAAACTTTTTGTGAAGCGAGACAACACCCGGTAGGTCAGCTTGGCTTATACTCGCCTTGCGGCCTGGCATTAAATACCTTAGAAACTTCTCATGAAGCGAGATAACACCTGATAGGTTAGCCTGGTGTATACCTGCCTTACGGCCTAGCATTAAATGCCTTAGAAGCTTTTCGTGAAGTTGGACTAACACTCAGTAGGTCGACCTAGCGTATAATCGCCTTGCGGCCTGACATTAAATGCCTTAGAAACTCTTTATGAAGCGAGATTAACACCCGATATATCAGCCTAGCTTATAGTCACCTTGTGGCCTAGCATTAAATACCTTAGAAACTTCTCATGAAGTGGGATAGCACCCGGTAGGTCAGCCTGGCGTATACCTGCCTTGTGGCCTAGCATTAAATGCCTTAGAAACTTTTCATAAAGTGGGACTATCACTTGGTAGATCGGTCTGACTTATACTTGCCTTGAGGCTTAGTATCAAATGCTTTAGAATCTTCTCATGAAGCGGGATAACACCCAGTAGGTCGGCCTAGAATATACCCACCTTGCAGCCTAACATTAAGTGCCTTAGAAACTTTTTATGAAGCAGGACAAACTGTAATACCCGGCTAGACTTCGGTATCGGAATTCCTACCGTCCGGTGGAATCTCGGATGTCGAAAACCTCTAGAAGGGTAAAAACATGTTTTTTTAAAATGTTTTCATGTATTTCATGGTTTTAAGTAAGAAAGAAATTGAGTTTTGAATGAAAAAGACCATAGAGGGAAATCCAGGTTCGGCCGCCGAACCTCATGTTCGGCCGCCGAACATGCATGAGATTTGGAGTCACCTTCGGCTTCCGAAGGTGGTCTAGCCAGCCACCTATAAAAGGCCCCATGGCCGAAAATGGGCGAGCTTTCTCCCCTATTTTCGGCCAACGGTGAGTTCATGCCCTCCCATGGTCGGTTTTGATGATTTTCCTCAAATCTTTCAAGTTTTAACAAGTTTTAACTTGGTTTTGAAGATTTTTGAAGCTAAGATCAAGTTTTGGAGCTTGGAGACCCAAGGAGCTAGATTTCTCCCATCTCCAAGTTAGGATCGTCTCTCCTCTCGATCTTCAAGAGGTAAGCTTAGATCCTACCTTTCTTGTATGTTTTAAACAAGTTTTGAGGGGTTATGGGGTAGAAATGCATGTTTAGGTTAATGTTGAGTTTATAGATAATGTGTGTTGTATGAGTTGCTATATGTGTTTGTGTTGGGGTTTAGGTTAGTTTGAGATCCCTATATGCTTATTTGCTTGTGTATGCATGTTGTAGAATAGCTAAATGCATGTTTGAATGGTTTGGGAGGCAAAATGTGCATGAGGAGGCTGAGTTCTGCCTTTTGGAAGAACTCAGGTTCGGCAGCCGAAGGACTTTCGGCCGCCGAACCTGCCTGTGGAGGCAAGCCTTCGGCTGCCGAACCCTGCCCCCGAAAGTTGGACTTTCGGCTCTGGAGGGGAGTTTTGGCCGCCGAAGGTGTCGCCGAACATGCACGAGTTTCGACTCTGGAACCACTTTCGGCCGCCGAAGGTGCTGCCGAAAGTGGCTGAGTTTCGGCTCTGGAGGGACTTTCGGCCGTCGAACCTGCCGCCGAAGGTGCCCTGTTCAGCCTTCCTTTGCATGTTTTCTATGATTGTTTTAAGGTGTTTTAGGGGGTTTTTGGGGAGATGTTTAAAGTCATGTTCATGTATGTTTGGTCCCTCATTTGAGTCCACCTGTGTAGGTTCGGACTTGAGGAACCGAGGACCCCAGCAGTGAGATAGCTGCTTCAGTGTCTTTTCAGAGCTAGCCTGAGGTGAGTAGAATGGATCTTTACGTTTCAAAGCAAATAAATTTCGAGCATGTTCATGCATGACAAATGCCATGTGATATATTAGGTTGTTTGCATTAGAATTCACGAATATGTTGCATTGCATAATATAATGTTGATGTGGATGGGTGTTGAATGATCCATTAGCCCTCGTATGATGACATGATATGCTATGATATGGTATGGTATGTAAGACCAGTGAGGCCCATTCTACGCCCCTGGTACGATGTAAGAGAAAGACCAGTGATGCCCATTCTACGCCCCTAGCACATTGGAATGTTATGTTATGTTATGTAAGAGAAAGACCAGTGAGGCCCATTCTACGCCCCTGACACTATTGAAATGTGTAGAGGGCTATTGGTGACAAGTCCATCCTTAATGTGATTTGTTTGTGATGTGATGCATTTCATGAAAGCATGAATTTTAATATAATGTTTTTACTATTCTGCTCACTGGGCTCTAGTAGCTCACCCCATTCCCTTAATCCCCCAGGTTTGCAGGTACGGGATAGATCAGGAAGTCAACAAGAGTAAAGGAGTCATGTTTTATGTAATAGTTAGATGTGGACATGTATTGTAAAATGTTATAATGTGATGTAATGTAAAGAATTATATTAAGGATAGAATTGTGCTTGGCCCTAGTGTATGTTAATCCCTTTTTGGTACATGATCTTTTAATGAAATGTTTTATTGATGTTTATGTAAGCCAAGCTTAATGTATGATATATTGCCCCATTGGAGCATTTGATGAGGGCTCCAGTGTGGGGTTTTATGTTTATGAGTTTGTGCATGCACAGATTAAGCTTGGTAAATGAAAGAAAAAGTTTAAAGTTTTATGTATATGTATGATCATGTATGGGATTTAATAGGTATACAGGATGTATGTTAGGCTTACTACGGGTCCCGGCGGCCTTATACCGATCTGGATCCTAGCGCCGGTAGCGGTCCGGTTTCCGGGTCGTTACACAAACGCCTGGTAGGTTAGCCTAGCTTAGACTCACCTTGAGGCATGATATCAAATGCCTTAAAAAATTTTCGTGAAGCGGGATTAACACCCAATAGGTCAGCCTGACTTTTATAATCGCCTTGAGACCTAGCATCAAATACCTTAGAAACTTCTTGTGAAGCGAGATTAATACTCGATTGGTCAGCTTGGCGTGTACTCGCCTTACGACCTGGTATCAAATGCCTTATTATGCGGGACCCATACCCGGATGGCCTTGTGGCCTTTTTATGAATGTATTTTCACGCACAAATTATGGCCTGGTAACTGCCTTATAGCACGGTATGAGATGCCTTGTTATGCGAGACGTATGTTCAGCAAAACTGCAGTCTTTTATGTTTTTGTTTCCACGGACCGATGCTCGAATTGTATTTGGGACCCATGCTCAGATGGCCTTGTGGCCTTTTATGAATTTGTTTATGCGGATCAATACCGGATTATATGTAGGACCCATGTCCAGATGGCCTTGTGTCCTTTTATGAATTTGTTTCCGTGGACTAACGCCTAGATTATATGCGGGACCTATACCCGGATGGCCTGGCAATTGCCTTATAGCCTTGGTTCTTGTCTCCATGCTTTCATCCATCCAACGATGCTGATTTTCTTATAAAAAAAAAAAACCTTGAAGAATGCATCCTAGTTTTATAACATTTCCATAAATCATAAATATTTTTCTAAGGATAAATAAGAAAATCATCCTTGTGACCTTTTATGAATTTATTTCCATGGACCAATGCCTGGATTATATACGGGACCTATACCCGAATGGCATGGCAATTGCCTTATAGTCTTTTTTCTTGTCTCTACGCTTTCATCCATCCAATGATTCTGATTTTCTTATAAAAAAAAAGCGTGAAGAATGCATCCTAGTTTTATAACATTTTCATAAATCATAAATATTTTTCTAAGGATAAAATGAAAGACTCAGTCGTTTGACTTGACCGATTTCAAAACTCAGAGTTTGACTCAGGAGCTAGACATCCATAACATTCTCCTTATTGTCACCCCTATTAATACTTGGTCCTCCTACAATCACATGAATAACCCCCACAAGTTCACTGTCAGGGGTGGTTTTAGGAATTGTTAACTCGAGCTCAGGCCTCCTATCTTTTCTATTCTTTTTGATGAACTTTTGAAGTGTGTTGTTCCCTACTAACCTTTTGATCTCGTCTTTTAATTGCCTGTACTCCTCTGTTACATGTCCATGGTCTTCATGAAAATAGCAGTACCTAATCATGTCTCGTTTTTTGGCTTTCTTAGGGTTGAGTTTGAGAGACCACTTGATCTTTTTGTCATTTTTCCTAATCTACATTAGAATATGCATTCGTGAGTTGTTCAATGGGGTATATTTCTTATACTTACCTTGGCCATTCCTTCCTTGGGAGTTTGGGTAACTTTTGTAATATCTCTCATATCCTTGCTTCTCCAGTTTTTGGCCTTACTTTTGACCCGTCCTTTTGTCCTCTTCCCAGCCTTCCTGGCACCTTTGGGCAGCCCGTATCAGCTTCTAGCCAGCACCCTTGGAAACATCATCTGATCACTCCTCTTCCTCAGACTTGTCCTTCCCTTTAGACTGAGTCTGGATTATCTCTGTCCGAGTCCTTAAGGTCTCTATGGAAAACTTCCTCTCTCCCCCTGGGTGCCATGAGTGACGCCTCTTCTCGAACTTTGTATTGCTCGAAAATAACTTTTAATCTTCTGACGTACTGGAGCATTTTCTCAATGCTCAGATTATTGAGATCTGTTTCATTGACTATTGAGGGCATATTTTGCTCATTGTCAGGAGTGGAAGAAATGATAGCATCGATAGCAACCTTAACAGCAGCTCGTAAATTGTCAGCCATTTCTAAAGATAAAAGAGAGATTTCTTTTAAAGAGAAAAGGGATAAGAGACCGATTTTAATCCAAATGAATAGAGAGAATTCAATAGATCTTCCGACAGCAGAACCAAATGATGGTGCTGAAACCAAATTGATGATGTGGTTGAAATGGAGCTGTGTTGTGATTAGCTAAATCTGCAAGAAATAGAATATAAGGTGGTGGGTGCCTATGGCAGCCACTCTGATACTCAAGTCAGTAGATTGGAGAAAATGGTGAATGAAGAGCTTTGAGAGTATTTGTGTGGGAGAATAGCATACCTTTACCTCTATGATCGTTCTCCTTTTATACTGTAAGAAGATGGAGATAAATATAATAATTTCTTATTATTCGTCCATGTGGCCGGCTCGTTGATAAGAGATCTTCACAGACAAATTGGTCGGGAATCCCGTGATCGCAGGCCTGAAGGAGATCTACTAGATTGTAACTGTTTAACAGTAACTTTCTTATGGAGACTCACCGTAAAATTGAGAGGGTGAGTTTGTCCGATCTAAGGTCGACCTATCCTAAAACCAATCTGAAGCGTTCGTGTCTTATTTTCTACTAGTGGGACTACTTATAGGTTTATCAGATCCTTATCATATGATCTTATTTTATGGTGACAACTCATTACCTATTTCGAACAAATTTGATGTAGCATCAACTATTAATCAACTATAAATCGAAGAAATTAATTCAAATCAAAGAGATTAAATTGTTATAAATTTTAAAATTATAGCAGCTAAATTGTTGTAGTATTAAAATTAAAAGAATTAAATTGTTATAAAAAAATTAAATTGCTCTAGGGCACTAACCACTTGGTACTGGGACTTCATTGCAAGGCATAACAATACACATTTAAGCGAATGCAAATAGATTATTACATTTTTGTCATAAATTTTAATTATTTTTTTTAAATTATAAGGATTAAATTCTGTCGTTCTTAAAATTTTAAACAATATGAAATTAATTAAAATAAATTACTGATATGAAAATATACTACATCAATAATTATAATTAAAATTCCCAGATTTTTTTTCCCTAATAAACTTAATTACATTACTAATTCGTGAGAACTCAATTAATCTCATTATTTTACTAATAACTTTTTTTTTTTTATGTTTTACCAATAATCATTTATATTACTTAAACAAGTGCTAATTTAGAGCGAGATTCTTCATAAGAATTGTTTTATTTGGAGAAGTATTAAACTTTATAATAATTATTATACTAAAAGCAAAACCACTACTTTATTAAGAATAAGTATTTATTTATTTTATGAAAAATATTTTTCATATTTTATGATATTTAAAATATTTTAAAAATTTAATTAATAAAAATATTTATTGATAAAAAAATAAATTATTTTAAAAAAAATTACTTTCTCTTCATGAGAAGAAATTATTTTTCATAATTTGAGTATCATTAAAATCTATATATAAATTTATTAATATATTATATTTTTAAATTAAATAATAAAAAATAAATTATTTTATTAAAAAATATGTTTATAGAAAATATTTTTTAAATATAAATTATTTTTCGCAAATAAAAAAAATGTAATCTAATTTTAATTATTTTTCAATTGCATGTTATTAAATTCATTTAATAATATTAAACAATTACTTAAAGGCATAAATTAAAAAAAGAATAGGGAATTTTTTACGGCTGCCATTTTAAAAATTTAGAAAATTAATTTCATATAAAAATCGTTTGAAAATATCTTTAACTATGAGTTTCCATTTGATCATAAAAAATAACATGTATTTGAAAATAAAATATTTTTCATGATAAATATTTTTCGATAAAATAATTTATTTTTTTAATTTTAATTTAAAAATAAAATATATTTTAAATTTTTATATAAAAATATTAATAAAATTTTCAAAATATTTAATTTTTTTATTAATTAAAAAAATATTTTTTATTAACTAATTTTTCTAAATATTTTAAAAATATAAAAAATATTTAAAAAATATTTTTTATAAATAAATAGAGCCTAAATAAAAAAACAAAAGTTTTACCGTTCACAGAAAAATAAATTTCATACATAAAATTTATTTACTAATTTCAACTTTATGTTAGGTATTGGTTAACATTATTTTATTTAAATAAATAAAATTTCTTTCTAATTGACATGCACCGTCCACAGGAAATTTCCCTTCTAATTTCTAAATCTATTTTATTTATGTATTATTTCCGCAAAGTTGGTTTTTTATCTCGTGTTTTTATTGTACCCATTTAGGACTTAATGGACGAAAACATTAAGCATGAAGTGAAAAAAAAAAAAGAGCGAGACCGAAAAAAGAGAATTAAAAGATATTTTTGGCGGAGGAGGATGTTAGACTTGACACTCTCTTTCAGCCGTGATAGTTTCTCTAGATATTATTTTGCAGGTTCAATACTTGTTTTTGTGAGGTGAAGATTTTGAATCTATATTTTTTTTTGGCTTTAGTTTATTTTGGTTTATTTTCCACCGTCGATAGTTTCCTTTGCTTCTACAGCGTAGATGTTTGTGGTTATTTTTTGATTTGTTTTCTTTATTTTTCTCTTGTATAGCATTGCGGATGGTGGAGTTTTTAGTTGAAGGAACTTGAATTTAATGGATTTGGTTGCTGCACTTAGATATGTGGAGGAATTGATAGTAAATCTATTTTGAGAGGTTCTTGCATATTATTGACGAGTCTATCTTCGAAAGTGACTCTTTATGCCTTCGTTTATTCCCATTGTGATCTCTTCTCATCTCCTTTTGATGGTGGTATGTGCATTTTGAATACCATTCTTGTATTGCATGTCATTTGGCTGGATTCGGTGATACTTTTTTAAGTGTTATCAATAGTAACATGGTCTCAAAAGTAACTTTCAACCGTCAGTACTTCTGCCTATTAAATTCCTAATTTAGGACTGATTAGATTTGTAATCTAATTCGGTAGTTATTGTTTTGGTTTTGATTTAATAAGTTTGATTTGCTCGGTTTAGTTTCACTATTTTTAGGATTGAGACTGTTATTTTTCAATATTATACTTTTTTTGCCCAAATAAACCTGGATAATGCAAAATTCAAATTGCATGTTAAAAAAATATTATACCCGTTTAGAACGTGCGTGGTTGGACCACCAAATAAAGAAACTTGACTTTTCAGCTTGTTCTGGATTTAAAACCTCAAGCCTTATGCACTTCTTGGAATAATATAATAAAGAAAAATTATTATTAAATTCTAAATTTTTAAAAAAGTATCTCTATTTTAAAATTATTTAATTAAACGTTTCATTATTTTATAAAATTAAAATTTTAATTTTTATAAAAAATTATTAGTTAATTTATTTTAATTTTAAATAAAAAAATAAATTGTATGAATATTTAAAATTATAAGAATTAAATAATATATAATTAAAATTATAGAAATTAAATAATATAAATAATTTAAGATAATTATTAAAGAAAATTAATTTTTATAAAATATAAAATATTTTAATCGAATAATTTTCAAATAAGAAAAATTATTAATTTTATAATAATTTATTTTTAAAAAAAATTAAAAATAGAAAAACAACTTTACGTTTTTCAAAAACAAATTACACCAGCTTCCACCTTTTCTTCAGCCGTTGACATGGTGACCTATTGACGTGATTATCTGTTTCTTCAATTCGCATTGAAAATTAATTTTTTATAACTTTAACAACTTGGTTATACTTTATAATTTATTTAATTTTGTATAATACTTTTTTTTTATATGAAAAAAAAAGAGATAAGAGAGAGAAAAGAAAGCAGTGTGATGATTTAATTTAATTTTTTGAATTTTTTTGTTTTATGGGTGTTTCAATAGTTATTATTTTAAAATTTTTTTTATGTATTTTTAATTTTTTTATTGATTAAAATTAAATAATTAAATAAATCTATTGATTAAAAATCAAGATTAGTAAATAATTAAATAATTAAATAATTAAATAAATCAAGATTAGTAAGTAATTAAATAAATTAAAATTAAAAGTACTCATTAAAATTAAAAAGGTAAAAAATCAAGATTAGTAAAATAATTAAATAAATCTATTGATTAAAAATCAAGTTTTAAAATTTTTAAGAGTTGAGATCACTGTCTACTTTATGAATATAAATAAATATTTTCTTAATTTTTTTAAAAATCTTATTTAGCTCTATTATTTGAAATGAAATAAATGAGATAAAAGAAAAGGAAAATTTATAATTTATATATTATAGCCATGGAAGGAGAACGAGAAAAATGAAAATCATATTTGATTTTATATTAAGTGAAGTGGAAATTATTAAACTGCATTAATTTGTAGGCGGAAAAATTTAAATAATTAATGTTTAACTACATTTATACACTTGTTTAATGAAAACAAATTGTTTATAAAATAAATAAAATACTTATTCATTTTGACCCATAGAAATATATTAATAACTATTCTTATATAGATTAAAAAGTAATTAATATAATTAAATTGATAAATTTTATATTATTTTTAATAACATACCAACTAATATTACTTTATTATAAAATTATTTTGAAGCTAATAAATTTTATTTTTCAAAATACATTTTTAATATAATTATATTAAAAAGTTAATTAAAAAATTAATATTTCAAAAAATAGTACCCTCATATTTTTTTTTTTTTTGGAAATTTTCTTTCACTAAATGTAGGATTACACCCCAATACTATAGAATTAACCATTGAACACCTTAAAGAAATTTATAACTTATTTAATAATTAAGATTTACAAAAATTGTAATAATTATTAGAAATTAAGATTAATCACGCACGAGAATCAACCCAATTTCATAAAAAAAAAAATATGTTTTAATGAAAGTATATATGGTTAAGCTAAATATATAGTGTTATATCAAATGTTACTAGAAATAGAGTTGAACTGCGATTGCTTAATCTGCAAAAGAGAAAGAATGAGATGGTTGGCGCTTATGGACAGTCATTTCGATACTCAAGTCAATAAACTAATAGAATGAGTGAATGTAATAGATTACTTTGAGTTTAGAATGAGTGTGTAAGAATGCGTACCTTAAACTCTTTGCACATTTGCCTTTATACCGTAAGAGGATTGAATTGGTTATCAAATCTCTTGGAAATCTGACTGGTACCAGCTAGTGGATAGGGGATCCCGTGTTTATAGATGTAATAGGGATCTGCTAGATTATATCTGTAATGATTCGAAAACCGAATAGCTACTAGCATTAGGGTTCAGGTCGTCTTAAGGTAGCCGAAGTCCGTAGCAAGTGTACTATGCATCCTGTTATACCTGATATAATCCCAAACATGATAAAAAAAGCATATAAAAACATTTCTATATCATGAACCGAAACTCGACATATGCATGTATCATAACTGAAAACATAAAGCTCTCATATCATAAAATCCATACTAAAACTCTCATCAAATGCTCAAGTATGGTCAACATTACATACCTCAGTTTGGTTCAAATATAGCTTAAACTTTAAAACTTTTATATAAGATCATAAACAAGGGATTGTATATATATATATATATATATATATATATATATATATATATATATATATATAAGACTCAAGCAAGGCATAATTCTAATTCACAATATGAATACATGTCCATAGCTATACTATTACATTAGAACTATACCAAACAACTCTGCTGATCTCCCAAGCTAACTCTGGTCCTACAAACCTAGAGTTAGAGGAAAGGGATCAGTTACAAGAGCCTAGTGAGCAGTAACATAAACAAAAGTAGTTTAATACAACATATGATCGTATGAATACATCACAATACAAGCGATTAACATACAGATGGACTTGTCACCAGTAACCCTCCATAATTCTAAGAGTGCCCGGCCCACAACGGGTACTCTTCAGGACTTCCTCTTAAATATAACATAACATATCCATAGTACTAGGGGTGTGAATCAACAACCGTAGTCTTTCTCTTACATAATACCAAGGGGCATAGAATGGGCAACCCTGGTTCTTCCATATCCGTCATGACATATCATATCATGGTCAAGGGCTAATGGGTCATCCAACATCCATCCATAAAAATAATTAATTATACAATGCATCATATTCATGAATCCTAATGCAAAACAACCTAATCATATATACATGGCATTCGTGATGTATGAGCATGCTTAAAATATTTGATTTCTTTAAAAATAATAGTTTAGTTTAGTTCTACTCATCTCTGGCTAATACAAGCCTAGCTTTGAAGCAATTATCTCACTGCTGGCCACTATGGTCTCCCAAGTCCTATCCTACATAAATGGACTTAAATGAGGGACCAAACATAGCTTTTATAATACTTGAAATTATCCCAAGAAACTCCTAAAAACATATAAGAGAACATGTAGAAAACGAGTTGAAAATGGCTGAAAAGGGGACTTTCAATGGCAGATTCGGTAGCCTAAAATCCCCTTATAGATCTAAAGGTTAAACCTTTAGAGGTAGATTTTCAACCTTAACTAACATCCCTCAAAATGCTTCCAAACTTACATACAGAAGCTTAAAAACATGCCACAAGAACCTAGGAGCCTTTAAGAAGCTAGAAGACTCCAAAAGAAACCACATGCAAGCATCTAAGACATCAGCATTCGAGATTTCAAAACAAAAAGGGAAAATGACATAAAACCTTGCATGCATTCTCATTCCAGCAACTCAAACTACACACAACCATATTGAGCCCAAAAGCAATGAGTTTTGATAAAACCAGGCTTTCCTCTTAAAAGAAACACAAACACAACAACAACGAGGAATTCAGAGGAGAAGAAGAGATGGGCCCCGAAGATCCCAAAAGCTAAAACTCGAAAATCAAACTCAATTCTTCAAAATAAAAGTAAAACTCGTGAATTTCTAGAAGATTTGAAAAAAACTCAAAGCAAAAATCATCAAGGGATCTTAGGCTCACCTCTGCCTAAAAAAAGAGAGAAGAATTTCTCTCAAAATCGGGTTGGAGAACTTTTATAACTGGGTCTGCTAGCTTGTGTTCGGCGGTCGAACCTGAGAGGTTCGATGGTCAAACCTTGATGATTTGAAAATCATTTTAAAAAAAAAACACATTATAGAATGCTTAAAATTTTATTTTACAGAAAAAAATCCATTTTACCCTTCTAAAGTTTTTAGTTCTGCAATTTCAGATTCCAACATAGATTTCATCGAAAAGTTAGAATTCCAACACTAGAGTTTAGTCGGGCATTACAATATCTGCTAACGGTAACTTTCTATGAACACTTGACTTGCTTAGGTGAGGGCGAGTCATGGTAAAGCACCGAGTGTTACGGTGTCCTGGTGTTCCTTTCTATGGGTGAGACCTTTGCCACCACGTGTCAAATTATTAGACCCTTTTCACGTGGCCCTGTCCTATAGTGACAACTCATGGCATACTTTAGGTGATTATTATATCGTATCAGAGGTCCCCTCACTGGTCTTCAACTCTTCAAATTTGAAGTTTATAGTTGTCTTCATGATCTTGCGCACGTGCCACGTCCGAATTTCCTCTTCATGCTTAGGTCTCTTCGCCTGTTCCTGGATATAAATGATGATTACTTTGCTTCTCGAGCACGCATTTAAACCTGCCGTCAAAGTCATAGTATAAAAACCCTTCTTCTCCTCCGATTATCACTTTTGCTCACAACTGATCTCTGTACTTTGAAAAAGATTCGACCACCCAGCCTTCTACTACCACTTTTCCTTAAGGTATTCCTTTGTTTCTTTTCCCAAGATGAATATCTCCTCTATGTTGTCTCCTTGTGGTGGAAGCTCCACTTCAAGATCCTCTTCTGGCAGCCCCATTGCTCCGACTCCTATAGTTTCACTAAGAGCGGTCCACGACAATGATTGCCTCCTGGTGAACGACATACCATCCATATTAACAAAAAAAGACGTGGATTGTCTATACAATAACTACTAGATCTCTCAAGAACTCTTCCGAGTTCATACTCCCAACCCGCGCATTTGTGTGAATGACTAAATCCCTGCAGAGGAAACAATCATAATTTACGAAGAGCAACTGAAGGTGGGTCTTTGGTTTCCCATGGACCCATTCTTTGTTGAAGTCCTCTGCTTCCACATGCTTACCATCGCCCAGCTGGAGGATTCTGGTGGCTTTTTGCTTCCTCTATTTCAACAACAATATCGAGTCGAGTATTGTGCTCTTCTCCCAGCTGTACCAAGTAGGTATCTGGAAGAATGAAAAATTTTGATTCTTCATTGGGGAAAATCGCTAGACTATCTTTGACAAGATACTCTCTTCCCTTAAGCGCTGGAAGAATAAAAATCTTTATCCTGTGTTATAGGGTATCCGGGGGTTTTGGGTGCCTCCAAACCGATTGGAATAGACATGTGGAGCTCAGAAAGGATGGGGTCCAGCTAAGGCGGGACGAGGAAGAGGCCTTGGACTTCCTCTAGAGGATGGCCTCAACTCAGAGGATTGATATTAATGTTGCAGTGAGGAACACCATTTTTTCCTAGAAAATTAATTTCCAGGTAGAATAGGTTTGGGTCTCTCAACCATCGAATCTTCAAAAGTCTCGGGAAAACATTCCCTATATTGCAGACCATAGTATTTTTATTTCTAACTTCCTTTACTTTTAAAACTGCCTTACTTACTCACTTTTTTCTCTGTGCAGGTATGGCTGGCAAAGGGGAGAATAAGTTCGCCGAGGCGGTGCACGCTACTCGTAAAGGCAAAGCTGTTGTTAGGATATCCAGCCCACCTCCTAAGCAGGCTCACCGAGTAGAGGAAATAGTTATGCTTCCTCCTCCCCCTCTTCCACCTGAAACCGAAGAAATAGCCCCAGCTAAACCTGAGTCTTCTTAAAGGGGCATTCCTGTAGCAATTCCTGTCCAAGCTGAACCTTCATAAGGGAGATGTTGGAGCATAAGTCACGTAGCCTCGGAGCACCCAACTGTAACGACCCGGAAACCGGACCGCTATCGGCGCTAGGATCCAGATCGACTTAAGGTCGCTGGGACCCGTAGCAAGCTTACTATACATCCTGTACATCTGATACAATCCCATACATGATCATACATTTTCATAAAAACTTTAAACTTTTACATATACCAAGCTTGACCTGCATGCATTATACTGAAAACATAAAACCCCTTACTGGAGCTCTCATCAAATGCTCCAGTTAGGTCAACATCTCATACATCAAGCTTGGTTCAACATACCATAAAATTAAAACATTTACATCAAGATCATGTACAACAGGGATTAACCATAAACATTAGGGCCAAGCACAATACTAATCAACATTACATTACTTTACATTACATCATTTTACAATTCATTACATTACATGCCATTTCATCATGTCCACAACTATTCTATTACATAGACACCTCTTTTACTCTTGACGACCTCTCGGTCTATCCTGAACCTGCAAACCTGGGAGTTAGGGAAAAGGGGTGAGCTACTAGAGCCAAGTGAGCAGAACTGTAATACCCGGCTAGACTCAGGTATCGGAATTCCTACCGTCCGGTGGAATCTCGGATGTCGGAGACCTCTAGAAGGGCAAGACCACGTTTTCATAAAATGTTTTAATGTGCTTTATGGTTTTAAGTAAAAAGGAAATGAGCTTTTGCATGAAAACAACCTTGGAGGAAAACCCAGGTTCGGCCGCCGAACCTCAAGTTCGGCCGTCGAACATGCAGGCATTTCGGGTGTGCCTTAGGCCCCCGAAGGCATGAGTGAGGGAAGTCCAGGTTCGGCCGCCGAACATGGCATGCATGCGGAGGCACGTTCGGCCCCCGAACGTGGCCTGGCCAGCCACTATAAAAGGGTCCCTTAGCCGAAAATGGGCGAGCTTTTCTCCCCATTGTCGGCCAAGGTGAGCTCTCCGCCGTCCCTCACCAATCTTTGAGTTCTTCCTTCAAATCTTTCATGATTTTCACAAGTTTTCATCTTGTTTTGAAGATTTTCAAGTTTTGAGCAAGTTTTGAGCTTGGAGACCCAAGGAAGTTGTAAATCTCCCATCTCCGAGTTTAGGTCGTCTCTCTCTCGATCTTCACGAGGTAAGAGCCGATCTTAAGCTCAATGCATGTTTTAAGTAAGTTTTATGAAGATCTATGGGGTAGAATGCATGTTTAGCTTATAGTTAGGTTTTTGAGTTATTGTTGTGTTTTGAGCAATGTGGCTTGCCAATGTATGTTTGATGTGTTGTAGATGGGGTTTTAGGTAGTTTGAAGCCCCTAGGAGCTTGTATGCTTGTGTATGTGTTTTGTAGAATAGGTTTATGTATGTTTGGGAAGTTTTGGAGGCAAGTGTGCATAGAAGAGCTGAGTTTCTGCCATTATGGGAGAAACCAGGTTCGGCAGCCGAAGGAACTTTCGGCCGCCGAACATGCTTGTGGAAGCAACCTTCGGCTGCCAAAGCTTGCCCCCGAAAGGAGACTTTCGTCTCTGTCTGGGAGTTTCGGCCGCCGAAAGTACCGCCGAACATGCATGAGTTTCGCCTCTGTCTGGGAGTTTCGGTCGCCGAAGGTGCCGCCGAACCTGCCTGACTTTCGGCTCTGGAGGGACTTTCGACCGCTGAACCTGCCTCCGAAAGTGCCCTGTCCAGCCCTCTTTTACATGTTTTTCTATGATTGTTTCATGTTGTTCTAGGGGATTTTTGGGGGATGTTTTTAGAGATATGTTCTAGTTGTTTGGTCCCTCATTTGAGTCCACCTGTGTAGGTTCGGACCCGAGGAACCGAGGACCCCAGCAGTGAGTTCAGCTGCTCCTGAGTCAGTAGAGCTTCAGCTAGAGGTGAGTGGAATAAACCTTATGCTTTTAAATAAATAAATCAGTTTTAGCATGATTCACGCATCATGAATGCCATGAGACATAATAGGGTGTTTGCATTAGACTCACGAATATGTTGCATTGCATAATATGTTGATGATGTGGATGAATGTTGAATGATCCTTTACTCCCCATATGTTATGATGATGATGATACGGTACGGAAGACCAGTGAGGCCCATTCTACGCCCCTGGCACCATGTAAGAGAAAGACCAGTGAGGCTCATTCTACGCCCCTGGCACAGTTGGACCATGTTATGTTATGTTATGTAAGAGAAAGACCAGCGAGGCCCATTCTACGCCCCTGGCACAGTTGGACCATGTAGGGGACTATTGGTGACAAATTCATTCTTGATGTGATTAGCTGTGATGTGATGCATTTCATGTTATCATATGTTTTAAATGTTTTATTATTCTGCTCACTGGGCTATTGTAGCCACCCCTCTCCCTTAACCCCCAGGCTTGCAGGTACAGGGTAGACTAGGAGGTCAGCAAGAGTAATGAAGTCTTGTGTATGTAATAGCTAGAATGTGGACATGACAAATTGTATAATGATGTATAGATATGCAATGTAATGATATTGAGGTTTAGAAGTGTGCTTGACCATAGTATATTGTAATCCCTTTTTGATACATGATCTTAATGTTTATTGATGATTATGTTTAACCAACTCAACACATGTTATGCCACCCATTGGGGGCATTGATGAGGTCCCATAGAGGGATCAATGTTTATAGTTATGTTTATGTTCAGTGCATGTACAGGTTGAGTTGGTGTATGAGGAAATGATGAAAGAAAAGTTTAATTTTTATGTATATTCTTGATCATGTATGGGATTAAACAGGTTTACAGGTTGTATGTCAGGCTTGCTACGGGTCCCGGCGGCCTTAAGCCGACCTGGATCCTAGCGCCGGTAGCGGTCCGATTTTCGGGTCGTTACAGAATGGTATCAGAGCCCTAGGTTCATATGGTCGGACCTAGGGTGTCGGGCTCATAGAAGTTATAGAAGGTCAAGCACAATAGGAAGATCATGTCCACTAGGATAGGATGTGGAGTCCTGTCTTGTTTGATGATGTGAAATGCCATGATTATATGCATGTGCATTAATGATATGTGATGTATGTGATGAGGGTTCATGTGTGCCCACATGAACCATATGATGCTAATGTTTGCTTGTTATGTGCTGCTTTTCAGAAAGTAGGATGAGAGGAACTCGTCGATCTGCACGATTGACTGGAGTACCACCTGAGGATGAGGGCACGAGCGCCCATCCTCCAGCATTGCCTAGGGCAATGTCAAGCAGGTCTAGCAGAGAAAGAGCAGTAAGAGACCCTAGAAGGTCTTTGGATCTGGGTAGAAGCAGATCAGTGAGGGGAACAGTTCAGGGAGGAATGTCAGAGGACATGGGGGATGATATGGATGTAGAGCAGAGGAGGGATGGCAGTCTGGGAGTTAACATGTCAGAAGAAGGAATGGGAGAGTCCCAAGGAGGCACTCAGGCCTCGGGATTTGTTCAGCCACCTTACTACCCACCCTTCTTACAAAACCCTGGGTATTCGATGGGAGGCACATCAGATTACCATAGCTTTAGCCCTTATCCCACACAGATGCCATACCCACCTTATTATCCACCATACTCACAGTACCCAATGTATCCACCTCCACCTTACTATCCAAATCCGGCAAACCCTACCCCGGGGGATGTTGCACCTCCTCCTCCACCAGCAGAACCCACAGTTCCAGAAAATCCAGTACCGAAGCCTAGCTCATCTGGTGGGAGCAAGGTCAAGATGACCGACTACATGAAGCTGGGTGCTCCTCAGTATGAGAAAGGGGATGACCCGTTTGTGTATCTTGAGAGGGTCAAGGTGATCACAGATGAGATTGGGGCTGAAGATAGTAGAGCCATTCAGATGGCTGGGTTCACACTTAAGTGCAAGAAGGCACGAGAGTGGTTCAAGAATTATGTGAACCCGAGGGTGGACAGCATGTCTTGGGAAGAGTTTGCAAATGAGTTTGCAGGATGGGCTTTCCCTGACAGCTCAAGGGAATTGAAGATGATAGAGTTTGAACAGTTGAGGCAGACGGATGATATGAGTATAGATGAGTTCACGGACAGATTCTTGGAGCTGTTGCCATTTGCAGGGCAAAATCTTGACTCGGACCAGAAAAGGTCAAGGAGGTATATCATGAAACTCCACTCCAGATATTCCTCCTTGATCCAGTCAGCAAATAGGGAGAGCTTCCATGCCATAGTGGATATGGCCCGGAAAATGGAGGCCAGTGCCATCATTCAGGGGACAGTTAAGCAGTCAGTGGCACAGCCTTCTGGTTCTAAGACCCCAGGCTCTTCTTCTTTCAGTGCAGCAGCTTCAGGCAGCAAGAGGTGGAGCAGTACCACCAAGAAGCCAAAGAAGAACAAGTTTTGGAACAAGGTCAAGTCCAGTCTGGGACTAGGAAGTGGCTCGAGCTCTGGTGCGGATAATGCAGTTTGTGCAAAGTGTGGTAGGCCACATAAGGGAGTTTGCCGGGCTGGGACAGCAGCCTGCTTCAGATGCGGGCAAGAGGGACACATGGCTCGGGAGTGTCCTAGGGCAGCTTTTGAAGCACAGTCTCAGCAGACAGCTTCTGGTAGTGTGGCTCAGCCAGCAGCTCCAGCCGTAACTCAGGCCAGTGGCAGAGGTAGAGGGAGTGGAGCAGCCTCTTCTTCAGCGGGTTTCAGAGGTGAAGGTCCATCAGCTCCAGCACGGATCTTCACCATGACTCAGCAGGAGGCAGATGCATCTAACACCGTGGTGGCAGGTAACTTAGTCATTGGTTGTTCAGATGTATATGCCTTGATGGACCCTGGTGCATCTCATTCTTTTATTGCTCCGAGAGCCGTTGAGAGGTTGGGTCTGATGATCTCTGGGTTAGAGTGTCCTCTCTGGGTCAGTGGACCCAAGTGTGATCCATCAGTGGCAGAGTCAGTCTGCCAGTGCAGTCCTGTGTTTGTTGAGGGAAGATGCTTGTCCGCCAACCTTGTGGTTCTAGATTTGATAGATTTTGACTTCATTCTAGGGATGGACTTGTTATCTATCCATGGTGCTACCTTGGACTGCAGGGACAAGGTAGTCAGGTTCAGAGGTCAGGATGGGTCAGAGGTTGTCTTCAGGGGAGACAGGAGGGGTACACCTAGAGGTCTGATATCAGCTCTTCAGGCTCGTAGGTTGCTTAGGAAGGGATGTCAGGGGTATTTGGCTCATGTGAGAGAGCTTAGCAGTCAGGTTAGAGAGCCCGCCTCGGTGCCGGTGGTCAGAGAGTTTTTGGATATGTTCCCAGACGAGCTGCCAGGTTTACCACCTGCTAGGGAGATAGAGTTCGAGATAGAACTGATGCCTAGAACCCGACCGATCTTTATCCCTCCCTACAGGATGGCTCCAGCTGAGTTGAAGGAATTGAAAGAACAGTTGCAAGAGCTGGTAGATAGGGGTTTCATCCGACCGAGTACCTCACCTTGGGGTGCTCCAGTGCTGTTTGTGAAAAAGAAGGATGGATCTCTCAGACTTTGTATCGACTACAGGCAGTTGAACAAGGTCACTACCAAGAATAAGTACCCGTTGCCAAGGATCGACGATCTATTTGACCAGCTAGCCGGAGCAGGTTGTTTCTCCAAAATAGATCTGAGATCGGGGTACCATCAGCTAAGGATAAGGGAAGAGGATGTGCCGAAGACAGCCTTCAGGACCAGATATGGGCATTATGAGTTCCTTGTTATGCCGTTCGGGTTAACCAACGCCCTTGCAGCATTCATGGATCTCATGAACAGAGTGTTTAGCCAATACCTGGATCACTTTGTTATTGTCTTCATAGATGATATCTTAGTGTATTCCAGGAATGCAGAGGAGCATGCCCATCATCTGAGGTTGGTTCTGCAGACCTTGAGGGAACACGGCTTGTATGCCAAGTTCTCTAAGTGTGAGTTCTGGCTGAGGAGCATTTCATTCTTGGGGCATGTGGTGTCAGAAAATGGAATAGAGGTGGACCCCAAGAAGATAGAAGCTGTAGCTAACTGGCCTAAACCCACTTCAGTGACAGAGATCAGGAGTTTCTTGGGTTTGGCAGGTTACTATAGGAGGTTCGTTCAGGACTTCTCAAAAATTGCAGCTCCTCTGACCAGGTTAACCAGGAAGAATCAAAAGTTTGTGTGGACCGACCAGTGGGAAGAGAGTTTTGAAGAGCTTAAGAAGAGGTTGACTTCAGCACCAGTGTTAGCTCTGCCATCTAGTGATGAAGACTTTACAGTCTTTTGTGATGCGTCCCGTGTGGGACTTGGTTGTGTACTAATGCATAATGAAAGGGTAATTGCTTATACTTCTAGACAGCTGAAGAAGCACGAGTTGAATTACCCCACACATGACCTAGAGATGGCAGCAGTAATCTTTGCACTTAAGATGTGGAGGCACTACCTCTATGGGGTAAAATGTGAGATCTTCACAGATCATAAGAGCCTGCAGTACATCCTGAGTCAAAGAGATTTGAACTTGAGACAGAGAAGATGGGTAGAGCTGCTGAGTGATTACGATTGCAAGATTCAGTATCATCCGGGTAAGGCGAATGTCGTGGCAGACGCCCTAAGCCGGAAGTCACTAGGCAGTCTATCCCACATCATGGCAGAGAGGAGACCAGTGGTGAAGGAGTTTTACAAGCTCATTGATGAAGGTCTACAGTTGAAGTTGTCTGGTACAGGTGCTTTGGTTGCTCAGATGAGAGTGGCACCCGTGTTTCTGGAGCAGGTAGCTCAGAAACAACATGAGGATCCAGAGTTAGTGAAGATTGCCAGGACTGTTCAGTCAGGCAAGGATAGTGAGTTCATATTTGACAGTAAGGGGATCCTCCGCTATGGGAGTCGATTGTGTGTACCAGATGACATAGGGCTAAAAGGAGACATTATGAGGGAGGCTCATAATGCAAGATACAACGTTCACCCCGGAGCCACCAAGATGTATCAAGATCTGAAGAAGGTTTATTGGTGGCCAGCTATGAAGAAAGAAGTAGCACAGTTTGTGTCAGCCTGCGAAGTGTGTCATAGGGTGAAGCTGGAACATCAGAAGCCGGCTGGAATGCTTAACCCGCTACCTATTCCAGAGTGGAAATGGGAGAATATAGCTATGGACTTCGTAGTGGGGTTACCGGCAACGTCCAACAGATTGGACTCCATATGGGTGATTGTGGACAGACTCACCAAATCTGCTCACTTCATCCCTGTCAGGAGTGGCTATTCTGTGGACAAGTTGGCGCAGGTGTATGTTGATGAGATCGTCAGACTGCATGGGGTTCCCATTTCAATAGTGTCCGATAGAGGGCCCCAGTTCACCTCCAGGTTTTGGCGGAGTCTGCAAAATGCCATGGGTACCAGGTTGGATTTTAGCACTGCTTTCCATCCACAGACGGACGGACAATCAGAAAGGACCATCCAGACAATAGAGGATATGCTTAGAATGTGTATGCTGGATTTTGGCGGTTCTTGGAGGCAGCATCTACCTCTGGTGGAGTTTGCCTACAATAACAGCCATCATGCTAGCATCGGGATGGCTCCATATGAAGCTTTGTATGGAAGGAAGTGCAGATCACCTGTTTGCTGGGAAGAGGTTGGAGAAAAGGCCTTGGCAGGGCTTGAGCTAGTAGAGATCACCAGCAGGGTGGTACCCATAATCAGAGAGAGGATTAAGACTGCTGCGAGCAGACAGAAGAGTTATGCAGATGTCCGCAGAAGGCAAGTAGAGTTTCAGGAGGGGGACCTGGTATTGCTCAAGGTGTCTCCAATGAAAGGAGTGGTTCGCTTTGGGAAGAAAGGTAAACTAGCCCCACGATACATCAGACCCTTTGAAATCTTACAAAAGATTGGGAATGTGTCGTACAAGCTAGATTTGCCTACTTCAATGGCAAGAATCCATCCGGTTTTCCACGTTTCCATGTTAAGAAAGTTTGTGTCAGATCCGGGCAAGGTTCTTAGTGAGCCTGATGTGGAGATCCAAGAAGATCTCACCTATGTTGAGCAGCCAGTACGGATCGTAGACACCCAGATCAGAAAGCTGAGAAACAAGGAAATCCCGATGGTGAAAGTCCTGTGGAACCACCACAATATGGAAGAATGCACTTGGGAGACACGGGAGCCCATGCTCCAGCAATACCCTTATCTTTTCTGAGGTTAGTTCCTTGTGAGTTTTATGTGCTGTGTATGTATGATATGTGTATGCCATGCTATGTGCTAGTTGAGGAACATTCAGGGACGAATGTTCTTAAGGGGGGGAGAATGTAATACCCGGCTAGACTCCGGTATCGGAATTCCTACCGTCCGGTGGAATCTCGGATGTCGGAGACCTCTAGAAGGGCAAGACCACGTTTTCATAAAATATTTTAATGTGCTTTATGGTTTTAAGTAAAAATGAAATGAGCTTTTGCATGAAAACAACCTTGGAGGAAAACCCAGGTTCGGCCGCCGAACCTCAAGTTCGGCCGCCGAACATGCAGGCATTTCGGGTGTGCCTTAGGCCCCCGAAGGCATGAGTGAGGGAAGTCCAGGTTCGGCCGCCGAACCTTAAGTTCGGCCGTCGAACATGGCATGCATGCGGAGGCACGTTCGGCCCCCGAACGTGGCCTGGCCAGCCACTATAAAAGGGTCCCTTAGCCGAAAATGGGCGAGCTTTTCTCCCCATTGTCGGCCAAGGTGAGCTCTCCGCCGTCCCTCACCAATCTTTGAGTTCTTCCTTCAAATCTTTCACGATTTTCACAAGTTTTCATCTTGTTTTGAAGATTTTCAAGTTTTGAGCAAGTTTTGAGCTTGGAGACCCAAGGAAGTTGTAAATCTCCCATCTCCGAGTTTAGGTCGTCTCTCTCTCGATCTTCACGAGGTAAGAGCCGATCTTAAGCTCAATGCATGTTTTAAGTAAGTTTTATGAAGATCTATGGGGTAGAATGCATGTTTAGCTTATAGTTAGGTTTTTGAGTTATTGTTGTGTTTTGAGCAATGTGGCTTGCCAATGTATGTTTGATGTGTTGTAGATGGGGTTTTAGGTAGTTTGAAGCCCCTAGGAGCTTGTATGCTTGTGTATGTGTGTTGTAGAATAGGTTTATGTATGTTTGGGAAGTTTTGGAGGCAAGTGTGCATAGAAGAGCTGAGTTTCTGCCATTATGGGAGAAACCAGGTTCGGCAGCCGAAGGAACTTTCGGCCGCCGAACATGCTTGTGGAAGCAGCCTTCGGCTGCCGAAGCTTGCCCCCAAAAGGAGACTTTCGTCTCTGTCTGGGAGTTTCGGCCACCGAAAGTGCCGCCGAACATGCATGAGTTTCCCCTCTGTCTAGGAGTTTCGGTCGCCGAAGGTGCCGCTGAACCTGCCTGACTTTCGGCTCTGGAGGGACTTTCGACCGCCGAACCTGCCGCCGAAAGTGCCCTGTCCAGCCCTCTTTTACATGTTTTTCTATGATTGTTTCATGTTGTTCTAGGGGGTTTTTGGGGATGTTTTTAGAGATATGTTCTAGTTGTTTGGTCCCTCATTTGAGTCCACCTGTGTAGGTTCGGACCCGAGGAACCGAGGACCCCAGTAGTGAGTTCAGCTGCTCCTGAGTCAGTAGAGCTTTAGCCAGAGGTGAGTGGAATAAACCTTATGCTTTTAAATAAATAAATCAGTTTTAGCATGATTCATGCATCATGAATGCCATGAGACATAATAGGGTGTTTGCATTAGACTCACGAATATGTTGCATTGCATAATATGTTGATGATGTGGATGAATGTTGAATGATCCTTTAGTCCCCATATGTTATGATGATGATGATACGGTACGGAAGACTAGTGAGGCCCATTCTACGCCCCTGGCACCATGTAAGAGAAAGACCAGTGAGGCCCATTCTATGCCCCTGGCACAGTTGGACCATGTTATGTTATGTTATGTAAGAGAAAGACCAGCGAGGCCCATTCTACGCCCCTGGCACAGTTGGACCATGTAGGGGACTATTGGTGACAAATTCATCCTTGATGTGATTAGTTGTGATGTGATGCATTTCATGTTATCATATGTTTTAAATATTTTATTATTCTGCTCACTGGGCTATTGTAGCTCACCCCTCTCCCTTAACCCCCAGGCTTGCAGGTACAGGGTAGACCAGGAGGTCAACAAGAGTAATGAAGTCTTGTGTATGTAATAGCTAGAATGTGGACATGAAAAATTGTATAATGATGTATAGATATGCAATGTAATGATATTGAGGTTTAGAAGTGTGCTTGACCATAGTATATTGTAATCCCTTTTTGATACATGATCTTAATGTTTATTGATGATTATGTTTAACCAACTCAACACATGTTATGCCACCCATTGGGGGCATTGATGAGGTCCCACAGAGGGATCAATGTTTATAGTTATGTTTATGTTCAGTGCATGTACAGGTTGAGTTGGTGTATGAGGAAATGATGAAAGAAAAGTTTTAATTTTTATGTATATTCTTGATCATGTATGGGATTAAACAGGTTTACAGGTTGTATGTCAGGCTTGCTACGGGTCCCGGCGGCCTTAAGCCGACCTGGATCCTAGTGCCGGTAGCGGTCCCATTTTCGGGTCGTTACAAGAACAGTAAAACAATTTATAAAAATATGCCATCATGAAATGTATCACAACACAAGTAAATCACCTTAGGATGGTATTGTCACCAATAGCCCTCTACATATCCAATAAATGCCCGTCCCTCGACGGAGCTCCTCAGGACTTCCTCTTAACATAACATAACATGTCCAACTGTGCCAGGGGCGATTAGGCCACACTTGGTCTTCTGTTACTCTGTGCCAGGGGCGATTAGGCCACACCTGGTCTTTCCATCTCATATCATATCATATCACATCAAGGGCTAATGGATCATCCAACAACCATCCACATCAATAATAAATAATGCAATGTATCATATTCGTGAATTCTAATGCAAAACAACCTAATGCATATCATGGCATTCGTGATGCATGAGTCATACTAAAAAGATTTCATTTCTTTAAAATAAACAAGTTGTGTTCTTATTCACCTCTGGTTGACGCTTTACTGACTCTGTAGCAGTTAGCTCACTGCTGACCTCCTCGGTCTCTCAGGTCCGATCCTACACAGGTGGACTCAAATGAGGGACCAAACATACTCTAACATGAATCTAAACACCTCCCCAAAAACCCCCTAAAACATCACAAAAATCCATAGAAAACATGCAAAGGAAGGCTGGACAGGGCACTTTCGGCGGCAGGTTCGGCAGCCGAAAGTCCCTCCAAAGCCGAAACTCAGGCACCTTCGGCGGCCGAAAGTGCTTCCAGAGCCGAAAGTCACCAACCTTCGGGGGCAGGTTCGGCGGCCGAAACTCCCCTCCAGAGCCGAAAGTCCAAATTTTTGGGGGCAGGGTTCAGCAGCCAAACTGCCTCCACAAGCAGGTTCGGCGGCCTAAAGTGGCTTCGGCGGCCGAACCTGGGCTCTTCCAAAGGGCAGAACCTAGTTCTGCCTTGCCAATCCAGCCACTCCCAACAACCCAACAAGCAACAAAACTATACTAAAACATGCATAAACACATATTCAAGCATTTAGGGGTTTAAAACTAGCCTAAACTCCAACAAACATCACATAGCAACACATTTAACATACATTTACCATAAAGGGTACATAAACCCTAACATTTTAGATCTATCCTAAACATGCATCGTATACCCTTAAAACCCCTCAAAACTTACTTAAAACATAAGAGAGGGTGAGGATCTACTCTTACCTCTTAAAGATCGAGAGAAGAGGCGATCCAAACTTGGAGATGTGGAGGAAATGGGCTCCGGGGTCTCCAAGTTTCCAAACTTCGATCTTTGCTAAAAAATCTTCAAAACCAAGTTAAAACTCATCAAAAACATGAATGATTTGAAGGAAAACATCAAAACTAACCGTGGAAGGGCATGGACTCACCTTTGCCCGAAAATGGAGAAGAAAACTCGCCCATTTTTGGACATGGGGCCTTTTATAGGTGGCTGGTCAGACCACCTTCGGAGGCCAAAGGTGCTTCCACAACTCCACCACGTTCGGCGGCCGAACTTGACATTCGGCGGCAGCAAAAGGGAGTCACTTTCGGCGGCCGAACCTGGCATTTCCCTTCAAAACATTCTTTTCTTTCAAAACTCAATTTTCTTTCTTAATCAAACCATTCAACATGTAAGAACATTTTTTTGGAAAACCTTTATTTTACCCTTCTAGAAGATTCCGACATCCGAGAAATTCTGGATTCCAACGGAGATTCCGCCGGAGGTAGAAATTCTGGTGCCGGGGTCTAGCCGGGTATTACATTCTTCCTCCCTTTAAGAATATTCGTCCCCGAATGTTCAAAAAACAAACAAACAAAGCATCAAGAGAAACACATAAAACCTATAACACTCACTTTAGAAGAGATAAAGATATCGCTGGAGTATGAAATCCCGGGTCTCTCAAACACTCTCTTCCATTCTGTGGTGATTCCAAAGGACTTTCACCATCGGGATTTCCTTGTTCCTCAACTCCTGATCTGTGTGTCTATGATCCGCACTGACTACTCCATATAGGTGAGAAAACTAGATCATGCAATTTCTTAATGGGTTACACTAATTATTACTTGTTGTTGAATAATTTAAGCAATTACGGGTTTCAAGCATCCAATTTAATAATATATCACTTTGAAAATATAAACAATGGGCTTAATTGATCAAATAGCAAAGCAATAATAATATTAAGAACCGAAATTGCATAAATATTAGAAGAATAAAAGATGAACAATCATATTTAAATCTCAGAATGCATGGATAAACTGAAACTTCAACCTAACTCCAACTAGAAATAAAGAGTTTAGCCACTTATGCTTTAAAAGAAAATACAAAAAAGAAGAGAAGAGAAAATTGGCTGGAAGAGAGAGATAGAAGATGATGATGTGACTGTCCATAAAGATGGGCTTAAATAGTTGCTCAACCCTAGTAGAGTCCTTTTGGAAATAGGAAATCTTATTTCCTTCAAATTAGGAATCCTTCTTTTAATATGTATCCATTCAGGAGAGAACTCCTTGATTTGAGAACGATATTGTGCCGCATTGAAGGAAGAAAAATCGAATGGGTGACGCGGCTTTGAATGAGGAGACTTGGTCTTTTTATTTTCAAATTTGAATTTTTCCCGCTCACTGTTAGGTCTCTATGCAGACTGTTGATTTGCCTAGTGGTTTGGGCAAACCGCTGGTCAAATCTTCCATTTGTAATATGGTTAACTCAGCTCGCGAGTCTGAGCAATTTCTGGCCTCTGTAAAGCATGATCATAAATACTCAATTAAGTGCTAAGAATAGTATGTAAAATGTATTGAAATTACGTTCGATCAACACCTGTGTTTTTAGAATAAGTGGCACAGAAATAGCACGAGGGTCTAGAATTGGTGAAAATAGTAAGAGCAATTCAATAAGGTAAGACTGGTGATTTCAGGTTTGACAATAGAGGTATTCTTCGTTGTGGAAATAGATTATGTGTACCATATGACATAGGCTTGAAGGGAGATATTATGAGAGAGGCTCATAATGCTAGGTACAATTCCACCTTAGAGCCACTATGATGTATCAGGATCTGAAGAAAGTATATTGGTGGCCTTCTATGAAGAGAGAAGTGGCTCAGTTTGTGACTGCATGTGAAGTGTGTTAGAGGGTGAAGTTAAAACATTAGAAGCCAATTGGAATGCTCAACCCACTACCGATTCCAGAACGAAAATGGGAAAATGTGGCAATGGATTTTGTAATGGGGTTACTAGTGACATCTAATAGACACGACTTTATATGGGTAATAGTGGACAAATTGACCAAATATGCTCACTTTATTCCTGTCAAGAGTGGTTACTCTGTGAACAAATTAGCACAAATCTACATGGATGAAATCATCAGGCTGCATGGGGCTCCAGTTTCTAGAGTGTCAGATAGAGGACCATAGTTTACTTCTAGGTTTTGGCGGAGTCTGCAAAATGCTTTTGGCACAAAGTTAGATTTTAACACTGCGTTCCACCCACAGACTGATGGACAATCAGAAAAGACCATCCAAACCATAGAAGACATGTTAAGGATGTTTGTGCTAGACTTTGGAGGCTCTTGGAGGCAACATCTGCCATTGGTGGAGTTTGCCTATAATAACATTTACCACCATACTAGCATTGAGATGGCCCCTTATAAAGCTTTATATGGAGGAAGTGTAGGTCGCCTTTTTGTTGGGAAGAAGTAGAAGAAAGGGCTTTAATAGGGCCTAAATTAATAGAGATCACCAATAGGGTGGTGCGCATCATCAGAAAAAGAATCAAAATAGTTGTAAGTAGAAAGAAGAGCCATGTAGGCATCCGTAGAAAGTAAGTTATATTTTAGGAGGGAGATATGGTATTAATTAAGGTGTCTCCTATGAAAGGGGTCATTCATTTTAGAAAGAAAGGTAAACTAGCTCCAAAGTACATCGGAACCTTCGAAATCTTATAAATGATTGAGAATGTATCTAACAAGTTAGATTTACCTGCTTCCATGAAGAGAATCCATCCGGTTTTCCATACTTCTATGTTACAGAAATTCGTGTTAGACCTGAACAAAGTTCTTAGTAAGCCTGATGTAGAGATCCTAGGAGATCTTACCTATATCGAGCAGCCAGTACGGATCGTAGACACGTAGATTGGAAAGCTGAGAAAAAGGAAATCACGATGGTAAAATTTTTATGAAATCACCACAATATGAAAGGGTATACTTGGGAGACCAGAGAGTCGATGCTTAGGTAGTACCCTCATCTCTTTTGAAGTAAGTTATTAGATGATTTTATGTGTTTTCGTGATATGTATGCTATGTTTGCTTGTATGATTGAACATTCAAGGATGAATGTTCTTAAGGAGGGAAGAATGTAATACTCGGCTAAACTCCGGTGTTAAAATTATAACTTTCCATGGAATCTCCGTTGGAATCCAGAATCTCAAAATCATATTCTTTAGAAGGGTAAAATAGGATTTCTATAAAATGAATTTAAAGGACTTTAAAATGTATTTAAAAAAAAGAGAAAGTTTTAAAAAAAATTAAGTTTTGGCAGCCGAAGGTGGCTTCTCCAGCCACCCTATAAAAGGGGCTCCACCCGAAAAGAAGAGAACTTTCTCTCCATTTCAAGCAGAGGAGAGCTTTCTTGCCCCTCTTCTTCACAAATCCTTCTTCTATACTGTTTTTTCATGAGTTTTACCTTCTGTTTTGAAGAATCAAGTTGAGATTCAAAATTCTAGCTCTTAGGATCTTTGGAGTTCACCCCTTTTTCCTCTCCAAAATATTTTCTTTGTTGTTGTGGTTGTGTCCCTTCAAAGAGGTAATTTTGGCTTTTTCAAAACTCTTTGTTTTTTGTCTCAATATTAGTTACTTATAGTTGGAGCTACTATTATGAGAATGCATGAAGAGAATGGTGTCTTTTTCTTATTTTATGTTTAAACCTTGAATATTTATGTGATGAGTGGTTTTGTTGAATGCATGATGAAGTTTAGGTTAGTTTTAAGTATTTCTTGTGTTTTGGATTATGTATGTTCTTTTTAAACTTCTGCATGTGAGTTTTATCGTGTTTTGATGGTTGTGAGTTAAGCCAGAAATGGGTTCTGCATTGCAGAAGAATCCAGGTTCGACCACCGAACCTTCTTGTGAAGGTAGCCTTTTGGCCTCCTAACCTACCTCTGAAGGTTTGACCTTCAGATCTGTAAGGGGACTTTAAGCTGCAGAACTTGCCGCTGAAAGTCCCTTGTCTAGCCTTTTCCAGCTCATTTTATACATGTTCTCTTATATATCTTTAGAAGTTTCTTGGGGTAGTGTCATGTGTTCTAAAAGTTATGTTTGGTCTCTCATTTAAGTCCATTTGTATAGGATTGGACTTAGAATACTGTAGAGGCTTGTAGTGAGATAACTGCTTCAAAACTAGGCGTGTGTCAGCCAGAGATGAGTAGGACTAAATTGAACTATTATTTGAAAGAAGTTAAATATTTTAAGCATGCTCATGCATCATGAATGTTATGTATATAAGATTAGGTTGTTTGCATTAGAATTCACGAACGTGACGCATTGCACAACTAATTATTGTTGTGGATGGATGTTGGATGACCTACTAGCTCTCGACCATGCTATGATATGTTATGACGGATATGGAAAGACTAGGGCTTACCCATTCTACGCCCCTAGCACTATGTACAAGAAAGACCAAGGTTGCCCTTTCTACACCTCTAGCACTACGGATATGTTATACTATGTTTAAAAGGAAGTCCTGAGGAGAACTATTGAAATTATGGAGGATTACTGGTGAAAAGTCCATCTTGATGTGAATTATTTGTATTGTGATGCATTTATACTATCTTATGTTTTGTTAACTGCGAACTTAAGTCGATCTGAACCCTAGCGCGAGTAGTGGTCCAGATTTATAGGTCGTTACGACGGATCTTCGATTTTCCATTGACACATTCTTCATTGAAGTCCTCCACTTCCACAAGCTTGCCATCACCCAACTGCATTCCAACAACTAGAGGATTTTGGTAGCTTTCCACTTCGTCTATTTCAACAACAATATCAAGCCAAGTGTTGCGCTCTTCTCCCAGCTGTACCAACTGGGTACTCAAAAGAATTAATTCTTTAGCGGGAAAAAGTGCAAGACTCTCTTTGAAAGAATACTCTCTTTCCTTAAGTGCTGGAAAAATAAATTCTTTATCTTGCATCACATGGTATCTCGGGGTTTTGGACGGCTCTAGACTGACTGGAATATATGTGTGGAGCTCAAGAAGGATGGGGTCCAGGCATGATGGAATGAGGAAGAGGCCTTGGACTTCCTCTAGAGGATGGCCTCGACTCAGAGGATTGATATCAATGTTGCAATGACGAATGCTATTTTGTCCTAGTAAAGCCATTTCCAAGCAGAACAGGCCCGGGTGTCTCAACCACCAAATCTTCAAAAGCCTCGGAATAATGTTACCTATACTGCAAACCATGGTATTTTTATTTTTAACCTCCTTTGCTTTTAAAACTGCCTTAATCACTTTTTGCTTTGTGCAGGTATGGCTAGAAAAGGGAAGAACAAGTTTGCCAAGATGGCGCGTGCTACTCGCAAGGGCAAAGCTGCTACTAGGATATCCATCCCACCTCCTAAGCGGGCTCGCCAAGCGGAGGAGATTATTATGCTTTCTCCTCCCCCTCCCCCACCTACAACCGAAGAAATAGCCCCAGCTCAAGTCAAGTCTTCTTTAAGGGGCGATCTTGCAGCAGTTCCTATCCAAGCTGAACCTGGCATTGGAGCAGAAGTCACATGGCCTCAGGGTACCCAGCACCTGGCATTTGCGCTGAATCGCATAAACTCTCTTCTCGAGGAGCCCTAATTGTCTATCCCATAGCCAAGAACACCTTGATGCTTAGAGATCACCATTGCTTGAATCCTGTCGAGACAAATGATCTCTATGACAACATCATCCACTCTGCGATGGAGAGTGCCTTGTGCACATACACGGCCAAGGAGCGAGACAAGGCTCTGAGGAAGAAGTTTGGTACGAAGGAGACAGAAAAAATCTCCTGCAAGATAGTTTAGGAAGAGCAATTGAAATAGGGTCTTCATTTTTGTAATACCCGGCGGGAGTCCGGCATCGAAATTCTGCTTTCCGGTGGAGTCCGGGATGTCGGAAGTCTCTAGAAGGGTTAGATTTATGTTTTTCTATAATGTTTTGATATGTTCATTAAAGTTTTTTAGCATACGGAAATGAGTTTTTGAGTGAAATGAACCAAGGCAGAAAAGCCAGGTTCGGCCGCCGAAGTTGAGGTTCGGCCGCCGAACATGCATGGCTTTCGGTTTCACGTGTGGCCGCCGAAGGTGGTCTGGCCAGCCACCTATAAATGGCCCTCAGTCGGTTGAAGCGGTGAGAACACCGTTTCTTTTGTCTTCTGAGGTGAGATCCTGCCCTTGGTGAGTCTTTCTTCATGTTTTCGTTAAATCATGCAAAGATTTGATTAGTTTTTATGGTATTTTGAAGGTTTTAAGCTAAAAACGCAAAGTTTTGAAGTTTGGCGAGTTTGAAGGCAAGTTGCTCCAAAACTCCACGTTAGGATCGTTCATCTTCTTGATTTCAAGAGGTAAGTGAAGATCCTAAGCTTGTTTTTATGTTGTCTGAAGGTTTTATGGGGTTTATGGAGAGAGTTGCATGAATAGGGTTATTTGTGAAGTTTTGATGATTTTGTGTATAAAGCTTGTTTCTGTGTTATTTGTGTTGTGTGTTTGGGGTTTTTAGGTAGTTTTTGACCCCTTTGAGCATATACATGAGTATATGCAAGTTGAGGAAGTGTGGGGTGAAGTGGGAGAGGAGTTTGGTGCATTTGGCGAGAGGCAGGGCAAGTTTCTGCCCTGCTGATGAACTCAGGTTCGGCCGCCGAAGGTACATTCGGCCGCCGAACCCCTGAATAGGTGTGAGGAGGTGGCTTCGGCTGCCCAAGCTTGCCCCCGAGCTTTTGGACTTTCGGCTCTGGAGGGAAGTTCGGCCGCCGAAGGTGCTGCCGAAGGTTAGAGACTTTCGTCTCTGGAGTGCCTTTTGGCCTCCGAAACTTGCCTCCGAAAGGGTTCGGCAGCCGAAAGTGGAAGTTCGGCCGCCGAAGGTGCTTGAGTTTCATCTCTGGAGAGGACTTTCGGCCGCCGAACCTGCCGCCGAAAGTGTTCTGTCCAGCCTTCTCTTGCATGCTTTGCATGGATAGTTGAGTGAGGTTAAGGGGATTCTTGGGGAGTTTAATAGAGTTATTCATAAGCTCGTTTGGTCCCTCATTTGAGTCCATTTGTATAGGTACAGACCAGAGGAACCAGAGAGAGCAGCAGTGAGTTCTGCTCCAGAGTTTTACAGAGCCTGCAGAGTCAGTCAGTCCAGATAGCCAGAGGTGAGTGGAACTAAACTTAATTCTTTTATTTAACTTGCACAATGGAATGTGTTAGCATATCTCATGCATCATGATTATGCAATAGGTTGATTGCATTAGTATCCACGAATATGTTGCATTGCATAGTTATTTGTTGATGTGGGTGAATGCTGAATGATCCAATAGTCTCAGACAGGAAGTCCAGGAGCCTTTGACTACGCCCTGGCAGGTATAGTAAAGAACAGGAGCCTTTGACTACGCCCTGGCAGGTATAGTAAAGACCAGGAGCCTTTGCCTACGTCCTGGCAATGGTAAGTACAGAGGTGTTATATACACATATACATATATGACAGGAAGACCAGGTGCTCGATTCTACGCCCTGACACAGAGTTACTGGGACTATGTGGTGACAGGTTTACTCTTGATGTGGTTTATCTGTGTTATGACGCATTCCATGAGATCATGTTTTACTGAGATGTTTTACTGTTCTACTCACTGGGCTATAGAGCTCATCCCACTCCCTTAATCCCAGTTTTGCAGGTTCAGTATACAGTGTACAGGGCACAGGGCAAGTCAGCAGAGCATAGAAAGAGTAACGAGAAATGTAATAGTGTAGAGTGGACATGTAATGTTAAAGAGATGTAATAGTTATGTTTCAGTTCCAGAGGTGCTTGACTTAGTAGTTTGTGATGTAAATCTGTTGTTATGTACATGATCTATAAATATATATGTTTTACAGAGTATGTGAAAAACCAGGCTTAACAGGTATGAGTTAACCCATCTAGAGCAAGCTCTAGTCAGGGGTACAGAGTACAGAGTACAGAGTACAGAGTACAGAGTACAGAGTACAGAGTACAGAGTACGGAGTACAGAGATAGTGCATGCACAGGTTAAGCCTTGGTACAGAGAAAAGAGTTTTTATTTTTCACAGAAAATGTATGATCATGTATGAGATTTACAGGTACACAGAGAGTATAGCAGGCTTGCTACGGGTTCTGGCGGCCTTAAGCCGACCTGAATCCTAGCGCCGGTGACGGTCCATTTTGGAGTCGTTACATATTGGTATCAGAGCCCTAGGTTCACATGATCGGACCTATAGAGACAGTGTCGGGCTCATAGAAGTTAGAAGTGGTCAAGCACAATAGGAAATCATGTCCACTAGGAGAGGTTGTTGAGTCCTATCTGTTTCATGCTATGAGTTATGCATGTGTCTTATTGCTATGTGATGTTTATGTGCTAAAGTGTTATGTTATGTGTTGTTTTCCAGAGAGTAAAGATGAGAGGAACTCATCGATCAGCTCGATTGACTGGAGTCCCACCAGAGAGTGAGAGACCAGCTGCTCGTCCTCCTGCATTGCCGAGGGCAAGGTCTCAGAGATCTAGCAGGGAAGGTATGTCAATAGACCCTAGAAGGTCTGTAGACGAGAGCAGAAGAGGTACAACGAGAGGAGAAAGATCAGAGGAAAGGAGGGAGGCTATGGAGATTGACCAGTCTCGAGATGACAGCATGGGTATAGGCAGATTTGAGGAAGGTATGGGAGAGTCGCAGGGAGACGTTCAGACCTCAGGTTTTGGCTATCCAGAGTATCCGATGGGAGGTATGTCGGAGTACTCTAGTTTTGTCCCATATCCTCCTTACATGCCATATATGCCTTATCCTCCTTACTATCCACCATATCCTATGTATCCACCATCCCCTACCCATCCAAGTGCAGCACACCCAGAGCCAAATGACCCAGTACCACCACCAGAACCAGTAGCCCCTGTTGTTGACAGACATCAACCTAGCTCATCTGGAGGTAAAGTGCAAATGACGGAGTACTTGAAATTGGATGCTCCTAAATATAACAAGGGAGATGATCCATTTGAATACCTCAGATCAGTTAGGATGATAACCAGTGAGTTGGGAGCTGATGATAGTCGGGCCATTGAGATGGCAGGTTTCACATTAAAATGCAAGAAAGCCAGAGAATGGTTCAAGAATTATGTGGAACCCAGGATGAACAATATGTCTTGGGGAGAGTTCGCCAATGAATTTGCAGGGTGGGCTTTTCCTGACAGTTCTCGGGAGATGAAAGTCATAGAGTTCGAACAGTTGAGACAAACAGATGAAATGAGTGTTGATGAATTCACAGATAAGTTCCTGGATTTGCTTCAGTATGTGGGTCAAGCCTATGATATTGATCAGAAGAAGGCAAGGAGATATACTATGAGATTGCATCCCAGGTATTCTTCCTTGATTCTTCCAGCAGAAAAGGAGAGTTTCCACACTATAGTAGACGCAGCCAAGAAAATGGAAGCTAGTGCCACTATTCAGAAACAGTCAAAGGCACTGGCTTCGGGTTCTAAGGCCCCCAATTCAGGCACTGTAGGCAGCAAGAGATGGGATAGAGCAAAAGGAACAAAGAGTAAGTTCTGGAGTAAAGTGAAGTCATGTCTGGGAATAGGTAGTGGCTCAAGCTCTGGCACAGCTCCAGTCTGCAGAAGATGCAGAAAACCACATGGAGGAGTTTGTCGGTTAGGATCTACAGCTTGTTTTAGATGTGGACAGGAAGGGCATATTGCTCGGGATTGTCCTCAGGTGACTTTTGCACCATCCCAGCAGATGAGCTCAGGCAGTGTGGTACAGCCAGTTATTCAGCCAGCAGCTCCAGTCATGCCTCAGAGTAGTGGCAGAGGTAGAGGGAGAGGGGCAGCCTCTACTTCAGCAGCAGGTTCCCGAGGTGGAAATCCGGTAGCCCCAGCACGGATTTTCACTGTGACACAGGAGGAGGCTAACACGTCGAACACAGTGGTGTCAGGTAATCTCATCATTGGGTGTTCAGATGTGTATGCTTTGATGGACCCCGGTGCTTCTCATTCCTTTATTGCTTCGAGAGCCATAGAGAGTTTGGGTTTGATCAGTTCTGAGTTAGAGTATCCTCTCTGGGTCAGTGGACCTAAATGTGACCCATCAGTGGCAGTGTCAGTCTGTCGTTTCAGTCCAGTGTTCATAGAGGGTAGATGCCTTCCAGCTGACCTTGTGGTTCTAGACTTGACAGATTTTGATGTTATTCTAGGGATGGATTGGCTATCTGCATATAGTGCTACTTTGGACTGTAGAGAGAAGATAGTGAGTCTCAGAGACCAGGATGGGTCAGAGTGTGTCTTTAGAGGAGACAGGAGAGGTACACCCAGAGGTATGCTTTCAGCCCTTCAGGCTCGTCGTTTGCTTAGGAGGGGTTGTCAGGGGTTTCTAGCTCATGTGAGAGAGCTAGACAGTCAGGTGAGGGAACCAGCCGCAGTACCAGTAGTCCGAGAATTTCTCGATGTGTTCCCAGACGATTTACCAGGACTCCCACCTGATAGGGAGATAGGGTTTGAAATTGAATTGCTGCCAGGTACCAGACCTATCTCTATTCCTCCCTACAGGATGGCGCCAGCAGAGTTAAAAGAGTTAAAAGAACAGTTGCAGAATTTGGTAGATAAGGGTTTCATCCGCCCTAGTACCTCACCTTGGGGTGCTCCAGTGCTTTTTGTTAGAAAGAAGGATGGATCCCTCAGACTTTGTATCGACTACAGACAGTTGAACAAGGTCACTACCAAGAATAGGTATCCTCTACCTAGGATTGATGATCTATTTGACCAGCTAGCTGGCGCGGGTTGTTTCTCTAAAATAGATCTGAGATCCGGGTATCATCAGTTGAGAGTCAGAGAGGCAGATGTGCCTAAGATAGCTTTCAGGACCAGATATGGGCATTATGAGTTCTTAGTGATGCCGTTCGGGTTGACTAACGCCCCTGCAGCATTCATGGATCTCATGAACAGAGTTTTCAGTGAGTTTCTGGATCACTTTGTCATTGTTTTCATCGATGATATTTTAGTGTATTCCAGAGATGCAGAGGAGCATGCCCAGCATCTGAGGATAGTTCTGCAGACACTGAGAGAGCATGGTTTGTATGCCAAGTTCTCGAAGTGTGAGTTTTGGTTGAGGAGCATATCCTTCTTGGGACATGTGGTATCAGCAGAGGGTATTGAGGTAGACCCCAAGAAGATAGAGGCTGTAGCTAACTGGCCCAGACCCATGACAGTGACTGAGATTAAAAGCTTTCTGGGACTGGCAGGTTACTACAGGAGGTTCGTTCAGGACTTCTCCAAGATCGCAGCTCCTATGACCAAACTGACTTAGAAGAACCAGAAGTTTGTCTGGTCAGACCAGTGTGATGCGAGCTTTGATGAGCTCAAGAGAAGATTGACAACAGCACCAGTGTTAGCTCTGCCTGTGAGTAATGAGGATTTCACAGTGTTCTGTGATGCATCTCGAGTGGGATTGGGTTGTGTTTTGATGCAGAGTGATAGGGTGATAGCTTATGCTTCTAGACAGTTGAAGAAGCACGAGTTGAATTACCCCACCCATGACCTAGAGATGGCAGCAGTTATCTTTGCACTTAAGATGTGGCGGCATTACCTCTACGGGGTTAAATACGAGATCTTCACTGATCACAAGAGTTTACAGTACATCTTGAGTCAGAGAGAGCTGAACTTAAGGCAGAGAAGATGGATCGAATTGCTCAGTGATTATGATTGTAAGATCCAGTATCATCCGGGCAAGGCGAATGTTGTGGTAGACGCCCTCAGCCGGAAGTCACTAGGCAGTTTATCCCATATAGCAGCAGAGCGGAGACCAGTTGTGATGGAGCTTTACAAGCTCTTAGAAGAAGGGTTACAGCTAGAGTTGTCTGGTACAGGTGCATTGATCGCACAGATGAGAGTGACACCTGTGTTTCTGGAGCAGATCGCTCAGAGACAGCACGAGGACCCAGCATTGATGAAAATTGCCAGGACTGTTCAGTCAGGCAACAGTGCAGAGTTCAGATTTGACAGTAAAGGGATCCTCTGCTATGGGAGTCGACTTTGTGTACCAGATAGCAGTGTGAAGGAAGACATTATGAGGGAAGCTCATAATGCGAGGTATAGTGTTCACCCTGGAGCCACCAAGATGTATCAGGATCTAAAAAGGGTCTATTGGTGGCCAGCCATGAAGAAAGAAGTGGCGCAGTTTGTGACAGCTTGTGAAGTTTGCCAGAGGGTGAAACTAGAGCATCAGAAACCAGCCGAAATGCTCAACCCATTACCGATTCCAGAGTGGAAATGGGAGAACATAGCCATGGATTTTGTAGTGGGTTTACCAGCTACGTCCAATGCAGATCACCTGTTTGCTGGGAAGAGGTAGGAGAAAAAGCTCTTGCAAGGCCAGAGATAGTAGAGATTACCAGTAGAGTGGTGCCCATGATCAGAGATAGAATCAGGACAGCTCAGAGTAGACAGAAAAGTTATGCAGACGTTCGCAGGAAACAGTTAGAGTTTCAGGAGGGTAGTTTGGTATTGCTAAAAGTGTCTCCAATGAAAGGAGTGGTTCGTTTTGGAAAGAAGGGTAAGTTAGCTCCACGGTACATTGGACCCTTTGAGATTTTGCAGAGGATCGGAAATGTGTCGTATAAGCTGGATTTACCTGCTTCTATGGAGAGAATTCACCCGGTATTTCATGTTTCTATGCTCCGACAGTTTGTGTCAGATCCGAATCAGGTTTTGAGTGAGCCTGAGGTGGAGATTCATACAGATCTCATCTATATAGAGCAGCCAGTGCGGATTCTGGACACGCAGATCAGACAGCTAAGGAACAAGGAGATTCCGATGGTGAAAGTTCTGTGGAACCACCATAATCTAGAAGAGTGTACTTGGGAGACGCGAGAGTCGATGCTTCAGCAGTATCCATATTTGTTTTGAGGTTAGTTTCCTCCTTTTGATGTGTTATTTGTTTGTTTTAGGAACATCCGAGGACGAATGTTCTTAAGGGGGGGAGAATGTAATACCCGGCGGGAGTCCGGCATCGAAATTCTGCTTTCCGGTGGAGTCCGGGATGTCGGAAGTCTCTAGAAGGGTTAGATTTATGTTTTTCTATAATGTTTTGATATGTTCATTAAAGTTTTTTAGCATACGGAAATGAGTTTTTGAGTGAAATGAACCAAGGCAGAAAAGCCAGGTTCGGCCGCCGAAGTTGAGGTTCGGCCGCCGAACATGCATGGCTTTCAGTTTCACGTGTGGCCGCCGAAGGTGGTCTGGCCAGCCACCTATAAATGGCCCTCAGTCGGTTGAAGCGGTGAGAACACCGTTTCTTTTGTCTTCTGAGGTGAGATCCTGCCCTTGGTGAGTCTTTCTTCATGTTTTCGTTAAATCATGCAAAGATTTGATTAGTTTTTATGGTATTTTGAAGGTTTTAAGCTAAAAACGCAAAGTTTTGAAGTTTGGCGAGTTTGAAGGCAAGTTTCTCCAAAACTCCACGTTAGGATCGTTCATCTTCTTGATTTCAAGAGGTAAGTGAAGATCCTGAGCTTGTTTTTATGTTTTCTGAAGGTTTTATGGGGTTTATGGAGAGAGTTGCATAAATAGGGTTATTTGTGAAGTTTTGATGATTTTGTGTATAAAGCTTGTTTATGTGTTATTTGTGTTGTGTGTTTGGGGTTTTTAGGTAGTTTTTGACCCCTTTGAGCATATACATGAGTGTATGCAAGTTGAGGAAGTGTGGGGTGAAGTGGGAGAGGAGTTTGGTGCATTTGGCGAGAGGCAGGGCAAGTTTCTGCCCTGCTGATGAACTCAGGTTCGGCCGCCGAAGGTACATTCGGCCGCCGAACCCCTGAAGAGGTGTGAGGAGGTGGCTTCGGCTGCCCAAGCTTGCCCCCGAGCTTTTGGACTTTCGGCTCTGGAGGGAAGTTCGGCCGCCGAAGGTGCTGCCGAAGGTTAGAGACTTTCGTCTCTGGAGTGCCTTTTGGCCTCCGAAACTTGCCCCCGAAAGGGTTCGGCAGCCGAAAGTAGAAGTTCGGCCGCCGAAGGTGCTTGAGTTTCGTCTCTGGAGAGGACTTTCGGCCGCCGAACCTGCCGCCGAAAGTGTTCTGTCCAGCCTTCTCTTGCATGCTTTGCATGGATAGTTGAGTGAGGTTAAGGGGATTCTTGGGGAGTTTAATAGAGTTATTCATAAGCTCGTTTGGTCCCTCATTTGAGTCCATCTGTATAGGTACAGACCAGAGGAACCAGAGAGAGCAGCAGTGAGTTCTGCTCCAGAGTTTTACAGAGCCTGCAGAGTCAGTCAGTCCAGATAGCCAGAGGTGAGTGGAACTAAACTTAATTCTTTTATTTAACTTGCACAATGGAATGTTTTAGCATATCTCATGCATCATGATTATGCAATAGGTTGATTGCATTAGTATCCACGAATATGTTGCATTGCATAGTTATTTGTTGATGTGGGTGAATGCTGAATGATCCAATAGTCTCAGACAGGAAGTCCAGGAGCCTTTGACTACGCCCTGGCAGGTATAGTAAAGAACAGGAGCCTTTGACTACGCCCTGGCAGGTATAGTAAAGACCATGAGCCTTTGCCTACGTCCTGGCAATGGTAAGTACAGAGGTGTTATATACACATATACATATATGACAGGAAGACCAGGTGCTCGATTCTACGCCCTGACACAGAGTTACTGGGACTATGTGGTGACAGGTTTACTCTTGATGTGGTTTATCTGTGTTATGACGCATTCCATGAGATCATGTTTTACTGAGATGTTTTACTGTTCTACTCACTGGGCTATAGAGCTCATCCCACTCCCTTAATCCCAGTTTTGCAGGTTCAGTATACAGTGTACAGGGCACAGGGCAAGTCAGCAGAGCATAGAAAGAGTAACGAGAAATGTAATAGTGTAGAGTGGACATGTAATGTTAAAGAGATGTAATAGTTATGTTTCAGTTCCAGAGGTGCTTGACTTAGTAGTTTGTGATGTAAATCTGTTGTTATGTACATGATCTGTAAATATATATGTTTTACAGAGTATGTGAAAAACCAGGCTTAACAGGTATGAGTTAACCCATCTAGAGCAAGCTCTAGTCAGGGGTACAGAGTACAGAGTACGGAGTACAGAGATAGTGCATGCACAGGTTAAGCCTTGGTACAGAGAAAAGAGTTTTTATTTTTCACAGAAAATGTATGATCATGTATGAGATTTACAGGTACACAGAGAGTATAGCAGGCTTGCTACGGGTTCTGGCGGCCTTAAGCCGATCTGAATCCTAGCGCCGGTGACGGTCCGTTTTGGGGTCGTTACAGATTTTCCCATGAACCCATTCTTCGTTGAAGTCCTCTACTTCCACAAGCTTGCCATCACCCAACTGCATCCCAACAGCTAGAGGATTCTGGTGGCTTTCCGCTTCCTCTATTTGAACTTCAATATCGAGCTGAGTGTTGGGCTCTTCTCCCAGCTGTATGAATTGGGTACTCGGAACAATGAAGAATTTTGGTTCTTCAGCGAGAAAAAGTGTCAGACTCTCTTGACCGGATACCCTTTTCCTTGTAACCGCTGAAAAAATAAATTCTTTATCCTACGTCACAAGGTATCCGGGGGTTTTGGTTGGCTCTAGACCGACTAGAATATACATATGGAGCTCAAGAAGGATGGGTTCTAGCCACGGCGAGATGAGGAAGAGGCTTTGGACTTCCTTTACATGATGGCCTTGACTTAGAGGATTGATATCAATGTTGCGATGAGGAATGCGATTTTGTCCTGGCAAAGTGATTTCTAGGCAGAACAAGCTCGGCTCTCTCAACCGCCGAATCTTCAAAACCCTTGGGAAAACTTTCCCTATACTGTAGACCATGGTATTTTTCTTTCTAACTTCCTTTACTTTTAATACTGCCATAATTAACTCAATTTTTGCTCCGTGTAGGTATGGCTAGCAAAGGGAAGAACAAGTTCATCGAGGCGGCACGCTCTGCTTGCAAAGGCAAGGCTGCTGCTGGGATATCCTACCCACCTCCTAAGCGAGCTCGCCGAGCAGAGGAGATCATTATGCTTTCTCTTCCCCCTCCCCCACCTACAATGAAGAAATAGCCCCAGCTCAACCCAAGTTTTCTTTAAGGGGCGATCCTGCAGCAGTTCTTGTCCAAACCGAACCTTCATAGGGAGAGGCTGGAGCAGAAGTCACGTGGCCTCGGGGCACCCAGCACCTGGCGTTGGCACTAGGACAACCTCTCTTCTCAAGGAGTCCCGATTGTCTGTCCTCATAGCCAAGAATGCCCTGAGGCCTGAAGATCATCATCGCCTGAATGCTGTCAAGACAGACGATCTCTATAATAACATTATCCACTCTACGATGGAGAGCGTCCTGTGTGCATGCATGGCCAAGGAGCAAGACAAGGCTCTGAGGCGAGAGTTTGCTATGCAGGAGATGGAAAAAAAAATCTTCTGCAAGTGGAGTGCTCGAGGTTGAAGGCTAAGGTTGAAGAGGTGGAGACCACCATGAAGGAGATGCTGGAGTCTATGGACAAACTCCAAGCGAACTTAGACGAGGCGAACTCTTGAAAGCTTGCCTTGGAGAATCGGGCAACAACCGTCATGGACCAAGTGGCTATCTTGGAATGCCAAGTCAAGAAGCTGCAGTCTCAGGCACAGGAGACCAGTGTAACGATCCAAAAATTAGACAGCTAACGGCTCTAGGGTTTAGACCGACTTAAGGTTGGCGGAGCCTGTAGCAAGCCTACTATATATCCTGTTACATCCGATATAATCACAAACATGATCTTAAAAACATGCAAAAACATTTCCATACAAACATAACTGAAAATATAAAACTCATACTATATCCCTCATCAAATGCTCTAGTATGATCATCATTACATGTCTCGCTTTGGTTCAAATAGAGCTTAAACTTTAAAACTTTTACACGATAAGATCATTAACCAAGAAATTATAAAAGAAAGAACTTGGGCAAAGCATAATTCTAAACCACAAAGTATTACATGTCCACAACTATAACTATTACATCAGAACTATACCTTAAAACACTGTTGACCTCCATAACTAACTCTGGTACTGCAAACCTGAAGTTAGGGGAAGGAATAAGTTACTAGAGCCTAGTGAACAGAAACATAATCATAAAACAGTTTAATAAGATATATGATCGTATGAATGCATCAGAACACAAATAATACACATCAAGATGGACTTGTCTCCAGTAACGCTCCATAATTCCAATAATGTCCGGCCCACAACGTGTGCTCCTCAAGACTTCCTCTTAAACATAACATAACATATCCATAGTGTTAAGGGCGTAAAATGGACACCCTAGTCTTTCCCTTACATAATGCTAAGAGTGTAGGATGGGCCTTAACCTAGACTTCCGTATTTGTCATAACATATCATAACATGCTCGAGGGCTAGTGGGTCATCCAACATCCATCAACAATAATAATTAATAATGCAATGCATCATATTTGTGAACTTTAATGCAAAACAACTTAATCATATACATATGGCATTCGTGATGCATGAGCATGCTTAAAACATTTTATTTCTTTAAAATAATAGTTTAGTTTAGTTCTACTTACCTCTGGTTGATGCAAGCTTAACTCTAAAGCAGTTATCTCACTACCGGTCTCTATAGTCTCCTAAGTCTGGTCCTACACATATGGATTTAACTGAAGGAACAAACATAAATTTTACCACTTTTAAAACTACCCAAGAAATGCCTAAAATTATATCAGAAAACATGTAGAAAACGAGCTGAAAACGGCTGGACATGAGACTTTCGGCGGCAGGTTCAGCAGCTTAAAGTCCCCTTATAGATCTAAAAGTTAAACCTTCAGAGGCAGGTTAGGCAGCCAAAAGGCAGGCTCAACGACCGAACCTGGGTTCTTCTACAATGCAGAACTCGATTCTACCACAGCCAGCAGCCACCAAAACATGATTAAACCCACATGCAATAGCTCAAAAACATACATTTACAACTTAACACATCAAGAACCACTTAAAACTAGGCTAAACTTAAACATGCATTCAAAAAAACCATCAAAACAAGGAACCTCATCCCACCCTCAAGCTTTTCTTTAAACTTAATTCTAAACTCTTGCATGCAAAGAAAATACTACTGGAAACCAAAAGGAAAATAAGGGTCCAACTCACCTCTTCGGAGAAGGCATAACATAGCAAGAAAGAAGTTGTGGAGGAAAAAGAGATGAGCTCCTAAGGGTCCTATGGCCAAAAACCTCGAGAATTCAACTTGATTCTTCAAAAAAAAAGGTAAATCTCATGAATTTTTAAAGGATTTATAAAAAAAAAACAAAGCAAAAATATCAAGAGGACTTAGGCTCACCTCTTCCCGAAAGAAGAGAGAAAAACTCCTCTCAAAATCGGGTTGAAGGCCTTTTATAACTGGGTCTGCCAGCTTTTGTTTGATGGTTGAACCTTAATGATTTGAAAATCATTTTTTAAAAACACATTTTAAAATACTTAAAATTCATTTTATAAAAACCCATTTTACCCCTTCTAAAGTTTCTGATTCCGAGATTTTGGATTCCAATAAAGATTCTATCTGAAGGTTAGAATTTCGACACCAGAGTTTAGTAGGGTATTACATTCTTTCTTCCTTAAGAAAATTTGTCCTCAAATGTTCAATCATACGTACAAACACATAACATACACATCAAGAAAACACATAAACTATCTAACAACTTACTCCAAATGAGATGAGGGTACTGCGTAACCATTGATTCTTTGGTCTTCCAGGTACACATTTCCATATTGTGGTGATTCCATAAAACTTTTACCATCATGTTTTTCTTGTTTCTTAGATTTTTGAGATTCACTATGTTCTCAGAAGTTCTTACCTCAGGCTCGGGTCTCCTTTTCTCTCTATCTTTTCTGGTGAACTTTCGAAGCATTTCGTCCCTTATCAATCTCTCAATTTTATCTTTTAGCTGTCGGCATTCCTCTACTGTATGCCTATGATCTTTGTGGAAAGGACAGTACTTGGTCTTGTCTCGTCTCCTGACTTTCTCAGGATTGAGCTTAGAGGGCCATCTGACTTCCTCATTATTTTTTCTGATCCACATTAAAATTTATGTCCGTGAGTCACTTAATGGTATATAACTCTTGTGCTTACCTCGGTCGTCCCTTCCTCAGAACACTGGACAATTCATGCGGTCTCCTTCATACCTTCGCCTTTTCGGATTATGGGTTTGTTTTTAACTCATCCTCTTATCTTCCCTCAATGCCTGGACTTCGTCATCAAGTCTTATGTACTTTTAAGTTTTATCCATTAGCTGCTGATAAATAGCGGCAAGATTTTTTATCAAGGAATCCATGAATTTGAAGTTGCGAGTTTCCTTTTTCAGTGTCTCACTCGCTATTTCATGATTTAGCTCTTCCACTTATATTGTTTTAGCATTGAAACATGAAATGAAGCTCCTTAAAGACTCACCCTCTCCTTGGCAGATCTTTCGCAAGTTAGAGGAGAGGTTTTTAGGAGGTATGCAGGTGATAAATCTAGATTTAAATATCATAACAAATTGAATAAAAATTTGAATAGAATTTGGGCTCAGATGTTGATACTATTTCTGAGCCAAACTTATAAGCATGGACGAAAATACTCGACATAGCACGAAATTATTGACATCTTAAAACTGCATAGTTATTTTGAAGATTTCCAAATGACTCCTAGGGTCTACTGTTCTGTCATATTTATCCAAATTTGGCAGTTTGAATTTGGTAGGGAAGGTTTCTACAAGGATTTCCTCCAATAGGGGCGAGGCATCATCCAGGCCATAGTTCTCCTCCTACTCCTTCTGGTACCATTACATAGCACCGACCAGCTTCCAGTCGATATCTTTTGGAGTCTCGTCCAATGACTCCTCATCCTTTAGCTTGGCCTTTCCTTTAGACTATATTTGAATCGCTTCTGTCTGAGTCCTTGGAGTGTTGATGGAAGCCTCCTACCTTATTATGGGAGCCATAAATGAGGTCTCCTTTCGAACCTTATATTACTCGAGAGTTGTCTATAGCTTTTTAATGTATTGGAGCATTTACTTATTATTCAAATTGTTGAGGTTTGCCTCATTGATCATAGATAATGTGTTATGTCCACTGTTAGGGGTAGAAGAGACGATGGCCCTTTTGTTGGCAGTAGATTTAATAGCAGCTCGTGAGTTGTAAGCCATTTAGAGAATAGAAGAGAATGAAAAATATTTTTTAAGAGAAAGTAAATAGAAAATCAGATTTAGTCCAAATGAACGAGAAAAATTCAATGGAGTATTCCGATAATGAAATCAAATGATGTGACAGATCATGACTTATTTTAGACGATTATTATATTGTATAAATATTATTTCGATATAACTCTTAAATTTTATATACGTGCATGTCTAAATTATTTTAAATACACTTAATATTAATACACTAAATTAAAGTGCACCCACACAATTCTGATTGAGAAAAATGATAATAAAGAGAAAAGTGGTTATAGAGGAATTGAAAAGAAGTTTTGGTTATTGCTTTTTTAAAACTCTTTCAATTAAATCTTTGTTTATTATATTTAAAAAGTATTTTTCATAAAAACTATTTTGTCTATGAAAAATAATTTTCATCAAGATAACTTATTTTTTATTGTTTAATTTTAATTTAAAAATAAAATATATTAATAAATTTATATATAGAGATTTTAATAAGATAGTTAAAGTGTAAAAAATAATTTTCTCTTTTGAAAAGAAAAAGTTATTTTTTTTAAAATAACTTAACTTTTTATTTGATTAGGATAACATTTTCTGTAACGCAAAAAATATTTTTTCAAAAAATATTTTTCATAGTTAAGTGTGTGAAGTATTTAGATTTTACAAATAAAGTACACCTTTAGAAGATGTAGTTATATTAAAGAATATAAATAATGGTTCTAAAGTTAATTAGAATTTATATACAACAATCTATGTATTGGTTAATTTATAATTTTCTTTCATTGATATCAAAAACCTAATATTTATTATATAGTCTTTTATATGTGTTTAACATATTAAAATATTTAAGTTTAATTAAATTTATTTTGGAAATTTTCTTAGTAAAAATTCTGAATTATTATTTTAAGTATTAATATCTCCTTGTATTTATTCTATTAAAAAAATAGATATATCAAGTTTTTTAATAATATAATATAGAGTAAATCATAAAAAAATCATATATTTATGATTTTATTATCATTATATCATGTATCTTTTTGGCTAATTAAAAATTAAATTTTTTAAAGTTATTCTAAATATACCTAATCATTATTTATACCGTTAAAAATTAATAAAATTATTACATTATTCATCACATAATACCATATTATTGTCACATCAATAAAATTTAAAATTAATAAATAAAAAAAATTTCATAATTTATTTTTATTACAATTTCACTCTATACTTTTACTTTTTATTAATTAAATTTTATTTTTTTAATATTTGATCAAATGCAACCCACTATTATCCCATATTGAAAATTTATAAACTTATAAAATTATCTTTTTATACTAGTATTTAAAAATTATTACTTATATTATTATTATTATTTTATTTTTATCAATAATTTCATAATAACAATTTGTCTTGATTTTATTTTAAATAAAATTATTATTCATCATATTTTTTTGAATTTATTTAATATACTTATTATTTAGCGTTATTTTTAAAATTATTATTAAGAAAATAATTTTATTAAATATATTAGGTATAAAATATTAAAAATAATTTAAAATAATATTTAACTTTATTTAGTTTAAAAATATCAAAAATAATAAAATATATCTTTTTTAATTATTCTTTTAACTCTCAAATATGCTAACCAGACACTGTTTTTAAATGATACTAATATTTAGCTATTAACTCTATAATATATATTTAAATTTATTAAGTGATTAACTCTATAATATATATTTAGCTATTAATGGTATAATATATTTTTGTTAGTAACAAAATCTATAATATATATTTAAATTTATCAAGAAATATGAGAGATGTGAGTCTTTGAGAAAAAGTCTCAAAATTTAACTCTTAAAGAAATCTCTTGAAAAAATTCATTATCTAAATTCTCTCAAATGATGTTATGCAGTAACATGTAAGTCACACATGTTGACAACAAATTTAGAGTTGTGTTGTTTCATACAAAATAGTATGTCATTTCATCTGAAAATCGTGATGAAGTGTAATTCTATGGAGAGAGAGAAAATTGATACCGTTAATGACACTTTTTGTAATATATAATATAATTATAATAAATATATTAAATTATTTTTAGAGAAAACAAAAGTGCCTGACTAATATATTTAGTATGGGTAATTTATTGAAGACACAAGATTGAGCACGACATTATAACACTACTCCCTCCCTCAAGCACTCGCAACGCCTTACAAAAACATTAGCACTAAGCTCATCCCCAACCTAAGCAATACAAAATCATAACAGTCTCGACATTCATCCACGATTTGTGAATAGATCAACCTTTCAAACTGATGTTGAATCCATGGATAAGTAAGAGACAACCTGGTGAACTAACTTGGTTATAGGGGCGAAAAACTAATTGAATCGTCTAGTAGCCGGTTCTCTCTGAAGTTTCCTTCAGGATAGCTAGAACTTGGGACGAGTTCTATCAGATAAAGCTAATAATTAGAGGCATCGGGTGCAACGCTCTCGACCTATAATCCTATATTGAGAGGATATATTATTATTTTTATTTATTTATGAGTGATTATCGCTTCAAGTAATTAACTTGCCCTTCAAATAAACTCTTAAACATAAAATCCGTCTTGCCATTCCATACGTATATAAAGTTGTCACAAATTGTTTATATATATATATATATATATATATATATATATATATATATATATATATATATATTGTAGAGAATACATGATAACTGTTTTTTTGTTATATTGTGTTATTGTGTTTATGTTCCTAGGTTATATGGGTATAATTGTCATCTGTAAGGCTAAAGATGGATTTTTACTTCTTTATTTGCTCTCACGTGTTACAGGTCATGTGACCTGTAGGGTTATGTAACAGATCACAGGGATAACATTTTCTTTGTACGATTCATTACACCTTGAATGAAAAGCAAAACAATTTTCTTCTTCCTTCTTTTCATGGTATCAGAGCGGGTTAGGGTTTACACTCTTTTCTGTCCTCTCTCCTAGAATCCGGTCGTCCTTCTTCAAAACAACACCTCTTCACACAAGATCTGATTTATACGCCAGACAAATACCGTCGCCAATCTCACACCGAATCTGGGTTGCATGGGAAGCAAATCTAGTTGAAATTCCTCTCTTCTTTCAAAACGGCCACAAATTTGTCAGATCTAAAGTTTGTACATCAAGATCTGTACCTAAAATCAACAGATCCTGTCGATGATGGGGGAACGAGGAAACAACAGTAAAGAAGGCAAAAACACGGAGATGAAGGACAAAGTTCAAATCGCAACTCAGAATCTTGGGGATCCTCTGACTCTTCAGTCTTCGGACCATCTAGGTATGGTTTTAGTGTCTGCTCCTCTAGTAGGGACAAACTTTAGATCCTGGTATAGAGCCATTAGGATTGCCCTAGGAGCCAAACAGAAACTCGAATTTATAGAGGGTACCGTTACAGTGCCTAATAAAGAGTCTGATTCGTATGAACAATGGAACCGGTGTGACTTTATGGTCACATCCTGGATCTTGAACTCTATATCCAGAGAGTTGGTAGATGGTTTCATTTACACAGCCTCAGCCAGGGATCTTTGGCTTGAAATCACAGAAAGATTTGGTGAATGTAATGGCACCATGATCTATGAGCTGAGAAGGAAAATATCCTTGATATCTCAAGACAATGCCTCTGCATCTGTCTATTTCACAAAATTAAAGGGGCTTTGGGATGAATTGGGCTCAATGGAAACTCTTCCACCATGCACATGTGATGTATCAAAGGCAATAGATGAGCTAAATAATAGAAATAGGTTAATCCAATTCCTTATGGGATTGAATGATGCCTACGGGACAGTTAGAGATTAGATCCTAGGCATGGATCCTTTGCCCTCAGTGAATAAAGCCTATTCTATGGTACTTAAATTTGAGTCTCAGAAGGACATTCTGGGAAGTATAAATGGGAACACTGAACCTTTAGTCTTGATGAATAGGACACATAAATAATATCAAGGGAGGCAGAAAAGGCCTGACCAGAAAAAGGGACATTGTTCCTACTGTGACATGGATGGACATGTCAGAGAGGGTTGTTTCAAGCTAATAGGATATCCTAAATGGTTTAAAATAAAAACAAAAAATAATGGTCAATTCTCCAAAACAACCAGAACTATAGGCCATGACAAGAGAGTTGTGGCAGCTGTTGAAGCCCCTCCAAACAGAAAGGACACCCTCATTGACATGCCTGACACATCTACTCAAATAAATGACCTCAATATCATGCTGAGTTCCTTACAACAAGAGGTCAGCAAATTAATGAAAGGAAAGGTTGTACTCACAGCAAATACTCACCAATTTGATTACAGCAATGAATATGATTCAGATTCAGGTCCAGTCATCTTCGCAGGTACCTCTAACTCTAAAAATTTGTCTTATGCATCTTTCCATAAGCACTATAATTGGGTCCTTGACACTGGTGCCACTGACCATATGTCTTCAAATCAATTAGTTTTTCAATCCTTAGACTTATTAAATAAGCCAGTTTCTGTTTACTTACCTGATGGTAATGTTGTGAAAGTTTGCTATACTGGTTCTGTTATGCTTTTAAATTACATACACCTAAAAAATGTATTGTTTGTTCCAAAGTTCAATTATAATCTTCTTTCTGTTAGCAAGTTAATCAAAGACTGCAAGCTGAGTTGTCTCTTCCTTCCTACTTGTTGCATTATTCAGGACCCTCTGACTAAGTGCGTGGTTGCTGTGGGCAAGGAAGAGGCAGGACTATATAAATTGAATCAGATGAGTTTTTTGCCTATTGAAATTGATAAACAATTGGGTGTTATTGTGAATACTATGCCTGAGTTACAATCCTTTGTGAATACCACGCTTTCTACACATTCAGTAAATAAAGAAAGCCATACTTTCAGAACTGAATCTTGCATGTCTGCTGTTCATATTCTTAACTGGCATGATAGATTAGGACATGCATCTCTTGGGAAATTAAAACATATTGCAATGTTTCAACACACTGAGAATATTCCCTTACACTGTCAAACCTGTCCTCAGGCTAAGCAAGCCAGGCTGCCCTTTCCCCTTAGCAACACTATTGCTAAGAAGCCTTTTGATCTACTTCACATAGATATTTTGGGACCATATAACATAGAAAGTATCACAGGCGCCAAATACTTCTTAACTATAATTGATGACCACACTAGAGCAACCTGGACTTTCTTGATGCATCTTAAGAGTCAAACTGTTCATATCTTATCTACCTTTATGAACATGGTGTACAATCACTTTAACACCACTGTTAAGATAATAAGAACAAATAACGGATGCGAATTTCTTAGTAATGAATGCTCCAGATTACTAAATCAAAGAGGTATCATTCACTAAAGATCTTGTCCTCACACCCCTCAACAAAATGGCATTGTCGAAAGAAAGCACAGACACCTCTTAGACACAGCTAGAGCCATCAAAATTCACTCTCATGCGCCTCAGATCTTTTGGTCTGAATGCATCCTTACTGCCACCTACATAATAAACAGACTCCCTATGGCCCAATTTGGTTGGCAGACCCCTTATAAGCACCTCTATGGGCATGCCCCTGATTATTCTCATATGAAAAAGTTTGGCTGCCTCTGTTTTGCAACCAAAACCACTCCTCATAAAGATAAGTTTGGCAGCAAGTCAATCAAGGCTGCCTTCATTGGTTATGCCAACAATCACAAGGCTTGCAAACTATATGATCTCTCTAATGGTACTATATTTGTTAGCCGTGATGTTGTTTTTTATGAACATGTTTTTCCTTTCAGCACACCACCTGAACAAACCCCTATTATGATACCTATTCCCATACATGATTTAGAATCTGCCCCACCTCCACCTTCTCCTCCCTCTCAGCTTCCCAACTCTCCTGGCCTTCGCAGGTCTTCTCGAACTATTAAACCTCCTTCTTGGCTAGAGGACTTTGTTGCTTCAGCCATCATTACTGCTTCCCCTTCCCTCTCACCCATCTGTCTTACACCTTCCTAGCAAACCTATGTTCTGAATATTTCCCACATCCCTAAACCAACTACCTACCGTCAGGCATCCCAAAACATTAATTGGATTAATGCAATGCAACATGAAATTTTGTTATATTGTGTTATTGTGTTTATGTTCCTGGGTTATATGGGTATAATTGTCATCTGTAAGGGTAAAGATGGATTTTTACTTCTTTATTTGCTCTCACGTGTTACAAGTCATGTGACCTGTAGGGTTATATAACAGATCACAGGAATAACATTTTCTTTATACGATTCATTACACCTTGAATGAAAAGCAAAACAGTTTTCTTCTTCCTTCTTTATATATATATATATATATATATATATATATATATATATATATATATATATATATATATATATATATATATATATATATATATATATATGCATATCGCGTATTTATTTTTATTTAGGCTTAAATGTCCCAAATATCTAAACCTTAGTGTTTTATCAATTTTAGTCAATTTTTTTATTAATTTTCTCTTAATTTAAAATTTTAATGTTAATTTTAATCATAATCAAAATTGATATTGGGGATTGTTAATATTACCGCTAACATGCTATAAATATTAATATTTTATTTAATATTATTGACGTGACTAAAAAATTCATTTTAAAAATCTAAAATTTTTTAATATTTGTAAATTATAGTCCAATTTCAAATTGTTATTTTAATTATAGCCAATTGAATCATATTGATCAAAATTATTTCAAATTAATATTTTCGTACTTAGTAAAATAAAATTAAAAAAGCCCTTTTAAATTTAAATGATAAATATTCAAATATTCCTTGAGTCCCTAATAATTTTTTTTTATCCATTTAAGCCCTCATGCAAATAATAAAAGGTATTTAACTCCATTAAATTTAAATGAGATCAATTTAAGTAAATATTAAGTATATAAATTACATACACACGTTAAAATGTTTATTAGAGCAGCGACTTCCTCCTTTATCTTTTCTTTTTCTTCTTATTTTTCCGTTACTTCCTCCTCTTTTTTCTTTTTCTAAGCATCAAAGGTGATATTTAATGGTAGAATTTGTTTCTTTCATTAAAAATCAGAAAAACTACAAAACTTTTTTTCGATGACATTGCAAGCCGGCAGCTGAGGAGAGCAGTAGGAGGAGAGTAAACTCACTTTCACTTTCTCTCTATTTTTTTTTCTTTGGATTTCTATCTCTTTCTGCTTTATTTTTTAGGGATTTTATTCTTATAAAAATGAACAAACATGGCAAATGGAGAGTAGTGTAATTAACGACCCGAAATCGGACCGCTACTGACACTAGGATCCAGATCGACTTAAGGTCGCTGGGACCCGTAGCAAGTCTAACATACATCCTGCCATACCTGATAAATCTCACACATGATCAAACATTTACATAAAAACTTTAAACTTTTACATCTACTAAGCTCGACCTGTGCATGCATGTAACGACCCTAAAATGGACCGTCACCGGCGCTAGGATTCAGGTCGACTTAAGGCCGCCAGAACCCGTAGCAAGCCTGCTATCCTCTCTGTGTACCTGTAAATCTCATACATGATCAAACATAATCTGTGAAAAAAAAATAAAAACTCTGTTCTCTGTACCAGGGCTTAACCTGTGCATGCACTATCTCAGTACTCTGTACTCTGTACCCCTGACTAGAGCTTGCTCTAGATGGGTTGTATCATACCTGTTAAGCCTGGTTTTTCACATATTCTACATATACAGATCATGTACACAACAAAAGATTTACAACACAAACCACTAAGTCAAGCACATAGCTAACTGATTATACAACAAGCACAGCTCTTTAATATTACATGTCCACTCTAAGATATTACAAGTCTTTTCTCTTTTCCTGGATTCTTCTGCACTTCCCCTGTACACTGTACTCTGAACCTGCAAGACTGGGGTTAAGGGAGTGGGATGAGCTCTATAGCCCAGTGAGTAGAACAATAAAACAATTCATTAAACTATGATCTGATGGAATGCATCATAACACAGACAATCCACATCACGGGTACACCTGTCACCACATAGTCCCAGTAAACCGTGCCAGGCCGTAGACTGGGGTCCTGGTCTTCCTGTACCATATATGTATATGTGTATATAACACCTGTACTTACCATTTGCCAGTATAGACCATTTGCCTATACCCGTCAGGCCGTAGAATGGGGTCCTGGACTTCCTATACCTGCCAGGCCGTAGAATGGGGTCCTGGACTTCCTGTCTGGAACCACTGGATCATTCAGCATTTACCCACACTAACAATAAAGCTATGCAATGCAACATCTTTGTGGATTCTAATGCAATCAACCTATTGCATAAATATGATGCATGAAATATGCTAAACGCAATTAATGTCTCAATTAAAACAAGTATTAGTTTAGTTCCACTCACCTCTGGCTCTAGACTGACTCTGCAGGTTCTGTACACTCTGGCGCAGTACTCACTGCTGCGCTCTCTGGTTCCTCTGGTCTGTATAAGCACATAAAGACTCAATATGAGGGACCAAACTAGCGTAAGACTAACTCTAGTAAACTTCCCAAGAATCCCCTTAACCTCACTCTAAAACTCAAGCAAAGCATGCAAAAGAAAAGCTGGACAGGACACTTTCGGCGGCAGGTTCGGCGGCCGAAAGTCCTCTCCAGAGACGAAACTCATGCACCTTCGGCGGCCGAATCTTTTCTTTCGGCGGCCGAACCCTTTCGGGGGAAAGTTTCGGGGGCCAAAACATACTCCAGAGACGAAAGTCTCTAACCTTCGGCGGCACCTTCGGCGGCTGAACCCCCTAAACAGAGCCGAACATGCAAAACTCTCGGGGGCAAGCTGTGGCAGCCAAAGCCACCATGCAAGAGGTTCGGCGGCCGAATGAACCTTCGGCTGCCGAACCTGAGTTCATCCAGAACTCAGCCCCGACGGCAAACAAGCTCCTCCATCCCTTCAACCTCTCAAAACATGCACACTTCAACTCTTCAACACACATATATTCATGTATATGTACAAAGGGGTCCAAAACTACCTAAACACCCCAACAAACACATCAAAGAGAACACATAATCATGCTTACATGCATAAACCATCAAAAACACCCTTTTTTCCCTAAACATGCATCTCTACCCAACAAACCTCTGTCAAACATAAAAACATGTTCAAGATCTTCACTTACCTCCTGTACACTAGAAGATGAACGATCTGAACAAAGAGAAATGGATCAACTCCTCGTCAAAGGCATAAAACCTCAAAACTAAGCTTTTTGCTCAAACCTTCAACAACTTTTGAAAACCAACAAAATAAAGCAACTCTGCAGGAGCTGTAACATATGGGAGACGTAGCCAAACTTCTGGACAGGGTGTGGAACTAACACCTGTCCAAAATGCTGACTAAGGAAGGCACAAGAGCTGGCTGGCCAACTCAGCTTCGGCAGCCGAATCGCATGCAAAACCATGCAACATTCGGGGGTCGAATCTGACCTTCGGAAGCCGAACATTGGGCACTTTCAGCGGCCGAACTTACCTTCGGCGGCCGAACTTGGCAAAAGTCTCCATAGACTTTTCTCTTCAAAACACATATCCTTTCAACTTGAACACCTTAAACCAAAATATAACATGTAAGAAAACATAAGGCCTACCGTCCTAGAGAAGTCCAACACCCCGGATTCCACCAGACGACAGGAATTCCGGTGCCGGATTCTAGCCGGGTATTACATTCTCCCCCCCTTAAGAACATTCGTCCTCGGATGTTCCTAAAACAACCAAAAACACAACAAAGAGGAGGAAACTAACCTCAAAACAGCTGTGGATACTGCTGGAGTATAGACTCCCGCGTCTCCCAGGTGCACTCTTCTATATTATGGTGGTTCCACAAAACTTTCACCATCGGGATCTCCTTGTTCCTTAGCTGTCTGATCTGAGTGTCTAGAATCCGCACTGGCTGCTCTATATAGGTGAGATCTGGAAGAATCTCCACCTCAGGCTCACTCAGAACCTGATTTGGATCTGACACAAACTGCCGTAGCATAGAAACATGAAATACCGGGTGAATCCTCTCCATAGAAGTGGGTAAATCCAGCTTATATGATACATTTCCGATCCTCTGTAAAACCTCAAAGGGTCCAATGTACCGTGGAGCTAACTTACCCTTCTTCCCAAAACGAACCACTCCTTTCATTGGAGACACTTTCAGCAATACCCAATCTCCCTCCTGAAACTCTAACAGTTTCCTGCGAATGTCTGCATAACTTTTCTGCCTACTCTGTGCTGTTCTAATCCTCTCTCTGATCACGGGCACTGTTCTACTGGTAATCTCGACCAACTCTGGCCCTGCAAGAGCTTTCTCTCCTACCTCTTCCCAGCAAACAGGTGATCTGCACTTCCTCCCATATAACGCCTCATAAGGAGCCATCCCTATGCTAGCATGATGACTGTTATTGTAGGCAAACTCCACCAAGGGTAGATGCTGCCTCCAAGAACCGCCAAAGTCTAACACACACATTCTGAGCATATCCTCTATGGTCTGGATGGTCCTCTCTGACTGCCCATCAGTCTGTGGGTGGAAAGCAGTACTAAAATCTAATCTCGTGCCCATTGCACTTTGCAGACTTCGCCAAAATCTGGAGGTGAACTGAGGTCCTCTGTCTGACACTATAGACACTGGGACTCCATGCAATCTCACTATCTCATCCAGATATACCTGTGCCAACTTATCCACAGAATAGTTACTCCTAACTGGAATGAAATGAGCAGATTTCGTGAGTCTGTCCACAATCACCCATATAGAGTCTATCCTGTTGGACGCTGCTGGTAAGCCCACTACAAAATCCATAGCTATGTTCTCCCATTTCCATTCTGGAATCGGCAGTGGGTTAAGCATTCCAGCTGGCTTCTGATGTTCTAATTTTACCCGCTGACAAGTCTCACAGGCTGTCACGAACTGTGCCACTTCCTTTTTCATGGCTGGCCACCAATACACCTTCCTCAAATCCCGATACATCTTGGTTGCTCCTGGATGAATACTATATCGCGCATTATGAGCTTCTCTCATAATGTCCTCCTTCAGACCGCTACTATCTGGTACACAAAGTCGACTCCCGAAACGAAGGATCCCTTTATTATCAAATCTGAACTCTGCACTGTTGCCTGACTGAACAGTCTTGGCAATGTTCATCAATATAGGGTCCTCATGCTGTCTCTGAACTATCTGCTCCAGAAACACTGGTGCCACTCTCATCTGTGCAATCAACGCACCTGTACCAGATAATTCTAGCTGTAACCCCTCCTCGATGAGCTGATAAAGCTCCATCACCACTGGTCTCCGCTCTGCTGCTATGTGAGATAAACTACCTAGTGACTTCCGGCTTAGGGCGTCTGCCACAACATTCGCCTTACCCGAATGATACTGGATCTTACAATCATAATCACTAAGCAATTCGACCCATCTTCTCTGCCTTAAGTTCAGTTCTCTCTGGCTCAAGATGTACTGTAAACTCTTGTGATCAGTAAAGATCTCGCATTTAACCCCATAGAGGTAATGCCGCCACATCTTAAGTGCAAAGATAACTGCTGCCATCTCTAAGTCGTGGGTGGGGTAATTCAACTCGTGCTTCTTCAACTGTCTAGAAGCATAAGCAATCATCCTATCTCTCTGCATCAAAACACAACCCAATCCCACTCGAGATGCATCACAGAACACTGTGAAATCCTCATCACTAACAGGCAGAGCTAGCACTGGTGCTGTCGTCAATCTCCTCTTGAGCTCCTCAAAGCTCTCTTCACACTGGTCTGACCAGATAAACTTCTGGTTCTTCTGAGTCAGTTTGGTCATAGGAGCTGCTATCTTTGAGAAGTCCTGTACGAACCTCCTGTAGTAACCTGCCAGTCCCAGAAAGCTTTTAATCTCCGTCACTGTAGTGGGTCTGGGCCAGTTAGCTACAGCCTCTATCTTCTTGGGGTCTACCTCAATCCCTTCCGCTGAAACTACATGTCCTAAGAAGGAAATGCTCCTTAACCAAAATTCACACTTCGAGAACTTGGCATATAACCCATGCTCTCTCAATGTCTGCAGAACGATCCTCAGATGCTGGGCATGCTCCTCTGCATCTCTGGAATACACTAAGATGTCATCAATAAAGACAATCACAAAGTGATCCAGATACTCGCTGAAAACTCTGTTCATGAGATCCATGAATGCTGCAGGGGCATTAGTCAACCCGAACGGCATCACTAAGAACTCATAATGCCCATATCTAGTTCTGAAAGTTGTTTTAGGCACATCTGCCTCTCTGACTCTCAACTGATGATATCCGGTCTCAGATCTATTTTAGAGAAACAACCTGCTCCAGCTAGCTGGTCAAATAGATCATCAATCCTAGGCAGAGGATATCTATTCTTGGTAGTGACCTTGTTTAACTGTCTGTAGTCAACGCAAAGTCTGAGGGATCCATCCTTCTTCCTGACAAAAAGCACTGGAGCACCCCAAGGTGAGGTACTAGGGCGGATGAAACCCTTATCTACCAAGTCCTGCAACTGTTCTTTCAACTCTTTTAACTCAGCTGGCGCCATCCTATAGGGAGGAATAGAGATAGGTCTGGTACCAGGCAACAGTTCAATTTCAAACTCTATCTCCCTACCAGGTGGTAGTCCTGACAAGTCGTCTGGAAACACATCTGGAAACTCTCGAACGACTGGTAGCGAAGCTGGTTCCCTAACCTGACTGTCTAGCTCTCTCACATGAGCTAGAAACCCCTGACAACCCCTCCTAAGCAAACGACGAGCCTGAAGGGCTGAAATCAGACCTCTGGGTGTACCTCTCCTATCTCCTCTGAAGACACACTCCGACCCATCCTGGTCTCTGAGACTAACTATCTTGTCTCTACAGTCCAAAGTAGCACCATATGTAGATAGCCAATCCATCCCTAGAATGACGTCAAAATCTGTCAAATCTAGAACCACAAGGTCAGCTGGAAGGTATCTACCCACTATAAACACTGGACTGAAACGACAGACTGACACTGCCACTGATGGGTCGCATTTGGGTCCACTGACCCAGAGAGGATACTCTAACTCAGAACTGATCAAACCCAATCTCTCTATGGCTCTCGAAGCAATAAAGGAATGAGAAGCACCGGGGTCCATCAAAGCATACACATCTGAACACCCAATGATGAGATTACCTGACACCACTGTGTTCGATGTATTAGCCTCCTCCTGAGTCATAGTGAAAATCCGTGCTGGGGCTATAGGATTTCCACCTCGGGATCCTGTTGCTGAAGTAGAGGCTGCCCCTCTCCCTCTACCTCTGCCACTACTCTGAGGCATGGCTGGAGCCACTGGCTGCCCTACTGGCTGTGCTACACTGCCTGAACTCATCTGCTGGGAAGGTGCCACAAAAGGCACCTGAGGACACTCTCGAGCAAAATGCCCCACCTGTCCACATCTAAAACAGGCTGAAGATCCCAACTGACAAGCTCCTCTGTGTGGTCTTCCACATCTCCTACATGCTGGAATAGTTGTGCCAGAGCTTGAGCCACTACCCATTCCCAGACCAGATTTGACTTTACTCCAGAACCTACTCTTTGTTCCTTTTGCCTTATCCCATCTTTTGCTACCTGAGGTGCCTGAACTGGGGGCCTTAGAACCCGAAGCCTGTGCCTGAGACTATTTTTGCATCTTGGCACTAGCTTCCATCTTTCTAGCTGCATCCACAATAGAGTGGAAACTCTCCTTTTCTGATGGAAGGATCAAAGAAGAATACCTGGGATGAAGTCTCATGGTATATCTTCTAGCTTTCTTCTGATCAGTATCATAGGCCTGACCCACGTACTGAAGCAAATCTAGAAACTTATCTGTAAACTCATCAACCGTCATCTCATCTGTTTGTCTCAACTGCTCAAACTCTATTATCTTCATCTCCCTGGAGCTATCAGGAAAAGCCCATCCTGCAAACTCATTAGCAAACTCTCCCCACGACATACTGTTCATTCTAGGCTCTATATAGTTCCTGAACCATTCCCGAGCCTTCCTACACTTTAGTGTAAACCCTGCCATCTCAATGGCTCTACTACCATCCGCACCCAACTCATCAGTAATCATTTTCACACATCTCAGATACTCAAATGGATCATCTCCTGTATGAAACTTAGGAGCATCCAATTTAAGGTACTCAGTCATCTGCACCTTACTCCCAGATGAACTAGGTGGAGGTATTTGTGCAACAAGGACTACTGGTTCTGTTTGTGGTGGTGGAGGTACTGGTTCATTTATTTCTGGGTGTGCTGCACTTGGATGGATAGGGGAGGGTGGATACATAGGATATGGTGGATATGATGGGTAATAGTAAGGATATGGCATATATGGCATAGATGTAGGATATGGGTCAAATCGAGAGTACTCCGACATACCTTCCATCGGATACTCTGGATCCTGGGAAACAGCTGGATAATCAAAACCTGAGGCCTGAACACCTCCCAGAGATTCTCCCATACCTTCATCCATAGACGGATCAGTCTCCATGGCCTCCCTCTCTTCCTCTGATCTACCTCCTCTAACTATCCCTCTTCTGCTCTCGTCTACAGACCTTCTAGGGTCTATTGACATGCCTTCCCTGCTAGATCTCTGAGACCTTGCCCTCGGCAATGCAAGAGGACGAGTAGCTAATCCCTCACTATCTGATGGGACTCCAGTCAATCGAGCTGATCGACGAGTTCCTCGCATCTTAACTCTGAAAAACAACACATATTATAGCATATCAGCAGATAAACATATATTTCAAAGATAACACACATGCATATGCATTTCATAGCATCAAATAGACAGGACTCCACATCCTATCCTAGTGGACATGATTCCCTATTGTGCTTGACCAACTGTATTTTCTATGAGCCCGACACTCTCTCTATAGGTCCGATCATGTGAACCTAGGGCTCTGATACCAATCTGTAACGACCCCAAAATGGACCGTCACCGGCGCTAGGATTCAGGTCGACTTAAGGTCGCCAGAACCCGTAGCAAGCCTGCTATCCTCTCTGTGTACCTGTAAATCTCATACATGATCAAACATAATCTGTGAAAAAAAAATAAAAACTCTGTTCTCTGTACCAGGGCTTAACCTGTGCATGCACTATCTCAGTACTCTGTACTCTGTACCCCTGACTAGAGCTTGCTCTAGATGGGTTGTATCATACCTGTTAAGCCTGGTTTTTCACATATTCTACATATACAGATCATGTACACAACAAAAGATTTACAACACAAACCACTAAGTCAAGCACAAAGCTAACTGATTATACAACAAGCACAGCTCTTTAATATTACATGTCCACTCTAAGCTATTACAAGTCTTTTCTCTTTTCCTGGATTCTTCTGCACTTCCCCTGTACACTGTACTCTGAACCTGCAAGACTGGGGTTAAGGGAGTGGGATGAGCTCTATAGCCCAGTGAGTAGAACAATACAATAATTTATTAAACTATGATCTGATGGAATGCATCATAACACAGACAATCCACATCATGGGTACACCTGTCACCACATAGTCCCAGTAAACCGTGCCAGGCCGTAGACTGGGGTCCTGGTCTTCCTGTACCATATATGTATATGTGTATATAACACCTGTACTTACCATTTGCCAGTATAGACCATTTGCCTATACCCGCCAGGCCGTAGAATGGGGTCCTGGACTTCCTATACCTGCCAGGCCGTAGAATGGGGTCCTGGACTTCCTGTCTGGAACCACTGGATCATTCAGCATTTACCCACACTAATAATAAAGCTATGCAATGCAACATCTTTGTGGATTCTAATGCAATCAACTTATTGCATAAATATGATGCATGAAATATGCTAAACGCAATTAATGTCCCAATTAAAACAAGTATTAGTTTAGTTCCACTCACCTCTGGCTCTGGACTGACTCTGCAGGTTCTGTACACTCTGGCGCAGTACTCACTGCTGCGCTCTCTGGTTCCTCTGGTTTGTATAAGCACATAAAGACTCAATATGAGGGACCAAACTAGCGTAAGACTAACTCTAGTAAACTTCCCAAGAATCCCCTTAACCTCACTCTAAAACTCAAGCAAAGCATGCAAAAGAAAAGCTGGACAGGACACTTTCGGCGGCAGGTTCGGCGGCCGAAAGTCCTCTCTAGAGACGAAACTCATGCACCTTCGGCGGCCGAATCTTTTCTTTCGGCGGCCGAACCCTTTCGGGGGCAAGTTTCGGGGGCCAAAACATACTCCAGAGACGAAAGTCTCTAACCTTCGGCGGCACCTTCGGCGGCCGAACCCCCTAAACAGAGCCGAACATGCAAAACTCTCGGGGGCAAGCTGTGGCAGCCAAAGCCACCATGCAAGAGGTTCGGCGGCCGAATGAACCTTCGGCTGCTGAACCTGAGTTCATCCAGAACTCAGCCCCGACAGCAAACAAGCTCCTCCATCCCTTCAACCTCTCAAAACATGCACACTTCAACTCCTCAACACACATATATTCATGTATATGTACAAAGGGGTCCAAAACTACCTAAACACCCCAACAAACACATCAAAGAGAACACATAATCATGCTTACATGCATAAACCATCAAAAACACCCTTTTTTCCCTAAGCATGCATCTCTACCCAACAAACCTCTGTCAAACATAAAAATATGTTCAAGATCTTCACTTACCTCCTGTACACTAGAAGATGAACGATCTGAACAAAGAGAAATGGATCAACTCCTCGTCAAAGGCATAAAACCTCAAAACTAAGCTTTTTGCTCAAACCTTCAACAACTTTTGAAAACCAACAAAATAAAGCAACTCTGCAGGAGCTGTAACATATGGGAGACGTAGCCAAACTTCTGGACAGGGTGTGGAACTAACACCTGTCCAAAATGCTGACTAAGGAAGGCACAAGAGCTGGCTGGCCAACTCAGCTTCGGCAGCCGAATCGCATGCAAAACCATGCAACATTCGGGGGCCGAATCTGACCTTCGGAAGCCGAACATTGGGCACTTTCGGCGGCCGAACTTACCTTCGGCGGCCGAACTTGGCAAAAGTCTCCATAGACTTTTCTCTTCAAAACACATATCCTTTCAACTTGAACACCTTAAACCAAAATATAACATGTAAGAAAACATAAGGCCTACCGTCCTAGAGAAGTCCAACACCCCAGATTCCACCAGACGACAGGAATTCCGGTGCCGGATTCTAGCCGGGTATTACAATGCACTAAACTGAATAGATAAAAACCCTACACTAGAGCCCTCATCAAATGCTCTAGTTGGGTCAACATTACATACATCAAGCTTGGTTTACATTTCTCAACATTAGAACATTTCATAATGATCATGAACAAAAGGGATTAATCAAACATCCTAGGGTCAAGCACAATACTAATCCTCCATATAATTTTATACAATATCTTATATTACATTGCATTACATTATCTTTCATGTCCACAACTAAATATTACATATACTATGCCTTTACTCTTGCTGACTTCCTGGTGTATCCCGAACCTGCAAGCCTGGGGGTTAAGGGAAAGGGGTGAGCTACTAGAGCCCAGTGAGCAGAATAGTAAAACAATATATTAAAACACATGCTTTCATGGAATGCAACACATCACAAACAATTCACATCAAGGATGGACTTGTCATCAATAGCCCTCTGCACATTCCAATGGTGCCAGGAGGCGTAGAATGGGCCCCACTGGTCTTTCTCTTACATAGTGCCAGGGGCGTAGAATGGGCCTCACTGGACTTCGTACCGTATCATCGTCATCATATCATATCGAGGACTAATGATGATAGATGTGTTTGACCCTATGTGTATTGTAATCCCTTTTTGATGCATGATCTTAGTTATTTGATGATACAGATGTTTATGGAAGCCAACTCATCTCATGTTATAGTGCTCTTGGGGCATTGTTGAGATCCCACAGAGGGGTCATGATTATGGTTATGCATGTATGTTCAGGTTGAGTTGGATGATGAAAGAAAAGTTTAAAATTTTTATGCATGTTGTTGATCATGTATGGGATTATACAGGTTTACAGGTTATATGTCAGGCTTGCTACGGGTCCCGGCGGCCTTAAGTCGACCCGGATCCTAGCGCCGGTAGCGGTCCGATTTTTGGGTCGTTACAGACTCAAATGAGGGACCAAACATACACTAACATAACTCTAAACAACTCCCCAAAAAACCCCCCTAAAACACCTTAAAACAATCATAGGAAACATGCAAAAGAAGGTTGAACAGGGCACTTTCGGCGGCAGGTTCGGCGGCCGAAAGTGGTTCCAGAGTCGAAACTCGCCAACTTTCGGGGGCAGGTTCAGCGGCCGAAACTCCCTTCTAGAGCTGAAAGTCCCAACTTTCGGGGGCAGGGTTCGGCAGCCAGAACTGCCTCCCCAGGCAGGTTCGGCGGCCGAACATGGCTTCGGCAGCCGAACCTGAGTTCTTCCAGAATGGGAGAACTCAAGCCTCTCATGCACATTTTTGCCTCCCAAACCTTCCAAACTCAAGCACAACACTCCCAAACATGCATAAATATGTACTCAAGCATATAGGGGTCTCAAACTATCCTATACCCCAACAAACATCACATAACAACACATTTAACATGCATTTCATACTTAAACTCACATAAACCCTAACCCTTCACAACTACTATAATCATGCATAAAACTCCCTTAAAACCTCTCAAAACTTACACAAAACATAAAAGGAGATGAGGATCCACTCTTACCTCTTGAAGATCGAGAGGAGAGGCGATCCAAAACTCGAAGATGGGAGAAATCGAGCTCTGGAGTCTCCAAGCTTCAAAACTTCGTTCTTTGCTAAAAAATCTTCAAAACCAAGTTAAAGCTCATAAAAAACATGAACGATTTGAAGGAAAACATCAAAACTAACCATGGAAGGGCATAGACTCACCTTTGCCCGAAAATGGGGAAGAAAACTCGCCCATTTTCGGACATGGGCCTTTTATAGGTGGCTGGCCAGACCACTTTAGGGGGCCAAAGGTGCTCCCTAAACTGCACCATGTTCGGCGGCCGAACCTGGCTTTCCTTCCTTAGTGTTTTTCTTTCAAAAACTTGATTTCTTTCTTACTTAAAACCTTAAAACACATGAAAACATTTTAGAACAACATATTTTACCCTTCTAGAGGTTTCTGACATCCGAAATTTCACCGGAAAATAGAAATTCCGATGTCGGGGTCTAACCGGGTATTACAAGTAGATTCAAATCTACTTCTCAACTTAAATCTATTTGTGATTTAAAAATATTTAAAAATTAAAATTTCAAACTATTAGATAATTACGTAAATACTTCTATTAATAGATTAAATCATTATTTCATAAAAAATTAAATTATTACATTTCAGAATCAATAAATCAATTATAAAATATGTCACATGTTTAGTCCTGTTTTTAAAAGTTAATTTTTAAATTAAGCATTTATTAGAAGTAAACTTTAAATATTTTTATTTTTATATTAGATATTTTTTCATATTTATTTTTACCATATATAAAAAATTAATTTTTCAGTTTCATATATATCCTCCAAAATTATATTTAATGACTCTTTTAATAATTCAATAAATTTTTATCAGAAAACTCATTTAAAAATATTAATAATTATTAATATTTTTAAATGGGCTTTCTATAATTAATTATTAAAAGATTTTGATTGTATTACCATTAAAAAATTAAAAATTTTAAATTATTAACTTTTAATATTTCAATCATTATAAAAAAAATAATTATTTAGAGATATTTGTGGTATTAGAAATTAAATTTACATGAAAAAGAAAACTTAATATGGATTAAAGTTAGTTGAAGAATTAGATTTTTAGGGAAAAGTCTTGCCCACTTGATGGAAGAGGTAACGGGAGCAAACAGAATTGGTTATTTTTCCTTTTCTGTTTACTCAATAGCTTAAATGAATAAAAAAATTTATAGCACTTTTTCAAATTGCTCGTTCAATGCTCCATTGATTATCAAGAGTCACGTCTGTTGACTTATTGGCAAAAACAATTAGTTTTTGATCTGATCTTAAAGAGCGGGTCCTATTTCTTCTTAATTTATTTGTAATGCTGTCTCTTTTTCTTATCTTAATATAGTGGTTTTATTTAAAAAGAAAAAAAAATCGACATTTTATAAATTTTTTTAAAAAAAATTATCTATTTTTGATATTTTTTTTTAAAAATAATTAATCGTGTGGTTTTCAAATCTGCAACGTTTAAGTTAGGAATTTCACAAAATGTATTAATTTCATTTAAATCCACCTAAATTTCATTTAAATCCTCTTAGGTGGGACTTTGCCAAATCCATTATTGTAGTGGATGAAGAAATTTATTAATAATCTACAATTAATAAGAAAAAAACATTATTGACTAGGAGATTCAAGAATTTCATTTAAATCCTCTCACGACTTTGCCAAATCCATTATTCCAGGTTGATGAAGTAATTTATTAAATAATATTCAATTAATAACCAAAAAAAAATATTGAAGAGGAGATTTAAAAACCTCCTTCTTCTTCTTATTATTATTCAATTATAATTTAAAAAATTTTTATTTTATTCAATTATAAGATAGCTGTAAAGGTAACTTTATTCAAAATTGATAAACTAACATAATTTTACTTAAAATATGTGTATTCCATTTATTTAATTTTATGATGTAATTAAAAATTATTATTAAAAAATTAAATAATACCTCAATTTTATTAAAAAGCATATGATATTAAAATCTTTTAGATAAGCTAAACTTTCTAACTTAATAAACTTAAACTTATTCTAAACATAAAAATTGAAGTGACAAAAAAAGTGAATTTCAGTTCTTTTACTTAATTGAAAAAATAATTTTAAAGGGAAAAAAGTGTAGTACCTATATTTATCTACTACTTTTAAAATTATAATAATCAAAGAAAATTATAAATTTTGATATGATAATTTATATTCAAATAATATCATTATTTGTGAGAAACTAAAGAGGGAGAAGAAAAATAAACCTTACATTAATTTGTACAGCGATGATGCCTTCTATGACACAGGGAGAAGAAAAATAAACCTTACATTAATTTGTACAGTGATGATGCCTTTTATAGTGTCATAGGTAAAATACAGGAATAGTTCTTCTAAAAAGACTAATAGACATGCAAGCACAATTATAGTTAATAAGTAACAAAACAACAGTAAAACTCAATTACAACTCATCCATTGTCCATGTATCATAAATCTCAACGCTCCCTCCTCAAGTTGAAGCTGGTAGAGAAAGCATATTCAACTTGCAAAATAGGGATTGATGTCTTTCTATGGATAAAGTTTTCTTGAAGAGGTCGGCTAACTATTCCTGGATAGAGAGGTGACTTGTGTTGATGAACCCTTATTGGAGTCATTTTTTGACTATGTGATAGTCAATATCAATGTGTTTGGTCCGCTCATGGAAGACTGTGTTTGCAGCAATATGGATGACAGTTTTGCTATCACAATAAAGTTGAATGGGTAGTTGACTCGCGGTTGTCGAAGCTAATAAAAAATAACCTTTCTGATTATCAACAATTTTACAACTGCAGATAGTGGTGAAAGGATCGAATCCACAGGGAATTGAAAACTTACCTATCTTCCTTATCAAGACCAAGAGAATTAACTGAAAGCAAAGAAACTGAAAGCAAAATAAAAATAAAGTGCAAGTTAAGTAAAAAAGGAGGGTTTTGAGATTGATTGAATTGATCTAATGCTGAAAGCAGTAAAAGAAAGCTAATAATAAAAATAAAGAGAATTCAATAATGAGAAAGATCTAGTTGAAGAATTGGATCCACTTCAGTTGTTGGGATTAATCATTGACACTTAGTTTCTCTTGATAGATTCAATAGATTAGTTATGGAGATGGAAGACGCTTCTCACCACCATGTCCCTCCTTAATCATAAACCAATTAGGGAACGTCCTCTAATTAATCACTAATCAACAAGTTGCCAAGGAACGTCCTTGGGCCTTAGGCATCAAAACAACTGTCAATTGCATTAAGAAATAGAGAGATCTAATCCTAGCTACCCAAACGCTTGGTGATATTGGTAGATTATGCAACTTTCTTAGTTTTTACACCAAGTGTTCTTATGTTTGAACAATCCAAACAATTACGGACTCAAAATTATTCAAACTAACAATATATTATCTTGCAATCAAGAATCAACTGGCCACATTGATTAAAATAATAAAGCAATAATAGAATCAAGCATGAAATTGCACAAATATTGAATAACCAAAAGATGAACAATATATGATCAAGTCTCCCAATCCATAAAACAACCAAAGTATCACCTAATCTTCAACTAGAACAAAAGGTTTCAGCCACTCATGACTGAACCAAAACCAAAAAAAGAAGAAAAGAAGAAGAGAAAGAAGGAACCAAAGCTTGCTTGGAGAAGAGGCGGTGCGGCGGCTCCTTGGCCGAATGGGAGAAGTTGCAGAAGAGGAGTGTTGAAGAGGTGGCCGATCCTTCAAGTGGTCTTTAAATAGATCTTAGGTGCTGCCCTAGGTCTTCCTTGCTGCCCTAGGTCTTCCTTGCTGCCCAAGTTGATGAGTTGCTGCCCAAGAGGCTGCCCTTATACAACTTGCCGCCCAAGTGTTTCAGGAGAGAGGAGAGGCGCGACACACATGTGCTAAAGCAAGGAGGCGTGCAGCTAGGGTATCAGAAGTGGGGAGTATGATGTCCAAACTTTCCTTTTTAGGTGGAGCCTTCTTTTGAATTTCAAATTTTGAATTCTGAATGCATGAGAGGCAAATGCATCTTCTTGAGATCTTGCTTCCTGAATAGGCAAAACTGTCTGTTGAGGTGTCTTGACATCTTTAAATGAGGAAAGAAAGATTTGCAATTTGAATTTCAAATAATTTGCTTACTGCACTTTCCTTATCTGACTCTTTCCTTATTTGGAATTTTCTATATTTGGCACTTTTTGGCAGTTTTAAGAGCATTTTCACCAGATTATCTCTTTACACCTATCTTATGCAAAATAAAATCAGAACCACAAAATTATGCAGAAAAAGTGTAAATAAACATCAATAATAGCATGATAAAATGGTCTAAAATATGCTCTATCAGTAGTACAATTGGTACCTGCAAATCTTGAAGGATATAAGTAATTCAAATGAGTTCACAAACAGTGTTAGCTATAGCTCTATACTCTGTCTCAACAGAGAATTTAGAAATTGTGGTCTGTTTTTTTATCTTTCAGGATATGAGGAAGGGAAACATACAAAAGCTAGAAAGAGATTTCCTAGAGTAGGAATATGAGGCTCAATATAAATCATAGTAGACTGTGAGATATAAAGCATTAGTACAGAATAATAGAGACCCTAATATAAGGTGCCTTTAAAATATCTGAGAACATACAAAGCAGCCTCCCAATAGTGCTTTCTAGACATATTCATAAACTGACTAAGATATTGCACTGCATAATTGATATTAGGCCTTGTCAAATTGACATAAATTAGCCTCCCAAACAACTTTTTATAAACATCAGGCTAAAAAAAAAAAATCCCTATCGTCTGGGGTTAAATGCAAGCCCTGTGACAGAGGAAAGGATGCTGGTTTACAGTGCATCATATCAACATTCTTTAAAACATCTGAAATAAACTTGGTTTGACTAATGATAGTTGCTTTAAAGGATCTTGCTACCTCAAGACCTAAGAAATATTTCGAAGGATCCAAGTCATTTATGGTAAATTTAGTATGTAAAGCAAGTTTGCATTTGTTCAAATCATCAATAGAATTCCCATTTAAGATCACATTATCTACATAAATCAGTAAGGTGCCTACAACATGTTTCCCAAAGAGGCAATGGTCATGTGAATTTTCAACAAAGCTCAGAGACTTAAGAAAGCCAGTAAATTCAATGTTCCATTGTCTAAAGACTTGTTTGAAGCCATACAAGAACCTTTTTAGCAGGCATACCTGCCCAGATTGGGCCTTTCTATCTCTAAGAAGAAAGTATATATATTTCTTCATCCAAGTAACCATACAAAAATGCATTATTAATGTCCAATTGAAAGATAGGCCACTGTTTAGAGGTGGCTAAGGCAATAAAAATTCTCACAATGGTTAGTTTAGCCACTAGAGAGAACCTGTCCTTATAGTCTAGCCCTTCTATTTGGTTGTAACCCTTGGCAACCAAAATAGGCTTTGAATCTGTGAATGTAATACCCGGCTAGACTCCGGTATCGGAATTCCTACCGTTCGGTGGAATCTCGGATGTCGGAAGCCTCTAGTAGGGTAGAACCATGTTTTCATAAAATGTTTTAAGGTTTTGATGATTTTAAGTAAAAAGGAAATGAGTTTTTGCATAAAAACAACCTTGAAGGAAAACTCAGGTTCGGCCGCCGAACCTCAAGTTCGGCCGCCGAACATGCATGCCTTCGGGAGCGCCTTTAGGCCCCCGAAAGCATAAGTGAGGGAAGTCCAGGTTCGGCCGCCGAACCTCAAGTTCGGCCGCCGAACATGGCATGCATGCGGAGGCACGTTCGGCCCCCGAACGTGGCCTGGCCAGCCACTATAAAAGGGTCCCTTAGCCGAAAACGGGCGAGCTTTTTCCCCATTTCCGGCCAAGGTGAGTTCTCCGCCACCCCTCACCGATCTTGAGTCTTTTCCTTCAGATCTTTCAAGTTTTTCACTAGTTTTCATCTTGTTTTGAAGATTTTCGAGTTTTGAGCAAGTTTTAGAGCTTTGAGGTTCAAAAACTCAAATCTCTTCCAACTCCAAGTTAGATCGCCTCCACCCTCGATCTTCAAGAGATAAGAGTCGATCTCTAGCTTACATTATATTTTAAGCAAGTTTTATGCAAGTTCATGGGGTAGAAAATGCATGTGTAGCTTATGTTGAGCTTATGGGTTTTTGATGTGTTTTTGAACAATGTGAGTTGCTTGTGTGTTGTAGTTGGGGTTTTGATGGTTTGATGCCCCTAGGAACTTGTATGCTTGTGTATGAGTGTTGTAGAATAGGTTTATGCATGTTTGGATGAGATAGGAGGCATAAATGCATAGGGGAGCTGAGTTTCTGCCATTCTGGGAGAAACCAGGTTCGGCAGCCGAAGGAACTTTTGGCCGCTGAACATGCTTGTGGAGGCAGCCTTCGGCTGCCGAAGCTTGCCCCAGAAAGGAGACTTTTGTCTCTGTCTGGGAGTTTCGGCCGCCGAAGGTGCCGCCGAACCTGCCTGACTTTCGGCTCTGGAGGGACTTTCGGCCGCCGAACCTGCCGCCGAAAGTGCCCTGTCCAGCCCTTTCTTGCATGTTTTTCTATGATTATTCCATGATGTTTTAGGGGGTTTTGGGGAATAGTTTAGAGTTATGTTCACGTATGTTTGGTCCCTCATTTGAGTCTACCTGTGTAGGTTCGGACCCGAGGAACCGAGGACCCCCGCAGTGAGTCTGTTGCCCCAGTGTCTGGTCAGAGCTATCCAGAGGTGAGTGGAATAAACCTTTACGTTTAAAGTAAATAAATTTCAAAGTTTTGAGCATTGTTCATGCATCATGAATGCCATGTGATGAATTAGGTTGCTTGCATTAGAATTCACGAATGTGTTGCATTGCACATTTTGATGTTGATGTGGATGAATGTTGAATGATTCATAGCCCTCGATCTATGATATGACGATATGATATGTACAGTACGGAAAGTAAGACCAGTGGGACCCATTCTACGTTCGTTGGCACTATGTAAGGGAAAGACCAGGACCCATTCTACGTTCTGGCACAGTTGGACCATGTAGAGGGCTATTGGTGACAAGTTCATCCTTGATGTGATTAGCTGTGATGTGATGCATTTCATGTTATCATATGTTTTAAGTGTTTTATTATTCTGCTCACTGGGCTCTAGTAGCTCACCCCTCTCCCAATCTCCCCAGGATTGCAGGTACAGAGTAGACCAGGAGGTTTACAAGAGTAATGAATTCACGTGTATGTAATAGTTAGTGTGGACATGATAGATGTATTAATGTTATGTAAAAGTACAGTTTCAGTCATGTAATGATATTGAGGATTAGATATTGTGCTTGACATTGTGTATGAGGTATCCCTTTTATTACATGATCAAAAATGTTTTATTATGTTCATGAAAGCCAACTCATCTTATGATGTATCGCCCATTGGGGCATTGATGAGATCCCACAGAGGGATCATGATTATGATTATGGCTATGTGCAGTGCATGTTCAGGTTGAGTTGGATGTATGAAAGAAAAGTTTTAAATTTTTATGTATGTTGTGATCATGTATGGGATTAAACAGGTTTTCAGGTTGCAAGTCAGGCTTGCTACGGGTCTTGGCGGCCTTAAGCCGATCTGGATCCTAGCGCCGGTAGCGGTCCGATTTTTGGGTCGTTATAGAATGGTATCAGAGCCCTAGGTTCATAGGGTCGGACCTAGAGTGTCGGGCTCATAGATGTTCTAGAAGGTCAAGCACAATAGGAAGATCATGTCCACTAGGATAGTATGTGGAGTTCTGTCTTGTATAATGATGTGAAATGCCACGATTATATACATGTGCATTGATGCTATGATATGAATGATATGTTTATGAGATGAGGGTTCATGTGTGCCCACATGAACCATATGATGCTGATGTTTGTGTGATGTGTACTGTTTTTCAGAAAACAGGATGAGAGGAACCCGTCGATCGGCAAGATTGACCGGAGTGCCACCTGAGGATGAGGGCACGAGTGCCCGTCCTCCTACATTGCCTAGGGCAATGTCTTGTAGAGCAAACAGAGAAAGAGTGTCAAGGGACCCTAGAAGGTCTTTTGATGCTAGCAGAAGGGGGACAGATAGAGGAGGAAGTTCTTCAGATGTGAGGGAGGTTATGGAAGAGGATCAGAGGAGGGATGGGAACCTGGATGTGAGCATGGAGGAAGAGGGGACAGGGGAGTCTCAAGGAGGCGTTCAGGCCTCGGGGTATGGTTTTCCACCCCATTATCCACCCTTCCCACAGGGTTCAGGGTATCCGATGGGAGGCACATCGGATTACTCCAGCTTTAACCCCTACCCTACCTACATGCCTTATCCACCTTTCTATCCACCTTATACACAGTACCCAGCTTATCCACCCTCACCCTTCTATCCAAACCCAGCAAACCCCACCTCCGGGAATGCTGCACCCCCACCTCCTCCACTTACAGAACCAGCAGCCCCAGTTACTCAACCTCCTAGACCTAGCTCAGCCGATGGGAGCAAAGTAAAGATGATAGATTACCTTAAGCTGGATGCTCCCAAATACAAGTCAGGGGATGACCCCTTTGAGTATCTGAGAGTAGTAAAGACAATAACGATGAGCTAGGGGCGAATGATAGCAGGGCCATTCAGATGGGAGGATTCACTTTAAAGTGCAAGAAGGCACGGGAATGGTTCAAGTGTTATGTGGACCCGAGACTAGACGGTATGACATGGGAGGAATTTGCGAATGAGTTCGCTGGATGGGCTTTTCCAGACAGTTCCAGAGAACTGAAGATGATTGAGTTTGAGCAACTGAGGCAGACAGAGCACATGAGCGTGGAGGAGTTCACAGATAAATTCTTGGAGCTATTGCCTTTTTCAGGGCAAGCTCTAGATTCAGATACGAAGAAAGCCAAGAGATATGTGATGAAGCTACATTCTAGGTACTCCTCGTTGATTCAGTCAGTTGAGAGGGAAAGTTTCCACACTGTGGTGGATATGGCTCGAAGGATGGAGGCGAGTGCTATAGTTGAGGTGTAACGCCCCGGAAATCCGGACCGCTACCGGCGCTAGGATTCAGGTCGGCTTAAGGCCGCCGGAACCCGTAGCAAGCCTACATACATCCTGTTCACCTGTTTAATCCCATACATGATCATCAAACATACATAAGAATTAAAAACTTTTCTTTTTCTTCATTCACCAAACTCAACCTGTGCATGCACTATATTCATCATATACATAAACATTAATCCCTCTGTGGGATTTCATCAAAGCCTCCAGGGCTATACATCATATGGTGAGTTGGTTTACATCAATATCAAAACACAAGATCATGTACATACCAAGGGATTAGCATATACTATGGTCAAGCACAACTCTATCCTCAATAACATAGTTACATTACATTCTTATCATTTGTCATGTCCACATACTCTAGCTATTACATACGTATGACTTTTCTCTTCTTTTCTTCTCTATCACTCCCGTACCTGCAAACCTGGGGTTAGGGGAGAGGGGTGAGCTAAAAGCCCAGTGAGCAGAAACTAAAAACATTATATTTAAAGTTCATGCTTTCATGAAATGCATCATATCACAGACAATCCACATCAAGGGTGAACCTGTCACCAATTAGTCCCAACATAGTCTCGTGCCAGGCCGTAGCATGGGGTCCTGGTCTTCCTGTCATAACATACATAAAGTCTCGTGCCAGGCCGTAGCATGGGGTCCTGGTCTTCCTGTCATATCATATATAAAGCCTCGTGCCAGGCCGTAGCATGGGGTCCTGGTCTTCCTGTCATATCATATATAAAGCCTCGTGCCAGGCCGTAGCATGGGGTCCTGGTCTTCCTGTCATATCATATATAAAGTCTCGTGCCAGGCCGTAGCATGGGGTCCTGGTCTTCCTGTCATAACATATATAAAGTCTCGTGGACTAATTGGATCATACAGCATTCACCCACAACCACAAAATAAAATGCAATGCGACATATTCGTGAACTAATGCAATCAGCCTATTACATGTCATCATGATGCATGAAACATGCTCAAAACATTTAATTGCTTGATTTAAAACATTAAGCTTGTTTCCACTCACCTCTGGTTAGCTCTGACCAGACACTGAAGCAGCTCACTCACTGCTGGGGTCCTCGGTTCCTCGGGTCCGAACCTACACAGGTGGACTCCAATGAGGGACCAAACATATATAAACACAACTCTAATACATCCCCCAAAAACCCCCTAAAACATCATGAAATCATCACAGAAAATATGCATGAAACGGCTGAACAGGGCACCTTCGGCGGCACCTTCGGCGGCCGAAAGTCCTGGACAGAGACGAAACTCAGCTAGGTTCGGCGGCACCTTCGGCGGCCGAAAGTGCCAGACAGAGACGAAAGTCTCTTTTCGGGGGCACCTTCGGCAGCCGAAAGCTGCCTTCACAAGAGGGGTTCGGCGGCCGAAACTCCCTTCGGCTGCCGAACCTGGTTTCTGCCAAACGGCAGAAACTTGGTTCAAATGAACCTCCTGCCTCCCAAAACCATAGATCATGCATATTTCTCAACCAAAACACACATACAAGTTCCTAGGGGTCTCAAACATGCATATACCCCATCTACAACACTTCATTCACACACAATCAAGCTACATCGCTCAAACATCATCAAAACCCATAAACTCAACATATGTCCTAACATGCATTTCTACCCATAGATCTTACTTAAAACTTGTTTAAAACATATAAAGGGTTCAAGATCGACCCTTACCTCTTGAAGAAACGAGAGGAAAGCGATCCTAGCTTGGAGATGGAGAGATTAAGCTCTTTGAACCTCCAAGCACTCAAAACTTGCTCAAAGCTCACAAATCTTCAAAACAAAGTTATAAACTTGTTAAAACCATGAAAGATCTAGAGGAAACACTCAAGATCGAGGGAGGAACGGTGGAGACTCACCTTGGCCAACAATGGGAGAGAAAAAGCTCGCCCGTGCGGACCAAGGGGACCCTTTTATAGTGGCTGGCCAGGCCACATTCGGGGGCCGAATGTGCCTCCGCATCCATGCAATGTTCGGCGGCCGAACATGAGGTTCGGCGGCCGAACCTGCACTTCCCTCACTTAGACTTTCGGGGGCCTAACGTGCCTCCCAAAGTCCATGCATGTTCGGCGGCCGAAAGTGAGTTTCGGCGGCCGAACCTGGGTTTTTCCCTAAAGAATTTTCATGCAAAAACTTATTTAAAATCATACTTAAAACATTAAAATACATGAAAACATTTTATAAAAACATGCTTTTACCCTTCTAGAGGTTTCCGACACCCAAATTCCACCGGACGGTAGGAATTCCGATACCGGAGTCTAGCCGGGTATTACATTCTCCCCCCCTTAAGAACATTCGTCCCCGAATGTTCCTCAACTAGTACATGCATAGCGAAACAAACATAACATACACACATATAGCACATGGAACACATCTCAACTAACCTTAGAAGAGGTGGGGGTACTGCTGGAGCATGGACTCCCGGGTCTCCCAAGTGCATTCTTCCAAATTGTGGTGGTTCCAAAGGACTTTCACCATCGGGATTTCCTTGTTCCTCAACTTTCTGATCTGAGTGTCAAGAATCCGCACTGGCTGTTCAACATAAGTGAGATCCTCTTGGATCTCCACATCAGGCTCGCTAAGAACCTTGCCCGGATCTGACACGAACTTCCTCAACATGGAAACATGGAAAACCGGATGGATTCTTTCCATAGAAGCAGGCAAGTCCAGCTTGTATGATACATTCCCAATCCTTTGCAGGACTTCAAAGGGTCCAATGTACCGCGGAGCTAGCTTACCCTTTTTACCAAATCGAACCACCCCTTTCATCGGAGACACCTTGAGCAATACTAGATCCCCCTCCTGAAACTCTACCTGTTTCCTGCGGATGTCTGCATAACTTTTCTGCCTGCTGGTGGCAGTCTCTATCCTTTCTCTGATAATGGGCACCACCCTGCTGGTGATCTCAACAAGCTCAGGCCCTGCTAAGGACCTCTCTCCTACCTCTTCCCAACAAACGGGTGACCTGCACTTCCTCCCATATAAAGCTTCATAGGGAGCCATCCCTATGCTAGCATGATAGCTGTTATTGTAGGCAAACTCCACCAAAGGTAGATGTTGCTTCCAAGAACCGCCAAAATCTAGCACACACATTCTGAGCATATCTTCTATGGTCTGGATGGTCCTCTCTGACTGTCCATCAGTCTGGGGGTGGAAGGCAGTACTGAAATCTAACCTGGTACCCATAGCACTCTGCAGACTCCGCCAAAACCTGGAGGTGAACTGGGGCCCTCTATCTGACACTATAGATACCGGGACCCCATGTAGTCTGACGACTTCATCCACATAAACCTGCGCTAACTTATCCACAGAGTAGTTGCTCCTAACTGGAATGAAGTGAGCAGATTTGGTGAGTCTGTCCACAATCACCCATATGGAGTCTAGTCTGTTGGATGTTGCCGGTAACCCCACTACAAAGTCCATAGCTATGTTCTCCCATTTCCATTCTGGAATAGGTAGCGGGTTAAGCATTCCAGCCGGCTTCTGATGTTCCAGCTTCACCCTCTGACATATTTCGCAGGCTGACACGAATTGTGCCACTTCCCTCTTCATAGCTGGCCACCAATACACCCTCTTCAGATCTTGATACATCTTGGTGGCTCCAGGGTGAATGCTGTATCTTGCATTATGAGCCTCTCTCATAATGTCTCCTTTAAGCCCGATGTCATCTGGTACACATAGTCTGTTCCCATAGCGGAGGATCCCCTTATCATCGAATCTGAACTCACTATCTTTGCCTGACTGAACAGTCCTGGCAATCTTCACTAACTCTGGGTCCTCGTGCTGTTTCTGAGCCACCTGCTCCAGAAACACGGGGGTTACTTTCATCTGTGCAATCAAAGCACCTGTACCAGACAACTCTATCTGTAGACCCTCCTCAATGAGCTTATAAAATTCCTTCACCACCGGTCTCCTCTCTGCCGTGATGTGGGATAGACTGCCAAGTGATTTCCGGCTTAAGGCATCAGCTACTACATTAGCCTTACCCGGATGGTACTGTATCTTACAATCATAGTCACTGAGCAGTTCTACCCATCTCCTCTGCCTCAAGTTCAAATCTCTCTGACTCAAGATGTGCTGCAGGCTCTTATGATCTGTGAAGATCTCACATTTTACCCCATAGAGGTAATGCCTCCACATCTTGAGGGCAAAGATAACTGCTGCCATCTCCAGATCATGTGTGGGGTAATTCATCTCATGCCTCTTTAGCTGTCTAGAAGCATAAGCGATCACCCTACCATTCTGCATCAACACACAACCCAAGCCTACTCTGGATGCATCACAGAATACTGTGAAGTCCTCATTGCTGGTTGGCAGAGCTAACACTGGTGCTGAAGTCAACCTCTTCTTGAGCTCCTCAAAGCTTTCTTCACATCGATCGGTCCAATTGAACCTCTGATTCTTTCTGGTCAATCTGGTTAAAGGAGCTGCAATTTTGGAGAAGTCCTGTACGAACCTCCTGTAATAACCAGCCAAACCCAAGAAACTTCTGATCTCTGTCACTGAGGTGGGTCTGGGCCAGTTAGTCACAGCCTCTACTTTCTTGGGGTCTACCTCTATTCCATTCTCTGACACTATATGCCCCAAGAATGATATGCTCCTTAACCAGAACTCACACTTGGAGAACTTGGCATATAAGCCATGTTCCCTCAAGGTCTGCAAAACTATCCTCAGATGATGGGCATGCTCCTCTGCATTCCTGGAATACACTAGGATATCATCTATGAAGACAATAACGAAGTGATCCAGGTATGGTCTGAATATTCTGTTCATGAGGTCCATGAATGCTGCAGGGGCGTTAGTTAACCCGAACGGCATCACAAGGAACTCATAGTGCCCATATCTGGTCCTGAAGGCCGTCTTTGGCACGTCCTCCTCTCTGATTCTCAACTGATGGTACCCGGATCTCAGATCTATTTTGGAGAAACAACCCGCTCCTGCTAGCTGGTCGAATAGATCGTCGATCCTTGGCAATGGGTACTTATTCTTGATGGTGACTTTGTTCAACTGCCTGTAGTCGATACAAAGCCTGAGGGATCCATCCTTTTTCTTCACAAAGAGTACTGGAGCACCCCAAGGTGAGGTACTCGGTCGGATGAAACCCTTGTCTACCAGTTCCTGCAACTGTTCTTTTAACTCTTTCATCTCGGCTGGTGCCATCCTGTAGGGAGGGATAGAGATCGGTCTGGTACCAGGCATTAACTCAATTTCGAACTCTATCTCCCTAGCAGGTGGTAACCCTGGCAGCTCGTCTGGGAAAACGTCTAAGAACTCACTCACCACAGGCACTGAGGCGGGCTCTCTAACATGACTATCCAACTCCCTCACATGAGCTAGAAACCCCTGACATCCCCTCCTAAGCAACCTACGAGCCTGAAGAGCTGAAATTAGACCTCTAGGTGTACCCCTCTTGTCTCCTCTGAAGACGACCTCTGACCCATCCTGACATCTGAACTTAACTACTTTGTCCCTGCAGTCCAAGGTAGCACCATGGGTAGATAGCCAATCCATCCCTAGAATGACGTCAAAGTCTGTCAAATCTAGAACCACAAGGTCGGCGGACAAGCATCTTCCCTCTATAAAAACTGGACTACACTGGCAGACTGACTCTGCAACTGACGGGTCACACTTGGGTCCACTGACCCATAGGGGACACTCTAACTCAGAGACCATCAATCCTAACCTCTGAACGGCTCTCGGTGCAATAAAAGAGTGAGATGCACCCGGGTCCATTAATGCATACACATCAGAACACCCAATGATGAGTTTACCTGACACCACGGTGTTGGATGTGTTAGCCTCCTGCTGCGTCATGGTGAAGATCCTGGCTGGAGCTGACGGACCCTCACCTCTGAACCCTGCTGAAGAAGAGGCTGACCCTCTCCCTCTGCCTCTGCCACTGGCCTGTGTAGCAGCTGGAGCTACTGGCTGTGCCACACTTCCTGAAGCTGTCTGCTGTGTCTGTGCCATAGGAACTGCTTTAGGACATTGCCATGACATATGCCCCTCTTGCCCACATCTGTAGCAGGTCGTCGTCCCATACCGGCATAAACCCCTGTGTGGCCTACCACACTTCGCACAAGCTGCATTGTCTGCCCCAGAACTAGAACCACTGCCAAACCCCAGACTAGACTTGACCTTGTTCCAGAACTTATTCTTCTTACCCTTGGGCTTACCCCATCTCTTACTGCTTGAAGCTGCTGCACTCAAGGTAGAGGGATCTAACCTTCCCCCTCCCGGAGTTTTAGAACCAGAAGCTTGTGCCACTGTCTGTTTGACTGTACCCTGAACGATGGCACTAGCCTCCATTCTCCTAGCCATGTCTACTATGGCGTGAAAACTCTCTCTATCTGCTGACTGTACCAAGGAGGAATACCTGGGATGGAGCTTCATGATATACCTCCTCGACTTCTTCTGGTCTGTGCTAAGGTCTTGCCCAGCAAAAGGCAGCAACTCCATAAACCTGTCAGTATACTCGTCTACACTCATGTCATCGGTTTGCCTCAACTGCTCGAATTCTATCATCTTCAATTCCCTTGAACTATCAGGGAAAGCCCATCCTGCAAATTCATTAGCGAACTCCTCCCATGATAGGCTATCCACCCTCGGCTTCACATAGTTTTTGAACCACTCACGGGCCTTTTTGCATTTCAAAGTGAAACCAGCCATCTGAATGGCTCTACTATCATCAGCTCCGATCTCCTCTGTGATCATCTTGACCTTCTCCAAATATACGAACGGGTCATCGCCTGACTCAAACTGGGGAGCACCCAACTTCATGTAATCTGTCATTTTAGCCTTACTTCCCCCAGATGAGCTAGGCTGAGGTATCTGGGTATCTGGGACTGTAGGTGCTGGTGGTGGAGGAGGTACAGCATCCCCTGAGGTAGGGTTTGCTGGATTTGGATGATATGGTGGAGGTGGGTACATTGGGTACTGTGGATATGGAGGGTAGTATGGTGGGTATGGCATCTGTGTGGAGTAAGGGTTAAAACTAGGGTAATCCGATGTACCTCCCATCGAATACCCGGGATTTTGGGTGTAGGGCGGATAGTGAGGTGGCTGAACAAATCCCGAGGCCTGAGTGCCTCCTTGGGATTCTCCCATACCCTCTTCTGACATACTGACGCCCAAACTGCCATCCCTCCTTTGATCAACATCCATCTGATCCCCCATATCCTCTGACATACCTCCCTGCACTGTTCCTCTGACTGATCTGCTTCTTCCCAGATCTAAAGACCTTCTAGGGTCTCTCACTGCTCGGTCCCTGTTGGACCTACTTGACATTGCCCTAGGCAATGTTGAAGGACGGGCACCAATGCCCTCGTCCTGAGGTGGTATTCCAGTCAATCGTGCAGATCGACGGGTTCCTCTCATCCTGTTTTCTGAGAAACAGTAAACATCACATAAACATTAGCATTAAATGGTTCATGTCGGCAAGCATGAACCTCACAGCTACATTACACACATAGCATATCATCATGGTATATCATACAATCATAGCAAGACAGGACTCTACATCCTATCCTAGTGGACATGATTTTTGCCTATTGTGCTTGACCTTCTATAACATCTATGAGCCCGACACTCTAGGTCCGACCATATGAACCTAGGGCTCTGATACCACTCTGTAACGCCCCGGAAATCCGGACCGCTACCGGCGCTAGGATTCAGGTCGGCTTAAGGCCGCCGGAACCCGTAGCAAGCCTACATACATCCTGTTCACCTGTTTAATCCCATACATGATCATCAAACATACATAAGAATTAAAAACTTTTCTTTTTCTTCATTCACCAAACTCAACCTGTGCATGCACTATATTCATCATATACATAAACATTAATCCCTCTGTGGGATTTCATCAAAGCCTCCAGGGCTATACATCATATGGTGAGTTGGTTTACATCAATATCAAAACACAAGATCATGTACATACCAAGGGATTAGCATATACTATGGTCAAGCACAACTCTATCCTCAATAACATAGTTACATTACATTCTTATCATTTGTCATGTCCACATACTCTAGCTATTACATACGTATGACTTTTCTCTTCTTTTCTTCTCTATCACTCCCGTACCTGCAAACCTGGGGTTAGGGGAGAGGGGTGAGCTAAAAGCCCAGTGAGCAGAAACTAAAAACATTATATTTAAAGTTCATGCTTTCATGAAATGCATCATATCACAGACAATCCACATCAAGGGTGAACCTGTCACCAATTAGTCCCAACATAGTCTCGTGCCAGGCCGTAGCATGGGGTCCTGGTCTTCCTGTCATAACATACATAAAGTCTCGTGCCAGGCCGTAGCATGGGGTCCTGGTCTTCCTGTCATATCATATATAAAGCCTCGTGCCAGGCCGTAGCATGGGGTCCTGGTCTTCCTGTCATATCATATATAAAGCCTCGTGCCAGGCCGTAGCATGGGGTCCTGGTCTTCCTGTCATATCATATATAAAGTCTCGTGCCAGGCCGTAGCATGGGGTCCTGGTCTTCCTGTCATAACATATATAAAGTCTCGTGGACTAATTGGATCATACAGCATTCACCCACAACCACAAAATAAAATGCAATGCGACATATTCGTGAACTAATGCAATCAGCCTATTACATGTCATCATGATGCATGAAACATGCTCAAAACATTTAATTGCTTGATTTAAAACATTAAGCTTGTTTCCACTCACCTCTGGTTAGCTCTGACCAGACACTGAAGCAGCTCACTCACTGCTGGGGTCCTCGGTTCCTCGGGTCCGAACCTACACAGGTGGACTCCAATGAGGGACCAAACATATATAAACACAACTCTAATACATCCCCCAAAAACCCCCTAAAACATCATGAAATCATCACAGAAAATATGCATGAAACGGCTGAACAGGGCACCTTCGGCGGCACCTTCGGCGGCCGAAAGTCCTGGACAGAGACGAAACTCAGCTAGGTTCGGCGGCACCTTCGGCGGCCGAAAGTGCCAGACAGAGACGAAAGTCTCTTTTCGGGGGCACCTTCGGCAGCCGAAAGCTGCCTTCACAAGAGGGGTTCGGCGGCCGAAACTCCCTTCGGCTGCCGAACCTGGTTTCTGCCAAACGGCAGAAACTTGGTTCAAATGAACCTCCTGCCTCCCAAAACCATAGATCATGCATATTTCTCAACCAAAACACACATACAAGTTCCTAGGGGTCTCAAACATGCATATACCCCATCTACAACACTTCATTCACACACAATCAAGCTACATCGCTCAAACATCATCAAAACCCATAAACTCAACATATGTCCTAACATGCATTTCTACCCATAGATCTTACTTAAAACTTGTTTAAAACATATAAAGGGTTCAAGATCGACCCTTACCTCTTGAAGAAACGAGAGGAAAGCGATCCTAGCTTGGAGATGGAGAGATTAAGCTCTTTGAACCTCCAAGCACTCAAAACTTGCTCAAAGCTCACAAATCTTCAAAACAAAGTTATAAACTTGTTAAAACCATGAAAGATCTAGAGGAAACACTCAAGATCGAGGGAGGAACGGTGGAGACTCACCTTGGCCGACAATGGGAGAGAAAAAGCTCGCCCGTGCGGACCAAGGGGACCCTTTTATAGTGGCTGGCCAGGCCACATTCGGGGGCCGAATGTGCCTCCGCATCCATGCAATGTTCGGCGGCCGAACATGAGGTTCGGCGGCCGAACCTGCACTTCCCTCACTTAGACTTTCGGGGGCCTAACGTGCCTCCCAAAGTCCATGCATGTTCGGCGGCCGAAAGTGAGTTTCGGCGGCCGAACCTGGGTTTTTCCCTAAAGAATTTTCATGCAAAAACTTATTTAAAATCATACTTAAAACATTAAAATACATGAAAACATTTTATAAAAACATGCTTTTACCCTTCTAGAGGTTTCCGACACCCAAATTCCACCGGACGGTAGGAATTCCGATACCGGAGTCTAGCCGGGTATTACATGAGGGGTCAGTGAAGCAGTCAGTGACCCAGTCTTCATAGGTTAAGAACCCAGGCAGAGGAGGGCCAGGTCTCTCTTCTCAGAGCTCAAGTAAGAAGAGGTGGGATAACACCACCAAGAAGCCGAAGAAGAATAAGTTTTGGAATAAGTTGAAATCCGGTCTGGGATTTGGCGGTGGCTCGAGCTCAGGCTCAGATGGTACAGAATGCCAGAGATGTGGAAGGCCGCACAGGGGAGTGTGTCGAGCTGGGACTAATACATGTTTCAGATGTGGACAGGAGGGACACATGGCTCGGGAGTGTCCTAGAGCACCTTTTATGGGCCAGCCCCAGCAGACAGCTTCTGGTAGTGTGGCACAGCCAGCAGCTCCAGCCACAACTCAGGGCAGTGGCAGAGGTAGAAGGAGAGGGGCAGCCTCTTCTTCTGGTTCCCGAGGTGAAGGTCCATCAGCTCTAGCCAGGATCTTCACCATGACTCAGCAGGAGGCTAACACATCCAACACCGTGGTGTCAGGTAATCTCGTCATTGGGTGTTCTGATGTGTATGCTTTAATGGACCCGTGTGCATCTCATTCATTTATTGCTCCGAGAGCCGTTGAGAGATTGGGTCTGATAGTCTCTGGGTTAGAGTGTCCCCTATGGGTCAGTGGACCCAAGTGTGACCCGTCTCAGTGGCAGAGTCAGTCTGCCAGTACAGTCCAGTTTTTGTTGAGGGAAGATGCCTCTCCGCCGACCTTGTGGTTCTAGATTTGACAGACTTTGACGTCATTCTAGGGATGGATTGGCTATCTCCATGGTGCTACCTTGGACTGCAGAGACAAGGTAGTCAAGTTCAGAGATCAGAACGGGTCAGAGGTCGTCTTCAGAGGAGACAAGAGGGGCACACCTAGAGGTTTGATATCAGCTCTACAGGCTCGTAGGTTGCTTAGGAAGGGATGTCAGGGGTACTTAGCTCATGTGAGAGAGCTAGACAGTCAGGTCAGGGAGCCAGCCTCGGTGCCAGTTTTCAGAGAGTTTCAGGATGTCTTTCTAGACGAGCTTCCAGGTTTACCACCTGCTAGGGAGATAGAGTTCGAAATAGAGTTGGTGCCTGGAGCTAGACCGATCTCTATCCCTCCCTACAGGATGGCCCCAGCCGAGTTGAAGGAATTGAAGGAGCAGTTGCAAGAGCTGGTAGAAAAGGGCTTCATCCGACAGAGTACCTCACCTTGGGGTGCTCCGGTCTTGTTTGTGAGAAAGAAGGATGGATCCCTCAGACTTTGTATCGACTACAGGCAGTTGAACAAAGTCACTACCAAAAATAGGTTCCCTCTGCCAAGGATCGATGATCTATTCGACCAGCTAGCAGGAGCGGGTTGTTTCTCCAAAATAGATCTAAGATCGGGGTACCATCAGCTAAGGATAAGGGATGAAGATGTGCCAAAGACAGCTTTCAGGACCAGATATGGGCATTTTGAGTTCCTTGTGATGCCGTTCGGGTTAACCAACGCCCCTGCAGCATTCATGGATCTCATGAACAGAGTATTTAGTCAATACCTGGATCACTTCGTTATTGTCTTCATAGATGATATCTTAGTGTATTCCAGGAACGCAGAGGAGCATGCCCATCATCTGAGGTTGGTTCTGCAGACTTTAAGGGAACATGGCTTGTATGCCAAGTTCTCTAAGTGTGAGTTCTGGCTGAGGAGCATTTCGTTCTTGGGGCATGTGGTGTCGAAAAATGGTATAGAGGTAGACCCCAAGAAGACAGAAATTGTGGCTAACTGGCCTAGACCCACTTCAGTGACAGAGATTAGAAGTTTCTTGGGTTTGGCAGGTTACTACAGGAGGTTCGTTCAGGACTTCTCAAAGATTGCAGCTCCTCTGACCAGACTAACCAGGAAGAATCAGAAGTTTCTGTGGACCGACCAGTGCGAAGAGAGTTTTGAAGAGCTTAAGAAGAGGTTGACTTCAGCACCAGTGTTAGCTCTGCCATCTAGTGATGAGGACTTTACAGTCTTTTGTGATGCGTCCCGTGTGGGACTGGGTTGTGTACTAATGCAGAATGAGAGGGTGATTGCTTATGCTTCTAGGCAGCTGAAGAAGCATGAGTTGAATTACCCCACACATGACCTGGAGATGGCAGCAGTAATCTTTGCACTCAAGATGTGGAGGCACTACCTCTATGGGGTTAAATGTGAGATCTTCATGGATCATAAGAGCCTATAGTACATCTTGAGTCAAAGAGATTTGAACCTGAGACAGAGAAGATGGGTGGAGCTGCTGAGTGACTATGATTGCAAGATTCAGTACCATCCGGGTAAGGCGAACGTTGTGGCAGACGCCTTAAGCCAGAAATCACTCGGCAGTTTATCCCACATATCGGCAGAAAGGAGGCCAGTGGTGAAGGAGTTTTACAAGCTCATTGAGGAAGGTCTACAGATGGAGTTGTCTGGTACAGGTGCCTTAGTGGCCCAGATGAGAGTGGCACCTGTGTTTCTGGAGCAGGTGGCTCAGAAACAGCATGAGGACCCGGAGTTAGTGAAGATTGCCAGGACTGTTCAGTCAGGCAATGATAGTGAGTTCAGATTCGACAGCAAGGGGATCCTCCGCTATGGGAGCAGACTATGTGTACCAGATGACATAAGGCTAAAAGGAGACATTATGAGAGAAGCTCATAATGCAAGATACAGCGTTCACCCCGGAGCCACCAAGATGTATCAAGATCTAAAGAAGGTTTATTGGTGGCCAGCTATGAAGAAGGAAGTGGCACAGTTTGTGTCAGCCTGCGAAGTGTGTCAGAGGGTGAAGCTGGAACATCAGAAGCCGGCTGGAATGCTTAACCCGCTACCTATTCCAGAATGGAAATGGGAAAATATAGCTATGGACTTCGTAGTGGGGTTACCGGCGGCGTCCAACAGATTGGACTCTATATGGGTAATTGTGGACAGACTCACCAAATCTGCTCACTTCATCCCTGTCCGGAGTGGCTATTCTGTGGACAAGTTGGCGCAGGTGTATGTGGATGAGATCGTCAGACTGCATGGGGTTCCTGTTTCGATAGTGTCAGATAAAGGGCCCCAGTTCACCTCCAGATTTTGGCGGAGTCTGCAGAATGCCATGGGTACTAGGTTGGATTTCAGTACTGCCTTCCACCCCCAGACTGATGGACAGTCAGTAAGGACCATCCAGACTATCGAGGATATGCTCAGAATGTGTGTGCTGGACTTTGGCGGTTCTTGGAGGCAGCATCTACCTTTGGTGGAGTTTGCCTACAATAACAGCCATCATGCTAGCATCGGGATGGCTCCATATGAAGCTTTGTATGGGAGGAAGTGCAGATCACCTGTTTGCTGGGAAGAAGTTGGAGAAAAGGCCTTGGCAGGGCCTAAGCTAGTAGAGATTACCAGCAGGGTAGTACCTATAATCAGAGAAAGGATCAAGACTGCTGCAAGCAGACAGAAGAGTTATGCAGACATCCGCAGAAGGCAGGTCGAGTTTCAGGAGGGGGATATGGTATTGCTCAAGGTGTCTCCTATGAAAGGAGTGGTTCGCTTCGGGAAGAAAGGTAAACTAGCCCCACGATACACCGGACCCTTTGAAATCTTGCAAAAGATTGGGAATGTGTCGTACAAGCTGGATTTACCTACTTCAATGGAAAGAATCCATCCGGTTTTCCATGTTTCGATGTTGAGGAAGTTTGTGTCAGATCTGAGCAAGGTTCTTAGTGAGCCTGATGTGGAGGTCCAAGAGGATCTCACCTATGTTGAACAGCCAGTACGGATCATAGACACCCAGATCAGAAAGCTAAGAAACAAGGAAATCCCGATGGTGAAAGTCCTGTGGAACCACCATAATTTGGAGGAATGCACTTGGGAGACACGGGAGTCTATGCTCCAGCAGTACCCTCATCTCTTTTAAGGTTAGATCTCTATGTGTTTATGTGCTATGTATGTATGTATGTTATGTTTCATGCCATGCTATGTGCTAGTTGAGGTACATTCGGGGACGAATGTTCTTAAGGGGGGGAGAATGTAATACCCGGCTAGACTCCGGTATCGGAATTCCTACCGTTCGGTGGAATCTCGGATGTCGGAAGCCTCTAGTAGGGTAGAACCATGTTTTCATAAAATGTTTTAAGGTTTTGATGATTTTAAGTAAAAAGGAAATGAGTTTTTGCATAAAAACAACCTTGAAGGAAAACTTAGGTTCAGCCGCCGAACCTCAAGTTCGGCCGCCGAACATGCATGCCTTCGGGAGCGCCTTTAGGCCCCCGAAAGCATAAGTGAGGGAAGTCCAGGTTCGGCCGCCGAACCTCAAGTTCGGCCGCCGAACATGGCATGCATGCGGAGGCACGTTCGGCCCCCGAACGTGGCCTGGCCAGCCACTATAAAAGGGTCCCTTAGCCGAAAACGGGCGAGCTTTTTCCCCATTTCCGGCCAAGGTGAGTTCTCCGCCACCCCTCACCGATCTTGAGTCTTTTCCTTCAGATCTTTCAAGTTTTTCACTAGTTTTCATCTTGTTTTGAAGATTTCCGAGTTTTGAGCAAGTTTTGGAGGTTTGAGGTTCAAAAACTCAAATCTCTTCCAACTCCAAGTTAGATCGCCTCCACCCTCGATCTTCAAGAGGTAAGAGTCGATCTCTAGCTTACATTATGTTTTAAGCAAGTTTTATGCAAGTTCATGGGGTAGAAAATGCATGTGTAGCTTATGTTGAGCTTATGGGTTTTTGATGTGTTTTTGAACAATGTGAGTTGCTTGTGTGTTGTAGTTGGGGTTTTGATGGTTTGATGCCCCTAGGAACTTGTATGCTTGTGTATGAGTGTTGTAGAATAGGTTTATGCATGTTTGGATGAGATAGGAGGCATAAATGCATAGGGGAGCTGAGTTTCTTCCATTCTGGGAGAAACCAGGTTCGGCAGCCGAAGGAACTTTCGGACGCCGAACATGCTTGTGGAGGCAGCCTTCGGCTGCCGAAGCTTGCCCCCGAAAGGAGACTTTCGTCTCTGTCTGGGAGTTTTGGCCGCCGAAGGTGCCGCCGAACCTGCCTGACTTTCGGCTCTGGAGGGACTTTCGGCCGCCGAACCTGCCGCCGAAAGTGCCCTGTCCAGCCCTTTCTTGCATGTTTTTCTATGATTATTCCATGATGTTTTAGGGGGTTTTGGGGAATAGTTTAGAGTTATGTTCACGTATGTTTGGTCCCTCATTTGAGTCCACCTGTGTAGGTTCGGACCCGAGGAACCGAGGACCCCCGCAGTGAGTCTGTTGCCCCAGTGTCTGGTCAGAGCTATCCAGAGGTGAGTGGAATAAACCTTTACGTTTAAAGTAAATAAATTTCAAAGTTTTGAGCATTGTTCATGCATCATGAATGCCATGTGATGAATTAGGTTGCTTGCATTAGAATTCACGAATGTGTTGCATTGTACATTTTGATGTTGATGTGGATGAATGTTGAATGATCCATAGCCCTCGATCTATGATATGACGATATGATATGTACGGTACGGAAAGTAAGACCAGTGGGACCCATTCTATGTTCGCTGGCACTATGTAAGGGAAAGACCAGGACCCATTCTACGTTCTGGCACAGTTGGACCATGTAGAGGGCTATTGGTGACAAGTTCATCCTTGATGTGATTAGCTGTGATGTGATGCATTTCATGTTATCATATGTTTTAAGTGTTTTATTATTCTGCTCACTGGGCTCTAGTAGCTCACCCCTCTCCCAATCTCCCCAGGATTGCAGGTACAAAGTAGACCAGGAGGTTTACAAGAGTAATGAAGTCACGTGTATGTAATAGTTAGTGTGGACATGATAGATGTATTAATGTTATGTAAAAGTACAGTTTCAGTCATGTAATGATATTGAGGATTAGATATTGTGCTTGACATTGTGTATGAGGTATCCCTTTTATTACATGATCAAAAATGTTTTATTATGTTCATGAAAGCCAACTCATCTTATGATGTATCGCCCATTGGGGCATTGATGAGATCCCACAGAGGGATCATGATTATGATTATGGCTATGTGCAGTGCATGTTCAGGTTGAGTTGGATGTATGAAAGAAAAGTTTTTAATTTTTATGTATGTTGTGATCATGTATGGGATTAAACAGGTTTTCAGGTTGCAAGTCAGGCTTGCTACGGGTCTTAGCGGCCTTAAGCCGACCCGGATCCTAGCGCCGGTAGCGGTCCGATTTTCGGGTCGTTACAGTGAACCTTACTAGAAGGTTTGAATTTAATTTTATAAACCTACTTGCAACTTATGGCTTTCTGGCCCTTAGGCAAATTAGTTAGCATCCAAGTGTTATTTTTCTCCAAGGCTAGGAGCTCCTGCTCCATAGCCTCTACCCAATAAGCATCTCTAAATGTATGAGCATATATATAGGGCTCTGGCACCTTAGAGACATTGTAGGTATAAATATTATATGAGGGATAGAAAGAGATAGAAGAAGGGTGAGTGGAGACAGAACCAACATAATCTAACATCCAAATGGGAGGATGATTGGTTCTGGCAGACCTTCTAGGAAGAGGTATGCTATTATGATTGGCAATTGGAGAAATATTAATGGATGGCTGAGGGTCTAAGTCTATGATAGGAAGGCGAAGGATGGTGTGTTCCAAATCAACACACCAAAGAAGGATCATAAATCAAAATATATAGTTTATAAGCTTTATGACTGCCAACATAGCCAACCTGAATAGCCTTAATGGCTCTGGCATTGAACTTATCCTTATCTTTACCTACATGAGTAGCAAAACACAAGCAATCAAACTTTCTTAAATGTGCATACTGGGGAGGATGCCCGTATTGCATCTCATAAGGACTTTGTTAACCAAATTTTTCAATGGGTAGTCTGTTTATTAGATAAGTGGTAGTGAGAATGCATTCTGACTAAAAACTTTTAGGCAGACTAGACTAAACTTTTACGACTCTAGCTACGTCAAGAATGTGTCTGTACTTCCTTTCCACTAGCAGTTTGCTGTGGAGTATATGAATAAGACTTTGATGAATAATGCCCTTGTTTGTGAGTATTGTAGTACACTCATGACTGAGAGATTCACAGCTATTGTATATCCTAATAGTTTTAATGGTATGAGTTTCTACCATTTTTATAAATTGATACAAAACACTAAAGGTTTGTTCCTTAAGGTGCATCATGAAGGTCCACATTGCCCTTATGTGATCATCAATAACAGTGAGAAAATATTTAACACCAGTAATAGATGTCTCTTTGTAGGGACCCCATATGTCTACATGGATCAAGTCAAAGTGCTTTTGAGCAATGATATTACTAATAGAAAAGGTGAGTATTGACTACTTAGCCTAAGGGTAAACTTTACAATCAATGGCAGAGGTGTCCTTAATTGTCATACCTTTAATGTGCCTTAACTTTCCAATGGAAGCATGTCCTAGTCTATTATGCATATCAACAATAGATATGGCACATTGATGTATGGTAGAACTAGAAAGCAAGCTTTCTTTATTAATATCACCCATTGAAAGCATGGTATTTACCATTGGTTTCAAAATAGAAATAACATTCATGATATTATGTAAGTAGTTATTAATCTCAGTAAGATAGAAACTCAACTGATTAAGCTTGTAGAGGCCTCCCTCTTCCTTTCCTACAATAATCAATCTCTTAATCAGAGGGTCCTGTATAATACAATAACCATGAAAATTTATTATATTGTAAGCAAAGCTGTTGACAAGCTTGCTAACAGATAAGAGACTGTAATGAAACTTAGGAACATAGAGAATATTGTCAAGAGTAATGGAGTTAAACAGATTGACATGACCAGAATAAGACACTTGTATTGCAGTTCCATCAGGGAATGAAACAGACATATATTTATGCAATGACTGAAAAAAGTGAATAAGGAATTATTAGAGGACATATAGTCAATAGCACTAGTGTCTAAGATTCAGCTGGTGTCATTATATAATTTAACAATATAAGCATTTATTGAAGTAGACTTAACAGCAAAATCCATGAGATGAGGATTAGAAACACATCCAGAATATAAACTAGAATGCATTGAAGTGCTAGCAGTAAAGGTTGTTTTTCCTTTTATCAGTTTGGTAATCTTGGTAGTTGTATCAGGAGGATTTAAAGGGTTATCCTCTTTAGTGGTAGTCCCTTCTACTGCAGCCACCATTCTTGTATTCTTATACATTTTAGCATATTGTCCATCAATCTTGGTTTTAGGTGTATACTACTTAGGATAGTCTATCAATTTAAAACAGTCTTCACTTGTGTTAAACCTCCTTTATTTCCCTTATACCTTCCGTTGAGCTTTGTTAAGCAATACAAGGGAGTCAAAACTTTCATTCGTAGTGTCTAAGGCCTCCCTCTGTGGATCAAACTTGATTACCAGGGAGTATGCCTTGTTCACAATCCATCTCAAGAATTTGGTCCCTTATAGATCCAAACATATCATTTAGACCCATAAAAAACTACATAGCTTGTTTCTATTTGCTACCTTAGTTATAGCTTTGGAAGCCCAATCTCCATGGACCATAATTCATCCCAGAGCCTCTTCAACTTAGTGAAGTAGACTGATACAAAGGCATTCTCTTGTGTAATTAGAGATATTTTCCTATGCAATCGATAGATTATAGGTCCATTACACTCATCAAATCTCTTAGAGATCTTCAACTAAAGATCTCTAGCACAGGCGGTATAAATAAAACCATCCACCAAACCTTTGGATATTGAGTTCAAGATCCAAGATGTGACTATGAAATCACATCTTTTGCATTACTCATCCGATTTAGATTTCTTACTAGGTATCAAAACTATTCTTTCGACAAACCCTCACTTCTATTTGGATCCTAGGGCTATTTTAATAGCTCTACTCCAAGATCAGAAGTTTGTTCCCACTAGAGGTGTAGAAACTAAGACCATACATGGATGATCGAATGATTGCAGGCTAAACGGATCTCCAATTCTTTGAATGCTAGGCTGTCCTTTATCTACAACCACTATAGATGTTTGATCCTTGCTATTGTTGCCACATTCCGACATCCTTGCCTTGAGCACTAGTACAATGCAGGTTTCAGATAAAAGAGAAGATGAATCGCTGAGCGCCAAACCCTACACTCTGATAACATATGAGAAACTAGAGAGAGAAATAAAAAAAAATCTTCTATTGATCTTTGAAAAATGAATGGTACATTAATTTGTACAGTAATAATGCTTTTTTTAGTATCATAGACAAAATACAGAAATAATAGACATGCAAGCACAATTACAGTTAATTAGTACTAAAACAACTGTAATGATCCGAAATCGGACCGCTACCGGCGCTAGGATCCAGATCGACTTAAGGTCGCCGGGATCCGTAGCAAGCCTAACATACAACCTGTCATACCTGATAAATCCCATACATGATCAAACATTTACATAAAAACTTTAAACTTTCCATTTACTAAGCTCGACCTGTGCATGCACTGAAACTAAATACATTAAAATCCCACACTAGAGCCCTCATCAAATGCACTAGTTGGGTCAACATTACATATATCAAGCTTGGTTTATAACATTTTAATAAAACATTACATAAAGGTCATGTATCAAAAGGGATTAACTAAACACTCTAGGTTGTAACGACCCGAAATCGAACCGCTACCGGCGCTAGGATCCAGATCGACTTAAAGTCGCTAGGACCCGTAGCAAGCCTAACATACAACCTGTCATACCTGCTAATCCCATACATGATCATACATTTACATAAAAATTTTAAACTTTTTCATTCACCAAGCTTGACCTGTGCATGCATCATAAACCATAACATATAAACCCCACATAAAAGCCCTCATCAAATGCTCTAGTGGGACATCATATCATATATCAAGCTTGGTCTAACATTTCTTAACATTAAAACATTTTATAACAATCATGTACAAAAAGGGATTAACATAACACTAGGGCCAAGCACAATACTAAACCTCATAATACATAAATACAATACTTTACATTACATTGTCTTTCGTTATTTTCTCATGTCCACATCTAACTATTACATACACAATATTTCTACTCTTGACGACTTCCTTGCCTATCCCGAACCTGCAAACCTGGGGGTTAAGGGAAAGGGGTGAGCTACTAGAGCCCAGTGAGCAGAATAGTAAAATAGTATATTAAAATATATGCTTTTATGGAATGCATCACATCACAAACAAATCACATCAAGGATGGACTTGTCACCAATAGTCCTCTACACATTTCAATGGTGCCAGGGGCGTAGAATGGGCCTCACTGGTCTTTCTTTTAACATAACATAATATAACATTCCAATATGCCAGGGGCGTAGAATGGGCCTCACTGGACTTCCATACCATATCATCGTTATCATATTATACCGAGGACTAATGGGTCATCCAATATCCATCCACATCAACATCAAAGTATGCAATGCAATATATTTGTGAATTCTAATGCAAACAACCTAGTATATATCATGGTATTTGTGATGCATGAACATGCTTGACATTTATTTTCTTTGAAATATAAAGTTCCATTCTACTCACCTCAGGCTGACTCTGAGAAGACTCTGAAGCAGCTATCTCATTGCTGAGGTTCTCGGTTCCTCGGGTCCGAACCTACACAGGTGGACTCAAATGAGGGACCAAACATACATTAACATGACTCTAAACATCTCCCCAAAAACCTCCTAAAACATCACAAAACATGCATAGAAAACATGCAAAGGAAGGCTGAACAGGGCACTTTCGGCGGCACCATCGGCGGCCGAAACCCCCTCCAGATCCGAAAGTCATGCACCTTCGGCGGCACCTTCAGCGGCTGAAAGTCTCTTCCAGATCCGAAACTCATGCACCTTCGGCGGCACCTTCGGCGGCCGAAACTCCCTTCCAGAGCCGAAAGTCCAAACTTTCGGGGGCAGGGTTCGGCAGCCAAAACTGCCTCCTCAGGCAGGTTCGGCCGCCGAACATGGTTTCGGCTACCGAACCTGAGTTCTTCCAGAATGGCAGAACTCGAGTTCCTCTCGCACAATCTGCCAACCAAACCTCAAACTCAAACCAAATCACCCAAAATCATGCATAAACATACTCTTAAGCATTTAGGGGCTTAAAACTAACCTATACCCCAACAACATCACATTTTATCAAACAATGAACATACATTGCATCATTAAACTCACATAACCCTAACATTTTACAACTAAGCTAACCATGAATTAAAATCCTCTAAAAACCCTCAAAACTTTCATAAAACATAAAAAAAAGGTAGGATCTACTCTTACCTCTTGAAGATCGAGAGGAGAGACGATCCAAACTTGGAGATGGGAGAAATCGAGCTCTAGGGTCTCCAAGCTTCAAAACTTCGTTCTTTGCTCGAAAATCTTCAAAACCAAGTTAAAAACTCATAAAAATCATGAGAAACTTGAAGGAAGGACACAAGATCGACAAGGGACAGTGGAGACTCACTTTGGCCGGAAATGGGGAGGGAAAAACTCGCCCAATTCGGACAAGGGACCCCTTTATAGGTGGCTGGCCAAACCACCTTCGGGGGCCTAACGTGCCTCCGCATGCACCCCATGTTCGGTGGCCGAACATGAGGTTCGGCGGCCGAACCTGGGCTCTTCCTTCAATCTCTTTCTTTTCCTTTCTTTAAAACTTTAACTCAAAATTAACCATCAAAAACATGAAAAACATTTGTAAAAATATATTTTACCCTTCTAGAGGTTTCCGACATCCAAGATTCCACCGGAAAATAGGAATTCCGATGCCAGGGTCTAGTCGGGTATTACATTCTCTCCCCCTTAAGAACATTCATCCCCGAATGTTCACCAAACAAGCAAAATATGGCATAGCACACATAAACACATAAAAACACACATAAACTAACCTTAAAAGAGATGAAGGTATTGCTGGAGCATGGACTCCCGTGTCTCCCAGGTACATTCTTCTATATTGTGGTGATTCCAAAGGACTTTCACCATCGGGATTTTCTTGTTCCTCAGCTTTCTGATCTGCGTGTCTAGGATCCGCACTGGCTGCTCAACATAGGTGAGATCTCCTAGGATCTCCACATCTGGCTCGCTAAGAATCTTGTCCGGATCTGACACGAATTTCCTTAACATGGAAACATGGAAAACCGGATGGATTCTTTCCATTGAAGCAGGTAAGTCCAACTTATACGATACATTCTCGATCTTTTACAAGATTTCAAAGGGTCCGATGTACCGTGGAGCTAGCTTACCTTTCTTCCCAAAACGAATCACCCCTTTCATAGGAGACACCTTGAGCAACACCAAATCTCCCTCCTGAAACTCTACTTGCTTCCTGCGGACATCTGCATAGCTTTTCTGCCGACTCACAGCAGTCTTGATCCTTTCTATGATGATGGGCACTACTCTGCTGGTGATCTCTACTAGCTCAGGCCCTGCCAAGGCCCTTTCTCCAACTTCTTCCCAGCAAACAGGCGACCTGCACTTCCTCCCATAAAGAGCTTCGTAAGGAGCCATCCCGATGCTAGCATGATAGCTGTTATTGTAGGCAAACTCCACCAAGGGTAGATGCTGCCTCCAAGAACCGCCAAAATCTAGCACACACATTCTGAGCATATCTTCAATTGTCTGGATGGTCCTCTCTGACTGTCCGTCAGTTTGTGGGTGGAAAGCAGTGCTAAAATCCAACCTGGTACCCATAGCATTCTGCAGACTCCGCCAAAATCTGGAGGTGAACTGGGGTCCTCTATCATACACAATTGAAACAGGAGCCCTATGCAACCTGACCACTTCATCGACAAATACCTGCGCCAATTTATCCACAGAGTAGCCACTCCTAATAGGGATGAAGTGAGCAGATTTGGTTAGTCTGTCCACAATCAGCCATATGGAGTCTAACCTGTTGGACGTTGCCGGTAACCCCACCACGAAGTCCATAGCTATATTCTCCCATTTCCACTCTGGAATCGGTAGTGGGTTAAGCATTCCAGCCGGTTTCTGATGTTCCAGCTTCACCCTCTGACATACTTCGCAAGCGGACATGAACTGTGCCACTTCTCTCTTCATAGCTGGCCACCAATAAACTCTCTTCAGATCTTGGTACATCTTGGTGGCTCCAGGGTGAACACTGTATCTGGCATTATGAGCTTCCCTCATAATGTCTCCCTTTAGACTCACGTCATCTGGTACACATAACCTGCTCCCATAGCGGAGGATCCCCTTATTGTCAAATCTGAACTCTTCATTCTTGCCTCACTGAACGGTCCTGGCAATTTTCACTAACTCTGGGTCCTCATGCTGTTTCTGAGCCACCTGCTCCAGAAACACGGGTGTCACTCTCATCTGAGCTATTAAAGCACCTGTACCAGACAACTCTAACTGCAGCCCTTCATTAATGAGCTTATAGAATTCCCTCACCACCGGTCTCCTCTCTGCTGAAATATGGGATAGACTGCCAAGTGATTTTCGGCTTAGGGCATCTGCCACAACATTTGCCTTACCCAGATGGTACTAAATTTTGCAATCATAGTCACTAAGCAATTCTACCCATCTCCTCTGCCTCAGATTCAACTCCCTCTGACTCAAGATGTACTGCAGGCTGTTATGATCTGTGAAGATCTCACATTTAATCCTATAAAGGTAATGCCTCCACATCTTGAGTGCGAAGATCACAGATGCCATCTCTAAGTCGTGTGTAGGATAATTCAACTCATACTTCTTCAGCTGCCTAGAAGCATAAGCAATTACCCTCTCATTTTGCATTAACACACAACCCAGTCCCACACGGGACGCATCACAAAACACTGTGAAGTCTTCATTACTAGTAGGCAGAGCTAACACCGGTGCTGACGTCAATCTCTTCTTCAGCTCTTCAAAGCTTTCCTCGCACTGCTTAGACCACACAAATTTCTGATTCTTCTTGGTTAATCTAGTCATAGGAGTGGCAATCTTTGAGAAGTCCTGAACTAACCTCCTGTAGTAACCTGCCAAACCCAAAAAGCTTTTGATCTCTGTTACTGAAGTGGGCCTGGGCCAGTTAGCTACAGCTTCTACCTTCTTGGGGTCCACTTCAATTCCTTTTTCTGACACAACATGCCCCAAGAATGAGATACTCCTCAACCAGAATTCACACTTGGAGAACTTGGCATACAAGCCATGCTCCCTCAGGGTCTGCAAAACAAACCTCAGATGATGGGCATGCTCCTCTGCATTTCTGGAATACACTAAGATATCATCTGTGAAGACAATAATAAAGTGATCCCGATACTGGCTAAACACTCTGTTCATGAGATCCATGAATGCTGCAGGGGCATTGGTCAGTCCAAACGGCATTATTAGGAACTCATAATGCCCATATCTGGCCCTGAACGCCGTCTTCGGCACATCCTCTTCCCTTATTCTCAGCTGGTGGTACCCGAATCTCAGATCTATCTTGGAGAAACAACCTGCTCCAGCTAGCTGGTTAAATAGATCGTCAATCCTAGGTAACAGATACTTATTCTTGGTAGTGACTTTATTCAACTGCCTATAGTCGATACAAAGTCTCAAGGATCCATCCTTCTTCTTTACAAATAACACTGGAGCACCCCAAGGTGAGGTACTCGGGCGGATGAAACCCTTGTCTACCAACTCTTGCAACTGCTCCTTTAGCTCTTTCAACTCTGCTGGCGCCATCTTGTAGGGAGGGATAGAGATTGGTCTGGTTCCAGGCATCAATTCTATTTCAAACTCTATCTCCCTAGCAGGTGGTAGTCTTGGAAGCTCATCTGGAAAGACATCTGGAAACTCTCTGACCACGGGCACTGAGGCGGGCTCCCTAATCTGACTATCCAGCTCTCTCACATGAGCTAGAAACCCCTGACAACCTCTCCTAAGCAATCTACGAGCCTGTAGGGCTGATATCAGACCTCTAGGCGTACCCCTCCTGTCTCCTCTGAAGACGACCTCTGACCCATCCTGATCTCTGAACCTGACTACCTTTTCTCTGCAGTCCAAGGTAGCCCCATGAGCAGACAGCCAATCCATCCCTAGAATGACATCAAAATCCGTCAAATTTAGAACCACAAGGTCGGCTGGAAGGCATCTACTCTCCACAAACACTGGACTATATCGGCAGACTGACTCTGCCACTGATGGATCACACTTGAGTCCACTGACCCAGAGGGGACACTCTAACCCAGAGACTATCAAACCCAACCTCTCAACGGCTCTCGGAGCAATAAAAGAATGAGATGCACCAGGGTCCATTAAAGCGTACACATCTGAACAACCAATGATGAGATTACTTGACACCACGGTGTTGGATGTGTTCACCTCCTGCTGTGTCATAGTGAAGATCCGAGCTGGAGCTGATGGACCTTCACCTCGGGAACCTATTGAAGAAGAGGCTGCCCCTCTCCCTCGGCCTCTGCCACTGCCCTAAGTCATGGCTGGAGCTGCTGGCTGTGCCACACTGCCAGAAGCTGTCTACTGGGACTGTGCCATAAAAGGTGCCCTAGGACACTCCCGTGCTATGTGTCCCTCCTGCCCACATCTGAAGTAGGCTGTGGTCCCAAACCGACACGCTCCCTTGTGTAGCTTACCACACCTCAAACACTCTGCGCCATTTGAACCCAAGCTCGAGCCACCACCGAGTCCCAGACCTGACTTCAAGCGATTCCAGAACTTATTCTTCTTTGGCTTTTTGGTGGTGCTACTCCACCTCTTACTGCCTGAAGCTGCTGCACTCAGAGAAGAGGGATCTAATCTTCCCCCGCCTGGGGTCTTGGAACCCGAAGACTGTGCCATTGACTGCTTAATTGTCCCCTGAATGATGGCACTAGCCTCCATCTTTCGTGCTACATCCACTATAGTGTGGAAGCTCTCCCTCTCCGCTGCAAGAATCAAGGAGGAATACCTAGAGTGGAGCCTCATGGTATACCTCTTGGCCTTCTTCTGATCCGTATCATAAGTCTGCTCCACAAATGGCAACAGCTCCAAAAACCTGTCTGTAAACTCATCAACACTCATCTCTTCAGTCTGCCTCAACTGTTCAAACTCAATTATCTTTAATTCCTTTGAGCTATCAGGGAAAGCCCACCCTGCAAATTCATTAGCAAACTCTTCCCACGTCAAACTGTCCAATCTTGGGTCCACATAGTTCTTGAACCACTCACGGGCCTTTTTGCATTTCAGGGTAAACCCCGCCATCTGAATGGCTCTACAATCATCTGCCTCTAACTCATCTGTAATCATCTTTACTGTCTTCAGGTACTCAAATGGATCATCTCCCGTCTTGAACTTGGGAGCATCCAGCTTCAAGTAATCAGTCATCTTAACTCTGCTCCCTCCAGATGAGCTAGGCTTAGGCACTTGGACTTCAGGAGCTACAGGTTCAGGGGGTGGTGGAGGAGGTGCAACATTTCTTGGATTAGGATTGGCTACATTTGGATAGAAAGGTGAGGGTGGATACATTGGATACTGGGGGTATGATGGATAGAAAGGAGGGTAAGGCATGAAAGAGGGATAAGGGTTAAAGCTGGGGTAATCCGATGTGCCTCCCATCGAATACCCGGGGCCCTGTGGAAAGGGTTGATATTGGGGTGGTTGAGCAAACCCCGAGGCCTGAATGCCTCCTTGAGATTCTCCCATACCCTCTTCAGACATGCTTACTCCCAGACATCCATCTCTTCTCTGGTCAACATCCATATCTTCCCCCTCAGCTGACTCTCCTCCCTGGACTGCTCCCCTTCTGCTTACATCAAAAGACCTTTTAGGGTCCCTTGACACTCTTTCCCTACTAGATCTGCAAGACATTGCCCTTGGCAATGCATGGGGACGGGCATCCATGCCCTCATTTTCTGGCGGGACTCCAGTCAATCATGCAGATCGACGAGTACCTCTCATCTTGCTTACTGAAAAACAGCACACAACACATAAAACATTAGCATTAAATGGTTCATGTGGGGACACATGAACCCACATCACATACATAGCATATCATTAATGCACATGCATAAAATCATGGCATTTCACATCATCATTCAAGACAGGACTCCACATCCTATCCTAGTGGACATGATTTTCCTATTGTGCTTGCCCTTCTATGACATCTATGAGCCCGACACACTCTAGGTCCGACCACATGAACCTAGGGCTCTGATACCAATCTGTAATGACCCGAAATCGGACCGCTACCGGCGCTAGGATCCAGATCGACTTAAGGTCGCCGGGACCCGTAGCAAGTCTAACATACAACCTGTCATACCTGCTAATCCCATACATGATCATACATTTACATACAAATTTTAAACTTTTTCATTCACCAAGCTTGACCTGTGCGTGCATCATAACCATAACATATAAACCCCACATAAGAGCCCTCATCAAATGCTCTAGTGGGACATCATATCATATATCAAGCTTGGTCTAACATTTCTTAACATTAAAATATTTTATAACAATCATGTACAAAAGGGATTAACATAACACTAGGGCCAAGCACAATACTAAACCTCATAATACACAAATACAATACTTTTAGGGGTGTAAACGAATCGAGTCGAGCCGAGCTTTGAAGAGCTCAAGCTTGGTTCGTTAAAATTTTTTCAAGCTCGAGCCGAATTCGAGCTTTACTCATATCGAACTCGAGCCGAATATTAAGAAGCTCAAGCTTGGCTCGTTTAGCAAACGAGCTTAGACGAGTCGAGCTTTTATCGAGCTGAGTCGAGTTATCGAGCTGAGTCTTGAATAGTTCACGAGTAATTTAATTTATTTACATGTATAATGAGTTTTAGTTTAAAACTAATAAGTTTAAAACTAAAATAATTTTAGTTAAATAAGTATATCTACAAATTAGCATGTAAACTTATAAAGATGAGTTTTTAAATCTTAATGATCCAAATATATGCAAGTTTAAGAGTATAACTAAACTATATAGAGCTGAATTTTAAAAAATTTAGATTTGGCTCATTAAAGAATATGCAGGGTTTGAGTTTATTTCTCTTATGATAGTAATTTCAGTTTGCTTAACGAGACTGTTCACGAGCCTATTTGCGAGCCTGCTCATGAACTCAGAAATGAGCCGAGCTCACGAGCCTTAACGAGCCGAATACTATGGAGCTCAAGCTTGGCTCGTTTACCAAACGAGCCTAAAAATTAAGCTCGAGCTTGGCTCGTTTAGAAATCGAGTCGAGCTCGGTCGAGCTTTTATCGAATCGAACCTCGAATAGCTCACGAACCGTTTGGTTCATTTATACCCCTAAATACTTTACATTACATTGTCTTTTGTTATTTTCTCATGTCCACATCTAACTATTACATACACAATATTTCTACTCTTGACGACTTTCTTGCCTATCCCGAACCTGCAAACCTGGGGGTTAAGGGAAAGGGGTGAGCTACTAGAGCCCAGTGAGCAGAATAGTAAAATAATATATTAAAACATAGGCTTTTATGGAATGCATCACATCACAAACAAATCACATCAAGGATGGACTTGTCACCAATAGTCCTCTACACATTCCAATGGTGCCAGGGGCGTAGAATGGGCCTCACTAGTCTTTCTCTTAACATAACATAACATAACATTCCAATATGCCAGGGGCGTAGAATGGGCCTCACTGGTCTTTCTCTTACTCTGTGCCAGGGGCGTAGAATGGGCCTCACTGGACTTCCATACCATATCATCATCATCATATCATACCGAGGACTAATGGGTCATCCAACATCCAGCCACATCAACATCAAAGTATGCAATGCAACATATTCGTGAATTCTAATGCAAATAACCTAGTATATATCATGGTATTCGTGATGCATGAACATGCTTGACATTTATTTGCTTTGAAATATAAAGTTCCATTCTACTCACCTCAGGCTGACTCTGAGAAGACTCTGGAGCAGCTATCTCACTGCTAGGGTTCTCGGTTCCTCGGGTCCGAACCTACAAAGGTGGACTCAAATGAGGGACCAAACATACATTAACATGACTCTAAACATCTCCTCAAAAACCTCCTAAAACATCACAAAACATGCATAGAAAACATGTAAAGGAAGGCTGAACAGGGGACTTTCGACGGCACCTTCGGCGGCCGAAACCCCCTCCAGATCCGAAACTCATGCACCTTCGGCGGCACCTTCGGCGGCCGAAAGTCCCTTCCAGATCCGAAACTCATGCACCTTCGGCGGCACCTTTGGCAGCCGAAACTCCTTTCCAGAGCCGAAAGTCCAAACTTTCGAGGGCAGGGTTCGACAGCCAAAACTGCCTCCTCAAGCAGGTTCGGCAGCCGAACATGGTTTCGGCTGCCGAACCTGAGTTCTTCCAGAATGGCAGAACTCGAGTTCCTCTCCCACAATCAGCCAACCAAACCTCAAACTCAAACCAAATCACCCAAAATCATGCATAAACATACTCTTAAGCATTTAGGGGCTTAAAACCAACTTATACCCCAACAACATCACATTTTATCAAACAATGAACATACATTGCATCATTAAACTCACATAACCCTAACATTTTACAACTAAGCTAACCATGCATTAAAATCCTCTAAAACCCCTCAAAACTTTCATAAAACATAATAAAAAGGTAGGATCTACTCTTACCTCTTGAAGATCGAGAGGAGAGATGATCCAAACTTGGAGATGGGAGAAATCGAGCTCCGGGGTCTCCAAGCTTCAAAACTTCGTTCTTTGCTCAAAAATCTTCAAAACCAAGTTAAAAACTCATAAAAATCATGAGAGACTTGAAGGAAGGACACAAGATTGACAAGGGACGGCAGAGACTCACCTTGGCCGGAAATGGGGAGGGAAAAACTCGCCCATTTCGGACAGGGGACCCCTTTATAGGTGGCTGGCCAGACCACCTTCGGGGGCCTAACGTGCCTCCGCATGCATCCCATGTTCGGCGGCCGAACATGAGGTTCGACGGCCGAACCTGGGCTCTTCCTTCAATCTCTTTCTTTTCCTTTCTTTAAAACTTTAACTCAAAACTAACCATCAAAAACATGAAAAACATTTTGTAAAAACATATTTTACCCTTCTAGAGGTTTTTAACATCCGAAATTCCACCGGAAAATAGGAATTCCGATGCCGGGGTCTAGCCGGGTATTACAAGGGTCAAGCACAATACTAATCCTCAATACATAACTGTACAATACTTTACATTATCTTTCATGTCCACAACTAAACTATTACACACATAACGCCTTTACTCTTGCTGACTTCCTGGTCTATCCCGATCCTACAAACCTGGGGGTTAAGGGAAATGGGGTGAGATATTAGAGTCCAGTGAGCATAATAGTAAAATAATATATTAAAACACATGCTTTCATGGAATGCATCACATCACAAACAAATCACATCAAGGATGGACTTGTCACCAATAGCCCTCTATATAGTCCAATTGTGCTAGGGGCGTAGAATGGGCCTCACTGGTCTTTCTCTTAACATTACATAACATAACATTCCAATGTGCCAAGGGCGTAGAATGGCCCTCACTGGTCTTTCTCTTACTTTGTGCCAGGGGCGTAGAATGGGCCTCACTGGACTTCCATACCGTATCATCATCATCATATCATCTCAAGGGCTAATGGGTCATCCAACATCCATCCACATCAACATCATAGTATCAAATGCAACATATTCGTGAATTCTAATGCAAATAACCTAGTATATATCATGGCATTCGTGATGCATGAACATGCTCAAAATTTATTTGCTTTGAAACATAAAGATCCATTCTACTCACCTCAGGCTGACTCTGAAAATACTCTGAAGTAGCTATCTCACTGCTGGGGTCCTCGGTTCCTCGAGTCCGAACCTACACAGGTGGACTCAAATGAGGGACCAAACATACACTAACATAACTCTAAACATCTCCCCAAAAACCCCCCTAAAATATCATAAAACATTCATAGAAAACATGCAAATGAAAGCTGGACAGGGCACTTTCGGCGGCAGGTTCGGCGGCCGAAAATCCCTCCAGAGCTGAAAGTCAGGCACTTTCGGGGGCAGGGTTCTGCGGCCGAAAGTCTGTCCAGAGCCGAAAGTCACCAACCTTCGGCGGCAGGTTCGGCGGCAGACACCTCTCTCCAGAGCCGAAAGTCCAAACTTTCGGGGGCAAGTTTAGTCGGCCAAACTGTAATACTCGGCTAGATTCCAGCATCGGAATCCCTACCTTCCGGCGGAATCTCCGCTGGAATCTGGAATTTTGATGATGCCAGAGTCTTCTAGAGGGGTAAAATGTGTTTTCTAAAATGTTTTTACTGATTTCATGGTTTTAAATGAAAAAGAATTGAGTTTTGAAAAGAAAAGACCAAGGAGGCATTTGCCAGGTTCGGCCGCCGAAAGTGAAGTTCGGCCGCCGAACATGGGAAGGTTTCGGGAGCGCTTTTGGCCTCCGAAAGCTTGTTTTGAATGAGCCAAGGTTCAGCCGCCGAACCTCAAGTTCGGCCGCCGAACATGCATGAGTTTAGGGGGCACGTTAGGCTGCCGAAGGTTGCTGACCAAGCCACCTATAAAGAGCCCTCAGATCGGAAATGGGCGAGTTTTCTCCCCATTCTCGAGCTCAGGTGAGTTTATGCCCTCCCTTGTTCGTTTTCATGTTTTCTCTACCCATCCCTCAAGTTTTTCATGAATTCTACCCTTGTTTTGAAGTTTTGAAACCTAAAAAGGAGTTTTGGGAGCTTGGAGGCTTTTGGAGCTTGGATCCTTCACACCCCCGAATTAGGGATTTCACCACCCCTCGATCTTCAAGAGGTAAGTGTAGATCCTTGCTTTTCTTGTGTTTTAATGAAGTTTTAAGTAAGTTTAAAGATGTTTTGATGGTTGAGTATGGGTAGATGTGCATGTTAGGGTTTAAGTGGGTTTTATGCCCAATGTGCGCTTATGTATGTTTAAATGATGTTATGTTAAAGGTTTAGACTAGGTTATGCATGTGGGAGAGTGTATGCATGATTGGGAGAGAGCAAGTGAGGTTTTGAGTAGGTTTGATGGTTTTGGCTTATATGGGTCATAAGCTCTTTATGTATGCTTTATGATGTTCTTTGTTGGAGTTTAAGCTTGTTTAAGCTCCTTTGTGCGTGGTTAAGGGTTTATGCATGTTTTGGTAAGGTTGGGTGCTTGTTTTTGGGGTGTTTGGAAGGCTTGGGGGGCTTGTGTGCATAAGAGGCTGAGTTCTGGATGAACTCAGGTTCGGCCGCCGAAGGTAGTTTCGGCCGCCGAACTTGCCTGTGGATGCAGGGTTTGGCCGCCTAACCTTGCCCCCGAAAGTTGAGTTTTGGCTTGAAAGCAAACTTTCGGCTACCGAAGGAAGGTTCGGCCGCCAAAAGTGTCTGACTTTCATCTCTGGAGAGGGACTTTCGGCCGCCGAAGGTGCCGCCGAAAGTGCCCGAGTTTCGTCTCTGGAGAGAGGGTTCGGCCTCCGAAAGTGCCGCCGAAAGTGCCCTGTCCAGCCTTTTCATGGTTGTTTCCTATGCATGTTTTGGTGATGTTTTAGGGAGTTTTTGGGTAGTTTTTTATTAGTTGTTTAGAGTGTGTTTGGCACCTCATTCGAGTCCACCTGTGTAGGATCGAACCCGAGAGACCGAGGAGGCCATCAGTGTTAGCAGTTGCAGAGTCAGTCCAGTGTCTGCCAGAGGTGAGTGGAACTAAACTTAATGTTTTAAATTGAGAAATTAAATGTTTTTAGAGCATGATCCATGCATCATAAAATGCCATGATATGTATTAGGTTGCTTTGCATTAGAATTCACGAATATGATGCATTGCCTAATATGTTGTTGATGTGGATGGATATTGGATGATCCTTAGCCCTCAATATGAGATGTGATAACATGATATGAGATGATATGGCATGAGATGGAAAGACCAGGTGTGGCCTAGTCGCCCCTGGCATTATGTATACGTAAGGAAAGACCAGGTGAGGCCTAATCGCCCCTGGCGTAGTTGGACACGTTATGATATGAGCCAGTTAAGGGAAGCCCAGGTGAGGCCTAATTGTCCCTGGCGTAGTTGGACATATTACAATATGTAGAGGGCTATTGGTGACAAGTTCATCCTTGATGTGATATGTCTGTGATGTGTTGCATTTCATGAAAGCATATGTTTAAAAGATTCTTATTATTATTCTACTCACTGGGCTTTATAGCTCACCCCTCTCCCCTAACCCCAGGTTTGCAGGGTCAGAGATAGTTCAGGAAGTCATCAGGATATGGCTATGGTTTTGATATGTAATAGAATAGTTGTGGACATGATGTAATGTAAGGTTATGTAATGATGTAAAAGAGTTGTATTGTAAAATGAGATTATGTAATGTGTTCAGAGTTATAGTATTGTGCTTGGTCCGAGTTGGATAATCCCTCTGTACATGAGTTTTATATTATGTTGATATATATATATGTTGGACCGAGTTTGACTTAGGGTATGCTAACCCTAGGGGTTCTATGAGTTTAGTCATAGTGCATACGCAGGTCAAGCTTGGTAAAGGTAAAGTTTTAAATGTTTTATGGAAATGTTTGATCATGTTTGGGATTATACCAACTGTGCAGGATGTATGTTTGGCTTGCTACGGGTCCCGGCGGCCTTATGCCGATCTGGATCCTAGCGCCGGTAGCGGTCCGATTTTCGGGTTGTTACAGATTGGTATCAGAGCCCTAGGTTCACATGGTCGGACCTATAGTGTGTCGGGCTCATAGAGGTTATAGAAGGGCAAGCACAGTAGGAAAGATCATGTCCACTAGGATAGGATGTGGAGTCCTGTCTTGTATGATGATGTGAAATGCCATGATGATATGCATGTGCATTAATGTTATGCTATGTATGTGAGGAAGGTTCACGTGTTTCCACATGAACCGTATAATGCTAATGTTTATGTGATATGTTATGCTTTCAGAAGTCAAGATGAGAGGAACTCGTCGATCTGCAAGATTGACTGGAGCTCCGCCAGAGAATGAGGGCATGGATGCCCATTCCCCTGCTCTGCAGAGGGCAAGATCTTGTAGGACAATCAGAGAAGGTACATCAAGGGACCCTAGAAGGTCTTTTGATGCAAGTCGGAGGAGATCAGTTCATGATGGTATATCAGCGGATGTGATGGAATCAGAGGAGGATAACCAGAGAAGAGACAGTAGTTTGGGCATGAGTATGTCAGAAGAGGATATGGGAGAGTCCCAAGGAGGCACTCAGGCCTCGGGCTTTGTTCCACCACAGTATGCACCCTATCCTCGGAGGCCAAGGTATCCGATGGGAAGCACGTCGGATCATTTCAGTTACCACCCATACCCCACCTTTATGCCCTACCCTCCCTTTTATCCACAGTACCCCATGTTTCCATCCACACCCTTTTACCCAGGTCCAGCAAACCCTAACACTAACCCTGGGAATTGACAGAACGGTTGTCGAAGCCGGTCAGAATAATCAATTCAATTATCAACAATATTAAAACTGTAGACAGTGGTGAAAGGATCGTATCCACAGGGAATTGATACTTATTTACCTTCCTTGAGTAGACCAAATTAAAAAGAGCAGAAAAGAAAAGAAAGTGCAACTGCATGTAAAGTAAAAATGGGGGCTTTTGAGATTGATTTGATTAAACTAATGAAAAGAGCAATTAAAAAGAAAGTTGATGGTAAATTAAGGGTAAAACAATGATGGTAAAAGCTCTAGTTGAAGATTCAGATTCACTTAGTTGATGGGATTGATCATTGACTTAAATGTTCCTTTGTTAATTCAATAAATTGGCCATGGAGATTGAAGAAGCTTCTCACATCCATTGTCTCTCTTTTAGATTAAATCAATTAGGGAAAGTCCGCCAATTAATTACTAATTAACAATTGCCAAAGAACGTCTTTGAGCCTTAGGCCTTTTACAAAAGTTAATCGCATAAAGGAATAGAGAGAACCAATTCTAGTCACCCAAATGCATGGAGACAACACTAGATCATGCAATTTCCTTGGTTGTGCACCAAGTGTTCTTATGTTTAAACGATTCAAGCAAATACGGACTTAAAATCATTCAAAACAACAATATATCACTTTGCAACAAAAATCAATGGAGATCTTAAATAACAAAGCAATAATGTCCTTAAGCAAGAAATCACAAGAATACTGAATAACAAAAGATAAATAATGTAGTCCAAGTCTCTCAATCCACAATACAACTAAAGCTTCACTTGTTCTTCAACTAGAATGAAAGGTTTCAGCCACTCATGGCTGAAACAAAAACCATAAAGAAAGGTAGAAGAAGAGAAGAGGAAGCTGAAGGTGGTGGAGGCGCGGCCTTGCTTGATCCTGATGAGAAGGAGAAGATGAGTCTGAAAAGAGTCCAAATTCGTGGCTGCCAAAGAGAGTACCTTTTTATAGAGTTTGGGTGCTGCCTAGGTCTTCCTAATTAGTGTAGAGGCTGCCCAAGGTGCTGCCCGAACTCAACTTGCTGCCCAAGTTGTTGCAGAAGAGGAAGATGGAGAGAATCAAGGCTTTCAGATGGAAGGTGGTGCGCAGATGGCCTTCAGAATAGGAAAGGAACGTACCTTATGCCTAAAAAGGAAGGAAGAGCGATCCAAGGATGCCAATAGAGGAAGAAAAGTCGTGGCTTGCTCTGCAGGAGAGAGGCATGCGCGCAGATGGTGCTGAATGGGAAAGAGGCGCGCGGATCAAGCTCTGCAGAAGAGGTAGGCGCGCGGATGCTTCTGAATAGGAAATATTTTCTGTCCAAACTTCCTATTTAGATAGAGCCTCTTTTGAATTATGAATCTAGACTGAATAAAGGCTAAGTGCATTGAGATTTCCTTCCTGAATAGAGAGTGGTGCGCGGATCATGTTGCAGAAGGCAAGTAGTGCGCAGTCATTGAATGCAAGAGGGAAAGTGGATCTTCCGAGTCTTTCCTTTTTAGGTGGAGCCTTCATTTGAATTTTAAACGCTGAACGCAGAAGAGGCAAGTGTGCCTTGATGAGATCTTGCTGCCTAAATTGAAAGATTTGACTGCTGCAGTACGCGCACATCTTTGAATAAGGAAAGAAAGATCTGCGATTCGAAATTCAAATAATTTCCTGACTGAGCTTTCCTTATTTGCTTTTGTCTCTGCATTTTCCTCATTTGAAGACTTTCCTTTTCTGAAAACTTGCCTTATTTGGAAACTTTCCTTTCCTGGCACATGTTCTAAATAAGGCAGGAAAGATTCTGCAGTTCGAATTTCGGACAGTTTGCTGACTGTGCTGTCTGACTCTTTCCTTTTTTGGCACTTTCCATATATGAAAACTTTCCTTATTTGGAACTTTCCATATATGAAAACTTTTCTTTTCTAGAACTTTCCATATTTGGCACTTTTTGGCAGTTTTAAAAGCATTTTCTCCAGATTGTCTTTTCACACCTAAAATCTGCAAAACATGAACAAAATCACAAAATTAGGCAGAAAAGGTGCAAATAAACATCATTAATATCATGATAAAGTGGGCTAAAATATGCTCTGTCAAATACCCCCACACCTATTCTTTTGCTTGTCCTTAAGCAAACAAACATAGTCAGACAAACTCTCTTTGCTTTGATCCTTTATGTCCACTTAAGTTCTTACTCTAGACCCCTATTTTGAAGCATTGCAATAAAGAATATATGCATCAAGGTTACTTACCTCTTTCCTTGTCTCCCTTTACTTACCATGGCTAGGATCGGTTTTCCTCAAGAGAGAGATCATACATGCATAAGTTCTTGTTCATTCAAAGACTTAATCTAGCTTTCAGAGTGACTTGCCCTTACCTTGAAGTACTTCATTCAGCCTTTTTGCACTTTAAATTTGCTTGGAAAAGTCACCAACCTTTTGACGTGAAGGTATATATTGGTGATACCCACCCCCAGTTACTCAGTTGGTCACCTGTCCAAGTGGCTACTAGCTCTGTTCATAGTCTTTTGACCATTGGAACAGTTTTCAATTTGTGCTTATGAAGTCTAGGCCTTTTCTGAATTTCTTTCTCTCAATGATTTGGGCAAATCAACACCAATTGCTAACAAGTCACATTAAGTTCATTCACACATCAATCAATTCATTCTCATCAGTTGAGGGTCATCAGTATGTTTTTCATCATAGCAAGCTCAAAGATTCAATTCAAAGGCAATTCCCAAACATGAATATAACTAATTACAATTGATTCAACCTAGGGTTAAAGAGTCATCACCACAATGGGGTCATGGAAAGAAAGCTCATCCAACATAGCTCATCAGTTTGAGTAAAGCAAATCAAAAAGAAGAAGATTATGGATGTGTGTATTATTGAAAGCAAAAACGAAAAAATTTCAAACTGTGGCTAATCAATCTGAAAGAAATGCAAAGCATGAAAGCTGAAAGGAAATCTGAAAGCAAGCTAACGCAAACTGAAAGGAAGAACTGAAAGCAAAAACGCAAACTGAAAGGGAAAAATGTGTCTAAAGCAAAAATTAAAATGTCGTACCCCCACACCTAAATCATACATTGTCCTCAATGTAATAGAAACATAAAAGAACAAAGAAACTGAGTACTTCCCTTTGGTGTGGTTGGCATGGTGCGACGAGCCTATTCAGAGTGAGTGACGATCTAGTGGAATTTTTTCCACTAGTTGCACTGTGAATCCTTCGTAGTAAGGCTTCAGGCGATGGCCATTCACCTTGAACTGCTTTCCTGTTTCTATACTGCGAATGTCTACCGCTCCATGAGGGTAAGTGTGCTCAATAATGAATGGTCCAATCCACCTAGATCGTAGCTTTCCTGGAAACAGTTTCAAACGAGAATAAAAAAGTAAGACTTTATTACCAACCTCGAAGTGCTTCCTTGAAATTCAGTTGTCATGGGAGGCCTTGATCTTGGTTTTGTAGTCCCACGAAGTGTCATATGCATCTCTTCTTATCTCTTCTAGCTCTTGCAGTTGTAACTTGCGATGGTGTTCAGCTTCCTTTAGATCCATGTTGCAATTCTTGACAGCCCAATAGGCCTTGTGCTCTATTTCAACCGGAAGGTGACATGCTTTTCCATAGACCAGTCTATAAGGAGACATGCCTATGGGTGTTTTGTAGGCTGTTCTGTATGCCCACAGGGCGTCCTCCAGTTTTGTACTCCAATCTCTTCTGCTGGGGGACACAGTCTTTTCTAGAATGGCTTTGATCTCTCTGTTGGACACTTCAGCTTATCCATTAGTCTGAGGATGATAGGCTGTGGATGTTCTGTGCACAACATTGTGCTTCTTGAGAAGATTTCCAACTACCTTGTTGCAAAAGTGGGTGCCTCTGTCACTGATGATTGCTTTGGGAACTCCATGCCTAGCAAAAATGTTAGTTTTTACAAAATCAACTACTGCCCTTGCATCATCTGTCTTAGTTGCTTTGGCCTCCACCCATTTGGACACATAATCCACTGCAAGAATGATGTAAGTGTATCCAAAAGAAGGTGGGAAGGGGCCCATGAAATCTATGCCTCATACATCAAATACCTCACAAACCATGATAGGGTTTTGTGGCATTTGGCTTTTGTTGCCAAGATTTCCTGTTTGTTGGCATCTACCACATGTCCTGCAAAACAGATTAGCATCTCGAAAAAGAGTAGGCCAAAAGAATCCACATTCAAGTATTTTATGGGCAGTCTTTCATGATCCGAAATGGCCACCACAACTGTATGAGTGACAGAATGTGAGTACTGAAGCGATTTCCTGATCTGGAATGCACCTCCTTATCATCTGATCAGAACAATGTCTCCACAGGTATGGTTCATCCCAAACATAGTACTTTGCATCATTCTTTATTTTGTCTCTTGTGTGCTTGGGCATGTCAGGAGGTAGATTACCTGTAGCAAGGTAGTTTACAATATCTGCATACCATGGTTCATCCTCCTGGGTGTGGCAGATCTGCTCATAGAGGTCTTTCTCACTCTCTTCAGACTTCAGAATTTGCTGTGAAGGGGATTCTGTTTGTTGCACATGGACCATTTGCGCTGGAGCTGGAGGCAGAAGGTGTTGCGGAAGTGGCTCATGAGGCGCCGATTGAGGCATTGAGGCGTTCGGCGGCCTAAAGTTGGTGGGGCTCGGCGGCCGAAGGATGGTGAAGTTCGGCGGCCTAAAGATGCCTCTTTGCGGAAGCTGAAAGGTCTTCTGCGATTGGTTCTACAGTCCTTTCTGAAGTGGTGCGATTTCCACCTGTTCTTCCTGCAGTGGTCTGTAGCTCAGCTGTTGAATGCTGCAGACGGTTTCTGTCAATTCCGGCTCTTCATTTTTTAGATTAGATTCCCTGCAGAGATCATTGTTTAGCACATCATCATGATTCTCATTAAAAATCTCTTGACTCAAACAATCAATCATGTCTAAACCATAAACAGGGGAAAAATCATGGGGAAATTTCATAGCATCATAGACATTAAATTTGATTACTTCCCCTTCGAATTCCATGGTCAATGTGCCATCGTGCACTTCTATTTTGGTCCTGGCAGTGCTCAAGAAGGGACGTCCGAGAAGGATGTCTGAAGAAGTGCTACATCGGTCTTCCTTAGTGTTAATCACGTAAAAGTCTGCTGGGAAGACAAGCTCATCTACTTGCACTAGAACATCTTCGAGCACTCCTTTTGGGTATACCACGGATCTGTCAACTAGTTGAATCACAACTCTAGTGTCCTTCAGTGCACCTGCATTCAAAGAATTGTAAATGGAAAGGGGCATAACATTTATCGATGCACCTAGATCACACATAGCCTTTCTAATCCCAACATTTCCTATCTTACAAGAAATTGCAAACATGCCCTTGTCCTTACACTTGGTTGGAAGTTCTCTCTTAATGACAACAGTGACAACTTCACCTACACTTACCTTTTCCCTCTCTGCAAGTTTCCTTCTGTTGGTACATAGTTCTTTTAGAAATTTTGCGTACCTGGGAATCTGCTTAACAGCATCTAGCAGAGGTATGTTGATCTGTACCTTCCTGAAGGTGTCAAGGATCTCCCTTTCTTCTTTTTCTTTCTGTGCTTTCTCAAATCTCTTCGGAAAAGGGGTGGAATCTGAAAACGTACCTGGTGGTCATCCTTTTGCGCAGATGGTGTTTCAGTTTGCGCAGGAGGACGGCTAGCTGGCTCAGGTGGAGGTGGCGCAGGAATGGTTTCAGCTGAAACCTCTGATTCTTGCGCAGGACTGGTTTCTGGCTCATCAGTCTTGGCATCTTGGAGCTCCTTCCCACTTCTCAAAGTAATAGCATTCACATTCTCTCTAGGATTGTCTTCTGTTTGAGAAGGTAACTTACCTTGAGTGTCAGATCTGTGCATTGCGGATGTCAGTTCCCCAACCCGCAGTTGCAGCACTTGTATCGTCTTTGTCAACTCCCCAATGGCATGGTCCGAACTTGTAGGTGCTGGTTGGGCTTGATTCCGTTGGCCGATCTGATTGCTTGTCCTGGCGTAGCTGAAATTGGGATGGTCTCTCCAACCTGGATTATATGTGTTAGAATAAGGATCACGTCTTACCTGGTTATTATATCCTCCAATTGCATTAACGTGTTGGTCCTCTTCTTGAAGTGTAGGACATTGATCTATTGGGTGTCCCACATAGGCACATAGACCACATGGCCGAGGCTGCTGAGGCTGTTGAGCTTGATGAACTTGTTGAGCTCGGTCAAGGATAAGCTTTTCCACAAGACAAGTTAGCTTTGAAATTTGAGAATCAGAAGTGGGTGTACTTACCTCATAGATTCCTCTTTGCATTTGCTTTTCTTCCCCATATTGCCTAGATGAGGCTGCAAGAGTGGAGATCAGTTCCCTCATCTCCCCAGGCGTCTTGTCTTTGATGGATCCTCCACAGGCTACATCAATGTATCTCCTTTCTGATGATGACAATCCCCCGTAGAAGAATTGTATAAGGGACCTGTCTGACATATCATGTTGTGGACAACCTGTACAAAGCCTTTCAAACCTTTCCCAATATTCATATAAATCTTCAGTTAGTTTTTGTCTTATGCTAGTGATTTCTCTTATTATGCCAATTGACTTAGAAGTTGGGAAATATTTGTTCAAAAAAATTTGAACCATATCTTCCCAAGAAGTTATAGATCCAGGTGGCAAATAGAATAACCAATCTTTAGCATGGTCCTCAAGAGAGAAAGGAAAAGCTCTTAATCTAACATGATCTTCAGTAATTCCTTGAGGTCTCATGGATGAACAGACAATGGTGAATTCCTTCAAGTGTTTATGTGGGTTTTCATTTTCTAATCCTCTAAATTTAGGGAGAATATGAATCAAACCTGTTTTGAGCTCAAAAGGAACGGTCAGAGGTGGATAGTTGATGCACAGAGGTGCTTGATCACCTATTGGGGTTGCCCATTCTCCCATGGTTCTTACTCTTGGCTCTGGCGCCCTTACAGCTGGATTTCCTTGAGGTATTTCCTCACGGACAGCATGTTCAGCATTGGCAGCAGGTGGTGCCACGTTTTCAGCCATTTCAGATGGTTCAGAATGCGTTGGAGTGGTTTCAGGAGGCTGATCTGCGATTTGAAGGTCGCTTTGCGCGGATCCGGATTGCGCAGTCCCCAAATGTGTACCTGTTTGCTTACCTAGTCTCCTGATTGTGCGCTCAATTTCTGGATCGTAAGGTAGGATTTCCTCGCGTCCAGATCTGGTCATAAAAGAAAAATAAACAAGTTAGATCAATTCCCCGGCAACGGCGCCAATTTTAACAGAACGGTTGTCGAAGCCGGTCAAAATAATCAATTCAATTATCAACAATATTAAAACTGTAGACAGTGGTGAAAGGATCATATCCATAGGGAATTGATACTTATTTACCTTCCTTAAGTAGACCAAATTAAAAAGAGCAGAAAAGAAAAGAAAGTGCAACTGCATGTAAAGTAAAAATGGGGGGTTTTGAGATTGATTTGATTAAACTAATGAAAAGAGCAATTAAAAAGAAAGCTGATGGTAAATTAAGGGTAAAACAATGATGGTAAAAGCTCTAGTTGAAGATTCAGATTCACTTAGTTGATGGGATTGATCATTGACTTAAATGTTCCTTTGTTAATTTAATAAATTGGCCATGGAGATTGAAGAAGTTTCTCACATCCATTGTCTCCCTTTTAGATTAAATTAATTAGGGAAAGTCCGCCAATTAATTACTAATTAACAATTGCCAAAGAACGTCTTTGAGCCTTAGGCCTTTTACAAAAGTTAATCGCATAAAGGAATAGAGAGAACCAATTCTAGTCACCCAAATGCATGGAGACAACACTAGATCATGCAATTTCCTTGGTTGTGCACCAAGTGTTCTTATGTTTAAACGATTCAAGCAAATACGGACTTAAAATCATTCAAAACAACAATATATCACTTTGCAACAAAAATCAATGGAGATCTTAAATAACAAAGCAATAATGTCCTTAAGCAAGAAATCACAAGAATACTGAATAACAAAAGATAAACAATGTAGTCCAAGTCTCTCAATCCACAATACAACTAAAGCTTCACTTGTTCTTCAACTAGAATGAAAGGTTTCAGCCACTCATGGCTAAAACAAAAACCATAAAGAAAGGTAGAAGAAGAGAAGAGGAAGCCGAAGGTGGTGGAGGCGCGGCCTTGCTTGATCCTGATGAGAAGGAGAAGATGAGTCTGAAAAGAGTCCAAATTCGTGGCTGCCAAAGAGAGTACCATTTTATAGAGTTTTGGTGCTGCCTAGGTCTTCCTAATTAGTGTAGAGGCTGCCCAAGGTGCTGCCCGAACTCAACTTGCTACCCAAGTTGTTGCAGAAGAGGAAGATGGAGAGAATCAAGGCTTTCAGATGGAAGGTGGTGCGCAGATGGCCTTCAGAATAGGAAAGGAACGTACCTTATGCCTGAAAAGGAAGGAAGAGCGATCCAAGGATGCCAATAGAAGAAGAAAAGTCGTGGCTTGCTCTGCAGGAGAGAGGCATGCGCGCAGATGGTGCTGAATGGGAAAGAGGCGCGCGGATCAAGCTCTGCAGAAGAGGTAGGCGCGCGGATGCTTCTGAATAGGAAGTATTTGCTGTCCAAACTTCCTATTTAGATTGAGCCTCTTTTGAATTATGAATCTAGACTAAATAAAGGCTAAGTGCATTGAGATTTCCTTCCTGAATAGAGAGTGGTGCGCGGATCATGTTGCAGAAGGCAAGTAGTGCGCAATCATGGAATGCAAGAGGGAAAGTGGATCTGGCGAGTCTTTCCTTTTTAGGTGGAGCCTTCATTTGAATTTTAAACGCTAAACGCAGAAGAGGCAAGTGTGCCTTGATGAGACCTTGCTGCCTAAATTGGAAGATTTGACTGCTGCAGTACGTGCACATCTTTGAATAAGGAAAGAAAGATCTGCGATTCGAAATTCAAATAATTTCCTGACTGAGCTTTCCTTATTTGCTTTTGTCTCTGTATTTTCCTCATTTGAAGACTTTCCTTTTCTGAAAACTTGCCTTATTTGAAAACTTTCCTTTCTTGGCACATGTTCTAAATAAGGCAGGAAAGATTCTGCAGTTCGAATTTCGGACAGTTTGCTGACTGTGCTGTCTGACTCTTTCCTTTTTTGGCACTTTCCATATATGAAAACTTTCCTTATTTGGAACTTTCCATATATGAAAACTTTCCTTTTCTAGAACTTTCCATATTTGGCACTTTTTGGCAGTTTTAAGAGCATTTTCTCCAGATTATCTTTTCACACCTAAAATCTGCAAAACATGAACAAAATCACAAAATTAGGCAGAAAAGGTGCAAATAAACATCATTAATATCATGATAAAGTGGGCTAAAATATGCTCTGTCAGGAATGCTGCACCTCCTCCTCCACCAGCAGAGCCAATTATCCCTAGTACCCAAACACCCAAACGTAGCTCATCAGTAGGGGGTAATGTAAAGATGACAGAGTACCTAAAGTTGGATGCCCCCAAGTTTGAAACAGGTGATGACCCTTTTGAGTATCTCAGAACGGTAAAGATGATAACTGATGAGTTGGGAGCCAATGATAGTAGAGCCATTCAGATGGCACGGTTCACATTGAAATGCAAGAAGGCAAGAGAATGGTTCAAAAACTATGTGGACCCAAGGTTGGAGAGCTTATCCTGGGAGCAGTTTGCCAATGAGTTTGCAGGATGGGCTTTTCCAGATAGTTCCAAAGAATTGAAGATGATTGAGTTTAAACAGCTGAGGCAAACAGAAGAGATGAGTGTTGAGGAGTTTACAGATAAGTTTATGGAGTTGTTGCCATATGTGGGGCAAGCCTATGATACGGACCAGAAGAGGGCTAAGAGGTATACCATGAGGCTCCATTCCAGGTATTCCTCTTTGATTCAATCAATGGGCAGGGAGAGCTTCCATGCCATAGTAGATATGGCTCGGAAGATGGAGACTAGTACCATCATTCAAGGGACAGTTAAGCAGTACGTGGCACAGTCTCCGGGTTCCAAAATCCCAGGGACAAGTGATGTTAATCTCTCCCCTCTGAGCGAGGCTGTCACAAAGAGTAAGAAGGGAGGCAGAGGCCTCAGAAGATCAAAGAAGAACAAGTTTTAGAATCGGATAAAGTCTGGTCTGGGAATAGGTGATGGTTCGAGCTCTGGTTTGGACGGCTCCAGATGTACGAGGTGCGGTAGGCCGCACAAGGGAGTCTGTCTGGTGGGGACAACGGCATGTTTCAGGTGCGGACAGGAGGGGCACATGGCATGTGAGTGTCCCACCGCGACCTTGGTGACACAGTCCCAGCAGACAGCTTCAGGTAGAGTGGCTCAGCCAGGAGCTCCAGCCATGGCGCAGGGCAGAGGCAGAGGAAGAGGGATAGCTCCTTCTTCAATAGGTTTCCCAAGTGAAGGTCCATCAACTCCAGCTCGGATCTTCTCCATGACGCAGCAGGAAGCTAACACATCGGACATGGTGGTGACAGGTAATCTCACTCTCTTATGTTTGATGAGTATGCTTTTCTGAACCCTGGCGTATTTCTCTTTCCTTGTTGCTCCGAGAGCCGTAGATAGGTAGGGTTGATAGCTTATGGGTTAGAGTATCCCCTTTGGGTCAGTGAACCCAAGTGTGATCCATCAGTGGCAGAGTCAGTCTGCCGAAATAGTTCAGAGTATGTTGTGAGTAGATGCCTTCCAGCCGACCTAGCGGTTCTAGATTTGACTGTTTGACGTCATTCTAGGGTTGGATTGGTTCTTCTACTAGTGGTGCTACCTGAGTCTGCAGAGACAAGGTAGTCAGGTTCAGAGGTCAGGATGGATCAGGGGTAGTCCTTAGAGGGGACAGAATAGGGATACCTAGAGGTTCGATATCAGCCCTGCAGGCTCGTAGGTTGGTCAGGAGAGGTTGTCAGGGGTTTCTAGCAGAGTTTAGTAGTCAGGTCAGGGAACCCGCCTCAGTACCAGCAGTGAGTTCTTAGATGTTTTCCCAGACAGGCCGCTGAGTGTACCATCTGCTAGGGGGGATGGAGTTTTAAGTTAAAGTGATATTGGGGACCAGACTCGTCCCTACCCCTCCCTACAGGGTGGCACCTGCGGAGTTCAAGGAGTAGAAAGAGCAGTTTAAAAGTTGGTAGACTAGGGTTTCATCCGATTGAGTACCTCGCCTTGCGATACTCTAGAGTTGGTTATGAAAATGAAGGATGAATCCCCAGGACTTTATATCGACTACAAGTCGTTGAACAAAGTCACTACCCATAACAAGTATTTGTTACCTTGGATCGACGATCTATTTTTTAAACCAGCTAGCAGGAGCTGGTTGCCTTTCCAAGATAGATCTGAAGTCCAAGTACCATCCGTTAAGATCAAGAAAGAAGATGTACAGAGAGCAGTGTTTAGAACCAGATATAGGCACTATGAGTTCCTAGGAATGTCGTTCGGGTTAATGAACTCCCCTACAACATTCATGGATCTCATAAGCAGAGTTTTAGTCAGTTTCTGGATCACTCCGTTATTGTCCTCATTGACGATACCTCGGTGAGTTCCAGAAATACAGAAGGGTATGCCCATTATCTGAGGTCAGGATTGCAGATCCTGAGAGGACTTGGCTTAGATGCCCAATTCTCCAAATGTGAATTCTGGTCAAGGAGCCTATCTTTCTTGGGTCATGGTATGTCGGAAAAGGAAAAGTGTCGGAAAAGGAAAAGTGAGGTAGACCTGAGAAAGTTGAAGTTGTAGTTGACTAGCCCAGGCCCGTTGTAGTGACATAGATCAAGAACTCTTTGGGTTGGGCAGGTTACCTACTGGAAGTTCATCTGGAACTTCTCTAGAGTTGCCACTCCTATGGCCAGATGGATCGAGAAAAACCAGAGGGTTGTGTGGTCTACTCAGTGTGAAGAGAGCTTTGAAGAGCCGAAGAAAGTGTTGATGTCAGCACCTGAGGTGGCTCTGTCCACCAGTAATGAAGATGTCTCAGTGTCCGGTGATACGTCCCGGGTGGAACTAGATTGGGTGTTAATGTAAAGTGGCAGGATGATTGCTTATGCTTCTAGGTAGCTGAAGAAGCATGAGTTGAATCATCCTACACATGATCTAGAAATGGCGATGGTAATCTTTGCACTCAAGATGTGGAGGCGGTACCTGTATGAGGTATGATGACAGATCCTTACAGATCGAAAGAGCTTACAATACATCTTGAGTCAAGGGAGAAGAACCTGAGGCAGAGGAGATGGGTAAAAACTGCGTAGTGGTTATGACTTCAAGGTTCAATATTGTCCGGGTGAGGCAAATATTTTGATAGATGCCCTCAACCGGAAACCACTTGGCAGCTTATCCCATCCCTTAGTACAGTAAGGAGGAGGCCAGTAATCAGAAAAAGAGAAGAATCAAAACTACCGTGAGTCAGCAGGTGAGTTATGAAGTTGTCCACAAGAGGCATGTAGAGTTTCAGAGGAGAGAAGAGTTTTGTCAGAGTGCGCAGCGGAAGCATGTGGAGGTTCTTGAAAAAGTTGAGGTTTGCTGGAGGTGTCTCCTAAAGAGAGGGTAATTCGTTAAGGGCGGAAAGGTAAATTAGCTCTCAAATACATCGGACCCTTCGAAATCCTGCAAAGGATTGGGAATGTATCCTACGAGTTAGATTTACCTACTTCAATGGAGGAGATCCATTCGGATTTCCGGGTTCCGTATATGGAAGCTCGTGTCAGATCCAAGTGAGGTTCTTAAGGAACCAGAGGTGGAGATCTCAAGGGATCTCACCTATGCTGAGCAGTTAGTGCGAATCATGGACACTTAAGTCAGGAAGTTGAGGAACAAGGAAATCCCGATGGTGAAAGTCCTTTGGAATCACCACAGTATGGGAAGGTGTGCCTGGAAGACCCGGGAGTTTATACTCCAGCAGTACCCGTGTCTCTCTTTTTGGAGAGAGGTTTTTAGGTTTTGCTTGCTTGTTGCTTGCTTGTTTATGTATGCTTGATGCTACGTTTTGAGAATGCATGTTTGTTTGAACATTCGGGGATGAATGTTCTTAAAGGGGGGAAGAATGTAATACCCGGCTAGATTCCGGCATCGGAATCCCTACCTTCCGGCGGAATCTCCGCTGGAATCTGGAATTTTGATGATGCCAGAGTCTTTTAGAGGGGTAAAATGTGTTTTCTAAAATGTTTTTACTGATTTCATGGTTTTAAATGAAAAAGAATTGAGTTTTGAAAAGAAAAGACCAAGAAGGCATTTGCCAGGTTCGGCCGCCGAAAGTGAAGTTCGGCCGCCAAACATGGGAAGGTTTCGGGAGCGCTTTTGGCCTCCGAAAGCTTGTTTTGAACGAGCCAAGATTCGGCCGCCGAACCTCAAGTTCGGCCGCCGAACATGCATGAGTTTAGGGGGCACGTTAGGCTGCCGAAGGTTGCTGACCAGGCCACCTATAAAGAGCCCTCAGATCGGAAATGGGCAAGTTTTCTCCCCATTCTCGAGCTCAGGTGAGTTTATGCCCTCCCTTGGTCGTTTTCATGTTTTCTCTACCCATCCCTCAAGTTTTCCATGAATTCTACCCTTGTTTTGAAGTTTTGAAACCTAAAAAGGAGTTTTGAGAGCTTGGAGGCTTTTGGAGCTTGGATCCTCCACACCCCCGAATTAGGGATTTCACCACCCCTCGATCTTCAAGATGTAAGTGTAGATCATTGCTTTTCTTGTGTTTTAATGAAGTTTTAAGTAAGTTTAAAGATGTTTTTATGGTTGAGTATAGGTAGATGTGCATGTTAGGGTTTAAGTGGGTTTTATGCCCAATATGCGCTTATGTATGTTTAAATGATGTTATGTTGAAGGTTTAGACTAGGTTATGCATGTGGGAGAGTGTATGCATGATTGGGAGAGAGCAAGTGAGGTTTTGAGTAGGTTTGATGGTTTTGGCTTATGTGGGTCATAAGCTCTTTATGTATTCTTTATGATGTTCTTTGTTGGAGTTTAAGTTTGTTTAAGCTCCTTTGTGCGTGGTTAAGGGTTTATGCATGTTTTGGTAAGGTTGGGTGCTTGTTTTTGGGGTGTTTGGAAGGCTTAGGGGGCTTGTGTGCATAAGAGGCTGAGTTCTGGATGAACTCAGGTTCGGCCGCCGAAGGTAGTTTCGGCCGCCGAACCTGCCTGTGGATGCAGGGTTTGGCCGCCTAACCTTTCCCCCGAAAGTTGAGTTTTGGCTTGAAAGCAGACTTTCAGCTGCCGAAGGAAGGTTCGGCCGCCGAAAGTGTCTGACTTTCGTCTCTGGAGAGAGGGTTCGGCCGCCGAAGGTGCCGCCGAAAGTGCCCTGTCCAGCCTTTTCATGGTTGTTTCCTATGTATGTTTTGGTGATGTTTTAGGGAGTTTTTGGGTAGTTGTTTATGAGTTGTTTAGAGTGTGTTTAGCACCTCATTCGAGTCCACCTGTGTAGGATCGGACCCGAGGGACCGAGGAGGCCATCAGTGTTAGCAGTTGCAGAGTCAGTCCAACGTCTACCAGAGGTGAGTGGAACTAAACTTAATGTTTTAAATTGAGAAATTAAATGTTTTTAGAGCATGATCCATGCATCATAAAATGTCATGATATGTATTAGGTTACTTTGCATTAGAATTCACGAATATGATGCATTGCATAATATATTGTTGATGTGGATAGATATTGGATGATCCTTAGCCCTCAATATGAGATGTGATAACATGATATGAGATGATATGGCATGAGATGGAAAGACCAGGTGTGGCCTAGTCGCCCCTGGCATTATGTATATGTAAGGAAAGACCAGGTGAGGCCTAATCGCCCCTGGCGTAGTTGGACACATTATGATATGAGCTAGTTAAGGGAAGCCCAGGTGAGGCCTAATTGTCCCTGGCGTAGTTGGACATATTACGATATGTAGAGGGCTATTGGTGACAAATTCATCCTTGATGTGATATGTCTGTGATGTGTTGCATTTCATGAAAGCATATGTTTAAAATATTCTTATTATTATTCTACTCACTGGACTTTATAGCTCACCCCTCTCCCCTAACCCCAGGTTTGCAGGGTCAGAGATAGTTCAGGAAGTCATCAGGATATGGCTATGGTTTTGATATGTAATAGAATAGTTGTGGACATGATGTAATGTAAGGTTATGTAATGATGTAAAAGAGTTGTATTGTAAAATGAGATTATGTAATGTGTTCAGAGTTATATTATTGTGCTTGGCCCGAGTTGGATAATCCCTCTGTACATGAGTTTTATATTATGTTGATATATATATATATGTTGGACCAGTTTGACTTAGGGTATGCTTGTAACAGCCCGGCCCTTTCACCGGCACTGTTACCGTTCACGGCCCAGGACTATCCCTCGCCTGGCCTCTTGTCACCTCGGCCTTTCCACTGGCGTCGTGAACAGCTCTTAACATCCATTCACCCTCACGGGTTCCTAGCAGGATTTGTCCCCTTGGGTTCTCGCATCGCATCCTTCCCCAAGTGGATTTGGCCCAAATTTCCCTTTGGAAATTAGGTCGCCTCCCCCACTACTCGAACCCTTGACCTCCCACTTTAAGGGAATAGTCTGGTGAGAGTGAGTACTAATTGTTCCACCACCGACACACAAGTCAGGAGGTGTGGAAACAAAAGAGATCCCGATGGTGAAAGTCCCTTAGAATCACCTTAAGATGAAAAGTACACCAGGGAGACCGAGAGTTCATACTCCAGTGACACCGTGTTTCTTTTAGATTAGAGCTTATGTGTTGTTATGTTGTGTTTATGCATATGCTTGTTTGTTTGAACATTCGGGGACGAATGTTCTTAAAGGGGGGAAGAATGTAATACCCGGCTAGATTCCGGCATCGGAATCCCTACCTTCCGGCGGAATCTCCGTTGGAATATGAAATTTTGATGATGCCAGAGTCTTCTAGAGGGGTAAAATGTGATTTTTAAAAAAATGATTTTTTACTGATTTCATGGTTTTAAATGAAAAAGATTTGAGTTTTGAAAAGAAAAGACCAAGGAGGTTTTTGCCAGGTTCGGCCGCCGAAAGTGAAGTTCAGGCCGCCGAACATGAGTTGGTTTTGGGAGTGCTTTCGGCCTCCGAAAGCTATGTTTGAACAAACCAGGTTCGGCCGCCGAACCTCAAGTTCGGCCGCCAAACATGGGGGTGTTTTGCATGCACGTTAGGCCGCCGAAGGAGGTTTGGCTGGCCACCTATAAAAGCCGCTCAGACCGAAAATGGGCGAGTTTTCTCCCCATTCTCGAGCTCAGGTGTGTTCATGTCCTCCTTTGGTCATTTTCATGTTTTTCTTCATCTCCTTCATATTTTTCTGAGTTCCATGGTTGTTTTGAAGAGTTTTCAAGCTTAGATCAAAGTTTTGGGAGCTTGGAGACCCAAGGAGTAGTTTCCTCCCATCTCCAAGTTAGAGCTCGCACAAACCCTCGATCTTCAAGAGGTAAGTGTGGATCTATGCTTTCCTTTACGTTTTATGAAGTTTTAAGTGAGTTTTAAGAGGTTTTGATGGTTGAGTATGGGTAGATATGCATGTTAGGGTTTATGTGGGTTTTATGCCCAATGTATGTTTATGTGATGTGTTTGAATTAGTTTATGCATGTGGGAGAGTGTATGCATGATTGGGAAAGAGCAAGTGAGATTGTGGGATGTTTAGGTGGTTTTGGCCTATGTGGGTCATAAGCTACCTATGTATGCTTTTGATGTTGTTTTTGGAGTTTAATCTAGTTGTTAAGCTCCTTTATGCATGACTAAGGGTTTATGCTTGGTTTTGAGAAGTTTAGGCATGTTTTAAGAGGTTGGAGGCTTGGTTTGAGAGGTTGGGAGGCTTGTATGCTCAAGGGCTGAGTTCTGGAAGAACTCAGGTTCGGCCGCCGAAGGTGGTTTCGACCGCCGAACCTGCCTATGGTTGCATGGATTGGCCGCCAAACCTTGCCCCCGAAAGTTGTGTTTCGGAGCTGGAGCAGACTTTCGGCCGCCGAAGGTGATGTTCGGCCGCCGAAAGTGCCTGACTTTCGTCTCTGGAGAGAAGGTTCGGCCGCCAAAGGTGCCCCCGAACCTGCATAACTTTCGTCTCTGGAAGGGACCTTCGGCCGCCGAAAGTGCCCTATCCAACCCTTTCATGGGTGTTTTCTATGATTGTTTTGAGGATATTTTAGGGGGTTTTTGGGGAGTTGTTTATGTATTGTTTAGAGTATGTTTGGCACCTCACTGGAGTCCACCTGTGTAGGATCGGACCCGAGGAACTGAGGTGTTTAGCAGTGTCAGCTGCTTCAGAGTTAGTCCAGAGCTAGCCAGAGGTGAGTAGAACATAACTCTTTTAATATTAAAGAAATTGAATGTTCAAAGCATGTTCATGCATCATGAATGCCATGTTATGTAATAGGTTGTTGCATTAGAGATCACGAATATGTTACATTGCATATTACGATGTATGATGATGTGGATGAATATTGGATGATCCATTAGCCCTCAGTATGATGTGATATGACATAATATGACACGATATGACATGTATGGCATGATATGAGATGAAAGACCAGGTGTGGCCGTATCGCCCCTGGCATAGAGTATGAAAGACCAGGTGTGGCCGTATCGCCCCTGGCATAGAGCATGAAAGACCAGGGTGGTCGTATCGCCCCTGGCATAGAGTTATGTGAAGTTCAGGCATGGCCGTATCGCCCCTGGCATAGAGCAGTGTTGGACTTGTTGTGAGATGAACTCTAGATGTAGAGGGCTAATGGTGACGAATTCATCCTTGATGTGTATTGTTTGTGATGTGATGCATGTCATGAAAGCATATAATATAATAAACTATTTTTCTCTTTAGTTCTGCTCACTGGGCTTTTTAGCTCACCCATCTCCCCTAACCCCAGGTTTGCAGGGTCAAAGATAGTCAGGAGATCAGCAGGTTATGTCCATGGTCATGTTATGTAATAGACTAGTAGTGGACATGATGTAAGGTAGAGATATGTATCGAAATGTAATATGTTATGATGTAAAATCATGTAATGTAATAGTTAGAGTTGTGCTTTGCCCTAGAAGTGTGGTTAATCCCCTTGTACATGGTCCTTATGTATGTTTTATAATGAGACAGGAAAAGCCAAGCTTAATGTATGTTGCCCCACGAGAGTAGATGATGAGAACTCTAGTGTTGGGGTCTATAATTATGAGTTGTGCATGCACAGGTTAAGCTTGGTGTTTGAAAGAAAGAAAAAGTTTAAAGTTTTATGTTTTAAAGTTTATGCTTATGTTTGATCATATATGGGATTATACCAGATGTACAGGATGTATGTTAGGCTTGCTACGGGTCCCGGCGACCTTAAGTCGATCTGGATCCTAGCGCCGGTAGCGGTCCGATTTTCGGGTCGTTACAATGCTGACCCTAGGGGTTCTATGAATTTAGTCATAGTGCATACGCAGGTCATGCTTGGTAAAGGTAAAGTTTTAAATGTTTTATGGAAATGTTTGATCATGTTTGGGATTATACCAACTATGCAGGATGTATGTTTGGCTTGCTACGGGTCCCGGCGGCCTTATGCCGATCTGGATCCTAGCGCCAGTAGCGGTCCGATTTTCGGGTTGTTACACAAACTGCCTCCGCAGGCAGGTTCGGCGGCCGAACATGGCTTCAGCAGCCGAACCTGGGTTCTCCAGAAGGCAGAACCCAAGCCACAAACATGCAATCCAGCCACCCCAACCCTCTCAACTCAAACCAACTCATGCATAAACACATTCTCAAGCATTTAGGGGCTTAAAACTAGCCTATACCCCAACAACATCAACATTTAACATACAATAACATACATTTCATCATTTAACTCACATAAACCCTAACATTCCACAACTACTCTAAACATGTATTAAAACTCTTTAAAACCCCTCAAAACTTACATAAAGCATAAAAGAAGGGTAGGATCTCCACTTACCTCTTGAAAATCGAGAGGAGAGGCGATCCAAACTCGGAGATGGGAGAAATCGAGCTCCGGGGTCTCCAAGATTCAAAACTTCGTTTTTTAGCTCAAAATCTTCAAAACCAAGTTAAGACTTGTTAAAAACTTGAAGGATTTGAGGGAAAACATTAAAACTAACCATGGAAGGGTATTGACTCACCTTTGCCCGAAAATGGAGAAGAAAACTCACCCATTTTCGGACATGGGACCTTTTATAGGTGGCTGGTCAGACCACCTTCGGGGGCCAAAGGTGCTCCTTAAACTTCACCATGTTCGGCGGTCGAACCTGACTTTTCTTCCATTGTACTTTTCTTCCAAAAACTCAATTCTTTCTTACTTAAAACCTTAAAACACATGAAAACATTTTAGAAAAATATAGTTTACCCTTTTAGAAAGTTCTGACACTCGAGATTCCGCCGGAAAGCAGGAATTCCGATACCGGGATCTAGCCGGATATTACAACAACAGTAAAACTCAACTACAACTCATCCATTCACCATGTATCATAAATCTCAACACAATAAAATGATATAATCCTTCATACCGCTCAGCAAAAACACATTACTCATATAATGTCCTATTATAATTTTGAACGATAATTTTTTTGAGATAATTTGGACGAATTTAAATACAAATTTAGTAAAATTCTACTATACATAAACTCTAGTAATTAAATTTAAATTTTTAAATAAAGTAGAATTATAACTTAAATGGGAAATCAATAACCAATAAAATTTATATTTTAAAATAATAATACATTTTTAACCAATCAAAACAAAGATCCATTTGTTATTACTAGGACCAAGGACAATCTTTCTATTCTCCCTTTAACGTGCTTTTCAATTATTTGTACTTATTATTTATTATATATACGTATATTTATTAATTTTATATATAATATATCATTATCATCATCAATAATCAATGAAATACAGTTTTCTATTATTAAAATATCAAATTATTATCATTGTAATTTATATCTAATTAATGTACTTGAATAGAAAATTTGTAATAGAATAAAATTAAGAAAGTTTGTAATAGAATAAAATTAAGAAAATATAATACTTTAGTTAATTTTATTTTTATAAATAAAATATTATTAATATGGCAGTAGAATATAAATTTTTTAATTTTACTAACTAATATCTGTTATTCAATAAAATTATCATTAATATATACTTTTAAAAGAATTATTATAATCCAATTGTAATGCAGATTAGAGTTTAATAAGCATTTCAAAATTAATAATTTATATTTTTATTTTACTTAAAATTATTGAGTCCCTGAATCTTTACAACCAGTAATTTACAGTTTTTTTTATACCCTATCTACTCGTTATACTACCAAAAGAATATGACATTTTCAAAGATTGAAGAAGATGGAAATTAATCAAGGAGAGCAGAAACCTTATAATGAAGAAGAGATAGAGGAGATATGAGGGACAAGGTAGGAGGGACGAGTTTAATATAAGAGAAAATAAAAGATTAAGAGTATTTATGGTTCAAAAAAAATTTATGCACTCACAAATTTAACTGGATGGCAAGTGTATCTGAATAAATTTGAGAGATTTCAGTCTATTCTCTCAATTCTCGATTCTAATTTAAAAAAAATTCCTCTCTCCGATTATTGCATTGATTAATGATAAATAAGACTTGAATTTAACAAAAAGACCGTTTAATTAATTACTTGAAAAAAGGAGGGATAGATTTAATGTGGTTTTGAAAATACGGGATTAATTAATGAGTTTCATTAAATTTAGGGATTAAATAGTTATTTTTTCTTTAATTATTAAATATATATAAAGATATAATAGAAAATTTCAATATTTCTGTTTCTACAATATATTATAAATAAGATATTAAATTTAAATTTTAATTAAAATTAATTATTAAAATTTAAAAAAAATCAAAACAATATAGAAGTCACGTCTAACATCTTTGACGAAATGGGAAAAAAAATTGTTGGATACGTTGTGGAATATTATTTTATTTAACTTAAATTATTAAGTCTCTGAATCTATTTTAAAATAATTCAATTAAAATATTTATATATTTGAAAACATCTAACTCTTAAATTTTTAAGTTAAAAAAATACTTAATATTTATATTATTTAATTTATATAATTTTAAAATTTTATTAGATTTAATCCCAAGTTAAATAATAATTTTTTTAAAAAAAATTAATTTATAAAATATAACAACGTTTTAATTAAGTAATTTTAATATAGAAATGAACTAAAAAATTTTCTATAAACTCATGAAACTGATAACAATTTAACCATTGATTTATGTAAATAATATTTTATATGTGAATTAATTTTGCTATTATATTTTTACTTTTCAAAAGAAATTCTTTTTAGAGTGTACAATAGAAAATTACATTAAAAGCCTAGCAAGCAAGAATATAAGACCATGGCTAATTTCTTAAATAAGTTCAATCCATACCTAACAAGAATTCAGAATCATCCATCACTCTACAAGCAACATAATAGATTATTATTGATAATTCCATCGACAATGACCACCGTCGGACAATTCAGAAGCAAAAGAAAACTAAAACACAAACAATTAATGCTTATTCCACTAAACCAGAACACTTGATGAAAAAAAAATTGCAAAAAAAATCTCCACAACCAATATAGATGATGAAAGAACCAACTTTTTGAAAAAAGCAATAAACTAACATACAATCTCAACATAGCAATGCAGAAGCCTCAAACATCCACCCACTAGCAGCCAAGCTTGCAACTCCATCATTTAAAGGGGCAAAAGAAAAGCATCATAAACATTACATTTACAGTCTTATATAACCATATAGAGGATCGACTTACAACATTCTAAACCATAAGCTCTTGCCATTGAAAAGAGATAAGAAAGGTTTTACGGCACAAACCACTCTAAATTTCTACTAGATCGCTAAAAACCCTCCCCATTAGATAAATATTTAATCAATTATATATCAATAAAATTGTATAAATAATACCAACAAAGAAGAGGATGAGTCTTTGCAAATTTAGTTGACCAAAACGAAAAACCTTCCCCTACGCGAAGGTCAAGAAAGCAAATTAAAAAGTCTTAGATAAATCCAAGGATGAAATAATAAAAAGAAACTTCTAAAGAGTGTCTCTTTGATATCTATTCTCTAATCTTCACCGATACTTTGTCCTTTCAATTTTTTTTTCTCCTTTTCCTTCTCTCTTTTTTTTTTGTCTATGTAAATTGAATCCGCCTGTGAACGCGACTCTACAGCTCAAAAATTTTTGAGTAGTTAGAAAAAATTAAAAAAAATGAAAAGCACATAAATGAAAAGAAAAAGCTTGGTTCATGTATGTCATCCTCCGTGGAGCAAAATCCTCAATAAAAAGAGATCAAGGACTAACCAACCAAATTTTCATTATGCAATTTCGGACAGTGACTATGCATGTGTTTAGATTAAATGTTTGGATAATTTTAAAGAGGGAAAGGAAAATAAAATGAGAAAAATATTATTTAGTTTTTTTTTATTTTTTTATTTGGATGATTAAAAAATAAAAATATAAAGAAAGAAAAATGATAATAAATATGAAAGGATATATATTTAATCTTTAAAAAATTTATGTGGTTTCTTGTTTTCTCTTCGAAATAAAGAGAAAATAATTAAGGAAATTTATTTTCTTTCTTTTATTTTTCTTTTTTATTCAAATAAAATGAAATTAATGTCACATCAAACTTATTTTAGGTAAAAAAAAAATGGAGTGCAAAGACAAGAATAGGGTGTGATTTTTTTTTTAATTATTACTATGTTATTTTTTTTCCAGCAAAATTCAGGTTAATAGCATTGGCCTTTGTTTATTGAGGTAAAATTCGATTACAGACCACAAATAATATTAATTTTGTAGCAAAATAGTGTTTTGCAATATAATGTTCATAATAATTTTAATCAGTGATAAACCAAATATTTTATTTAAAGGGTTTAAAAGATAACTAAAATTAATCTTTAAATTTTTTATTAAATTTAAAGAGGTTAAAGGTGATAATTTTTTTCAAGGAAAAATTATTTTTTAGTCTTTAAAGTATAGAGTAATTAACCGATTTGTTTCTCTATTTTTAAAACCCAACACTTTCGTCCTTAAGATTTAATTCCGTCAAAAGTAAAGGTTTCTCTATAAAAAATGGCCTTAGTGATAAGAAAAATGACCGAATTACCATTTTTAGAACCCAACACTTTAGTCTCTCAAATTTAATTTCTATAAATTTATAGATCTTTCTCTTAAAGAATTGAAGAAAAAAAAATATATTTTTGTCCCTAAGATATTACATAATTAATAGATTTATTCCTCTATTTTTTGAATTCAATACTTTAGTCCCTTAAATTTAATTCCTACAAATTTATAGATCCTTCTCTCAAATAATTGAAGGAAAAAATATATTTTTATCCCTAAAATATTACATAATTAACAGATTTGTCCTCTATTTTTCAAATTTAACACTTTAGTCCCTAAAGTTTAATTTCGTCAAAATTCAAGAAAAAAATCACAAACTCAATCTCCATAAATAAATAAAAATTTTAATAAATTTAAAATTTAAATTCATAATCAAAATATATAAAATTTAAATTATTAAAAATAAAGAGTTAAAATTCAATAGAAATTATTTGATAATAAAAATTAAAATATATAAAATTTAAATTATTAAAACTAAAAAGTTAAAACTCAATAAAAATTATTTTTATGATGCCGCTATCTATTACTGCTTACAATTTGAAAAATTCATTAAAACGTATCTGATATTTTAAAAATTTTATTAATTAGTTTTTTTATTAATTTTAATTGTTAAATATTATAAAAAAAATTAAAATAACCCTGATATGAAAAGATTAATTAGTAAACTTTTTAATAATTTGAAGGACCAATTAATAATTTTTTTAAACTATAGGAACTAAATAATAAAATATTTAGTGATAAAATTAATAGAAGAACTGACTAATAGACTTTTTAAAATGTCAAGGATATTTTAATATATTTTTCAAAATTAAAAAATTAAGTAGCAAGTTTTTCTATATTATAGAAATTAAATAGTAATTTTTTCATTTTATTATTAATAAGGGTATTTTGAAATTATATTTATTCTTTTTTTTAATCAAATGAAAATCATTAACTTGAAATTTTTTACGGAGAGATTTTAAATTTTAACAGAATTAAATTTCAAGAATAAAAAAGTTGATTCTAAAAATAAAAGGACAAATCTATTAATTATGTTATATTTTATGGATTAAAAAGTAATTTTTTCTTTTTTTAAATAATTAAAATTTAAAAAAAGAAATTAACTTTGAAATTTTTTTTATTAAAATTAAAGAATCTAAACAGGATAATTTATTAAAAATAATTTTATAAATTTATTCATCGCACTTAAAAATTAAAACAAAGAAAATCAATAGATTCTGCAAACGTCCCATTAACTCGGCCGTGAATTATAACGGTAAAGCATAAATCCTCCAATAAAATTTGATCGTTACAAATGCAATTTCCCGTAGCGTGCTGCAGTTGAAAATCTTATTTAGCTTATGTTTGGCAAAATATTAATAGGAGAGAAGAAAAAAAGAGAAAAATAAATAAAGAAAGAAAAAATCACTATAGGTTCTTGGATTTTAACAAAATTAAATATTAAGTCCTTATAATGATAAGTTCTAATTAAAATGTTTCTTATTAAGTCCATCTATTAGAAATCATTAATTTCTTTAATTAATTTTGTGTAAAATATCTAAAATAGCCTTTACTTCTCTTCTAATTTGCAATGTTCACTCTCTCCATCCATTACAGTCCTATACTAATTTCAACATGATTCCTATCATTCTACTTTCTAGAAAATTCTTAAAATCAATAAAGCTCCCAAACAATCAACAAGTGAAATTACATAGTGCTGTCAATTTTACGCTAGAAGTAATAATAATTTAAAATATTCATAATAATGAGAATCAAATGAGTTGATAAAAAAAAAAAAAAATTCTAAAGGAAGAGGGTAAACCTCCATTACGCACAACAGCCTAACACAAAGTATAATTAGTACTACTACAATATCGACTTTGAGAAGTTCTTACAAAAACAGAAAAATCATCTTTGGCTAAGGAAAGTAATTATCGGAGTCGCAATTATTATCGCAGGTAATTGGTGGCGTTCAAGTTCAATTGTGAGAAAGGGTTGCTTCGAGTACGTTGTGCGCAGGACGTCGCTACTGGGAATGATCGTCGTTGGTTATTGGTGGTTGCTGCAAGTGTATGGTGGTTAGAGGAGAGCTTCCATCACCGACGCTGCAAATCGCGAGCAACATCCTCACCGACAATGTAAATTGCGAGCAGCCAAAGCCCATAGGAAGCTCGTCCATTACTTAGCCAATAAGAGAAAGTGTGCCAAAAGGGAAGATGATAGAAGATAAAGAAGTGGAAAAGACGAATAGAAAGAGAAAGAGGGAAAAGATACGATTTTGGTAGAGGAATATGAGGGTAATTTTGTAATTTTTTAGTACTCTCTCATTTGACCGGTGATTATATTAATATACTAACTGAATATTTAACAGAAAGACTTCATAGTCAGTATTTTAAAATTATAAGGGACATTTTAATAGGAGTCTGTAATTATAAGGATTTAATAGTTAATTTCATTAAAATTCAGGGTCCATATAATAATTTTTTCATAAATAAAATTTTCACTTATTTTTTATTCTCTTATTTAAATGAAATTAAAATAAAAATAAAAAAAGTGAAAACAATTTTTTTGTTGGAAAGCGAAAAATATGAGAAGAAAAAAAATATTGTATATGAAATTATTATTTTATCCTTTTACTATTATAAATTTAATTTTTAATTAGGTAAATTGCAGTGTAGTTTTTATACTGTAGTGAAATATAAACTTTAATTCTTATATTTTTAAAATTCTACAATTGAGTCTTTGACATTTTTTAAATGTATATTTTAGTTTTTACCATTAAAATCACTATTAACTTACTGTAAGTCCAATGAAAATTATCAAAATGCCCTTTAGCATATATTTTCCATCTAGAATAACACTTTTTAAGATTTAATAAGATCTATAATTTAGTCCCTTAATTTAATTTGTATATTTTTTTCAATTTATTCTAATATTATAAAAAAATTTAACTTCAAAAATTTAACTATTTATAAATAAGTACCTAAAATTTTATAAATTGGTCCTTAATAATATTTTATTTATAAATAAGTCCTTATCTTTTTATAAATTATCTTTAAATATTTTAATTATATACAAAGAATCCCTATAATTTTACAAATTAATCCTAATATATTATAATTATTTACGAACAATACCTTATATTTTATAAATTAATCCTAAATATTTTAATTATTTATAAATAATTTCTATAATTTTACAAATTAATCCATAATCATTTATAAATAATTTCGTATATCTTTACAATTTAATCCTTAAATATTATAATTATTTAATAATATATTTTTTATTTTATAAATTCATCTCTAAATATTATAATTATTTATAAATAAGATCTTAAATATTATACATTAAGCTTCAAATGTTAATATTTATAAATAGACCATATATTTTTATGAATTAGCCTATAGCAAAATCAATAGTTAACTTGTTCAAAAATAATTATAATCGATAGGAATTAATAATAAACGAAAATTCAATTTTAATAATTTTCATTGATATAATTCACTTAGCGATTTTGATCTATGAACCTAAAGAAAATAATCTATAATCTAAAAAAAAATAATTCTGAAATTAACACAAATTAAATATGAAAAATACTATAATAATAAAATATTTATAATTTTAAATAAATTAATGTAGTTTGTTTTTATTAACGAAGAAGAGAATTATTCTTAAGAAAAAAAAAAATTTTTTAATTGTTTGAGTAATGGAGCAAAAATATTGGAGTTAAATGAGATTTCGGAAGTAATACTAATAGCCCCTTTGTTCCAACGTAGCTCTCCTCCCCTCATAATAATGCTCCTCACCTTCATGAATCATGCAACACACCTTCATCATCCCTCGCACGATTTATTCGATTTCAAGGCTTTCTATCGGACCCTTCCATATCAAACAATTTTGTATTACCATAATCACCGATGACGGATTTAAAGGGTTAATAAGGATCACTACTGCCTGCCTACAATTTTAATTTTTAAAGGAGAGTAAATTAAATATAAATTTATTTTTAATATATTGTTATATTTATCTCTTAAATTTTTAGAAAAAATATAAAAGATAATTAAGTTATTATCATATTTATACAGATCGATATATTAAAAAATAAAATATTTATGAAAATTGAATCCAAAATGAACCTTGCTCCACTAAATCAAGCCCTAGCATAAGAAGAGAACGTGTCACTAGCCCCAGGTAATGTCAGTATTTTATCAAGAAGGTTGCATATCATCATGATATCCACATTGCTTCAAAATGAAAAACTCTTCTAACCCTACGATTTCCTTCACAAGAAAACCAATACAACCTGATAGAATTCCTTTTGTATCTTCAGCATGAATTTAATTTAATTAATTTTTTTATTTAAAATAAAATAATTTAATTTTATAAAATAAGTGTGTTCCGCCAATATAATTAATTTTGTAGTATAATAAAAAACATCATTGAATTGTATCGTATGATAGAGCAAACTCTACTTAAATGTATATTACTCATTTAATAGTTGTAAATTTGAATTTTTTTATTTTTTTTAATTTCATATTTACAAAAAAATTAAATAAAATAATTATTTTTAAAAAAATCTTAAATTGAAGTAAACACTCTAACCCCCTAACCCTACTTACAAGGTATCTTCATTTATTTGTTGTCACGTATAGATTTTTTTTAATAATTATGTCACTGGACTGAAATGACCAGAAGGGCAAATTTGTCATTTCAAAGAAATTTCCATACAATTATTTAAGAAGGAGAACAAGAAAGAAGCCACCAATGGCATCGCAAGCACCAGCCCAAAAAACCGTATATATAAGAATCCAAAATCAGAAAACAGAATTCGCACCTCTGTTCTCCTTAGATTCCGGACACCTTACTCGCCGGAACTAACCATTCAAGCAACTTCTCTCCAACGCTTCCCTCTCTCTCTCTCTCTCTCTCCTCTTTCTCTCAATCATCATTTCTTGTTTTTTTTTTTTTTTTTTTCCTTTTTTCAATTCTTTTTTTGTTTTTTTTCCCTCGCTTAATTCCTCTTCTGGGGAAGATTTGATTTTCCCGGATGCACATGTCGTCCGGTGGTCCCACCTCCGCATCCTCCACCAGCGTTAGCCCCAGCAGTCACCCTGGACCCACCACCACTAGACGACGCGTTGATGCTGCCGATAGACTATCTGCCTTTTCCGATTATTATGATGTTGTCTCTGACGAAGAAGACACTCTTAACGGCTCTTCCGCTGGACCCCATCACCACCACCACCACCACCATCCTTTGATCAGGTATCTTCTGCTCCGGAGGAAATTATTCTTCTTTCTTCCTGAGGCTTGGCTGCTTGCTTTCGAAGATGGTTGCTATTGGATTGCCACCATGGTTCAGAGTTTGAGATCTGGTAAAAACATGGGTCGTAAGATTTTCGCTGCTTTGACGTTGATGTTGGTCATTTCGGTATTCCTTAAGGTCTCATTTTTAGATCATCACGTCGAGAAAAGTAGAGAAAACGGTCTTTTAATCCTACAGACTATCAAAGAAGATTGGGCCATGGCTCAACGTGTTGTCTCCGAAAACTCTGCCTCCATGCCCAAGCGCGTTTTGGAGAAATTCCCAGTAAGTCTAAATGTTCCATATACACTTATATCCTTCTCATTTTCTTTTCCTTCTCATAATCACTGCTTGGTTCCCGAGAAAAACTTATATTATTCTTAATGGCATTGCATTATACTATCGATATTTTCTTTTATATAAAATGAATCGTATATATATATATTTGAATGGTTGGCGAGGCTTTTGGCATGAATTTGACTTGCAAGAGAATAGAAACAGTGGGTCTCTGCTAGTACTTTGAATATAGAATGCATGGCGGCTATTAGCGTGTAAGAACAAAAAATTTTTGTTTTATGGGTTTGGAGCTAAGACCAGAATCTTCACTGTAGTTATGCGTATGGTTTACTTTTCAAATAATTAGTTATTCGTTCGTTATTTTAATCCTTTTAACTTTGGCTTTCTTGTTTTCTATTGGAAACTTAGTTGTGACTATAATTGCACTGATTTATATATATCACATCCTTTAAAAAATTTTGGTCTTTTCTTGGTTGCAGACTCCAGAAATTTGGATGAAACCCAACAGTGACAATTACTACCAGTGCATCCCCCGGCCCAGAACTCAAATAAGTATGCTCCAAATTCTACTTACAATGAACTTGCCAAGAATCTCTGCGCCTGATCAATTTCTTGTCTGAACTTTTTTATTTATTGAATTTAATTTGTTTTAGAGGCTAGAAATACGAATGGGTATCTTCTTGTTCATGCCAATGGTGGACTGAATCAAATGAGAACAGGAGTGAGTTTTACTGTTCATGTTTTATGAAGCTTAAAAAATGGTTGTTTTTAATTATTTTTTTTTTCCGTGCTGATTTGGAGTTCTTAATGATGCTCAGATTAGTGATATGGTTGCTGTTGCAAAGCTAATGAATGCAGCTCTTGTCCTACCTTCTCTTGATCATGACTCATTTTGGACAGATCCAAGGTATCATGTTGAGTTATAGTTGCAGAGAATTAAAAAGCTTAAAAGTTAATATGAAATCAATTTTATATTGCTTTTTTGCAGCACTTTTAAAGACGTTTTTGACTGGAGACACTTCATGGAAACGTTAAAGGATGATATTGATATAGTAGAGTATTTACCACCTGAATATGCAACAAAGAAGCCCCTTTTAAAGGCCCCTGTCTCCTGGTCGAAGGTCTGAAAATATTTCTCTTATGGGATTTTTTAAAAAAATAATCCTACACATTTATCTTTTAGTTGGAAATTACAATGTTCTGCTTCATTTCTCTGTTAATTGGAATTACAGCTTAGGACCTTCATTTTCAGGCTAGTTACTACAGACATGACATGGCCTCGTTGTTAAGGAAGCATAAGGTGGTGAAGTTTACCCACACTGATTCAAGACTAGCTAACAATGGCCTTGCACCCTCCATTCAGAGGCTAAGGTGCCGTGCCAATTACGAGGCTCTCCAGTACTCAAAGGAGCTTGAGCATCTTGGCAAGATATTAGTTGACAGACTAAGGAATAATAGCGAGCCATATATTGCTCTGCATTTAAGGTATGAGAAAGACATGCTTTCATTCACTGGCTGCAATCACAATCTTACAGCAGAAGAGGCCGAGGAGCTCAGGGATATGAGATACAAAGTTCAACATTGGAAGGAGAAAGAGATAGATAGCAGAGAAAGGCGACTTCAAGGAGGATGTCCAATGTCCCCAAGAGAAGCAGCTCTGTTTCTCAAGGCCATGGGGTATCCTTCCTCTACAACTATCTACATAGTTGCAGGAAAAATATATGGTAGCAATAGCTTAGCAGCCTTCCGAGCAGAGTTCTCAAATGTTTATTCTCATTATAGTCTAGCAACGGAAGAAGAGTTAGAACCGTTCAAGCCATATCAGAATCGCCTGGCTGCCTTGGATTATATTGTGGCACTCGAAAGTGATGTCTTTGTTTATACATACGATGGAAATATGGCCAAAGCAGTGCAGGGGCATAGGCGGTTTGAGGGATTTCGGAAGACTATCAATCCAGACAGGTTAGATAAAATATCCTGCTCTCATTTTCAGTTTGGTTTTCTCTTATCCTGGAAGTAGTATCTCCTTGAAATCAATCTAACTGAAACAAAATTCTCGTTTCTCAGACAAAATTTTGTTACCTTGATCGATCAGTTGGATGAGGATTCAATATCTTGGGAAGAATTCTCTGCAAGGGTAAAGAGTTTACATTCAAACAGGGTTGGATCTCCATATCTTAGGATAGCAGGAGAGTCACCGAGGCTGGAAGAGAACTTCTATGCAAATCCTTTTCCTGGTTGTATATGTAACAAGTCTCATGAGTTACATAGCAGCCTGAAATCTAAAAAGAGATTAAAACCAAGTCTTGGGGCTGCATCGCAGAGATAGGGTGGCTAAGAATTGACGCCTGGCTGGCGTTGTGAATTATTTGACACCCACTTTCCTAGAGAAGGATGGTCGCCAGTGGTGCCTCCATCCAGCAGCTTTTGACCAGACAAGGGACCGAAGAAGCTGCGATCAGGGAAGTCTCAGTTTTTTCTCATGTGATCAAGAAATACATGTTCTTTTTTTTTTTAGATAGAGGATTAAACAGAAATTAGGAAAATGTAGAGGGTAAATTATGTATCATTAGGTGAATCAGGTTAGTGTTAGCTACACAGGCATATATGTATTCGTTAGAAGTTTTTCATAAATACAAACAATTACTGGTTTAACCCATTTTCGATTAGGGTCTTATACTTTAATTTTTAATTTTTTAAAAAATATCTTGTAATTTCACACGGTTAGCAACGAGAAGATTTAATTTAATACCGTTAAATATCACTGATAAATTATAATTTACTCTCTAATATTTAATTTTTATATTTTAAATTTAATCCATTGAATTTTATTTAATTAATAAAATAATTTCTTAATTTAAATTTTATATTTTTAATTGAAATTAATCTCTAAATATTATAATTATTAATAAATGTTTATCTTTTATAAATTAATCTCTCAGTTTATATTTTTAATATTTTACATGTGAAAAACAATAAAAAAAAAAAAAAGACAAAAAATCTGATAGATTTTCCTCTACACTCTTCTTTTCTCTGATTTTTCTTCCCTCGCCCATTTTCTACTTCTCTCTACCTCTTCTTGGTCTTCTCACGCTCAGAGATAAAAATAAACAAATGTTTCAACCTCTCCTCATCTGAAACCGAGTTCTTCAATTCGACGAAGAAGTTCATCGATGAAGAGATAAAATTTATATTTCCAAATGTCCTCCTCGTCGGCTCTGAATCTGTGACTTCAGCCTACCACATTGAAAGTACTTTAAAATTTTGTGTAGCACTTCTAATAGGGAAACCTCTAAATGCACATAATAAATATTTCTCGCAGCAACTACAAAACGAAGCTGCCTCTCTAAAACATATTGATACATCTCGGAGCACCACCACATCTAGTCCTATCACAAGTGAAACTGTGAAAGGTGTTATGATCACATCTGTTCCCACCACAGCGCCATCAAATGAAGGGGGATTAGTAATTGATCCTAAGTGTTCCACAGCCATGGGTTGATTCAAAACGTGAACTAGAAGGTAAACTATTCCAAAGCCATGGGTCCTTACAGAATTATTCTACATTTAAAGCCATTGTGAAAATCTCCAAAACTCTAGACCCCTTTCAGAATTCATTTGCAAATTCTTACAATTAGATACACATTGGTAACCAATTCCTTTTTGAGGCCCCAGACATGCTAATTTACATATTAGCGAAGGAATCCATAAATTTCCAAACGAGCTATGGCTTTAAAGTGCTTAAATGTGAAGAGAACAAATGCACAGAAAAATTCTACGTCTTGTTACCTCTTTGAGTACGGCAAGATTCAATTCAAACCCAAGAAGGGAATCCTCTGCGGCCTCCTTCACCATCTCCTACATCCTCAATTTAACCTTCATAAACCTGCCGTTTTCACATTCTCATCAAACTTCGCCGCCCACGGTTGCACTCTCTCCTCATTATCAACGCCAGCTCCTCCCAAAAATCATCGTCCTAATCTTTCCCCATGAAGCATTTCCCACTTGGAAATACATGTCCGGGTGCATCTGATCATCTTGCACCCTCAACGTAGGCACAAAATCCCTCTGTGCGGGGACGAAGCAGAGCACATCAACGGCGAGTCTTCCATGTCTACGTTTAATTCCGTCCACTGCTAGTTGCTTAGCTTAATTTGAATAAACAGAGCCATTTTCAGCATCTCTTTTCTTCGATCATTTAGTTCCTTCGCGATGGTTGGAATGGCAGCTCAGGAGGGTGTTTGAGGATTCAATGGCTCCACGCCATTCGCGGACGCTCTGGGTGGTGGTAGCTGATCATGTAGCCAGCAAAGCTTTTCAGAGACGAGGCGGCTTTCGAGAGTAGGGAAACTGCGCGGTTGGATCGGGAGGGTTACAACTGTTCAAGACAAGCGAGCGAGAGTCGCGAGCCATGGTTTTAGGCCGAAATCATTATTGGGTCGGGTTTTATCACCCCGAATAATCGGATCGGGTCACCACGTGATATTTTAAACCGTTGGATCAAATGAATCTTGGGATGATGTCAGTGTGGTCCAACCCGAAAGAAAGAGCTAAAAGGAGACGGACATCCAATGCTCTCATCCTTTCTTCTTTGGATCTAATGTTCGCTCTTGGAAACGATTCTGTACGGAATCGAACTTTCTAGGTTGACGATACTGCTAATAGTAAAGAGTTCAGTTTCATCGATTGCTTCTTCTCGACTCTGGTGAGAGGCCTTATCATCTCTTTTTTGCTTTTTTTTCTTTAGTGAAAATCAGGGAAGATCATCTCTTTTTTGCTTTGGTTACTTTCTACTTTACCAACATGTTTGCCAGATATTGGCACCACAAATTGAATGATGAAGGCAAGAGTTTGTATTTTGATTGTGCCAATTGAAGATTCATAAGCAAACCAGCCATTTATTTTTTGCTAAAAAAAATAAAATAAAATAAAAAAGAGCCCATCTTTACTTAGACACAAGAAATCAAAAGGGTCCCATGAGATTTTAATTGTGTTGATTCTCTGCAAGTTTAATTTGGTAATGAACTGCAATTTGTTGGTATCAGTGTTGTTAACTGGTTGGCATGACGGAATCTGCAATTGTGTTTCTGAGTTTTTTTTGTTCATTTATTATTATTATAAAACTATTCAGGATCACTCGGTTATCTTAGCGGCCTGCTGTTGATTTGATATGGAAATGAGATTTTATGGAAGAATCAGCTCGGAGATCATCTCTCTTGGTTTGATTGTTGATTAAGATTTTAGCTGCTGTTGTGTGACGCTATTTTCTTTTGCTTCCTTCAAATTATATGCGAAACCTTCATTATGCCATCTTAACTTTATAGGTTTGAACAATTTAAAAAGATATGGATAGAAGCATGTTCTTTGGTTCTTCATGTGATGCTGTTGATTACAATCAAATGTATGTTTCATCTCCTTTCCAAGTTTCCTCATAATCTAGTGACTGATTGAAATTTCCACTTTCAGTTTTCTTTCTGCTTATTAACTTCTCTTAACATACACATGAAATAGTGCATGCCTCTCTTTTTAGATTAATCTGTGTTTGTTTTGAAACAGAGCTGTGTCAAGTTTCTTTGCTGCAGAAAATGGGTTTCTGGACTTTCCTGGAAGGTCTACTACTTTTTGCAAATGCATTAGCAATACTGAATGAAGACAGGTTCCTTGCTCCAAGGGGATGGACACTGGCAGAACTCCAAGGAGGCAGAAGAAATTCGATTAAGGGACAGATCATTGGGCTCATACATGCTTGCCAGTTCATGAGATTACCACTTATAATTCTAAACATCATCATTATCCTAGTGAAGCTTTTCTCCGGGTGAGGTCGAGCAAGATTCTGTCTCATTGCTAATTTTTCTAGAACTGTCGAGTACTTGAGAGTTTTGTGTATTAATACTGGGTTGAGGCCCAAAATAATTTGAGAGGTAAAAGGCGTTTGTTCAAATAGATGACTGGATATTCGATTTTGGGGAGCTTCTCTAACGTCCAGAACTATGTAATGTTATTGTTGTTGACGTGAATTGTTTCTTTACTGATCCTTGATACCCATTCTGTAAGTTGATACTAATTTTGAAAAACAATTGTATCACCCAAAGCAAAAAGAACTCCATAAATTGAGGACTGGGAGGTGACCAACCATTTTCACACTCAGAGAAAAGAAAAGAGGTAGAGCAACCAATGTTGGATGCCTGCTGAAAGTTCATAATTTTCCATTAATTGAAAAGAATACAACACATTCTATGAACTCCAACAAAAATTGAACGAAAGCTACCAAACCGTTCGATATGATTGAATATAAAAATGAGATTCTCAACTGTATAAAAACGACTGCATGCACTATAGATTTCTGGGCATTTCATTAACCTTTAGGATAGAATATATGGGTAATGCCTCATCAGACTTGCAAATCACAGAAAGACGCATAATAGGCAACACCCCCCAGTGAAATCACCTGTAAGGGGCATTTTAAAGTGACACCGGGTCAGGATCTCAGACTGTTATAACAGATATCTTCAATTCCAATAAGGAAGCTGCAGACAGATAACGCAGTTTTTAATTAACATCATTGATCCAACCACACTTTACAATAAGCCCAATCAAGCAAATGTTTGAACAATGAGTCAATCCCCAAGAATAACAACGCAGATAGAAGGGAAAAAATATTGGACAATAAACTCCAAATTCAAAAAGAACCAAACTTCAGTTCAGTGGCATCATTCACCACGAGACTCCGAACATCATTCTCCCAGTAAAAGATTTGAATTTCTTGTCCACCACATTAGAAAATATAATCTTACTCTAAAAGCTATATCTGATCATCAATGAGCAATCCAAACAGAAAAAATTAAATGACTTTCCTCTTTAAATATAAGCCAACAATTAAAAGGGCATTAAGCAAACAAAAAAAATTGCAGATGGAAAATAATAGTTCAGGATCTCAGCACATTACAGTTATCTTCAATTCAAATAATTTTCAGATAGATAACGCAGAATATCAGCAACATCACTGATCCAGAAATATAAGGAAAGGGGAAAAAAGGGATCAAGCACACCATGATCTGCCCAGTTCAAAAACAAAACCAAATATTTTCAAAATAAAAACAATAATGATGATAAAAGCTTCATTAAGAGCATCTCAGAGTTATTACTCCCCATGATTTTCTTCACTGCGAATCAAAGTGCAAGGATAACAAATTTTAATCAACTCATCACAGATGCCCAAAAGAAGGAAGAAAACCTTAAATTGAATTATAATGTAGAACGTAATAAGTCATAGCAACCTACAAGATCAAATTAGCAAACGCTGAGCATTTGCTTTTTCTCTGAGAAATTTTGAGATTTTTTCTCCTGAAGAGTGAATGGAGTCGAGAACTAAAACCCTAACTTGTCATGTGCAGCGAATGGAACGGGGCGCCGGATCCGTGCTTTTAAAGGGGCAGGATTGGGCTTTAACTTCTTTGACCTGTTTGGTATACGAATTAGTGTATCCCCATTCACCAGCTAAGTCTACCCTCTGATGCTACAGTTAAATTTAAATCATCCTGCTTTTTTGAAATTAGGATGTAAATATTAATTCGGATAATGATAAAGCTTTTCAAATCTATAATTACCAGTTTCTCCATTACCCATCCAATCAGATATTATATTTCAATAATTTTTTATAGAATGAAAATTAAAAATATCAAATTTATCTTTTAATTTAATTTTATGAAGGAATACTACTATTTAATCAAAAAAATTTCACTGCTGAATTCTTCAATTTTAATACATTATTTTAAAAAATATATTAAGTTCTTAATATTTTAAAAAAAAATTTAAATAATTTTAACTGTTAAATATTAAATATATACAAAATTTAAAATATTCTAATACGAAAAAATTTATTAATAAATTTTTAAAAATTTTTTTAAAAATATCTAAAAATTAACTAATAAATTTTTGAAAAAACTAAATAGACTTTTTTTTTTTAAGTTAAGAATGTTGTAAAAGTTTACTAACTAATAGTTTATTAATTGATGATTTTTTCCGTTACATAAAAATTAAATAATAATTTTTTTTTAATTTTATCAACACCAAAAATTACCTATTTTGTTTTATTTAAAATTTTGGGGTTTATATGTTATGTCTGAATTATTTTAAAAAAGAAAATTATCTAAAATCATGAAAAGGAAGATTTTCAATTTCCTTACCCTTAAGCTCTCTATGATATCTGCTCCCCTACCCTTAAGCTCCCCAAGTCCAAGCTGTAAGATTTTCAATTTCCTTCAATTTATATCCTCCTTCATTTTTTCACGTTCCAAACAACTTCAATGTTCGTCAATGGCATCCACATCCTTTCTGGAAACTCGATATCAATCAAGTAATGTCCCCCCTGTGAGTGAGTTCAGGAGGCTGGCTTTCTTGCACTGGTATCATGGGGATGTATGGATGATATGGAGTTCAGAGGCAGAGAGCAATAACAATGATTTGGCCCCCGAGTATCAGCAGTACCAAGATGCCACAGCTTATGAGGACTACAAAGAGGAAGAAGAGGAAACTCATGACATATGACTTTGCTCTTCTTTATATCATGTTGCATTGCCATGTCTTAGGTTGATGGGGCTATGGTATTGGATGTGCAAGTGCTGCAACTTCAGTTGCAAGGCTCTCGTAACAGAAAGGGTTTACGTTCGGTAGTGCTGCACTACTGTGTTGCGGTCTGGTTTTCCTTTTCTTGGACTTCTGGGGACAAGGGATTTTCAAACAAGGACTGGGAGGACAAATAGAGAATGGCTCTCTTTTCCTCAATCATATGTTTCATTCAGAAACATTACTTCTTTCAACTAGAAGACTCCCACTATAGCCTTGCATATCAAACTTAAATACAAATAAAATGCCATAAGGAAAGCATTTCATTTTCATGTTTATCGAACTATCCGATTATCGTGCATAAACATGGAGGACCTCAATATAAGAGACTACAAGAAAAATGGCTGCAATAGCATCTGCTGATTCTGCTTTAAAGAAAACATTGATAAAAATCACAGAAATGGAATCTTAAGCATAAAGACTGCTATAGATCCTAAGATGGTGAACTTTCCATAAAAATAATTTGAATCAAGTCAGTAATAATTAAGCAGTACAATTTAATTCAATAATCCATCCAAAGCAGATTAGTCATATAAAAGCAAGAGTGAAATCTATAAAAACAAGAATGAAATCTAACATTCTAATGCTCAGATCATTAGACAATATATGACAAAACCTACATTTGAACAATTGATCATCAGTTACATCACCACATCAAACCTGCAAGTTCAACACAAAAAGAACATGAATTTACAACACAGAACATCTAAAATCTCACCACACACAGGTCTACTGCTTGCCATCTTCGACGGCTTTCTCTACAACTACTTTGAATTTCTTGTATTCAAAATCCACCGACTCGACACAGCACTCCTCTGGCACTACAGGTCGCCTATTGCCAAAGATGGTCCACAGATACAACACAATGAAAGCACCTAGTGCTCCACATGCAGTACCAAACATCATTGCAGCAAGAACTCTCAAAACACAAGCACTCCGCTTGTGAACTACCACAGGTTTCTCAGTTTTAGCAAATTCCTGAGGATCTAGTGGCTCAGAATGCATCCACTGAGGAACATGCCTTAGCTCAAAGCTCCATGAATGGATAAAACATGCCTGAGAGGAATTCCCATTGGATGAGCTCAGGCCAATAAAAATTTTATCATCTTTCCACAATTTTGGCAGGTCAATTGGGTAAGACAGCAATGGATCAGTGGGTTTTATATCACCAAATCGACTTAATCTAACCTCTAACCTCTTGGAACTCGCTTCATAATCAATCCAAGAACTCAATCTCTTCCCATCATTCAACACAATATTAGCAGATGAAGCATTTTTCACTTCGACTGATAGTAAACCACCCACATTAATTCCCACATGGTTGTCATTCAAATCACCATACTTAGTATCCCTCTTTGTATCAAATTCAACAAGAAGTTCAGAATTACTCTCCTTTGATCTTAAAGAAAGCCCAAATGGGATATTATCAAAAGAACTGGCATTAAAAGCATCGGAAACCATAATAAAAGCCAAGCCATCCCCATTATCAGGAGACATCGAAAACGAGAACTGAGTGGAGAAAGAGATCAAATTCACAGGTTTACCTTCAACAAGCTTGATGGGTTTCTTGTACATGACTCGTCCAGCACTGGAACTCACTGAGCGAGTAAGTTGAAGCGTAGACTCATTATTAACAGCATATGCATCACCATAAAGAGCAAAGAAGTACTCAAAGTTAGAATTTTTGTCAAAGCTTTCGAAAGTAAAAGAGGAATTTGAGTAAGCAGACAACATTTCGGGGTGAAAAATGAGGAAATTAAGAGCAATAAAACATGCGGAGATGAAGAAAGCGGCCATGGCCGAACTGGGCAAGAGCTGAATCTAGGAATCTGGTGGGTGTTTGATGATGGGATTCTAGGGTTTCTGAGAAGAACCCATTTACAAGTTGAAGTTATTTGCTTTTCTCCTTTTTTTAGAAAGCAGAGGAGGAAAGTAAAGAATAATGGGGAGGTTGTGAAAATTAAATACGTTTACTCGTTTCTGCAACCCTCTGTTCTGACTGAGGGAATATTATATTACCAAATTTTGCAACCAAACCCCTATGTTTTATTGAATTTGCAAGTACTTGGTGTAAAATGAAGTTGAATGGGGTGAAAAATAAAAAGAGAAAATTAAAAAATCGTGATTAGGAGAAAAATTCTGGTTAAAAAAATTATTATCTTATTATATATAATATAATTTTTTTTAATATTAACGATTTTAATAATCAAAAATAAATAAATTTTTAAGCAGTAATTTAATTAAATTAAAGAAAATAAATTATTTTAAATATATTAAAAAATAATTTTAACTTCTCAAAAAATTAAAAAAATCAATAAAATAAATAGAAATTTAATACTGAAATTTGAAAATTTTCAATTAAATTACCACCACCAAATAAGATGTTAGAGAAAATTATTTCTTTCTTAAACTTTTGTCCTTTTTACTCTTTGCTTTCATCCTTAATTTCCCTCACCAAACGCAGTCTTAGCTTCAAAAAGAATGATTTCAAATTTGACGGTCAAGTCCGAGTCAAGCCCACTCACCTCACGTACTTCGCTTCTTCTCTACACTTTGTTTCCCAAAGACACGTGGACCACACAGCTGGCGAGTCAGTAAATTTACAATATCTTTTTCAAAGCTTAAGGGAAAAATAAGCAGTTATATTTGGAATTTTGGAGGGTTAGCAGAGAATTGTGAAGTGGACCACAGTGAATCTACAATGCGCAGAGGGTGAGATGTTAGATCCATGACACATCCACCTCGACCTCGTTGGCTTGAACCGACACAACAGGAAAAATAATGGCCAAAATTCTATGTCAGCGCCTCAACTGTGGAATGAGCGAGCATTTGTGCTTGACCTTTGGATGAATTCAAATAAGCTTCTTATTTATTTATTTATTATTATTTTTTAAAAAATTATAAAAAAATAAGAATTAAAGAAATAAAATTTGAAACTTGTTCAAATACGCTTAAATTTTATCTTTTTTTGAATTTCAAATCATTCTATTTGGATTTGTAAATCTCTGAATTGATGTATCAAATGTGTAATTTACCCATGATGATGCCACATAAAGTTGACCTACTATCTACAAATGCTGCGACACATGGGTTGTGTGCACAATGCATACTTTAGCGAATCTTTTCAGGCAAAAACTAACGTGCGCATGCTTTTGTCTTGTTGGTAAAATAGGTAAACGAGAACATTGTCAGCGCAGGTGCAGTTAGTGAAAAAACAAGCGGTCCGTTTAACGAACCTTCCCTTGCGTCTCTTTCTGCCTGTCTGCCTCCGCCCTCTAGTCAATTAATCTCCACGGAGAAATGTTGTTGTGTGCTACTCTTGTGTACGTCTCCCTATGTCCCACCACCATTCTATTGCTTATGTAGTGGGTGCCATCATGCATCCCAAAGGGTTGGTGGTGTTTAAATGAATAAGTTTCATGGATAATATCATGTAATATAAAATTTTTTTTACTTTATATATATAAAAATTATTATTTAATTTTTTATAATAAAAAAAATTATTTTTTAATTTTTTAATTTTAAAAAATATATTAAAATATTTTTAATATTTTAAAAAATCTACTAATTAATTTACATATATATATAAATTATTATATAACTAAAAATTAAAAATGACTTCCACTATTTTATAACCGAAAATATTTTTTTAATTAAAGAAAAAATTAAGATTTGTGAAATATATTAATAAATTTATATATAAAATATATTAATAAGATTTGTGAAAAATATTTTTTTTTATTTTTTAAAAATAGTATTTTTTTTTCAAGAAAATATTTTTCATTTAATTAATTTCTTTTAAATATTTCAAATATTAAAAAATGTAAAAGAAAAGTCTACTATAAAACTTAAGTATCTAGATATGAAATTAATATTTAAAATTCGATGTTTTTTTTTCAATTTATTTAGAATAGAAGAAACGAAAAATAAAATGAGATTGGTGAACCGTGTAGCTGATTAGAATCTTATTTTAAATTACATTGATCGTGGAGGGTCACATGTTGTGATAATGGGCCAAATTATTTTTGTATAATTTCAAGGACGTCTTAATTGGAGTACCATATCTCCGAACCGCACTTTTTTTTAAAAAAAAAAAGAATATTTTCCAAATCTCTTAATTAATATCATATTTAAATATTATTTATTTCACTAAAAATATTTTTCATATTTTTATATTTAAAATATTTAAAAAAATTAATTAATAAGAATTTTTTTATCTTTTTTTAAAAAATTATTTTCTATGATTTAAAATTTTTATTATGATTTTTGTATATAAATTTATTAATATATTTTATTTTTTAAATCAAAATTAAATAATAAAAATAAATTATTTTATTAAAAAATATTTTTTAAAAATAAATTATTTTAATAAACGAAAATTTTGTTTAGTTATTTGATTGACCTGATAATTTATAAGTTATGACTGAAAAGTGAAAACTTATTAAAATTGATAGTTGACCTTATATATTTAGTAAATTATATTTAATTATTAATATTGATATTTAAAATAATTAATAAAAATATATATTAATTTTATTAATATAATAAATACTAAAAATATTTAATTTGATATGAAAAATATTAATATTGAGACATTGGTGGGAAGAAATAATAGTGTATGATGACAGCAATAAAAAGTCTATATCACAAGAGAGACAATGCATATAACCATGACAATTGACAAGTGACTTCAATGAGTAATAAAGTTGAAACCTTGGTGGTTGGACCACTCACATTGTGAGTTTGTGACCTCTTTCCCACTAGTTAGATAGGGAAGCCCTAAGAATATATTTTAATTTATTGGTATTGAAGTTGTATATATAATTAATGATTTTTAAATTTAAATTTTAGTTAAAGTCAAAAATATAAAAATAAGAGCTTGATTACTTAGATTATTGATTCAAGAGTGACTAAATAAGTTAAATCATCGCCTCTAGTTGATAACCGTCCAATTTCTTACATTTTATAGTGAGACCGGACTCTGAAAAAAATTGCAGACTCAAAATTTATCAGACTATTTTCAAGCACACCAGTTTAATATTATATGCCCCAATCCAGTGATATGAAGCTGGTCAGTCAGGTCCACTCAATAATAGTCTAATCCAGTAACGTGATAAAAGATAAGAGAGCAGGCCTAGTTATCTCGCTTCTCTCTCAGCACGCGCGCCTAGAAAATTAAATGGTCGTCCAACAGAAAGAAGTATATTGGCGCGTCCGTATGTACGGATTTAAGCGATAAAGACAGATGATATGGTAGCAGAGTGACGGTTATGTGTATGAATTTAAGCGATAGAAACAGATGATATGGTAGCAGAATAACATTTATACGTCACTCATATACTGAACATTAGTAGCAAATTATACCCACCAGCAATAACTCCAGCAATGCCAACTCAAGATTTCTCCCGCTCTTTAAACTCTTGGGACCAATGAAACTTGCTCTTAAAACTCTTGGGACCAATGAAACTTGCTCTTATTGGCATTCACTCGGCGTGCGTGTGTGGAAAAAGCAAAGCCTTCACTATAATATCAAGCTAGAGAGGAAGGGGAAGATGATTAAATGCAGTTATCATAGAGGATAGTTTTAGCATTAAAAATTTCACAGTTAGGGCGTGCAAAGAAGGACCACTAAATATCTGCATTTTTTTTTTTTGGGAAATTCAAGGCCGCCTTTAAGGAGATTGAGCACATGACCCAACCTTAGGATCATGATTTGATGGACATTAAATTTCACGAACAAAATAAAATACTATGTTAGGTATATTGCTGATTCATCCCTCTTTTGATTTGGTTGATGGCTGAAATTATTTTAACCACTTGGTCGGCTTAAGTTTAAGCCTTTAGAAAAAGAAAATTGACTTCTGAATTATTATTAAAAAGTTAAATAAGTCCGATCAAATTAAATGAGAAAAATACGACTTTTAAATCATGACAAGTGATAGTTTTATTTAACTTTTTAATAATAATTTAGAGATAAATTTAAATCGAAAAATGAAATTTAATATTTTTACCTTAAAAGGGCAATTTGGCCTTTCCACCTTAAGTCTTCACTCTCCCAAACATCCTACTTAATTGCAACCCTTAGTTTTGTTTCATGCAACATAACTGTGAAACCCAAATTTTCATCAAGGATTTAAAATATTTACAGCTCAACTAACTCCTAGTTAGAAGATAGAACTGGCAAACCAGCAAAGAGTGTAATCTCTCCTTGAACAATTTTCATTTCTTACTACACGTATCTACTTCTTTCATTCCACTATGCCTTTGTCCAGAAAAGCATGAAGAAAAAATGAACTGATTTCCATTTTAATAACATAAGATCAAAGTTGGGCGACACAACAAACTGAGAATTCTTAACTGGAGGCCCTTAATAAAACAAACAACAAGTATTTTGAATAAATGCAATTTGAGTCCGTCTGGTCATGAAAGTTGATTTAAAATGTGAGATGAAACAAAGTTTGATAGAAAGTGAACATACATGCTATCAAATCTCTCTGATTTCTCTAGCTCTGTGCTTCGTGATGGACTCCAACTAAGCAACTCGGGTTTACGAATCAGTGACTTGAGACGAGGCAGCTGCTTGTTTCTGCGACTTGCAGCATTGCTGGCCTTAGGATAAGTTATGAAAAATGACACTGTTTCAGACAAAATAGCTTTATTTCCACAAGATTCTTCAGTTCTTGCAGTTCTTCAAATTTGAACAGCACCATGATTATCCATGAATCTTGTCATCCTATCTGTGTCTCAATGCCTGTTGAAGGCAAATCCAAGCAAAGAATGAAAAAGTGCATGAGCAAGTATTAATTAGAAAAATGTTTATTAACTCTGACTAGAAAATTATAAAGCAGAACTCAGATATCTTGAGAGATAAAAAAATCGTTCCATAGAAATATACAATGCCATTTCAACAAAACCAATCAATGGTCAGTGCAATTTAAGTGCCTAGTAGTTAAAACAGCTTAAGTTTCTTTGCCAGAACCCGATGTACATTGTGTGTTCCGAAACCTATGATAGTAGGTTTTATGAATGCAAGTAAAAACATGGAAAAACTCACCAAATTTGTTTATTTGCCATTTATTAAGAGACCGTGTATCTACATTATTTTGTTTCTGCTACAATTTCATGGAGACCTAGGTCCACTAAAGTCTCTTTGCCGAAGAGCATTAATCCCACTGTTGCCTGCAAGAAGCGCAGAGAAGATATAAAAAAAGATGTAATGGTCAAATTAGGCCATAAAATGGTTCTAAAAAAATCATTTTAAACTGCAGATAACATTATTAATGTGATAAAGCTCTACCTTTCCAGTCTTGCGGCTTATTTTCCTGAGGCTGCCTTCATATTCTGCAAAAGTCCCAGATATGACCCGAACAGTTGAACCTTTAGTCGGGAGCTTGCTGGTCTTTTTTCTAGGTGAACCATTTGTAAGAGGATCAGAAATTTTTGCAGATCCCCTCGTTTGGATGGAATCTTTTACTGATTTTATGATACCATTGTCAACAATATTCCCTGAATTTATCACTTCCTCTCCTAGCTGTTCTTCCTTAAAAGCTTGGTCAGATTTTTCTTGTTCCTCTTTTGCCTGTTGGAAGATTTCTTCCATGTCCTGAACAGATACTGGCCTAGGTCTGTTGATTTGTCTTTTCCTGTGTAAGCAAATCAACATCTTCTTGTTAACCCAAAAGAATAAGACACCAAATGCCACATATACCACCACTCACTGTCGCTTCGGCCAGATAATTGCCTATCCTGTGCAATTAATAGTTTCACATTGGAAAAAAAAAACAGTAAAAAGAAGTATTATGCTGAATCCCCCTCCCCCTCCATTCACAAAACAAAGAAGAAGTACAAAAGGCACACATGCAAAAAGCATATTTCTGTAAGGAATCTACAAAGGTCAACATACAAAAACAAATTCCAGTTCTAAAAAATTCATGCATAATGTGAATATAAACCTCTGCCCAGAGATATATAAACAAAAATGTATCCCAACTGTTACTTCCCCCTTTTTTCACATTTAGGCAGTTGTTGAACAATTCTGACTCTTCGTACACTTCCCATACAATCCCATTAATTAACTAAAAAACTTCTTTTGAACATGGGTTTGTGAGATTTCTTCAAAAGCTCCTTGCCAACACTGTAGCCTTTTATATAGTTCATAAAAATGCTAGAATTTTCCAAAGAAATCCCATGCACAAGCAAATCAGAATATGAATGAATACGATTGCATATAACATTTGCGCCAGATATTAACATACTTGTTCTACCAAACATAACAACAAAGACAAAGAAAGCACTCACATATTTCCAACCTTTGAACCAACAAATCCACCAACTCCATCGCACTCTCTTATGAAGTCATGCATCTCTTTGTTTAATACACACCATAGAAAAACACATCCAGGAAAAATTGGCTTTGATTTAACTGAGTAGGTACCATTTTTCAGTTTTCTCTTAACCTTGACAGATGGAGCATAAACCTGAAAACAAGCAGTGAGATATTCAGAAAAATAAATAAATCCTAATTCAAATCTCCTGTGGTCTGTTGATTGCTAACCCCTATCAAAACTTCTAACACCCCCAAAAACAATTTTTGCAACCTAATGAACCAACAAGCACCTTTTAACAATTTTAGAACATAAAGAATGGAGCAGAATGCCAATGCTTTAAACATTAAAATTAAAGTAGCTCTAGTTAGTGTCAATACTGAAGTTACAATTGCCTAGTAATGAATTGGTCAAAGTAAAACTGATACAAAATTAATAAGACTATAATGTGAGCCAACCACCACATAAGAATAGCTACTTTAATTAGCAGAGATTCATAAAAGGAGGCACTTTCATATTCTTGCATATGTGTTTAGTTCCTACCGAGGCAAACCATTATGCAATTACTTTAGTTTCAATCAGCCATACATTATTTTGATTTTGTTAGGTGGAGGAAACTATACTTCATTCCACTTATTTGTGATTATCAAATAATACATTAATCAAAGCAACTTCTACACTTAAAAATTGGCTATTAAAGGAACTCTCATTTCATGACCTCCAAATAACTTGATATGCAAATATGTCAATCCAAAGAGACCACAATGAAGCAATTCCAAATTGAGCTGCACATCTTTCAAAACCCAGAAATCTAAGAACAACAAAATACATTTTTTCGAACAAAATTTCAGGAATGAAAGGTAGAAAACAAATTATTAAGTATGAATCACCTTAAATTCCATGTCAGGATAGTTCCTGGCCAGCAAGCGAGCAATAAGCTCGGCGGTCTGGTCACCTCTGACGCGAGAAACTCGAACAGCCCACCACTGAGGGCCCAAGTCGGCTAGGTTATCAAGATTGAGGTCTTCCGACCCAGAAGTTCGCTTCTTCTTGGGCTTCTTGATAAGCCTCTCTTCGACTTCTTCTCTCCAGCTGTAGCCGGCTTTGCTCTCTCTTCTTTCATGCCGTAGTTGCCTCCTCTCTCTAGCTGTTAGGTCTTGTTTCTGGGTATAAGTGGAGTCGAGAGTCGCAGTGATTGATGAAGAGGGTTTGGTCCTGAGGATTGGTAAGGAAATGAAGGCGAGTGAGGAAGGAGAGAGAGCGTGATGGCAAGGACTCCATAGAAGAAGCCCCTGCTTCATCTTTCTGTGGTTATGAAGTTACTGTAATGCTGCTTTTGGATGAAGAACCTCTTTTTTTATTATTATTATTTTGATTTTCGTAATTTTGAAAAGGCCTTTTTAAAAAAAAAATCTAGTGATTTATAATTGGGAGAAATGAGAATTACCGCCACGTCCTGAGCTTTTGAAAAATTCAGCATGCTCTTGTTTTGGTTCTAATTTTCTGTTTTTATTTTTTATTTAATAAAAATAAGAAATTTATTCGGTAGATAGTGGTTTGTTTTTATTTTTATTATCTTTATTACAAATAAAAATAAATCAATTATTATTTTCTTTATAATTTTTATTAAATTATCATTACCAATTCTAAGAATTTATTTTTATCAATTAAATTTATATTCATGCAATATTTTTACTTTATTATTATAAAAAAAATTATTATTAAAAAATTTATTAATTGATTGCTCAATTTAAAAATAAAATAACATTAAAATTTTAAAAATCTACTATTTAATTTTCTATTAGTTTTACTTGTTAAATATTTTATTATTTTATGAAAAAATTTATTAATTGGATATTTCAATATTATAAAAAATTTTATTAAAAATTTCTCAAGATCCGGAAGGGTAGACCTCTAAGATCATATCGAAAGAATAAGGTCAGAAAGAAAAAACCTAGAAGGACAGACCACTAAAGTCAGGTGCAAAACCGAAAGGGTAGACCACTAAGGTCAGACCTCTTCTTATTGCAGCTGCATGCAATTCTCATGTAGTTTTAAAATCTTTTCAGTGAGGGTATTTATTGCATGCTGCATATATCTCTGAAATTTCTAAACTGTTTTCCTATGCGGCCATGAACACCATCCTTTTTGCGCGGTTTAAGCATCTTTTCACCGCTTGCTATTGTTGACTTTCTATCCCTTTTCCACCTTTTGCATAACGAAGCCGTTTTCTAAAAGGGATCGCAACCACGTATTTCAACCCGTTTTCTGTTTTCCTCTTCTCCCTGTCAATCCGTTGCTATTCGCTGCTGCTCTTGCCACCTTGGTGTTACTCTCATGGGATAATGTTGTTTGTGAGAGCACCTGTCCATGGAACTCCATTTCTATTGTTTGCTTCTCCTTCGTATTCTTTTATCGTTGCCCCTTCTAAAATCTCTGTTTTTTTTGCGACCACAGATTTTAGCCCGTTCCCTGTTTTTCTCTTCTCTCTGTCAATGCGATGCCATTCACTGCTGCTGCTCTGGCCACCTCAGTGTTGCTCCCATGGGACAATGTCGTTTATGAGAGCGCGTTTTTCCATGGAACTCCATTTCTACTGTTACCTTCTTCTTCGTATTCTCATGCCATTGTCTCCTCTAAAACCCCTGTCTTTTTTTAGAAAAAAAAAATCACTTCATCGTGTGTGTTGTGCGGCGCAGTTGAACCCTCCCACTTTGGTTTTAATGGCCATATATTCTCTTGCATATGTCTGTATTTTATTCATATTAACTGAACATTTCATCTATTATGCGAATATCATCATGCACTGGTTATTCTATTTCGTGATGCGGCCACATATTTCAACTCTTTTTTTGTTCTCTTTTCCCCATCCTTGTGCCATCGTTCATTGTCATTTGTGAGAGCGCATCTGTCCACGGAACTCTGTGTCCACCGTTTACCTATTATTTGCATCATTGTGTATTGACCGGTGTAGTTAGACTTCCTTTTTGGTTTTAATGGCCATATATTCTTATGCATAGGTCTTATAGAAGATTTATGGTATTGAGAATTCTATGTGTTATTTGTATTTCTATATAGAATATATTTATATAGTATATACCAGTGGTTGAGTTGGATACAGATTGTATAAATAACAAATATTATCTCAACCAACTATAAACCTTATCATAACTCTAAATCTTATCACAACTCTAAACCTTATCACGCCCCCTCAATTCGTGCGTTGTAGGGACAGGACGAATTGTTAAATGTTGCATTAGAGTTTGATGCCGCATTTTGGATAATGGTTTAGTCAGAATGTCAGCTAATTGATCTTTAGAGCAAATAAATTGTACTTTGACTTCATTCTTTTGCACCTTATCACGAACGAAATGAAAATCAACTTCCAAGTGCTTCGTCCGAGCATGGAAAATAGGATTGATAGAAAGATATGTTGCACCAATATTATCACACCACAAGTTGGGAGTTTTGGTGGAATGGAAAGTAATGTCACGCAACATTGACGGAATCCAAGTTAATTCAGTGACAGCAAGACCAATAGCTCGATATTCAGCCTCTGTTGATGAACGAGCAACTGTTTGTTGTTTCTTGGAATTCCAAGATATGAGATTTGTGCCCATGAAAATAGCATAACTTGTGGTAGACTTGCGATCATCAATGTCACTCGCCCAATCAGCATCAGTATATATATTCAAATTTGTATTTGCCGATTTGGAGATGTAAAGACCATGACCAACAGTGTGCTTGAGATACCTCAATATACGCTTAACCGAACACCAATTATCCTCAATAGGTGCATGAAGAAATTGAGAAACCTTATGACCTAAAAACAGACCTCGGGTCGGGTTAAACTCAAGTATTGCAATCCACCTACTATACTCCGATATAACATGGGATCACTCATTGGGTGGCTTTGTATAGCAGACATCTTATCTTTTGGAGTTGCTGGTGTGGAGATTCCCTTGCAGTCTCCCATCTGTGCTTTGTGAAGCAAGTCAAGTATATACTTTTGTTGAGTTAACAAAAGTCCATCAGCGGTCCAAGTTGCCTCCATACCAAGGAAATACTCCAATGTGCCCAAATCTTTCAACATGAACTCAAATTTGAGAGAGGAAATAATATGATTCAAAGTATGACTGCATGTATCGGTCATGATAATATCATCCACATACACAAGGATAAACAACTTGATATTGTTCTTGACATAGCAAAATAGAGAGGAATCGACAGGAGAGACTCGAAACCATTGATTGATTAAGGCTGAGAACAGATGTTTATACCACTGACGTGGAGCTTGATGAAGATCGTATAGTGAACAGCGTAGACGACAAACATGATCTGGTTTAGATGTATCAGTGAAACCTGGAGGCTGCTCCATGTAAACTTCATCATCTAAATCTCCATGCAGAAAAGCATTAGAAACATCTAATTGCTTCACTAACCAACCATTTAAGACGGCTAAGGACAAAATTATTTGAATAGTAGTTGGTTTGACAACCGGTAAAAAGGTTTCAAAATAATCAATGCCAGGACGTTGATGATATCCTTTAGCAACAAGGCGAGCCTTATATCTATCAATACTGCCATCAGATTTCTGTTTAACTCTGAACACCCATTTACAACCAACTATATTCTGTGCCTTGTTCCGAGGGACAAATTCCCAAGTTCCGGCTTGAATTAAAGCATTAAGCTCTTGAATCATGGCATCACACCAATTTGGATCTTTGATAGCTTGTGTAATACCCGGCTAGATTTCGGCATCGGAATCCTAACCTTCCGGCAGAATCTCCGTTGGAATCTGGAATTCTAAAGATGCCAGAGGCTTCTAGAGGGGTAAAATGTATTTCTAAAATGTTTTTACTGATTTCATGGTTTTAAATAGAAAAAGAAATTGAGTTTTGAAAAGAAAAGACCAAAGAGGCTTTTGCCAGGTTCAGCCGCCGAAAGTCAAGTTTGGCCGCCGAACATGGAGCTGTTTCGGGAGTGCCTTAGGCTTCCGAAAGTGTTGAGGGCAGAAACCAGGTTCGGCCGCCGAACATGCATGAGTTTAGGAGGCACGTTAGGTTGCCGAAGGTTGTTGACCAGGTCACCTATAAAGAGCTCTCAGATCGGAAATGGGCGAGTTTTCTCCCCATTCTCGAGCTCAGGTGAGTTTATGCCCTCCTTTGGTCATTTTCAAGATTTCTCTATTCATCCCTCAAGTTTTCATGAGTTCTACCCTTGTTTTGAAGTTTTGAAGCTTAAATAGGAGTTTTGGGAGCTTGGAGACTTTTGGAGCTTGGATCCTCCACACCTCCGAGTTAGGGATCACACCACCCCTCGATGTTCAAGAGGTAAGTGTAGATCCTTGCTTTCCTTGTGTTTTAATAAAGTTTTATGAGATTTTAATGTTTGAATATGGGTAGATATGCATACTAGGATTTATGTGGATTTTATGCCCAATGTATGTTATGTGATGTTTGTGTTGAGGAGTTTATGTTAGTTTATGCTCCTTTATGCTTATGGGAGAGTGTATGCATGATTGGGAGAGAGCAAGTGAGGTTTTGAGTAGTTTTGATGATTTTGGCTTATGTGGGTCATAAGCTATTTATGTATGCTTTTGATGTTGTTTTTGGAGTTTAATCTAGTTGTTGAGCTCCTTTGTGCATGACTAAGGATTTATGCAAGTTTTTAAGAGGTTGGGTGCTTGTTTGGGGTGTTTGGTAAGGTTTTGGAGGCTGGTATGCACGAGAGGCTGAGTTCTGATGAACTCAGGTTCGGCCGCCGAAGGTGGTTTCGGCCGCCGAACCTGCCTATGGGTGCATGGATTGGCCGCCTAACCTTGCCCCCGAAAGTTGTGTTTCGGATCTGGAGCAGACTTTCGGCTGCCGAAGGTGATGTTCGGCCGCCGAAAGTGCCTGACTTTCGAATCTGGAGAGAGGGTTCGGCCGCCGAAAGTGCCCCTGAACCTGCATGGCTTTCGGCTCTGGAAGGGACCTTCGGCCGCCGAAAGTGCCGCCGAAAGTGCCCTGTCCAGCCCTTTCATGGGTATTTTCTATGCATGCTTTGGTGAGGTTTTAGAAGGTTTTTGGGGAGTTGTTTATGAGTTGTTTAGAGTGTGTTTGGCACCTCATTCGAGTCCACCTGTGTAGGATCGGACCCGAGGGACCGAGGAGGCCAGCAGTGTTAGCTGTTGCAGAGTCAGTCCAGCGTCTGCCAGAGGTGAGTAGAACTAACTCAAATGTTTTAAGCATGTTTCACGCATCATGAATACCATGTTTATATGTAATAGGTTGATTGCACTAGTTTCACGAATATGACGCATTGCATTATTTACTGTTGGTGTGGATGGACCAAGGCGACCCCAATAGCCCTAATTATGATATGTTACAGAAGTCCTGAGGAGCCCCTTTGAGAGTCGGGCATAATGAAGTCCTGAGGAGCCCGAAGGGCCGGGCATAATAAAGTCCTGAGGAGCCCGAAGGGCCGGGCACCATGTTATGTTACAGACAGAGGGAGTTTTGGTGGTCATGTCCATCCGTTATGTGAAATGTTTGTGCTGTGATGCATTCAATGATAGAATATGATTATTATTGTGCATTGTTTCTACTCACTGGGCTTTTTAGCTCACGCCTCTCCCCTAACCCCAGTTTTGCAGGTTTGAGGAAGATTGGGACGTCAAGGGTAAAGGTTATGCTTGTAATAGATTAGCATTCTAGTGTGGACATGTAATGTAAATTGACATAATATATTGAAAGATAATGTGATGTAATGTAATGTAAAGTAGAGTTATGTTTATGGATAGAGTTGTGCTTCGCCCTGGTGTATGATTAATCCCTTTGTACATGGATCTTGTTTTACGTTTCTTGATGAGAAATGTGTTGAATCAGGCTTAACGTATAGTATGTTTCCTTGAGTTTCCAGTGGATGTGTTTTGGGATGAAAGGGTTTGAATCCCTTGACCTAGAAATATAACCGTGAGGGGAAGGACGCTGGGCGTGAACCCAAAGCGGGTAGTATTCATTGGTGTTGGCCCTGAGGGCTGTTTCAGATTGGTATATCTGAATGTTTGTAGTGTATACTTAGGTTAAGCCTGGTAGTTGGAAGAAAAGTTTTGCAGTTTTTATGTTTGTGTTTGATCATATATGAGATTTATCAGGTACACAGAGTTCTTGTTAGGCTTGCTACGAGTCCCGGCAGCCTTAAGCTGATCTGGATCCTAGCGCCGGTGGCGGTTCGGGCCGTTACAGAGGGGTATCGGTTTCCGGGTCGTTACAGCTTGAGTATAGCAACTAGGTACTGAGAAAGAAGCAGTCACATTATTTAACTTTAGAGACCATAGAGTTTGTGGTTTGAGCTTGCCTGTTTGCGGTCTAGTCACCATGGAATGTGTCTTAACTTGCAAAGGAACATGACGAAAATTGTTCAGCTCGATTTGGTTAGTATTTAGTGATACGGTGCGCTCAGGTGATGGGCTTGGTATGTGGGCCTGACTTGTGTCAGTTGTGGTGTCGTTTTGGGTAAGGTCTGGAGTAATGGAAGCAGTGTCATTTTGATGTCTAGGAGAGGTTTGTAAGTTGCGTTTTGGAGCTGCTCCTAGGATACCAGGTTGTGTATTTGACAAAGGTGGAATGGGTGGTAATGGAATGGACGTAGGACTCACTTCAGCCACTGAGGTAGTGCCATTATCATCCAACTTCTTAAAAGGAAACTCCTGCTCAAAAAATAAGACATGGCGTGAGATAAAAAGACGACCAGAAGAAATTTCAAGACAAGTATACCCTTTATGAAATTTACTATAGCCAAGAAAAATACAATGAGAAGACTTAGGAGCAAGTTTGTGAGATGAATAAGGTTTCAACTAAGGATAACGCAATGAACCAAACACACACAATTCATCATAAGTAGGTTTCTCATGAAATAAAATTTCATAGGGAGTGCGTTTGTTATTGGATGAAGAGGGCAATTTATTTATTGTGTAGGTAGCAGTATTGAAGGTATAGGTCCAGTAATTGTAAGGAACTGAAGCATGATGTAATATAGATCGTCCTAACTCAACAATATGCCTATGCTTTCGTTCTGCACATCCATTTTGTTCAGGAGTGTGAGGACAAGAAACCTTTTGTGAAATCCCATATTGTTTCAAGTAATTGGACAAAGACCGAAATTCTCCCCCCCAATCCGATTGAAAGTTTTTTATAGGCAGTCCAAAATATTTTTCCACTAAATATCGAAATTGAACAAAGACAGATAAGACATCAGATTTTTATTTAAGAAAATATAACCAGCAATACTTACTAAAATGATCATAGAAAATCACATAATAACAAAAACCATCAACAGAAACAACAGGGGCAGGACTCCAAACGTCAGAACAAATGAGTTCAATAGGCTGTTTAGCACAATAAAGAGAATCAACAAACGGTAATTTATGTGACTTACTCACATTGCAAGCATGACAATAATGAAATTTATTACTAGAAACAAAAGAAATATTATTAGATCTAAGAACATCATGAACAACTCGAAAATTTGCATGTCCTAGCTGCTCATGCCATAATAAAACTGTTGCTGGGAAAGCTTTGGGAGAGAATGACCGAACTTGCTGCAAAGGAAAGAGATAAAGGCCATTGTCACTCGGGCCTTGGTATAATACTTGCTTCGTGGGGATATCCTTCACAAAATATTTGTCAGGAAAAAATTCAATTGAAGTGTTATTTTGTGAGGTAAAAGCAGAAACTAACATTAAATTGTTAGTAATAGCAGGTGAATAAAGAACATTATTCAAACGAAAATTATGACCATTAATAGAAGTAATTGAAGAACCACGAGATAAGACAGGAAGTGTTTTACCATTGGCAATTGTGAGAGCGGTGGCATCATTGACAGGAATAGGATGAGCTATAGTTTCCTGATTAGCTGCTAGATGATAATTTGCACCGGAGTCCACAGTCCCGGTCTGAAGAGGTTCAATTTGAGTTTTGGCTACATTGGCTTGAGGATTGATGCGAGGTGAGGGACATTGTCTTGAAACATGTCCTGTTCCATTGCAATTAAAACATGTTAAAGTAGAAGTGCCATGACCAGAAGCATAACTAGACTGCCCAGAATCGCGTCCTTGGTATGATGACTGTCCACCACGGCCACGGTAACCACGGCCACGCCCTCTACTGCCTCGCCCAGAATTTGCATAGTGAGCAGTAGCAGAAATGGTAGAATTAAGAGTGAGAGAATCAAACTTCAATTGGGATTCTTCACTGAGTAGTAATGCATACAACTCATCAAAAGTAATCTGAGTATTTCGTGCTTCTATAGCACGCGTAAAAGGACGATAATCCGAACCCAATCCTTCGAAAACATCGCACACAAGATTTTTCCTCGATAATAGATCCTTCTAATGCATAAAGCTGATCATAATACGATTTCGCTTTGTGCATGTAATTGTCAATTGAATCATTACCTCGCTGCAGATGCTTGAGTTGTTTATGCAGCTGCTGAATCCGTGTTTTAGCACCGGCGGAATAGATTACAGTGAGCTTGTCCCAGGCATCCTTGGCAGTGGTACAATGAGTGATCTGATGAAGAATAGATTCAGAAACGGAACAATTGATCCAGCTACGAACAATCTGATCATGACAGAACCAATCCATAAATGCGGGATTTGGTTCGCCAGTGGATAAAAACCGATCTAGTGCAATAACAGTACCATCGACATGAGAAGCCAATCTGTATCCATGAAGAAGAGGCATGATTTGTGCATGCCATAGCAAATAATTAGCCGAAGTGAGTTTAATGGTGAGAAATTGAGTGACGTTTGGAATCTGAATATTGGGAATAGATGATGTGGAGCCGATAGTGGTTGAAACAAGAGATTGCTCAGTGTTAGCCATTGCTGATACGAACAGAGGGAAGAACAAGATGAGAAAAACGTAAAAGAAAAGAGAAAAATTTGCTGTAAAGCCTTTATGGCTCTAATACCATATAGAAGATTTATGGTATTGAAAATTCTATGTGTTATTTGTATTTCTGTATAGAATACATTTATATAGTATATACCAGTGGTTGAGTTGGATACAGATTGTATGAATAGCAAATATTATCTCAACCAACTATAAACCTTATCATAACTCTAAATCTTATCACAACTCTAACCTTATCATGACTCTAAACCTTATCACAACTCTAGGCCTTATCAGGTCTGTCTGTTACCATTGACTGAACACTCCATCTGTTCCGCAAATGTCTTTATGCACCGGTATTCTATTTCGTGAGCAGTCCCACACATGTCTTGCATTCGAGGTTTGGCTTTACCTTAGCTACCGTTTTTTATTTTATTTACCTTTTATTAGTTGCTAGTGTTTTATTTGTCTTTTATTGCCTTTACCTTAGCAGTTCCACTCCCCGATAAGTCTCTCATAGGGGCGTAGATAACAGGCTCTTATTAGAAGAATTAAGTTATGATGTAGAGCAGCTAAAAAAAGATCACCATTCCATGACCGACACATTAAATGCAGAACAAAAAATAATATATGATGTTTGTGACTAATTCAGTGCAAAATAATAAAGGGGGGCTGTTTTTTATATATGGCCATGGTGGAACAAGTAAAACATATCTATACGAAACAATAATTACGTGGCTTAAATTCGAAGGAAAAATTATTTTAGTGGTTGCTTCTTCTGGAATATCAACATTTCTTTTATCAGACGGTCGCACTGCACGTTCTAGATTTAAAATTCCTATTGAAATATAAGAGTATTTTTCGTGTGATATTAAAAAATGAACTCAATTGGCTTCACTCATAAAACAAAAATCACTTATAATTTAGGATGAAGCGTTGATGGCCTATAGATATTGTTTTAAGGCAGTCGATGGAGCGCGAAAAGATATAGTGTGATAGTAGCGCACCAAATAATATTCCATTTGGAGGTAAAACTATATTATTAAGAGGTGATTTTCGATAAATACTCCCTGTGGCTATAAAAAGAAATAAAGAAAATATAATAAATGTCTCAATAACAAAATCTTATCTTTGAAAATATTTTAAAATTTTCTACTTAAAAGAAAATATGCATTTGTTGCAATCGCAGTTGACTATTACCATTGAAAAAACTCAAATCGATTTTGCTGAATGGATTCTTTCTATTGGAGATGGTACTGTAAAATATTATAGACTTCAAAATTACGATAATCAAAATGATTAGATACATATCCCAGATGAATTACTAATAAATAACACTTCCAATGTACTTGCAAGCATAATTTCAAGAGTTTATTATAACTTCATTGAAAAGCATGATGATGTCAATTTTTTAAAGGAAAGAGCAATAGTAACACCAATGGATGGCACTGTGGAAGAGGTAAATAAAAAAAAATGTTGGATTTGGTGCTGCAATGTGAAAATGTATATTATAGTTTGGATTCAATTTGTAGGACATCAAATAATTTTGATGAGTTAGAAACTTTATACCTAATTGAATTTTTAAATACACTTTAATTTAATGGTTTTCCCTAGCATAAAGTAAGCTTGAAAATAAATACTCTAATAATATTGTTGAGAAATTTAAATCCAAGTTTAGGCCTCTACAATGGTACTCGATTATTAATAAGAGAATTCGATAATAGAATTATAAAAGCAGAAATAATTTCAGGCTCTTACGCTGGTGTCCAAGTTTGCATTCCAAGGATAATTTTATCGATGGCTGATAAAAAAATGGCCATTTATATTGAAAAGAAGGTAGTTTTTATGGGCGTCGAAACTACAAAAAATAAATTTTTACTTAAAATAAAATTTATGATAATGGTAAGTAAGGTCGATCCCATAGAGACTGGTAAGTAAATTAATTTTATTGCATGAATAAAAAAATAAAAAAAAAATAAAATGGGAGGAAAGTTTTTGAATGTAGAGAAGTGAAAATAAATAAAACTAATCCAAAGAAATAAGCAATTAAATTTTAAGAGAAAGAATCAAGATAAGAATTATCCAGTCAAAGGAATAATCTTAGTTTTAACTTTATTAGTTGATCACAGATATAAAATATAATCTCAAATTAATTATTAATAAATCAGTTCTAGATATTGAAGACGTTTCAGATATTGAAGACGTTTCAGATATCCAATCCTTCCTTAGATTTTAAAATAGTTAAGAGACGCTCCTTAGCTTATTCTAATTCTTGGATAACGTAGCAGACGTTTCTAAAGTTTAACCCAATTACAACATTAAAAATTAGGACCTGATTCTAACTAATAAATGCGAGATGTTCGGTTCATTTAAGTTAGATTATACTGTTCCTTAGAAAGGTCTCACACAATCTAATTTACTACTTATTTCAGTTTAACTAAACAATTATAGATTTAATTAACCTGAATAGCAACATATTATTTTATCAATTAAGCGAGGGCTCCTTAATACAACAATCAACAAAAAAATAATAAGTAGTAGACATGGAAACAATATAAATATCAAGAACAATTAAGGAAATAATAAAATCACATAAATCTCACAATCAATTAACTTGAAACCTTAATTATCCTTTAACTGAAAGAAGAACTTAGCTACACATGTTCATGGCTGAAACAATACAAATAAGAAAAGTGTTTTCAGCCTCCTAAGCTAATTAAGAATGAGAGATGAGAGATGAGAGATGAGAGATAAGATATGAGATATAGGAGGTGCATCTATACATCAAAATGTCCTTTTTTTATAGCGTTAAGAGTCCTAACTCAACCTAAATACAAGTAGTTAAAATCAAAATCGAGTACATCTTGGCATATTAGAGTTATCTATTTGTTTCTCAAATTTAAAACTAGACTCTGATTTCTCTCGTCAAACATGTTATGCCCATAACGTAGTTTATAACACAGTACTTTGGGAGTTAGAGTTCAAGCATGACTCTGCTTCTTATCCTTCTGTAAACTTGGTTACGCCCATGAATCTTTGATTTCAGAATGTCTTTGATTTCAGAATGTAGAGTCGAATTGGATTTTTCTCTTATTATTCTTCAATCCTTATTTAACCTACCAAGATATCAAAATTCAAAAGATCAACTTATTTTAAATAAAATTAAACTCAATATCTAAGTATTTTAGAATATTAAAACTACACAAATGTGCATATTATCAGTTTTCAGTTAAAATTTGTTATTGTATGACAATTAATAAGACTCAAGGTCAAACATTGAAATATGAGGGTATTTATTTGAATAATCTTGTATTTATATGTAGTAATATCAAGAGTAACTTCTAAATATGAAATTACTATTGCAATTGAAAAATATAAATCTGAAGCCCCAGATGGCTATATAGCATGTACAAAGAACATCGTTTACAGTGAGATTTTTGAAGATTTAAATGCTTCTATATATGTCTAAGTTCTTAAACTGTTTAATTATTTTTTATTTTTTTAATTTACATTTGTATGTCAAAGATAGAAAATGGCATACACTTTGTTAGCTGATACTGATGAAAGGAGTAAAGGTATTACTATCAAAGTCAGGATTGCATGAATTTGAAATGTTTTTCAGCCTTTATAATCCTGGAGAACTTTTCAGCTTTGATTTCTTGATACTTGATGAAAATATTTATTTTGTAATGTTCTCATATACATTTACCTTCTACTTATGTTTTAACCTTTTACAAATATGTGAAGGGTGATACCATTCAAGATTTTGTGAGAAAACAAGATGCTGCCCATTTTAAGCAACTCCTTACAGAAGGAAAAATATATTATATATCAAGGTTTATTGTCTTATTCTGTAAAAAAAATATAGGTTGAGCTGACATCCATACCGTATCAAATTACCTGGCAATGTACTTGTGAAAAAATTAGATTCTATAGATCTAAGAATTCCTTTTGACTGCTTTTCATTTTTAAATTTTAGAGAAATCATACGACAACAAGAAAATACTTTCTTTGTAATAGGTAAAGTAATCATTTTTTTCTCGATGTATTTTGTTTCCTTTGATCTATCTTGAAATATTTACATTATTTTATTGATTTACAAATATCATGGGTAAAGCGATCTCAATAAGATGCATTGAATCTATCAGAATGGATAGTCAGATTAGAAAAAAAAGGATCATTAAAATACAAAATGATAAGTAATTGATTTACATGATATAATTTTTGGATAGGTTCAAGATTGCAATTATTTTAATGATATGGTATCTACCGCTGTGAAGAGCTTCATATCACTTTATGGGACAAAATAGCTATTAAGCTTTTAGAAGAGGAAGTGTTCAAAGAAGAAGATAATGGATCAGTTGTCATTACATTCATTGGTATGTCTATCAAGCCTTTTCGAGATACCTTAAATTTTATAAATTTTTCTCTACTGCTTATTTTCTTCAATTTAAAAATATTTTTTTATAAATGAAATAAGCATTAGCAGCACTTCAACTGTAAATATCTTTATATATCCCCAAATTCCAGAAGTGCTTCAATTTATACAAGGGTGAATATATATATATTTATAAGCGATATATTTCTTTTGGTGATTTATCATGCATTCTTTGTCTATTTCATGATTACTGATATAATTTTTATTATCAAAGTCTCTAAAAGCTCAGATAAAATAGAAAGAGTTCACCCATTGAGAAATGTTCTATTGTTATTGAAACTGAAAAGACTACAAACAGAAAAAAAAAAAATTTGGAGAGCTTCTTGCTCTAGATATTCACATTGATAAGGTATAATTATAACCTGTGATTTTTTATATGTTTACTTTATTAGCTTTCTTAGTAAGTTTAATATGCTAAATATCTTAACGAACATGACATTTAGTTTACATGTAAAGCAACCATTGAAAAGATTGATACTTCAAGTGGATGGTGGTATAGAGCATGTCCTCATTATAAAAGCAGGATACAGAGCTATGACAATATATTTGGTATAATAGAAAATGTGGGGAACTTAGAAAAGCTCCAATTCTGTGTATCATTATGGATTGTCTACTTTTCTTCATTAACTAAACAAGTTGTCTATTATGATTATTTCCTATATTGGTTGTTTGTAAGGTACAAATTAGCTATCATTGTTTGAGACAATATAGGGACAACAACTTTTGTTGCTTTTGGCAGATTAGCTGCAAATCTCCTTGGATTACATAATCTAATTTAGTTCACCGTTTAAGAGAAAGAAATTCTGTTCCTTCAATAATGACAATAATTTATAATCTTGAGAGAATATTTCAGGTTGCTATAAGCGCACATGTGGAGCAAGCATTAAAGATTATATTTCGTGTGATTAACATTTTTAAGGATGATTCAGCAACTCAGAAAAACCAACTGTCTACTTCTTCTACTCCCTCATAAAAACCTGTGTTTGTACAAAGTCCATTAACTTAAAATGCAAGGGCCAAATCACGAAGAAAGCTTGAATTTTTTTCTCATGCAGATACTGAGTTGTCCAGTGAACCAGAAACTATCTCTTTCAGTAGTGGACAATTAGTTTTCTCTTCAAGCAGTGAACATGTGGCTTTCTCTTCAAACAGTGAACAATTGACTGTCTCTTCAATCAATAAACAATTGATTATCTCTTCAAGTAGTGAACAAATAAATGTCTCTTCATGCGGTGATCAATTGTCTATTTTTTTTACTGTTATTTCACCTTCTAGCTCGCGAACTATTAAAAAAATAAAAATTGAGTATGCCTAATAGTTTATTAACATCGTTTTCGTATTTATTATAATGTTTAAAAAACGTTCTAAATTTGTCTTTATTTTATTCTTGCACAGGAAAGGCAAAGAAAAAAAGTAATACTTTTCAAGATTTCGAGTCTAGAAGCCCTTCTAAAAATAGCAGTTGTTTAATATTTGCTATCTTAAAAACCTTTTGTTATTATTGCTATATTTTAGTTGAAACTTTTTATGTGTTCTATTTTATGGATCTATCAAAACTGATATGCTTTTTTTGCATTTCAAATCAAGTAACATCTACTTTATAGATAAATACACTTGGTTTAATCGTACTATTTTAACAAAAGGTATATGAAACCTGATGACCGCTTGACTTCTCCACCCCGGTTAGGGGCTCAGCCCACGATCACGGATCATCGTCCGAAGGCCCATACGTCTTCTGCGCCAACAGGTCCAGCTCTCTTGAGCCTTGATACCGGGCCCCATATGGATTTCTCAACCAGGCCGGCCCAGCCCTCACTGCTTCTCAGGCTGATCCCCCTGGGCTCAGTCTTATTCCTATCTCCCGGTCCAGCCCAAAATCGGGAAGAAGACCCCTCCATCAGCCTTGTGGACCCATCCACACACGCACGGAGGGAATCAGGGGCCGTTACGCATGAGACAAGTACCTGATATCCTCGTACAATCGTATCAGTATGGCAGAGACAGGTGGTCCAATGAGAACCAGGCCATTGCACGTCACTGGCAGACAATGAAAACGACAAAAGCCGAACTCCCCATCCCAGTGGAGCACGCAGATTAAATTGCACCGACTGACAAAGGATCACCTCGAGGAGGACAAGACATCCGAGCTCACAACCAGAAAGAGAAGTAAAATCGCCTAAAAAGAAGCCGTGTAGGTACAAATGAAGTATAGGGATTTACCCCCTCACTATTCATGTTGTAACGACCCGGAAACCGGACCGCTACCTGCGCTAGGATCCAGATCGGCTTAAGGCCGCCGGGACCCGTAGCAAGCCTAACATGCATCCTGTAAAACTGTTCAATCCCATACATGATCAACCATGACATAAAAATTTTGAACTTTTCTTTTCATTCATTCTTTCATTCATTCACCAAACTCAACCTGTGCATGCACTATACATAAACATAATCATAAACATTAACCCTTCTTTGGAGTCTCATCAACGCTCCAATGGGGTGACATAACCTGTATTGAGTTTGGTTTACATAATCATCATTAAACATCTAAGATCATGTACTAAAGGGGATAAACAACATTCTATGGTCAAGCACAACTCTAAACTTCCATAAGCATCATTACATTACATTTCTATACTATACTTTTACATGACTGTGCTAAACATAACATATCAACATTTATCATGTCCACACTAGCTATTACATGACCATAACTTCATTACTCTTGCTGACCTCCTGGTCTACCCTGTACCTGCAAACCTGGGGGTTAAGGGAGAGGGGTGAGCTATAAAGCCCAGTGAGCAGAAAAGTAAAACATTCAATTTATATTTCATGCTTTCATGAAATGCAACACATCACAAACAAATCACATCAAGGATGAACTTGTCACTAATAGCCCACTACTCATTCCAATAGTGCTAGGGGCATAGATTGGGCCTCACTGGTCTTTCTCTTTCATAGTACCGGGGGCGTAGAATGGGCTTCACTGGTCTTCCATACCGTATCACATCATATCATAACGTAGTGCGGCTAAAGGATCATCCAACATTCATCCACATCGACAACATATTATGCAATGCAACATATTCGTAAATTCTAATGCAAGCACCCTAGTATATCTCATGGCATTCATGTTGCGTGTATCATGCTCAGAATTTATTTATTTACTTTAAAGCATAAAGGGTTATTCCACTCACCTCTAGCTGAAGCTGTAACAGACTCAGAAGTAGCTGAATTCACTGCTGGGGTCCTCGGTTCCTCGAGTCTGAACCTACATAGGTGGACTCAAATGAGGGACCTAACATACATAAACATGACTCTAAAATACTTCCCAAAAACCTCCTAAAACACCTTAAAACAATCACATAAATCATGCAAACGAAGGATGAACAGGGCACTTTCGGCGGCAGGTTCGGCGGCCGAAAGGCCCTCCAGAGCCGAAAGTCATGCACCTTCGGCGGCACTTTCGGCGGCCGAAGGTTCCCTCCAGAGACGAAACTCATGCATGTTCGGTGGCACCTTCGGCGGCTGAAACTCCGTTCCAGAGCTGAAAGTCCACTTTCGGGGGCAGGGTTCGGCAGCCGATACATGCTACCAAAGGCAGGTTCGGCGGCTGAAAGAGCCTTCGGCTGCCGAACCTGAGTTCTTCCCAAAAGGGCAGAAACACAGCTCAATATGCATAAACGCCTCCCAACTCATTCAATCATGCATTTTCCTATTCTACAACATGCATACTCAAGCATACAAGCTCCTAAGAGCTTCAAACTATCCTAAACCCCATATACAACACATCAAACATGCATATCCAACATACATTGTTCATAAACACACATTTAACCAAAAACTCAATATAAACCTACACATGCATTTCTACCCCAAGAAACTTCATAAAACTTACTTAAAACATGAAAGGAACTATGGATCTACTCTTACCTCTTGAAGAACGAGAGGAGAGACGATCCAACTTGGAGATGGGAGAGATCTCAACTCTTTGGTCTCCAAGCTTCCAAAACTCGCTCTTTTGTTCAAATATATTCAAATCAATGTAAAGCTTGTTAAAACATGAAAGATCGAAGGAAAAACATCTAAAATGAACCATGGGAGAGCAAGAACTCACCGTGGCCGAAAATGGGGAGAAAACTCGCCCGTTTTGGCCATGGAGCTCTTATATAGGGGCTGCCAGACCACCTTTCGGCAGCCTAAAGTGCCTCCAAAACTCATGCAAGTTCGGCGGCCGAACATGAGGTTCAGCGGCCGAACCTTTGAAACTTTTGGAAGCCTAACTTGCCCCCTTAAACTATCCTACGTTCGGCGGCCGAACTTGAGGTTCGGCAGCCGAACCTGGAAATGTCTCCTTGGTCTTTTTCATTTAAAACTCAATTTCCTTTTTCCTTAAAACCATAAGATACATTAAAACATTTTATAAAAACATGATTTTACCCTTCTAGAGGTTTCCGACGTCGGAGATTTCACCGGACGGTAGAAATTCCGATACCGGAGTCTAGCCGGGTATTACATTCTTCCCCCCTTAAGAACATTCATCCCCGAATGTTCACCAAACAAACACATGGCATAGGATAAAACATAAACATTCATACAAAGCACATAAAAACTCACCTTAGAAGAGATGAGGATATTGCCGAAGCATAGACTCCCGTGTCTCCTAGGTACACTCTTCGATTTGTGGTGATTCCAAAGGACTTTCACCATCGGGATTTCCTTGTTCCTTAGCTTTCTGATCTGGGTGTCTAAGATCCGTACTGGCTGCTCAACATAGGTGAGATCTTCTTGGATCTCCACATCAGGCTCACTAAGAACCTTGCTCGGATCTGACACGAACTTTCTTAACATAGAAACATGGAAAACCGGATGGATTCTCTCCATTGAAGCAGGTAAATCTAGCTTATACGATACATTTCCAATCTTTTGTAAGATTTCAAAGGGCCCAATGTACCGTGAAGCTAGCTTATCTTTCTTTCCGAACCGAATCACCCCTTTCATTGGAGACACCTTGAGCAATACCAAATCCCCCTCCTGAAACTCTACCTGTCTTCTGCGGATATCTGCATAACTCTTTTGCCTGCTTGTAGCAGTCTTGATCCTTTCTCTGATTATGGGCACCACCCTGCTGGTGATCTCTACAAGCTCAGGCCCTGCCAAAGCCCTTTATCCAACTTCCTCCCAGCAAACAGGTGACCTGCACTTCCTTCCATACAAAGCTTCATATGGAGCCATCCCTATGCTAGCATGATGACTGTTATTGTAAGCAAACTCCACCAGAGGTAGATGTTGCCTCCAAGAACCGCCAAAATCTAGCACACACATTCTGAGCATATCTTCTATTGTTTGGATGGTCCTCTCTGACTGTCCGTCAGTCTGTGGATGGAAAGCAGTGCTAAAATCCAACCTAGTACCCATAGCATTCTGCAGACTCCGCCAAAACCTGGAGGTGAACTGGGGTCCTCTATCAGACACTATTGAAACAGGAACCCCATGCAATCTGACAATCTCATCTACATACACCTGCGCCAACTTGTCCACAGAATAGCCACCCCTGACAGGGATGAAGTGAGCAGATTTGGTCAGTCTGTCCACAATCACCCATATGGAGTCCAATCTGTTGGACGCTGCCGGTAGCCCCACCACGAAGTCCATAGCTATATTCTCCCATTTCCACTCTAGAATAGGTAGTGGGTTAAGCATTCCAGCCGGCTTCTGATGTTCCAGCTTCACCCTCTGACATACTTCGCAGGCTGACACAAACTGTGCCACTTCCCTCTTCATAGCTGGCCACCAATAAACTCTCTTCAGATCTTGATACATTTTGGTGGCTCCAGGGTGAACACTGTATCTGGCATTATGAGCCTCTCTCATAATGTCTCCCTTCAGCCCTACGTCATTTGGTACACACAATCTGTTTTCATAGCGGAGGATCCCCTTGCTGTCGAATCTGAACTCATTATCCTTGCCTGACTGAACAGTCCTGGCAATCTTCACTAACTCTGGGTCCTCATGCTATTTCTGAGCTACCTGCTCCAGAAACACGGGTGCCACTCTCATCTGGGCTATCAAAGCACCTGTACCAGACAACTCCAACTGTAGACCTTCATTAATGAGCTCGAAGAACTGCCTCACCACTGGCCTCCTCTCTGCTAAAATGTGGGACAAACTGCCAAGTGATTTTTAGCTTAAGGCGTCTACCACAATATTCGCCTTACCCGGATGGTACTGAATCTTGCAATCATAGTCACTGAGCAATTCTACCCATCTTCTCTGCCTCATATTCAGCTCCCTCTGACTCAGGATGTACTGCAGGCTTTTATGATCTGTGAAGATCTCACATTTAACCCCATAAAGGTAGTGCCTCCACATCTTGAGTGCAAAGATCACCACTGCCATCTCTAGGTCATGTGTAGGGTAATTCAACTCGTGCTTCTTTAGCTGTCTAGAAGCATAAGCAATCACCCTTTCATTCTACATTAGCACACAACCCAGTCCCACACGGGACGCATCGCAATAGACTGAGAAGTCTTCATTACTAGATGGCAGAGCTAACACCGGTGCTGAAGTCAACCTCTTCTTTAACTCCTCAAAGCTCTCTTCACACTGGTCGGTCCACACGAACCTCTGATTCTTCTTAGTCAATCTGGTCATGGGAGCTGCAATCTTAGAGAAGTCCTGAACGAACTTCCTATAGTAACCTGCCAAACCCAAGAAACTCTTGATCTCTGTCACCGTAGTGGGTTTAGGCCAGTTAGCTACAGCTTCCACTTTCTTGGGGTCTATCTCGATTCCATTTTCTGACACCACATGCCCCAAGAAAGAGATGCTCCTCAGCCAGAACTCACACTGGGAGAACTTGGCATACAAGCCATGTTCCCTTAAGGTCTGCAGAACTAACCTCAGATGATGGGCATGCTCCTCTGCATTCCTGGAATACACTAAGATATCATCTATGAAGACAATAACGAAGTGATCCAGGTATTGACTGAAAACTCTGTTCATGAGATCCATGAATGCTGCAGGGGCATTGGTCAACCCGAACGACATTACAAGAAACTCATAGTGCCCATATCTGGTTCTGAACGCCGTCTTCGGCACATCCTCTTCTCTTATCCTCAGCTGATGGTACCCAGATCTCAGATCTATTTTGGAGAAACAACCTGCTCCTGCTAGCTGGTCGAATAGATCGTCGATCCTTGGCAAAGGGTACTTATTCTTGGTAGTGACCTTGTTCAACTGCCTGTAGTCGATACAAAGTCTGAGGGATCCATCCTTCTTTTTCACAAACAACACTGGAGCACCCCAAGGTGAGGTACTCGGTCGGATGAAGCCTCTATCTACCAACTCTTGCAACTACTCCTTAAGCTCCTTCAATTCCGCTGGTGCCTTCCTATAGGGAGGGATAGAGATCGGTCTAGTTCCAGGCATCAACTCAATTTCGAACTCTATCTCCCTAGCAGGTGGTAAACCTGGCAGCTCGTCTAGGAAAACGTTTAAAAACTCACTGACCACGGGCACTGAGGCGGGCTCTCTAACATGACTATCCAGTTCTCTCACATGAGCCAGAAAACCCTGACAACCCCTTCTGAGCAGCCTACGAGCTTGTAGGGCTGATATTAAACCTCTAGGTGTACTCCCCCTGTCTCCTCTGAAGACAACCTCTGACCCATCCTGACATCTGAACTTGACTACCTTGTCCCTGCAGTCCAAGGTAGCACCATGGGTAGATAGCCAATCCATCCCTAGAATGACGTCAAAGTCTGTCAAATCTAGAACCACAAGGTCGGCAGAAAGGCATCTCCCCTCAATAAAAACTGAATTATACTGGCAGACTGACTCTGCCACTGACGGGTCACATTTGGGTCCACTGACCCATAGGGGACACTCTAACGCAGAGACCATCAATCCCAACCTCTCGACGGCCCTCGGAGCAATGAAAGAATGAGATGCACCAGGGTCCATTAGGACATAAACATCTGAGCAACCAATGATGAGATTACCTGCCACCACGGTGTTCGATGCATTTGCCTCCTGCTGTGTCATTGTGAAGATCCGTGCTGGGGCTGATGGACCTTCACCTCTGAAACCCGCTGAAGAAGAGGTTGTCCCTCTCCCTCTGCCTCTGCCACTGGCCTGAGTCGCGGCTGGAGCTGCTGGCTGAGCCACACTACTAGAGGCTGTCTGCTGATACTGCGCCATAAAAGCTGCTCTAGGACACTCCCGAGCCATGTGTCCCTCCTGCCCACATCTGAAGCAGGCTGTCGTCCCAACCAGACATACACCCTTGTGCGGCTTCCCACACTTCCTGCATACTGCATTATCTGCACCTGAGCTAGAGCCACTTCCCAATCCCAGACCTGATTTGATCTTGCTCCAAAACTTGTTCTTCTTTGGCTTCTTGGTGGTACTGCTCCACCTCTTACTAGCTGAACTCAGAGAAGAAGGGTCTAACTTGCCCCCACCAGGGGTCTTAGAACCAAAAGGCTGTGCTACTGACTGCTTAACTTTCCCTTTGATGATTGCACTAGCCTCCATTCTCCGAGCCATATCCACTATGGCATGGAAACTTTCCCTCTCTGCTGACTGAATCAAGGAGGAATACCTGGAATGGAGCCTCATGATATACCTCCTTGACTTCTTCTGATCGGTGTCCAGATTCTGCCCAGCAAACGGCAACAGCTCCAAGAATCTGTCTGTATACTCATCTATACTCATCTCATCTGACTGCCTCAACTGCTCAAATTCAATCATCTTTAACTCCCTTGAACTGTCAGGGAAAGCCCATCCTGCAAACTGATTTGCAAACTCCTCCCATGATAGGCTGTCCAACCTCGAGTTCACATAGTTCTTAAACCACTCTCGGGCCTTCTTGCATTTTAGTGTGAACCCAGCCATCTGAATGGCTCTACTGTCATCAGCTCCTATCTCATCTGTAATCATCTTGACCCTCCCGAGATACTCGAACGGGTCATCACCTGTTTCAAACTGGGGAGCACCCAGCTTCATGTAGTCAGTCATCTTGACCTTGCTCCCTCCAGATGAGCTAAGTTTTGGTACTTGTGTTTCTGGGACAGTAGGTGCTGCTGGTGGTGGAGGAGGTGCAACATCCCCTGGGGTAGGGTTTGCTGTACCTGGATGGTAGGGTGGGGGTGGATACATCGGGTACTATGGGTACGGTGGGTAGAAAGGTGGGTATGGCATCTGAGAGTGATAAGGGTTAAAACTGGGGTAATCCGATGTACCTCCCATCGAATACCCGGGATTATGTGAAAAGGGTGGGTAGTAAGGTGGCTGAACAAATCCCGAGGCCTGAGTGCCTCCTTGGGACTCTCCCATTCCCTCTTCCGACATACTTACTCCAAGACTGCCATCCCTCCTCTGATCCACATCCATTTGATCCCCCACATCCTCTGACATATCCCCTTGCACTGTTCCCCTCACTGATCTGCTTCTACCCAGATCCAAAGACCTTCTAGCGTCTCTTACTGCTCTTTCACTACTGGACATACTTGACATTGCCCTAGGCAATGCAGGAGGACGGGCATCAGTGCCCTCGTCCTCCGGTGGTACTCCAGTCAATCGTGCAGATCGACGAGTCCCTTTCATCCTGTTTACTGAAAAACAGTACACATCACATAAACATTAGCATCAAATGGTTCATGTGTAAAAACATGAACCCGCATCACATACATCACATACATAGCATATCATTAATGCACATGCATATAATCATGGCATTTCACATCATCATTCAAGACAGGACTCTATATCCTATCCTAGTGGACATGATCTTCCTATTGTGCTTGACCTTTTATAACCTCTATGAGCCCGACACTCTAGGTCCGACCATATGAACCTAGGGCTCTGATACCAATCTGTAACGACCCGAAAATCGGACCGCTACCGGTGCTAGGATCCAGATCGGCTTAAGGCCGCCGGGACCCGTAGCAAGCCTAACATGCAGCCTGTAAAACTGTTCAATCCCATACATGATCAACCATGATATAAAAATTTTGAACTTTTCTTTTCATTCATTCTTTCATTCATTCACCAAACTCAACCTGTGCATGCACTATACATAAACATAATCATAAACATTAACCCCTCCTTGGAGTCTCATCAATGCTCCAATGGGGTGACATAACCTGTATTGAGTTTGGTTTACATAATCATCATTAAACATCTAAGATCATGTACTAAGGGGATAAACAACATTCTATGGTCAAGCACAACTCTAAACTTCCATAAGCATCATTACATTACATTTCTATACTATACTTTTACATGACTGTGCTAAACATAACATATCAACATTTATCATGTCCACACTAGCTATTACATGACCATAACTTCATTACTCTTGCTGACCTTCTGGTCTACCCTGTACCTGCAAACCTGGGGGTTAAGGGAGAGGGGTGAGCTATAAAGTCCAGTGAGCAGAATAGTAAAACATTCAACTTATATTTCATGCTTTCATGAAATGCAACACATCACAAACAAATCACATCAAGGATGAACTTGTCACCAATAGCCCACTACTCATTCCAATAGTGCTAGGGGCGTAGACTGAGCCTCACTGGTTTTTCTCTTTCATAGTGCCAGGGGCGTAGAATGGGCCTCACTGGTCTTCCATACCGTATCACATCATATCATAACGTAGTGCGGCTAAAAGATCATCCAACATTCATCCACATCGACAACATATTATGCAATGCAACATATTCGTGAATTCTAATGCAAGCACCCTAGTATATCTCATGGCATTCATGATGCATGTATCATGCTCAGAATTTATTTATTTACTTTAAAGCATAAAGGGTTATTCCACTCACCTCTGGCTGAAGCTCTAACAGACTCAGAAGCAGCTGAATTCACTGCTGGGGTCCTCGGTTCCTCGGGTCCGAACCTACACAGGTGGACTCAAATGAGGGACCTAACATACATAAACATGACTCTAAAATACTCCCCAAAAACCTCCTAAAACACCTTAAAACAATCACATAAATCATGCAAAGGAGGGCTGAACAGGGCACTTTCGGCGGCAGGTTCGGCGGCCCAAAGGCCCTCCAGAGCCGAAAGTCATGCACCTTCGGCGGCACTTTCGGCGGCCGAAGGTTCCCTCCAGAGATGAAACTCATGCATGTTCGGTAGCACCTTCGGCGGCCGAAACTCCCTTCCAGAGCCGAAAGTCCACTTTGGGGGGCAGGGTTCGGCAGCCGATACATGCTACCAAAGGCAGGTTCGGCGGCCGAAAGAGTCTTCGGCTGCCGAACCTGAGTTCTTCCCAAAAGGGCAGAAACTCAGCTCAACATGCATAAACGCCTCCTAACTCATTCAATCATGCATTTTCCTATTCTAGAACATGCATACTTAAGCATACAAGCTCCTAGGGGCTTCAAACTATCCTAAACCCCATCTACAACACATCAAACATGCATATCCAACATACATTGTTCATAAACATACATTTAACCAAAAACTCAATATAAACCTACACATGCATTTCTACCCTAAGAAACTTCATAAAACTTACTTAAAACATGAAAGGAACTATGGATCTACTCTTACCTCTTGAAGAACGAGAGGAGAGACGATCCAACTTGGAGATGGGAGAGATCTCAACTCTTTGGTCTCCAAGCTTCCAAAACTCGCTCTTTTGTTCAAATATATTCAAATCAACATAAAGCTTGTTAAAACATGAAAGATCGAAGGAAAAACATCTAAAATGAACCATGGGAGAGCAAGAACTCACCGTGGCCGAAAATAGGGAGAAAACTCGCCCGTTTTGGCCATGGAGCTCTTATATAGGGGCTGCCAGACCACCTTTCGGCAGCCTAAAGTGCCTCCAAAACTCATGCAAGTTCGGCGGCCGAACATGAGGTTCGGCGACCGAACCTTTGAAACTTTCGGAAGCCTAACTTGCCCCCCTAAACTATCCCACTTTCGGCGGCCGAACTTGAGGTTCGGTGGCCGAACCTGGAAATGTCTCCTTGGTCTTTTCCATTTAAAACTCAATTTCCTTTTTGCTTAAAACCATAAGATACATTAAAAAATTTTATAAAAATATGATTTTATCCTTCTAGAGGTTTTCGACATCCGAGATTTCACCGGACGGTAGAAATTCCGATACCGGAGTCTAGCCGGGTATTACACATGTAATAAATACTGAGGAAGTAAAGGGGCAATCCGAGGAAAATCTAATGGCACGAAGCAGATAAAACCTCACCTCCAGTCCCTGTCAATACATAACAAAAGGCAGAAAGACGAGCCCTGCTCATCATCGCGAAAGGTACATGATCTGACTTATTATTACTTAGCAAAGGATGTGCGCTTGAGCTCACATTAATAAACCTCAGCTCCTGGAGGTAGAAGATCGGGATCCCCAAGATCTCCCGGATACAAGACCAGGATCCCCAAGATCTCCTGGCATTAGAAGACCTCCTTGAGACGTAGAGACCTCCTGGAGGTAGAAGACCGGGATCCCCAAGATCTCTCGAATACAAGACCAGGATCCCCAAGATCTCCTGGCATTAGAAGACCTCCTTGAGACATAGAGACCTCCTGGAGGTAGAAGACCGGGATCCCCAAAATCTCTTGGATACAAGACCAGGATCCCCAAGATCTCCTGGCATTAGAAGACCTCCTTGAGACATAGAGACCTCCTGGAGGTAGAAGACTGGGATCCCCAAGATCTCCCGAATACAAGATCGAGATCCCCAAGATCTCCTAGCATTAGAAGACCTCCTTGAGACATAGAGACCTCCTGGAGGTAGAAGACCGGGATCCCCAAGATCTCCCGAATTCAGTACCAGAATCCCCCAGATCTCCTGGCAAAAAATGGCCGGCGAGATCTAAAAGGTCTCCCCGGAGTAAAAACGGCCGGCAGAATATAAAAGATTTTCCAAGAGCAAAAACAGCCAAGACCCCTGAAACACAGCCCGTATGAGGCGCGACAACAAAGCAAGAAATGAAGTCTGACTTCACAAATGAGGAAAACAAAATTCCAAACTCCTGAGCCCGTAACACAGATAGCATCACAAATAATAGGCATACAAACCTAAGCAAAGAACGAAAATTCGGGCTCCATATCCGCTAAATAGACGGACTCACGACAAAAGCGAAAACCTTTCTTGCAGCTCGGATTAACTTACAGTAAGCAAAACATTTAGCAAAGGCGACCCTAGAGAGGAAAACGACAAAAGCCAAACTCCCCATCCCAGTGGAGCACGCAGATTAAATTGCACCGACTGACAAAGGATCACCTCGAGGAGGACCAGACATCCGAGCTCACAACCAGAAAGAGAAGTAAAATCGCCTAAAAAGAAGCCGTGCAGGTACAAATGAAGTATAGGGATTTACCCCCTCACTATTCATGTAATAAATACTGAGGAAGTAAAGGGGCAATCCGAGGAAAATCTAATGGCACGAAGCAGATAAAACCTCAGCTCCAGTCCCTGTCAAGACAGAACTAAAGGCAGAAAGATGAGCCCTGCTCATCATCGCGAAAGGTACATGATCTGACTTATTATTACTCAGCAAAGGCTGTGCGCCCGAGCTCACATTAATAAAGTAACGAGGATAAAAAGTTGTAAGTTGAAAGCCTTGATCACTGTTAAAAACAGAGCTCACGGGTACAGTTAGTCCAGCCCGGAAAGAGCTTACGGATAAAAATGCCTTAGTGAAACAAATAAATCTATAGGTCAAAAGTTTACAGCGGATTCCTTAGGAATATTTCGAAGCACATAGTTTAAGTGTTTCATTCTTGATAAGCAGAGATAAGTTCAAGTATGAATGAAAAACAAGAAGTAGTCCAAATAAGTGAAAGTAAAAATTCATTAAAAAGAAAAAATATATGACAGTCTATTCTAATCACCTACTCTGATGAAGGAAAAACTGTCCTTAAAGGACTTACATGTCTAGGCATATTATCATCCATATTTACATCATTATCATTTACACTATTTACATTACTATCTACGGGAGGACTGCCATCCTCTTGTTCAGACCCCCCAGTACCTACAAAAGGCACCATTTCCTGCCCCTGAGGCCCAACGCCTTCTTTTCCCAGCTCTGCATCCTTGTCCTGGGGCTCGGCGTCGTCCTCCTCGAGGTCGAGGACCTCCACATCTTCCGCATCCAGCTCAGTGTTTGCCTCAGAAGGCCCAACCGCAGTACGAGAAGCCCCTTTGGGCAAGGGTCTGTCGTCCTCCCCATAAACCACTTCTTCGCCATCAGAATCCTCCTCTTTAGCTCGAAGTTCAGTCAATGGGGTGGACGGGTTATGCCTGGCCTCCCTTAAGCCTCGATTAAAACCCGAGACGAACATACGGAAGCCCTTATTCCATATGGCCTTCTTCATCACTTTAGAACCCTTATATTCCACAAGTCGCCTCTCGCAGGCCTCAGCCACCTCAGTTTTGAACTCAGAAGAGTCCTTATAATTCTGAAGACGAGCTTCACAGGCCTGCTGGATCTCATTCTTCAGCTCGGGGGACTCCTTATACTCCCTCAGACGCTTCTCGACCTCAAGTTGGACCCTATCCTCGGCTAATTTGGCCTCGTCAAGCAGGGCTGAGCACCTCATCTCCAGAGTTTGGACTTGTTGGCAGAGTTGCTGATTCTGAAGTTTGGACTTCTCTGTCGCCAAAGTCAAGCTCTTAATGCTATCAGCTTGCTTACTCAGCTCATGCTTCAGGACCACCACCCGAGCTACGGCCTCACCCTTTTGAGCCAACACAGCATCAAATTTTACCTTCAGCTGCTCATACTGGCGCTGGACCTCCTCCTTTTGGCTCACGGCCTCATCCCTCTCACGCAAAGCATCCACTATGGAGGATAGCTGCTTCAGAACCTCCTCACAACGAACCTCTGCTGCAGCTGCCCTCTCGTCAGACTCTTTAAGAACCTTTCGAGCGTGAGACAACTCTGCTTCTAGGGACTGGGCATGCTTTTGCACCCTAGCTGCCTCTTCCTCAGCCTTCTTACGGGCCTCCAAGGCCGCGTGCAAGTCAAACTGGAGGGACCTGTAGTCCTCCTCGACAGCGGCGAGATTACCCCGGGCATCACTGGTCGCGGATAAATTCTCCTCAAGGCGTGCCTCTTCGACACGACGGTTCACAGAGTCCCTGAGAGCGTGGTCCCGAGCATCTATCTGCATGAATAGGCCAGTGACCTAATAAAAGGGAAGACAAGTAAGGCTAGGGGGTAAGGAAAGGCAGAAACAAATTAAGAACAGAAAAGAATCGAGCAAGACTCACCATCAGGAGCATCTCCCTAGCAATATTCCCCAGCTGCTCTCTAGACTAAGCCCGGAAGGCCACCTGCTTTTGAGTAGAACTAGCCAGATGGCTAGAGAGAGCCAACAAATGAGGATTTGAAGCCTGTGTAACTCCACCGAACATTCGCTCCCAGATTATTTTAGCGACCACGGTCGCTGGAGACTGATGGGTGATGTCCTCTGCATTCAGGATATCATTGTCTAGAGTAGAAAGCAGGGGCACCACCGAGGTCTTCTTCTTCTCGAGCGGAGGCAGGGCAGGGGCAGCACTTCCGGAGGCTCGGGGTTTCTTAGCAACAGGGGCAGGAGCGTCAGAGGGAGCAGGGCGCTTACTCCCGACCTCCTTGGCCGTGCCCCGAGAAACAATTGTTGTCTCCCTTCGAGGAGGAGCCCCCTCCGCGGGCTCAGATTCAGCCTCCTTCGTAAGGACGACCCCAGAAGAGATTTCTTGGGCATTTTGACCTTCTGGGTCGACTTCATTCGTGTCCCTAAGCCCCCCTTCGTCGGCGGGGGCAACCTCCAAAAGCCCCGCGGAGACGTCAGCAAAAGACTGAAGGTCATCTGTCCGCATGAGCTCAGAGTCCTTAGCTGATTGGGCAGCAATCTTCGGATCCTCCTTCGCTTTTGCACCAGAAGCCCGCGGAGACTTAGAGGCTTCAGAAAACTTGGAAGCCGAGCTCGACCTGCCGCGGCTAGATGGTCTGGCAGATTTAACTCCCCGGGTGCTCGGTTTGGGAGCTCGGGAGGAAGGCGGAGCAAGAGGCTTACCCACCGTTCTAGTAGAAATAGTCTTGGCCACCTCCTCGGTAGCCTCTTTCACCGATCGCCCAGACCAGAGGGCATCCAGCGCCGCGTTCATGCTCTCACGGGATAGTATGAGGTTCTTCGGAGGCTTGATCTATTCCATCTTCACGACGGAAGCTGCAAAAGTCTGAAATTAATACAAAATATGGCAACTTGCCACAAAAATCACAAGGACAAAACAACACAGCTAGATGAAGTAAAATACCCGCGTCTCTAATATCACGGAGATTAGACACAAACATACATTTCTCGACATCATACTTCTTTTCAATAGAAGTCAGTCGAATATACCCGACTTGTTCGGTAAGGCTCAGCTGGGACAGGTCATTGCAGTTCAGTGAAACATCTTCCCAGGAGAGTTCTAGGTCCCAGATGAGCCCGGACTCCTTCTTGAGCTCCACTATTGCAAAGGCCTCCATCCAGCCCTTTATTGAGTCTTTATGACCCGAAAAGATTGAAAGTCCTCCTCGAGGGGAAAAATAATAAAAACCCTGGCTTACTCTGACTAATCGAAAAAAGGAGACAAACAAATGCACCGTGGGCGTGAACCCCCAGCTCAGACATACAGATTCAAAGGAGGACATGAACAAAATGGAATTGGGAACTAACATCCGAGGAGTTATCCTAAAGTACCGGAAGACCTCGGTAAAGAAAGGAGAAAAGGGGAAAGTTAAGCCAAACTCACTTTGTTTGGCAAAAAAGACCAGGCTAAGATCCTTTTGGGGATCGATTAGGTCAGAGGGAGGAGGGTCAGGAAGAACGATCCTCTCGTTCGGATAGGGGGCCCGAATATGAAAGAGAGGGGTATCTAAATACTCCCTAGAAAAGAAATTTTTCAGGACGGACGGAGTGACTGTAGACTCTATTCTAAGAACTTCGGGAAGTTTTGAGCTATCCATGAAAAGACAAAGAGAAGAGCGTACCTTGCGAGAAGCCGGGGCAGGAGGACGATATAGGTAAATCGCGCAGAAGAGCGGAAGAAAGCAAAGATGTTGAGAAGATAGGGAGAATTCAAAACGTGAAACAGTAATGAGACGAAAAGTGGTTCTGAACAGTTTTGTCCTGGGGCGGCGCGATCATTATTACTCTCGATATTTACCCCCTCGCCAGTTGAGTAATAACTGACGAAAAGGTAAAGGGGCAATTGATGACCGCTTGACTTCTCCACCCCGGTCAGGGGCTCAGCCTATGATCACGGATCATCGTCCGAAGGCCCATACGTCTTCTGCGCCAACAGGTCCAGCTCTCTTGAGCCTTGATACTGGGCCCATATGGATTTCTCAACCAGGCCGGCCCAGCCCTCACTGCTTCTCAGGCTGATCCCCCCTGGGCTCAGTCTTATTCCTATCTCCCGGCCCAGCCCGGAATCGGGAAGAAGACCCCTCCATCAGCCTTGTGGACCCATCCACACACGCACGGAGGGAATCAGGGGCCGTTACGCATGAGACAGGTACCTGATATTCTCGTACAATCGTATCAGTATGGCAGAAACAGGTGGTCCAATGAGAACCAGGCCGTTGCACGTCACTGGCAGACAATGAAAACAGATAAAAGGAGAATTACCCTCCCCTAAGTTTTCAAGTTTTTCAATATTCCTAAAACCTCTGTAAAACCCTATTTTTCTGGATCTCATATCATTAAAACCTATCTCATCTTTAAATTTTAGTTTTATATATATCTACTATTGCAGTGGATGAATCCTATTCTACCAACTGTTTTCTACACACTTTGTGGTATTTATGAGAGATAATGATTATAAATATTCATTTTTTTTAATGTTGAGATTTGCAAACGATTTTTTCCACTTGGTAAGATTATGTTTGCTATTTGATGTTGAGACTTGCAGAGATACTCTATTAGGACTAATCATTAGAAGCATCTCTTTTATTTAATATTTAAATCTATAAGGATGTACTCCAAATAATTAATCTACTCAAGTTTCCATTTATTTCATTTTTAATACTTAGATATGCTAGGATACTCTACTCTTTACATAGACTGCTACATGTTGGTGTTGAGATATGTAACAATTTTCTTCAAATTTTCTACTCCATTTTCTGACTAATCATTAATGAGTAATATTGTGTTTCCTCTTTAATGCTTAGATCTCTTGGATACCCTACTCTTTCCTTTATTTAATGTTAAAATCTATAATAATCTTCTCCAAATATTTTATTCTAGTTTCTGACTAATCATTAAAGAGTAGTATTGGGTTTCCTTATAAAAATTCATTTTCTTTAATGCTGAGATTTGCAAATGATTTTCTCCACTTGGTAAGATTGTGTTTGCTATTTAATATTGAGACTTGCAGAGATACTCTATTAGGACTAATTATTAGAAGTATCTCTTTTATTTAATGTTGAAATTTGTAAGGATTTTCTTCAGATAATGAGTAATATTGTGTTTCCTCTTTAATGCTCAGATCTCTTGGATACTCTACTCTTTCCTTTATTTAATGTTAAAATCTGTAATAATCTTCTTCAAATATTTTATTCTAGTTTCTGACTAATCATTAATGAGTAGTAATGGGTTTCCTTATAAAAATTCATTTTCTTTAATGCTAAGATTTGCAAACAATTTTCTGCACTTGGTAAGATTGTATTTGCTATTTAATGTTGAGACTTGCCGAGATACTCTATCAGGACTAATTATTAGAAGCATCTATTTTATTTAATGTTGAATCTGTAAGGCTTTTCTCCAGATAATCTACTCAAGTTTCCGTCTGTTTTCTTTTTAATGCCCAGATATGTTAGGATACCCTACCCTCTGCATAGGCTGCCACATGTTGGTGTTGAGATATGTGACAATTTTCTCCAAATATTCTATTCCAGTTTCTGACTAATCATTAATGATTAATATTATATTTCCTCTTTAATGCCTAGATCTCTTGGATACCCTCACTTTCCTTTATTTAATGTTAAAATCTATAACAATCTTCTCCAAATATTCTACTCCAGACTAATCATTAATGAGTAGTAGTAGGTTTCCTCTTTAATGCTCACCTGCTAGGATACCCTACTCTTTGCTATCAACTCAATCTTAAAGGAACTGGTCATTTACTCAGCATGCTCTCTTTAATGTATCACATTTCCATAACTAGTAGCTCCTTTTAAGTTTCTATAAATAGTTGCACTTTCTATAGTTGTTGATAACTTTCTTTGCATATTCTGTGCTTCATGTGCTCTTTTATTACGAATTCTGTATTTAGCTTTTCAATTATTTATTTCAGCATCCACCATAATGGGTACTTGATTTCTTTTATGGTCATTTTATGCATTTTTTATAAGTTGATACTTTCTCTGTGTTCATTTTGCTTATACTTATTTGGATCTCTCTTATATGTTTTGTTAGAAATGCATATTAGAATTTATCTTCAAAGCATGCTATCACAACTACTCGAGTATTTTGGCATGCTAGAAGCTTGCTATCATGTGCAGCCTTCTGAAAATGGTGTTTTCTTTGTAAAAGTTATTTTCCCACATGTCAACGCTGATGGTAGTATATTTATTTCAGAACGAACTGAAATTAGCATGCAAAATATAGATGATGCAAAGTAGCATGCAACTTCTCAAGCTATTGACTATTTAAAGATTATTTATGGGTTTGAATTGGAAGACTACAACTACAAAAAATGACCATGTATAAATCCAGTTTTTCCTAAGCATTAGTTAAGCTAAATGCTAGACTCACCATTGATCTAATAGAATTTTATGCCCTGAAGCAAATCCATATAGCTTTACAAATAAAATACAAAAATATGAAAAGATCTTACCTGTCTACTATCCAAAATGTTTAGGAGATTTAAATTTTTTATTAACAATACAATTGTTGATGCTAGTAGCTCTTGAAAAAAAATTGAGCTCTTCTTTATTGGCAGACTAAGTTATTATATTAAGACCATCCTTTGTGTCTTTAAATTAATTTTTTAATTTTTGTGAAACTTTATATTACTGCTTACTATTAAACTATACATAACTTTATATATATATATTTTAAAATTAATTTAAAATTTAACTATATACAATATTATTTAAAAATATCATTTTATTCGTAAAAAAATTCACTTCTTTTGCTTCATATTTAAGTTAATTTATGCTCATGCTTACTGAAATTCGCCTCAGCATGGCGCGGATTTAAGACTCGTATTCAATGATATCTGTGTTTGTTTACACAGTATTTTTTATGCCATCAATAACTTGCTTGTTCCTTTCTCTGCTCAACATTCAATGAAATCAACATGGCCAGGCTTTCTTCATCTTTGGATTGAATTGGCTATGTGCCACCTCTCATTTCCATTTAAGCTGGCATGCCCTTGTTTGCATATGTACGCATACTTCTTCATCACTTGCTTTTTTCTTTCTTTTTTAATGATGAGATAGTTACTAATTGTTGTATTTACCTTTATGGCATGAAAATTTATTTGCAGAAAGGGGGCGGCATTACCCAACTCCAACTTCAAGAAAATTATTGTGACTGATAAATGGCCTCTCTGCTTGTTAAACTATGAAATTTATTTCTTCGAAAACTATGGAAGGTCCAATTATATTCCAAACAAAATTATCGTCTTTGCTTTTACAGTTCAATTAAGCCAAATACTTCTCCAATTTCTCCACTTCCTCCTGGCTCCCAATGTAAAGTGGAACGCGCTGATGTATCTGTTAAAAAGAAAATCCCAGTTATTAACTTTAAAAATGAAGAATTAAAAGTTTACGAATTCAAAGATACATGTAATTTTGGGGTAATTTTTGCCCACCGTTGCTCAACTTTGAAGGTATTTCATCACTGTTCCTGAAAATTACTCAATGATCTCTCGAAAATTCAGAGATGGTAATGAAAATACCTCCTACAATTCAAGAACGATGGGTGAAAATTACCATGTAAGTGTTCTCACCTCAACTGGTTGGATATCAAGTATTCTCTGATGGCCGTCTGATCCTTTTCCACCAGCTTGTTCCACTATAAAGCTCATAGGTGCACACTCGTACAAGAGCCTTAGCTTTCCATTCTTGCTCTTCTTGTCTCTGGGATACCCATAAATGCCACCATATAGAAGTGTTCGATGAAAGTCCCCAACCAAACTACCAATGTATCTAGCAGAGTAGGGCTTGCCACTTGGGCCTGGGTCTTTAAGGTCATCAATGTACTTCTTCAACTTATCATCCCACAATTGGTAGTTTCCTTCATTAAATGCGTAGATTTTTCCAGCCTTGGGTATCTGGATTTTCTCTTGAGTTAAGACAAATTCCCCATACATTGGATCCAAGGTGAAGGCAAACACTCCTGTTCCAATTGTGATGACAAAAATCACTGAGCTTGAATACATGCAGTAGCCAGCCGCAAGAAGGTTGCTTCCTGGCTGGCACACATTCACAACACATCTCTGTTCTGCATTGTCAAGCTGCAATTTACCAAATTATCAGAGATCACAATGACAATGAAACACTATAACAATTGCCCATGAATTTTCTCTTACAGTGGTACCGTCACCAATGTCAGCTAGGCACTCATCATTTGGGCTGTATATACCAAAGATGGATCCAGTGGACACAGCAGCATCAATGTTTGATGACCCATCAAGTGGGTCAAAAACAACTATATAGTTTCCAGAGTAACTTTCTTCAACTGCAACTGGTACGTCCTCTTCTTCTGATGCTATGATCCCTGTCCGCCCACTTGACCTCAAGCAGTTAGAGAACACCTGCAAGTTCAAAATAAGCAATTTCAATAACTGTGCCTGATGATTGAAGCACCAATTAAGATTTTTGAGATTAAGTTGCTGAAAGAGCACAGGGTGATGGCTTAGCCTATTTACAGTTAGCAAAAAAATAATTTCAACTGCAATCATATTGAAGTTAATCATGCATGTATAAGCAACAGATGCTGCAAGTTCAGGTGATTTTTGAGATTATCTTCATATTAAAATTTAGGCACAAGTTGTTTATGAAAGTAGAGTAATTTTCTGCTTGCATACCTCATTAGAGACAACGTCAAGCTTCTTCTGGTCCTCCCCTTGAACATTAACAGCACCTTGAACGCCAGTTAAGTTAGAAATGCCAGCTCTCTGCACCAAAGAAGCAATCTGCTTGCATGCCATTGAAATGCTAGAAAGAACAATAGTGAGTTCAGCATCAATGGCACCCGCTTGTTCCTGCTTCAACAGCCAACCAGTGAGCGTTTGAATCTCAAACTTACTCTTCTTCTTTGTCTCTGCCTCTGAGGCTGTGCTCACAGCCATGCACTTGACAGCTGCACCAGCACCATGTTTCTTCTTACTGCTGTGAGTGCTGGGGAATGAGACGAGCGTTTTGGTGTCAAAGACACATAATTGGAAAGGAGAGAGGCGGGGAAGAGACTGTGAAGTTGAGTATAGTAGGTGAGATGATGGTGGTTTTGTCACAGAAACCATGGCTTGAGCTTCTTATGATTCACAGCTTCTTCAGCCTCCTCCTCCTTGTTTTTGATATTTAAGTTTGTTGAGCTTAATTTGTTTTGAGAGCAGTGCGTGCTTGGATTGTGCTGGGCATTGTGAGGTTGTGGGTAAGGATTTCAGTTGCCATAGGGACCCACTTATCATCGCCCCTGTAGTGCCTTTTTTGTGATCATGATTCGTTGAAGGGTCCAATTTTGACAAACATAATCCAAGTGGCAATTGCTTGAGTGAGCCAATCTATTAGATAACACTTTTGGCCCAATGGGTTTTTCGAGGGACTGCTGCACTGCACGCTGCAATCACATTTGAGCCAGCGCAATTTCTCTTTGTTGGATCAGATGGAGCTATAATCACCTCTTACTATTCCCTGAGGAGAATTTTTTTTTTTTTTTTTTTTTGAAACTAGGAGAATCAGTTTTTAGTTGGGTAAGTTGGGTAAGGTTATCATAAAAACACAAGCTTATATGTGGGTTTATTTAATTATTAAATTAATATTAATATCTAAATTTATGTATTTATAGTATATATATTTTAATTAAATTTTTTATAAAATTGGGTAAAATTATCATAAAAACGTGGGTTGATTTAATCATTAAATTAAATATTAATATCTAAATTTATATATTAAACTCACAGATTTAGTTTGATGATAAATTTATCTAAATAGATTTAAGAAATTTTAAATTTTATTCCTTCAATTTTCATTTTAAAAAAAAAATTTATTTATTTATAGTATATATATTTTAATTAAATTTTTTTATAAAGTTTGATAAACATATGTTTTCCCTGTCTATCAGATTACTCGCAAAAGTAATTAAGAATTTATTATTTAAATAAAAATTTAATATTATTTAATATAAATTAAAATATATTAGTGAATTCAGTAAAAAGATATCAAATTCAAAAGCAGTTATAAGATACTTTAAAAATCAGAAATCGCAGTTTTGATCAAGCCACCAGTAAAAGAAAAAAAAAAAAGCTAAATTGATCACCGAGTCTTTTTGTCCGACTAAAAATAGCTTAAATAACTCTTCAAGTCAATTTTCTATTTGGCATAAAATACTTAATTTAAATTATTTAATAATTTCAAAATAAATATAATATACAATATTAAGTTTTTTATAACTATTCATGGAATGAAAATCGTGAGAATCCAATCCACATCAAAAAATTACATAAAATTAATATATATAATAATTAGTTTTAACTTACTAAATAATTTGAATTTTAATTATTTTAAATTAAGTAAAAATTAAATAATTTAAATGAATTTTTAGACGAGTTAAATGGGGTTATAGGTTTTGATTACATTCAAATTCGATATTTAGTTATTGAGATAGTGAAAGGAAAGAAAATTTTGATGAATTAAAAATTTTGATTCATTTACTATTATATATTTTTAAATAAAAAAATTTATAAATGTATTTATTATCGTATTAAACCTGTGAGTGCATGTGTAAAATTATTTTAAAAGTAAAACTATTATTAAATTATTAGACTTTTAATAAATTTACTATTTCTCTATTTTAAAATTATTTAATTAAAATATTTTCTATTTTATAAAATTAAATTATTTAATCATTTTATAAAAAAATTATTAATTAATTTATTTTATATTTATTAAAAAAATTAAATAAAATAACTTTTAAAAATTAAATTAACTAAATAATATATATAATTAAAATTACTATAACTAAATTTTAAAATATTTAAAGTAACTAATGAAATGGATAAATTTTAATTTTATAAAATATAAAGATATTTTTATTGAGATAACAAAATAACAAATTTTCGAAGGGTCTAAGAAGCAGATAGTACTTTTTTTTTTTTTTCAATTATAGGGATATTTATAAAAAAGAGTTTTAAAAAATTATCCATAAAGAAGAGTAAAAGAAAATATTTGTGAGATAAGGGTTAAATTTATCACATAGCAATAGGTCGTCCATATGACAGGCGACAGATTAGGTCTGTTATGTCATAGCCGACCTATATCTTTTTTTTTTAAATTCTATTTGATAGAGAATTTCTTTTTTAAAAAGAAAAAAAATCAGTTGTTAATAACATTTTTTTTTATATTTCAGGCAAATTTTAACAACGATTTTTTTAAGTTATTTTTTTTAATTTATTAATAAATTTAAAATTTATTAATAATAATAACAGAAAATCTGATCATAAATCAATTAGTGATTCTAACAGATTTAAAATTTATTGATAAAATTTTATCAAAAAAGTCTTTTTAATAATAGACCATAATAGATTAGTAATTTATTGATAAATAATTTATCAATGAAATTTTATTAGATTAATAATAAAAAAATTTATTGATAATTTGAGAATTTCTCATAGCATATATTTTATTATATAAAAAAATTTATTGGTTTTCAATAATCAATGAAATTTAAAAATTCATAATTTAAAATATATGACTAATTTTTCAGTGTAAAGTGATTTTTTATTGTTATATTTTTAATATAATAAACAATATTGTTTACAAAGTATTTACTCCTATTTGAAATTTACACTTTTTATTTTGATGTTTAATTTTAATAATATCAAAATTTAATTATTATATAAAAAATAAATATATTAATATTATTTGGGAATAATAAAATTAATTTAGAATGCCTAAATTGGCCAAGATATATTTTCCTTTTCAATTTTAATTATTATTGTATCGAAATTTATAAAATTTTTTATATGAATTTAATCTACAATATATTATCTTTACCTGAAAAAATATACAATATATATATATATATATATAACATACAAAATTTCATAAAAATTTAAAATTATATAAAAATGTTAAAATTGAGTTACAGTTGCAAACTTTTTTTATAAATTCATATTGTAAATAACTTTAAAAGTTTAAATTAGTGTGTTAACATAGTTATAAAAATATAAAAATATTAAAAATTTAGGTACCATCAAATTTATTAATTATATTATTTTTTTTATACCATCAAAGGTAAAGCTATTCAATAATAATATTTTCTTATTGACCATTTTAGAGATACTTCCAATAATAACATTTTCTTATATATTGACCATATTAGAGATACTTTCTCTAGTTTGAATTAGAGGGAGATTTTTCTTTGATTTTTTTTTTTAGGAATAAGTTTTCTTCCTCTATCGGCATGCGACTCTTTCTGTCCTTTCCGAACAGGGAGCACTCCTCTCCTTGCTAAGATTTTATGGGTTTTCCCCTTTCACTCTGGGTGGAGTGTATATATTAGTATTTCTTTTGTTTTGTTTTGTTTGTTTTTCGTTTGTTTTTTGTTCTATTTTTGCAGGTATTTTTTATGAGAGAGTTTTTGAGTTTTTCCTGCATATTCTTTCCTGATGGAAAAGCGAAGAGATTATTGAGAGTATTCAGTTTTAGTGATGGTTATCTCTTGTAGTTGAGACCGGCGTTCTTGCCTTGCTGACTCTCAACACAAATTGGTAGTAAGAGCATTGGCCACCACCCTCTCAAAGCTGTTGTTCCTGAATATCTTATCCTTTTGGCTGTTGCAATCTTTCTCTCCTTAGCAAAATCTGATTTTGCATGCGCCCATCCCCACTAATTCTGTTAGATTTGTTGATCTTAAATGGATCCTTTTCTTTTCATACTTTATGTGTATTTTGGTTGTGATAGAAAATGGGAGGTGAGATTTTCTTTTAAGCTTTGTGACTTTCTCTAGGAAGTTTATGGATTTGTATTGAAGTTATCGCCTGCTTTGCCTCGTACTTCATCTGGTTCCTTTCTTTAATAGTGATTATAGGGGATGGCGGTGCCCTTTGATGGTAGTGATAATGAGGTGAGAATAGCGGTAACATTGCTTTAGTTCTCCTATTAGCTTTAGGGTTTCTTTTATTAAGTTGTGGGCCTTTTTTTTTTGTTGAGTTTAGACCATAAAACATTTTTTTTTTGCACTTGTAATTTTTGATCTTGCTTTTAATGAACTCACCTATCTTCTACTACTACTACTACTACTAATAATAATAATAATAATAATAATAATAATAATAATAATAATAATAATAATAATAATAATAATATTTTTATTTTTTATTCAATAATAAGAGTTGTACTGATTATCACAATAGTAGAAATTAACTTTATTTAAAAAATTAATAATAATAATAATAGCAATAATATTTTTATTTTTTATTCTATAATAAGAGTTGTACTGATAATCATTGTAGAAATTAACTTTATTTACAAAATTTATTTGCGAAATATAAGTTTTTTATTTGTGGTTCATAGTTATAGTGACCAATAATATGCATTAATGTCGGATGTATCGTTGCTCAACCATATAATAGCAATGAATTTATATATCTCCTATTAAAAATACTGCTATTGTTTTTATGAAATTTGTTTACATATAAATTCTTTTATTTTAGTTATTTATTTTTATAAAATTATTTTTATCTTATAGTATATTGCTGAAAATAAAATTGTGCTGTGATTGGTTCACCTGCAAGAAAGAGAATGTGAGATGGTTGGCATCTATGGCAGCTACTTCGACACTTAAGTCAGTAAATTAAAAAGAAGGGCGAGCATAATATAATGTTTTGAACTGAAGAGTAGTTGTGTAAGAGTTACGTATCCTTTATCTCTGTGATCATTAATTTTTATACTGTAAGAAAATTGAGTTAATTATAACATTTCCTGAAAATCTGACAATGATATGGCCGGATAATAAGGGATCTCGCCAGCTAATTGATCGGTGATTCCGTGATTACAGACATAATAAGGATCTTGCTGGATGATCCTTGCTAATACTAATTTTATGTGAAGACTCTACCTTTTCAGAAAAGGGCAAGTCTTGATAAAGAACAGGGTGTTACTGTAATACCAGGCTAGACCCCGGCATCGGAATTCCTACTTTCCGGCGGAATCTCGGATGTCGGAACCCTCTAGAAGGGTAAAATATATTTTTATAAAATGTTTTTACTTGTTTTTATAGTTTTAATGAAGAAAGAAAATGAGTTTTTGAAAGAAAACGCCATGGAGAAAGAGTCCAGGTTCGGCCGCCGAACCTCATGTTCGGCCGCCGAACCTCATGTTCGGCCGCCGAACCTCATGTTCGGCTGCCGAACATGGTGCTCTTGTGGAAGCACCTTTGGCCCCTGAAGGTGGTTTGGCCAGCCACCTATAAAAGGCCCCATGTCCGAAAATGGACGAATTTCCTCTCTCTATTTTCGGGCATAGGTGAGATTTCGCCTTCCTTTGGTCGATTTTATGTTTTCCTTCAAATCCTTCAAGTTTTTGACAAGCTTTCATATTGTTTTGAAGATTTTTGAGCTAAAGATCAAAGTTTTGAAGCTTGGAGACCCCCGGAGCTTGTTCCTCCATATCTCCGAGTTTGGGATCGCATCTCCTCTCGATCTTCAAGAGGTAAGTGTCGATCCACGCTTTTTATGATGTTTTAAGTAAGTTTTAAGAAGGGGTTAAGGGTTTTGATGCATGTTTAGGCTAGTTGTAAAATGTTAGGGTTTATGTGAGGTTGTTGATAAATGTATGTTAAATGTGATGTTTGTTAGGGTATAGGTTAGTTTTATGCCCCTATATGCTGGAATGAGTGTTTATGCATGTTTTAGAATAGTTGAATGCATGTTGGGTTGTTGTGGGTGGCTGGATATGCAAGGCAGAATCGGGTTTTGCCCTTTGGGAGAGCCTAGGTTCGGTCGTCGAAGCCAGTTTCGGCCGCCGAACCTGCTTGTGGAGGCAGTTTTGGCCGCCAAACATCGCCCCCGAAAGTTGGACTTTCGGCTCTGAAGGGGGGGGGGGTTTCGGCCGCCAAACTTGCCCTCGAAGGTTGGTGACTTTCGGCTCTGGAAGGACCTTCGGCCGTCGAACCTTGTCCCCGAAAATGCCTGACTTTCGGCTCTGTAGGGACTTTCGGCCGCCGAACCTGCCGCCGAAAATGCCCTGTCCAGCCTTTCTTTGCATGTTTTCTATGCATGTTTTGTGATGTTTTAGGGGGGTTTTTGGGGAAATGTTTAGAGTCATGTTAGAGTTTGTTTGGTCCCTCATTTGAGTCCACCTGTGTAGGATCGGACTCGAGGAACCGAGGAGGCCAGCAGTGCTAGCTGTTTCAGAGTCAACTAGAGGTGAGTAGAATACAACTCTTTTTATTAAAAGCAATTAAACTTTTAAGCATGTTCATGCATCATGAATGCCATGTATGTAATAGGTTGTATTGCATTAGAATTCACGAATATGACGCATTGCATATTATGATTTTGATGTGGATGGATGTTGGATGACCCATTGGCCATTGATATGATATGATATGATATGGTATGGAAGTCCAGGTCGAGACCCATTCACTACAAAAAAAAGGGTCTATACCGGCGGTTTTTTAGGCCTACGGCGGCGGTTATAACCGCCCCTACAATCAGTAGCGGCGGTTAGAGGAACCGCCGAACAACTGCCGGCAATGCCACCGTCTCTACAACATAGCGACGGTTTGTTGGTCCGACGGGGTAGGTGATTCCCGTAGCGGCGATCATTTTAGCGGCGGTCTATTCCGCCTCTACGTCGCACTTGTAACTGAATCCATATTTACCGGCAAAAATGTCGTAGCGACGGGCTTACCGGCGGTTGTAAACCGCCTCTATTATCATTCATAACTAGTTTTTGTATTTGCCGCTAAACAATTTGTAGTAGTGTATTTACCGGCCGAACGTGAACCGCCTCTAATACAATTTTGCAACAAAATTTTTTTCCGTGCCAAAATTTTGATCCTGCATATATTGGCTTTTTTTTTTCCTTGTATTTTCCAAACTATTACTTTATATATTTCATTAGTGTTGTGGGCTAATTTGCCACTAAAAATTGAAGGAGGGTTATAATGACTATGTGTTATATACCAATTTTTTTAATGGAATCATTTCCTTCATCAAATGAAAAAAGAACCAATTTAAATACATATATCAAATAAGTTAGAAAATGTACATAACAAGCATTTAAAAAAAGAAGTCTATTTCATTAATGTGCAATAAAATTTACCCAATAATAACTGTTTCTGCTTTTCAAAAACACTATGAATTCAATTGGCCAAAAGAACTACTTTTCTTAAAAAAATCCTAAGTCAATGTGTCAAAAGCAGATGACTAAATTTCAAATAATCTTAAAAGCTAACCATCTAGATATCATCTCCTGGGTTATGACCTGGGTTATGACTTGAGTGTGATGAAATATTGTTTGGAGAACAATGATCTTGATTAATTGCTTCCTCATTAATTTCCTGCAAATAACAATAATAATATTTATTTTCAATACTAGAGAGAATAAAATATTACACTGTAAGAATGAATGAAATTTGCCAAGCCATAATAATAATAATAATAATAATAATAATAATAATAATAATAATAATAATAATAATAATAATAATAATAATAATAATAATAATAATAATAATAATAATAATAATAATAATAATCTTCTCAACTATCACGTGCAGTTCACATTTTCAACCAATATCACTATCAAAATAATACCAATTACTTATCTTGATTACTGCATTTCAAATTTTATATTTCAATACCCAAAAATCAAGACACCTACAATTAAATAGCCTAAATATTATATAACCAAAGATAAAGTTGCAAAAGATTATAAATACCTCTAGAGCACTAGGAAATGTCTTGGAAATCCATGCTTTCAAACCATTTAAAGTTGTTGTTACTGTGTCATAATTTTTAGTCACTTCTTCCAATTGCTTCTCAAGAAATTCAATTTTTTTGGATTGAATAAAATCCAAAGATTCATTTCTTGCTCTCTTTCTACCATAATAACTAGTTGGAGTAGGACCAAGTCCAACACCTCTCACCCTACCATTGTGTTCTTCTCCCATAACTTCTTGAAAAACTTGTTCATTCAATTCAGATGAATCAATTGAAGCATCTTGACTTCTTTCACTTATTAGAGCACGGGTTTTTTCCTAAAAAATAATAATTTGAATAAGTAGAAGAATTTATAATTATTAAATACAAATTCTAAAATAAATTATACGTACAATCAGTTGTCTAACTTCATCATCAATATAAGTTCCATCCTTTCTCTTGTGAGTTTCTTCATAAAGAGTCAATCTATCAGGCACTTATCCATTTTCATCAATCTATCAATCAAATGGTTCAATCTATTATAACAAAATATAAACAATAGTATATGCAATTTTAAAATTCACTCTAACTACTCATACCATTTCAAATTTTTTCCTTACAAAGATTTTTCTTCCACAAGTATGTGCATTTTTCTTCTTCTTTGCATTTGCTATGTTAATCTCACTTAACTTCTGAAAAAAAATATAAATTCACAATAGAAAAAAGAAACTTAATTCTAATAAGTAGACTTTAATATATATATATATATATATATATATATATATATATAAAAGAAGAAGACTAGCATCTAAGTATTTACCTGACTCTTCTCAGTGAACCATGAATTTACAAGGGTTGCCCATTGATCTTCCATAACACCCTCAGGTGCATTTTCTATGATTTCATCCTTTGTCTTTGATAGATCATAATTTTCTTGCTTCAAGTCACCTTTATAATCTCTCCATTTTTTGTTCAATGACTTTAAAATCCAATCATCGGTTGCCTGACTCGAAGGATATGAAAACCTTTGCTGAAAATAGATGTACACATGAAATAAATAATTATACAATAAAATTTTAACTTTAACATATATTAAAGTTGAATTTAGAAAAGTAATACCTTGACAATGTCCAACATCTTCTTTTTAAATGTAGAAAATGCTTTATCATTCCATTTTCTTATGGATATGGGTGCAAGTTGTCCATTTTTTGCAATAACTCCTAGAAAGGAAGTAAGGGCAGCAGCTTCTTTTGTCCAAGGAGTACCAAATTCGTCTACTCCGATGACGATCTTCTCATTTGTATCCATATTCCAAATGCTTTTCATCACAGTTCTTCCTCGTTTTTTAAATCGATTACAATTTCCATCTTAATTAAAATTAAATCTATTAATTCTAAAAAAACTCATAATAACAATTAAATATCTGAAACAGAATACAGTATCCATGACAGCAATAGAAAGCAGAGACATGGTCACTATTCATTTAATTTTAATAGATACAATTACCAATCATTTCCAAGTTGTCATTTTCATAAGCTTGTGTGTTGGGTCGGTCATTTGTTTGTTAATCGCCTTCCACTTGCTCCTGAGTTTCTGAACTAGTTCGCACTGTTCTCAAACCTCGAATACTTCTACTTCTTTGAGACATTGTCTATGCTATTAAGAAATCAAAAATATAAGTTTACATACAATATTCTGCATATAAATAACATACAAGTGAAAATAAAATCATGGTAATTTTTTAAAAAAAAATCCTTTAATAAATAATAAAATTTAAAATCTTGAATATAATTTACACATAAATAATATCTTCTTCCCCTACATCATCCCTGACCCACTGTGGGTTTCCTTCAAAACTTGTAAAATGACTAATGTCATTTATAATATCAGTAGAATCATCTACTTCTTCATCTTTGCCCATGTCATACAAGTCTCGAGGTGTAACCTTTATAACTATATGCCAATTAGGACTATTAGGATCCTGCACATAAAATACTTGTTGAACTTGGGAAGAGAATACATAAGGATCATCATTTGCCTTCTCGCCAGTATGGATCAAGCGAGAGAAATTTACAAGGGTGAATCCAAATTCATCACACTTAATTCCAGCAGGATGATGAATATCATACCAATCACACCTAAATAAAACCACCTTAAAATTATCAAAATAATTTAACTCAATAATATCAGTTAATCTCCCAAAATATTCCAACCCTCCAGTTTCTGGTGTGTTAACAACCCCACTATTTTGTGTCAATCGTTGATTCTCTCGTGATAAAGTATGGAATCTAATTCCATTAATTATATAGCCAGAGAATCTCCTGACAACATTATTAGGACCTCTACCAATGCTCAAAATATCCTCTGCGATGGATGAATCAGAATTTGCCAAAACCTAAATATAAGATATAATATATTAATATAAAAGAAATTAAATAATTTTCATAACATGATAAAGCAAGCAAATTAGTCTTACCCTATTTCGAAACCAATCATGAAACTTTTCATTCAGTAGTTTATATATAGCACTATTGTCAAGACGTGTACCTCGTCTACGTCTTCTTTTTTCAAAATCAATGAACTCTCTACATTCAATAAAAAAATTAATGAAATATTTATCTATTTAAAATGTTAAATAACTAAATATATCAAGAGATGTGTGAATATACTTACTGAAGAAATGGCTCTATTGCATCAGAATGGCGTAACACATAACGATGTGCTTGTATCAATGATAAATCATCTAAAATGACATTCTCACCTTTTCCTATTGGTTTACCTAAACTAGAAAACAAGTATCTAACATTTTCATTTGGTGGATCGGGGTTTCTTAAGGGACGATTGAATCTAGACTCAACACCTTGAAGATACCTTGAACAAAATGTTAAACACTCTTCAGCTACATATCCTTCAGCAATCGATCCCTCAGGTTGGGCTTTATTACGTACCATTGATTTTAAAATTACAAATGACCTATAATCAAATGAAAAATTATAATTGTGCAAACATTGAGAAAGAAATTAATAAAAATGAAATATAAACATAATGTATGTAAGTACCTTTCTAAGGGATACATCCATCTGTATTGCACTGGACCACCCATTCTAGCTTCTTCCACCAAATGAATCATTAAATGAGGCATGATAGTAAAGAATGATGGAAGAAAAGTTTTCTCCATCTTGCAAAGTGTCAGTATGATTTGATTTTGAATTTTATCAAGATTTTTACTATCTATCACCTTCGAACATATTGATCTGAAGAAAGAAGCTACTTCGATGACAATTGAAATAACTTCTTTTGATGGACTACATGATTTTAATGCCACTGGAAGCAAGTATTGAATCAAAATATGGCAATCATGACTTTTAAGATTCACAACTTTATTCTCGTTCATTCTAACACACCTTGAAATATTGGAAGCATAACCATCAGGCATTTTAACATTTTGTAAAACACCACATAGGATATTTTTCTCTCTTTTTGTTAATGTAAAAGAGGCTGGAGGCAATCTATGTTTACCATTTGGACAATTTTGGGCATGCAATTCACTCCTAATGCTCAATTCCTCCAAATCAAGGCGAGCATTCAAGTTGTCTTTTGATTTACCAGCCACATTCAAGAAAGTGTCTAGAAAATTATCACACACATTCTTCTCAATGTGCATAACATCTAGATTGTGGCGTAGCAAGTTATGTTGCCAATATGGTAATTCAAAAAAAATGCTTCTCTTCTTCCACCCTATTAATGAATCATCATTTCCTTCATTAGACCTTTTCTTCCTCTTTTTCATTTTTGATTGCTTGCCATATGTATGTTGAATTCTATCTAATTGATTCAACACATCACTACCATTCGCTCTTATAGGAGCTACCCGTAACTCTTCAGTGGCATCAAAAAATTCAGCTTGTTTACGAAATATATGATCCTCGGGTAGCCACCTACGATGACCCATGTAACATTGTTTCTTGTTATTATTTAGCCATATTGAACTAGTGGACGAAGCATAACAAGGACATGCAAATTTTCCTTTAGTGCTCCAACCAGACAACATTGCTAAGGCAGGCAAATCATTTAATGTCCACATCAAAGCAGCACGCAAAGAAAACCTTTCTTTCTTAAAAGAATCAAAAGTTGAGACACCACTCCATAATTCTTTTAATTCAGAAATCAAAGGCTGTAAATAAATATCAATATCATTCCCAGGACTGTTTTTTCCTGGAATAATCATTGATAAGATAAATGAAGATTGCTTCATGCAAATCCATGGTGGAGTGTTGTAAGGAATTAGTACAACCGGCCATGTGCTATGACTAGTGGACAGTATTCCAAAAGGACTAAAACCATCACTACACAAACCAAGCCTCACATTACGTGGCTCCGAAGAGAAATCAGGATAACGAGCATCAAAAGCCTTCCAAGCTTCTCCATCTGCAGGATGCCTTAATAATCCATCCTTATTACGTCCATCTTCATGCCACCTCATTTCCTTAGCGGTTTCAGCAGAAGCATATATCCGCTGTAGTCTTGGAATTAATGGAAAGTAACGCAATACTTTAACCGGCTTTTTATTTGTTTTATTACTCTCATTATTCCCTTTATTTATTTTCCATCGTGAAGATCCACAAACTTTACAAGATTCCTCATCCTTATTCTCACCCCAAAATAACATACAATCATGTTCACAAGAGTGGATTTTCTCGTAATTTAAACCTAATGCTTGAATTATTTTTTTGGATTCATAAACAGATTTGGGTAAAGTTGTTCCATCAGGAAATGCATCTATTAGTAACTCAAGAAGCATACCAAATGATTTTCCTGTCCATCCATTCAAGCATTTTAGGTGGTATAAATGAATCAGAAATGAAAGTTTAGAAAAGTTCTTACACCCTGGATATAACTCTGCATCCACTTCTTTAAAAAATTTATGAATATCACTAGTTTCTCTATTTGATGTTTCATCTAATTGCTCATTACCAATTGGATTATTTTGGGGCTCCTCAATGCCATCTCCTAAGCTAGTTTCTATGACATTCGCGTCCATTAGCGTGTCATTAATAGATGGAAGATTATCACGCAAGGCATCCTGCAATAACTCTACCATATTATCGCGTAACCTAGGAGGATTTAAGGTATGAGGACTGGGAACATGTTCAATTTCATTTCTATGGGAAATATCTAAAGGACAAGATGTATCACCCATATTAGAAGGTAACTCCTCCCCATGTAATATCCAAGTAGTGTATCCCCTCATAAAACCATCACAAATTAAGTGCTCTCTAACAATTTCAAGAGTTTATTGTGAACAATTAACACACCGAATACATGGACACATTATTTTTCCATTACTAAAAGCATTACGCATGGCAAATTGAAGAAAATCTCGAACCCCATCCTTATAAGCAGTAGTAAATCTAGGCTGATTTAACCAACTCTTATCCATTTGTAATATTTTTTTTGTCAAAAATGACAATACCTAAATAAAAATTCGGAATCACATAATTAATTTTCATTAAAGTGTACGAAGCAAAAAAATAATGTATTACTACATTTCATTTAACAAATGTAAATTTATAAACAAAGGACAAAGAATTAAATTTATTATTTTTTAATTTAATATTATTTTTTATTAATTTAAACCTAATGCTTGAATTATTTTATTGGGCTTTATAGTCTTTTTTTAGTTTAATATTATCTTTCAATAATTGAATTTGTAGTATTAAAACTCTATGAATAATAGTAGTAAATAAATTACAATAAAAAATGAAAACATGTGTGAACTAGCATACTACAACTGCCTTAGTTGGATTGTTTTACCTATTATTAATTTATTATTATTTTAAAAAACATACTTTATAACACGTGAACTTTATGTAAGCCACACTTTTAATTTAAAAATACATTAAGCAATAAAAAATAAACACATAATTAAGCTCTAATTACTCCAAAAGCTATCATTGCCTAGATATGTTAGAAAAGAAGGGAAAGTTAAGCTTAATACAATCTAATGCAACCTGTAAACTGATAAACCTCTAAAAAGACATTGCATGTTGAAACAAAGATAAGGTTCTGCATCTGTAAGCCACTGCAGCACATCTGATATAATTTTATTATTATTATTATTATTATTATTATTATTTTACATACAAAAAGATTTTATTAAATAAAGGGATGTACAGCTTAAAGTTGCTTAAGAGAAAAAGCAACCACAGAACTACAAGTTTTCAACAAAACAAGAAAAACAGAGTAATACAAAGCATGAGTTCAAGCTGTTTCTAAGTAGACCTTTAGTTACATGTTAATAATGCAAACAAAAACCAATATGATATTAAAGGACTAAGTGCTGGGAATTTAATTATGAGGAGCTCCAAATACTTGATCTTAATTGAATCAACTAGTTTGTCATTTTGGATGAGCTTCTCCTTAAAGATCTGATATATTTTTATTGATATCCTTACTAAACTAGTCATTAGGTGATGAGAAGTACAAGAAACAGACTATGGGTGTACATAATTGGTTTGAACCCGACAAAATCAATCCCCATATTTTTGTACTTTATTAATTATACTTTTTAATTTAAATGCTATAATTTTGTTGTGTTCTTAGCTATAGTAAATTTTAGTTTTTGTATATACAACTAAAAAGTAGAGAACACATTTGTTCACACCTATTTTTCAACACCGATAAAGCAAACCAACAAATCTCATAAAATCAAATTAAATTCTAAGCAAAAACATAAAACAAAATCAGATACCAAGTAACAAACTTGTGAAAGATTATAAATAAAATTGAGAGAATTACCGTCAAAATATAGAAGCAAAAGGTGAAACTCAAACTTAATTTTGGTTGATCGGTTCCAAAATTGTACTCGACGCCAAAAATTTTAGGGATTCTAAAGCCAAAACTTGAACATAAGATAAAGGCAAAGGCATCAAAATCAATAATTAACTGAATAATCTAAAAATAAAACCATAAAACCTAACTCACAGATAAAAAGATTGGAGAATCTAAAAGCACAAATACCTTTATAGCTTAAGCAATGGACGTGGATTTATAGTGATGATTTCTGCATTAGGTTAGATGGAAGAATTTGAAGCAGATAATGAAAGTAAGACAAGTGGTGAATGAGGGTCGGCTTTTAGTGGTGGTTGAAGAAGACTCTCTTGCTCGTGGTGAATTACAGAGACGTTCGATGGTGGTGGCAGTTCAATCGGTTTCAATTTTGTGTTAAGGGTTTATTTTGCTTTTTCAGTTCAAGGGTTTTTCACTCAAAATAATATTATTTTATTTAGTAATATTAATTATTAGAGCTGAAAAAAAAGTACCGCGAAAACTCATCACTTTTTTTTGACATAGCGCGAAAACTCATCCCGCCAAGCCAAAAAAAAAAAAAAGAAAATTATAGACCGCCGTCTGGCATAATTTTTTGGCCGCTATCTAGCGGCGGTTATAGTGTACGCTGCTACCTAATGCTGCTAATAGGTATCAAGAAGTTTATAGAGATGCTCCTTAAAACCGCCGCTACTTGAACGCCGGTATAGACCCTTTTTTTTGTAGTGATTCTACGCCCCTGGCACAGTTGGATATGTAGAGGGTCATTGGTGACAAGTCCATCCGTGATGTGAATTGTTTGTGATGTGATGCATTTCATGGAAGCATATATTATTTAAACTGTTTTTACTGTTCTGCTCACTGGTCTTTTGTAGCTCACCCCTCTCCCCTAACCTTCAGGTTTGCAGGTTCAGGTAGACCGGGAAGTCGTCAAGGGTAAAAGTTATGTTTATGTAATAGATTAGTAGTGAACATGATATGTAAAATAATGTAATGTAATGTAAGGTATTGTACAGTGATGTAATGAGGATTAGCATTGTGCTTGGCCCTAATGTACGGTTAATCCCTTTTTGTACATGATCTTATGTTAATGTTTTAATGATGATATATGTTGAACCAAGCTTGATGTATATAATGTTGACCCAAATAGAGCATTTGATGAGGGCTCTAGTATGGGATTTGTATGTATGAAGTATGGTGCATGCAGGTCAAGCTTGGTATATGTGGAAAGTTTAAAGTTTCTATGGAAAAGTATGATCATGTATGAGATTTTATCAGGTTGTTTAGTAGGCTTGCTACGGGTCTCGGCGACCTTAAGTCGATCTGAATCCTAGCGCCGATAGCGGTCCGATTTTCAGGTCGTTACAGTTACAGTATGTGGGTCTTCCTTTTCACGAGTGGGACTGTGTATCGGCTTATCAGACCCTTGTCATTCCTGTCTTATGGTTACAACTTATGACTTACATTGGACGATTGTTGGGTAACATCAGATGTCCCCCACTGATCTTCGATTCTTTAGATTCAAAGGTGATAGTTATCTTCATGATTTGGGGCATGTGACCTGTTTAGATTGGTCTTCCATGCATTACTTTGCCTGCTCCTGCGCATAAATGATAATTGCCTTGTTTCTCGAGTCGCTTATAAATGTTCGGTACTCGATATTAACTCTCGTTTGGCCATAACCAAATAAAACTTAAATAATTCCTAAAGAATTGTTAAGGGGTTAGCACTCGGCCAACAAAGAACTAGGTAATCTTTATCAGAAGATGACTTACACGTGGCATTTTTGGATTGGCTCTTCTTGCTCGTGTTGCCTCGCCTGCTCCTAAATCACGATTACCTTATTATTCGTCAAGCATTTTAAGATTGGTAATCGACCATAGTCAGAACTATTCGTTCAGTACTTTCACTGGTCAATGGCCAAATTAAACATAAATCACCTAATACTAGCCTAACTGGTGCCCTATTCGTGGCCATAAAATAAATAATTTGGAAACTTTGCAAAATTGGACCAACACTCGAACATGTAGCCTGGTGGATACGCACCTTATGGTATGGGCATGAAATACTTTAGAAACTTGTTGTTAAGCGGTACTAACACCCGATCACGTGGCCTGGTAGACACCCGCCCTGTGGCCTGAGCATGAAATGCCTTAGATTTTTTATAAAGTGGGACTAATACCAGGTTGCTCAGCCTGGCTTACACGTGCCTTATAGCCTGGGCATGCAATGCCTTAGAAACTTGTTGTGAAGCAGGGCTAACACCGGTCGAGTGAACTGACTAACACTCGCAGCTTGAGCATAAAATGCTTTTTAAACTTGATTGTGAAGTGGGACTAACACCTTGTCACGTGGCCTGGCGAACACTCGCCTTTTGGCCTGGGCATGAAATGCCTTAGACTTTTGTTTATTGGGACTAACACCCGGTCATGTGCCTGACATATTTCGGCCTTTTGTCTCACTTGGCGGATTCTCGCCTTGTGGCCTTGAAGCTTTTATTTATTAGGACTAACACTCGGTCATGTGCCTGGTGGATTCTCACCTTGTAGCTCGCCTGACGGATTCTTGCCTTGTGGCCTTGAAGCTTTTATTTATCGGGACGAACATCCGATCATGTGATTCCCGCCTTGTGGCTCACTTGGAGAATTTCTGCCTTGTGACCTTGAAACTTTTGTTTATTAAGACTAACACTCGATCATGTGCCTGATATATTCTCGTCTTTTGGCTTACCTGGCAGATTCCCACCTTATGGTCTTAAAGCTTTTTATTTATTGGGACTAACACCTAGTCATGTGCCTGGTAGGTACTTGACTTGTGGCTCGCCTGGCGGATTCTCTTCTTGTGGCTTTGAAATTTTTATTTATTGGGACTAAAACTCAGTTATGTGCCTGGAAGATTCCCGCCTTGTGGCTCGCTTGGCAGATTCCCACTTTGTGGCCCGCCTTGCAGATTTCCATTTTGTGGCCTTGAAACTTTTGTTTATTGGGACTAACACCCGGTCGAATACCTAGCAGGTTTCTGCCTTGTGGCTTTGAAACTTTTTTATCGGGACTAACACTCGGTCATGTGCTTGGTGGTTCCCACCTTGTGGCTTGCCTAGCAAATTCCCACCTTGTAATCTTGAAACTTTGGTTTGTTGGGAGTAATACTCGATCATGTGCCTGACAGATTCTCGCTTCGTGGCTTTAAAATTTTTGTTGATTGGGACTAACACTGGATCATGTGCCTGGCAGATTCCAGTCTCGTGGCCTTGAAACTTTTATTTATTGAGACTAACACCCAGTCGTATGCCTGGTAGATTTTCGCCTTGTAGTCTGGCATGGATTGCCTTGATTTACGGGACTAACATTCGGATTATGGGCAAAACTGCCTTATGGCCTGTGATGAATGCTCTTTAATCTTTTTGAAGAAGGCAACTCTATCAATCATTGTCACTGAATAATACAATGCCTGAAAAAATATCTCGTTAACCGTTATTAATAAAATTTCCTCAAATTACAAATATTTCAAGAGTAGGGAATGACTCAACCATCTAACTTGGCCAACTTATAAGATCCTGGGTGAATAACCTTCGAGACTCTAAATGGTCCTTTCCAATTTTTTTCCAACTTACCAGACTCGACGTTACTGCCTTGTTACATTTGTTCTTTTATTGACTAAGTCTCCCATATTAAAAGCACATGGTTGGACTTTTTTGTTGAACACTCATGACATCATCTACGATTCGTTTATTTTACTATTATTGGGTCCTTCTGCAATTACATGGATAACCTCTATAGGTTCATGGTTAGGGGGTAGTTCCAGGAGTTGTTACCTCAAGTTTGGGCCTCTTCTCTTCTCTATTCTTTCTGGTAAACTTTTAAACTGTGTCGTCCCTTATTAACCTCCCGATCTTCTCTTTCAGTTGTCGGCACTCCTTCGTTATATATCTGTGGTCTTCATGAAAGTAGCAGTACTTGGTCCTGTCTCGCTTTTTGGCTCTCTTAGGGTTAATCTTAAGAGGCCACCTCACTTCCTTGTTGTTTTTCCTGTTCTACATTAGAATATATGTTCGTGAGTCATTTAATGGAGTATAGTTCTTATACTTACTTTGGTCATCCCTCCTTTGGGAGACTGGGTAACTTTTATGGTTTCTTTCGTATCCTCGCATTTTTTGCTTTTGATTTTACTTTTGACTCATCCTTTTGTCTTCTCTCAATGCTTGGAATTCATAATCCAGCCTGATATACTTTTGAAATTTGTCCATTAACTGTTGGCACATAGCAGCTGGATTCTTGATTAGGAATCCATAAGCTTGACGTTGCGTGTTTCTTTCTTTAATGCTTCACATGCTATTTCATGATTTAAACTCCACTTGTATTGTTTCTACATTAAATCGTGAGATAAAACTCCTTAAAGACTCGCCATCTCCTTGGCATATCTTCCGCAAGTCAAATAAGAGCTTTTTAGGAGGTATGCAAGTAATAAATATGGATTTAAATAATATAGCGAATTGTGTAAAGTTCTAAATTGAACCTAAGCTCAGATTTTGGTACTATTTTTGAGCCAAATCTATGAGTGTAGATAGAAACACTCTGCACAACACGAAGTCGTTGACATCCTGAAGCTGCATGGTCGTCCTAAAGATCTCCGAGTGACTTCTGAGATTTGTTGTTTCATCATGTTTATCCAAGCTAGGTAGCTTGAACTTGCTTGAAAAATTCTTCGCTAAGATCTCTTCCGATAAGGGCGACGCATCGTCCAGGCCATAGTCTTTCTCTTACTTCTTTTAGTACCTTTGAATGACCCATACTAGCTTTCAGTCAACATCCTTCGGAGCATCATCTGATGACTCTTTTCCTCGAGCTCAGCCTTCTCTTTGGACCGAGTCTGGATTGCCTCTGTCTAAGACTTTAGGGTATCAACGAAGGTTTCCTCCCTTTCTCTAGAAGCCATGAATGACGCCTCCCCCCAATCTTTGTATTGTTTGAGTGTAGCCTGCAATCTTTTGATATATTGGAGCATTTTCTCATTTTTCAGATTGTTGAGATCTGCTTCGTTGACCATAAAAAGTGTATTTTGTCCACTGTCAGGAGTGAAAAAGTGATAGCACCTTCATTGGTAGCAATCTTAGCAGCAGCTCATGAAATACCTACCATTTCGAGAGAAAGAAAAAAAGATTTCATTTTAAGAGAAAGGGAATAAGAGACCGGTTTTAATTCAAATGAATAGAGAGAATTCAATGGATTTCCGGCAATGGAACTAAATGATATTGTAATACCCGGCTAGACTCTGGTATCGGAATTCCTACCGTCCGGTGGAATCTCGGATGTCGGAAGCCTCTAGCAGGGTAGAAACATGTTTTCATAAAATGTTTTAATGTTTTTCATAGTTTTAAGTGAAAAAGGGAATGAGTTTTTGCATGAAAACAACCTTGGAGAAAAACCCAGGTTCGGCCGCCGAACCTCAAGTTCGGCCGCCGAACATGCAGGCATTTCGGGTGTGCCTTAGGCCCCGAAGGCATAAGTGAGGGAAGTCCAGGTTCGGCCGCCGAACCTCAAGTTTGGCCGCCGAACATGGCATGCATGCGGAGGCACGTTCGGCCCCCGAACGTGGCCTGGCCAGCCACTATAAAAGGGTCCCTTAGCCAAAAACGGGCGAGCTTTTCTCCCCATTGTCGGCCAAGGTGAGTTCTCCACCGTCCCTCACCAATCTTGAGTCTTTTCCTTCAGATCTTTCAAGATTTTCACAAGTTTTTGCTTTCTTTTGAAGATTTTCAAGTTTTGAGCAAGTTTTGAACTTGGAGACCCAAGGAGCTAAATCTCTCCCAACTCCAAGTTAGATCGCCTCTACTCTCGATCTTCAAGAGGTAAGAGTCGATCTCTAGCTTACATTATGTTTTAAACAAGTTTTATGCAAGTTCATGGGGTAGAAAATGCATGAGTAAGCTTATGTTGAGTTTATGGGTTTTTGATGAGTTTTTGAGCAATGTGGCTTGTAAATGTATGTTTGATGTGTTGTAGTTGGGGTTTAAGGTAGTTTGAGACCCCTAGGAGCTTGTATGCATGTTTTGGTTGAGCTAAATGCATGATGGTATGAGTTTGGAGGCATTTGTGCATGTTTGAACCAAGTTTCTGCCCTTTTGGGAGAAACCAGGTTCGGCAGCCGAAGGGACTTTCGGCCGCCGAACCCTCTTGTGGAGGCAGCCTTCGGCTGCCGAAGCTTGCCCCCGAAAGGAGACTTTCGTCTCTGTCTGGGAGTTTCGGCCGCCGAAAGTGCCGCCGAACATGCATGAGTTTCGCCTCTGTCTGGGAGTTTCGGCCGCCGAAGGTGCCGCCGAACTTGCCTGACTTTCGGCTTTGGAGGGACTTTCGGCCGCCGAACCTGCCGCCGAAAGTGCCCTGTCCAGCCTTTCTTTGCATGTTTTTGCATGGATGTTTTGAGGAGTTCTAGAGGGTTTTTGGGGGATGTTTTTAGAGTTATGTTCTAGTTGTTTGGTCCCTCATTTGAGTCCACCTGTGTAGGTTCGGACCCGAGGAACCGAGGACCTCAGCAGTGAGTCAGCTGCTTCAGTCAGTGTCAGAGCTAGCCAGAGGTGAGTGGAATAACTCTTATGCTTTTAAATAAATAAATCAGTTTTGAGCATGTTCATGCATCACGGATGCCATGTGATATTTTAGGTTGTTTGCATTAGAAATCACGAATATGTTGCATTGCATAATATGTTGTTGATGTGGATGAATGTTGAATGATCCATTAGCCCTCATATGTTATGACGTGATGATATGATATGGAAGTCCAGGTGTGGCCTGCACTACGCCCCTGGCACTATGTAAGAGAAAGACCGGACGTGGCCTGCACTACGCCCCCGGCACCATGGATTATGTATGTTATGTTATGTATAAGGGAAAGACCAGGTGTGGCCTGCACTACGCCCCTGGCATGATTGGAATATGTAGAGGGCTAAATGGTGACAAGTTCATCCTTGATATGATTAGTTGTGATGTGATGCATTTCATGATAGCATGTATTTAAATGCTTTATTATTCTGCTCACTGGGCTCTAGTAGCTCACCCCTCTCCCTTAACCCCCAGGCTTGCAGGTACAGGGTAGACCAGGAGGTCAGCAAGAGTAATGAAGTCTTGTGTATGTAATAGCTAGAATGTGGACATGACAGATTGTATAATGATGTATAGATATGTAATGTAATGATATTGAGGTTTAGAAGTGTGCTTGACCATAGTATATTGTAATCCCTTTTTGATACATGATCTTAATGTTTAATGATGTTTATGTAAACCAACTCAACACATGTTGTATTGCCCTTTGGGGCATTGATGAGATCCCACAGAGGGATCATGTTTATGATTATGTTCAGTGCATGCACAGGTTGAGTTTGGTGTATGAATGAAAGAAAAATTTTAATTTTTATGTATGTTGTTGGTCATGTATGGGATTATACAGGTTTTCAGGTTGCATGTCAGGCTTGCTACGGGTCCCGGCGGCCTTAAGCCGATCTGGATCCTAGCGCCGGTAGCGGTCCGATTCTCGGGTCGTTACAGATATAGCCAAAATGGAGCTGTGCTGTGATATTTTCATCTGCAAGAAAGAGAAAGTGAGAATGTTGGCACCTACGGCAGCCACTCTGATGCTCAAGTAAGTAAGTTAAAAAATAGGGTGAGTATATGAAATTGCTTAGAATTCAAAAATGTATAAAAGAATAGCGTCTCTTTATCTCTGTAATCGTTATCTTTTATATTGTAAGAATATGAAGTTAATTATAATATTTTTTGAAAATCCGATAATGATGTGGCCGGCTAATTAATTAAAAGGGGATCCCTCCAACTGATTGATCGGTGATTTTGTAATTATAAGCATAACGAGGATTTTGCTGGATAGTCCTTACTAATGATAACTTTATGTGAAGACTCGACCTTTTCAGAGAATGACGAGATTTAATGAAAATCTGAGCACTGTGGTGTCCGAGTCTTCCGTTGCACGGATAGAACTACGCATCGGCTTATTAAGCTTTTGCCATGTGATTCTATTTTAAAGTAACAACTCATATCTTACTTTGAACAATTATTGTATAACATCAATTATTAATAATCTAAATTTTTAGCCACCCTAATGTGCCTCTCTTTTCATAATATATATATATATGAATTAAGAAATTAATATTTAAATTGATAATTTAGTCTTTTTATAATTTATCATTCAATTATATATTTTCTTCTATTAAAATTTTATTTATATTATTTTTATCAAAATTAAATAATTCATATTACTAAATTATTTTTAAAACTATGAAAGTTACTTTTTAATGCATTTTAAATAGGTACATATTTAATGATTAGAAAATAGGTATATATTTAATGATTAAAAAATAGGTACATATTTAGAAATCAATAAATAAATTATTATTTTGCAAAGGAGATATTTTATACAATTGAAAAAAAAGAAAGAAAGAAAAGGGTAAGCCAATTATTATGAGACAAAATCAATAATGCATTTTAAACATTTTGAAGATCATTCAAAGTAGCAGAATCTTCTTAGCAAATATCAATTAGGAAATAATCTGATTGATTTTTTTTTCATATTTAAGATATATAAAGTGAATAAACTCTCTGAGTTTGAGTCTTTTTAACAACTAAAATATTCATTTTTATAATGAAAAAAAAATTTCCTATTCAGTTGTATTCAGCGTTTATATCTCCTTTATATAAAAAAATAAAACAAATAACACATAGTAGCTTTGAAAAAAAAAAAAATCGTAATTGGTCTGGTCAAATTGGGTGGGAGAAACTCTAGAAAAGTCCCCTTTGAAAATTCATGTTTTAAATGCCGCCTTCCCTTCTTCGTTCCTTCCATGAAAGACTTGGTCCTGAATTTTCTGCCAACAACAAGGAAGGAGGCTGTTATCGTTAGGTAATTCAGACATATGTCCACCCACAAACCACTTCCTTATGTATTTTGCTCGTTGGCGTGTCGGTTTCCCAGTTGGCCAAACTCAACGGAAGTTGATGGCTAAATTTCATAATTTCATTCCGGCTGAAATACATAAATGATAAAATTTATATTATTTTTTGATATTTTTTCATTTTAAATTTATATGTTAAAAAACTTTGATTTGCCTCGTCATTAGCATATAATTTTCCACCGAATAAGACTAGCAATAACTTATAGAATCAAAGCATTGACATGGTGTGAAATCAGAAATTTTAACGATTGGCAATTTGGCTGAACAGAACATCCCAACACGTCTTTTCGTTGGAAAATTTCAAAAATGAAAGCACCTATCAAAGAGAAGTTGACTGTTAAACTTAAAATTTTTTTAAAAAGTAATAATAAATAAACAAAAATAATAAATAAAAACACAGGAAATTGTAGGTCCATTTCGAGTAGACGCGTATCCAAATATAGATCCAACTACGCGTTACAGCGAATACGACCTTTAAAGCCAAGTCTCTTTCTCCATGTCAAAAAAAAAAAAAAAAAGCCAAGTCTCTTTCTATAAATAGGAGCCATCGCCACCATTTTTCTTATAAAAACAACCACCTCCGAATCAACTCTCTCTCCCTCACAAAACCCTTTTGGCTTTCGCATCACTTCTCATCAAATCACTCACAAATTTCCAACTCATGGCCTTTTTCAAGTTTCCTTTGGTTTTGTTCATCTCCTCCCTCCTCCTCCATGCAGCCTTTTGTGAGACTGTTTGCGAGGATTTGCCAACGGATGTATGCGCATTTTCAATAGCATCATCTGGGAAAAGGTGCTTGTTGGAGACGTATGCGACGAGAGATGGGAAGGTGGAGTACCAGTGCCGGACATCGGAGGTTATGGTTGAGGGAATGACAGATTATATAGAAACCGATGAGTGTGTGAATGCTTGTGGGGTAGATAGAAACTCTGTTGGTATTTCTTCTGATGCACTTCTTGAACCTCAGTTTACTTCTAAGCTTTGCTCTCCAGCTTGTTTCCAGAAATGCCCCAACATTGTCGATCTTTACTTCAACTTGGCTGCCGGCGAAGGTACGTCCATGCATCTTAGCACTTATTTCTATGTTTTTAAATAACATCAAAAACTAGAAAATTATTTTAAAAAAATATATTTTTTCCTTAATCAAATAAAGTTAACATTCCTTCCAAACCATTTGCGGTCAAGAATTTTGATAATTATAATAATAAAAAAATTTATTATTTGTTCCTTTTAATAAATTATAATTTTAAAATTCTGACTATTAATTAATTAATTAAAACTTTTGGTGGTTGCTTGATTGAAACCTTTTGCTTCACCTTCAACCAAAGAATTGTTCTTCCTAAACTGTTCATTATTTTGATTGTTTAACTTTCACTTTCTCTAAACTATTAATTATTATTTCTGGAATGACTTTTTGATCAAATAATATTCCAAGTGAAGGAATTTGGATTTAGCATCTAATTCTGATACTGTGCTTGGGCATATATATGCAGGTGCATTTTTGCCAGACCTGTGTGATGCAGCAAGGACCAATCCCCACCGTTCGATGATTCAGCTGATGAGCTCAGGTGCAGCCCCTGGTCCTGTTGCGAGCGAGGCATCAACGTCTTTCATTGGCGCTCCTGCTTCAGCTCCTATGTAATTAGTCACACCTTGTCTCCGGTTCAAAATTTATATAATTTTTTTTTTCTTGGAATTTTTTAGTGTAAAGCGAATCAGGAATAAGTTTGAGTTGAGAATTTGGATTGAGAGGCATTTTCAGATTTTTCATCTATTGATGTTGGATTCGTTGAGGATTACTATATATTATTTTTCATCTTTAATTTTTATTATCATATAAATATTTATTTTTTTTTTTGAAGTCCATATAAATATTTAATTTAAAAAATATTTTGGATATGCAGCAAATAGACAAATTAACCGTTAACATATTAATTCACTCAATTATTATGAATAATATTTACATTAATTAAAGAATTTAATATTATTTAAAGTGAATAAAATTAAAATATAAAATATAATTATAATTAAATTAAAAAGTTTATATCATAAACTTGCATAGCACAGATATTTCTCCAGTTTATTATAATGTCAGTATAAAAGCATCTCCTACTTTTACTTTCTCTCACCTACATTCTCCACCTTTTCACCCACCTTCGTTTTTCCTATTTTTATTAAAAAAAATTTTTACCGCAGCCAAAGGGCAAGGAAGGAATTTTAATCCAAAAATCTCAAGACGGTAACGTAAGAATAATATGGTATATTGAGATCATAAAAATAATACCGTATATTGAGATCATGACACGTGAATATAAAATATAGAAAAATTTTACGCACTGATTTATCCGATTCGATCTGATCCGATTGAGTATTAAAAAATTAGAGTAAAAAATATAAAAATTAAAATCTCACAACACTTTAAATTTTGTTATTGTTTAGATTAAATAGACTGATTACTTTAAAATTCGGAGTCAAATAATTTTATTGAATCAATTAATTTCATTGATATATAATAAACATTGATTCCTCACTAAACTTCAATCTCCATGAATCGGGTTTTAATCTTATTAATTTTTTCATAAAATCAAGTTTTTATCCTCTTTTAAACCTACTAGATTTCAGATCATTACTAGCCATCCAAACTAGGAGGAGGCAGGCTTCATCTTTCCAAGAGAAAACGAGAAGTAATCAATAAAAAAATAGCGGCTGGCTGCTAAAGAGGAAGTAACATTCAAAATGTCAAATTAATGACACTCAAGCTTGAACAACAGCTCAAAGAGGTGGGATCTAAGCTCCAGCCGACTCCGACCAAAGACGCTCTGATTAAGCTATCAACGTTTGCACTTTTCTGAATTCTTAACTAATTGTTTGAAGGTGGAAAAGTATTTCAAGCAAAGTTGAAAGTCTATCATGTAAAGGATTTTCTTCAACTTTCTTTTTTAAATAATGCTTAATAGTAGCTGTTGATTATGTATTAGTTTGATAAATATTTTGTAAATATATATTATATTTATTTTATTAATTTTGCCAATATTTTTTAATAAAGATGCAAGAGAATTTTTGCAATATTTTAATTAGAAATAAATTAAAATTATAAAAAAGAACAAGAATAAAATAATGAGTAATTATTAAAAAAACTAAAATTGTCTTTCTTGGTTATTTGGCCTTTAACAACAATTTTGGCCGAACACATAATAAAAAAAAAAACTTTTTTATTAACAGCAACTTTTATCAAACAAATAAATTATCTTTTCACAACAGTGATTTTATAAATTAATTGTAATAAAAAAATCTTTTTTTTTGAATTGGTAAAAAAATCATATTTTATAATTAAGTAAATAAAGTATTAACATATTTAATATAATAATAGTGGTGAAATATTTAAACAATGTTTAATAATATTTCAGCAATTTATAATTTTATAAAGTAAATATATTTTATAATATATATTTTATAAAATTTAAAAAGTTAAAAAAAATAAATAAACGGTTAATTTTAATAAAATTAAAATACTATACAGTTTGTGCCTTTTTTGTCCTTTTACCTGTAAAAGTACTTTGAACATCAATTATTTTGTTATCAAATAGATAAACTGCTTATTAAAATAGTGGTTCTGTGATAAGCCTTTTTTAAATCAGCAACAGCAGAATTCAACGGTAATGCCAAATAGATCTATAAAAATTGAAACACAATTTATCCTAATAAATAGAAGGCTAAATAGTTAAAATATAAAAAAAAACTAAACCTTTTAATTATTTTTTAATTTTAGCTTAATTACAAAAGTTTGTATTAATTATAGCATACACTATACAAGTCAATCAATAACGAAAATTAGCAACGGATAATATGGATTACTAAATAATAATAGATTAGTAATGGATATTAATTTAAAAAATAACTCAGTAATAATTATCAAATCCGTTATTATTCCATTACTAATTTTTGTAACGGATACATTTGTTACTAATTGATTTTAATTTTTATTATATACTAACAAATACTAAATCCGTTATTAAAATGCAATTTGTTAACTTATTTTAGTAATATATTATAATTATACGTTGCTAACTTTTAAGCTAGTAATGGATATAATCTGTTACTAAAGTTAAATTTCTAACTTAAAAATCTCCTCTTTCTCCCCTCCCGTGATTCACATATTTGTTTTGAGCCATCCAAAAAAAATCTCTAGCTCTCTCTCGATTGATCCCAGCTTTCTTCTTATTGCTGCCATCGTCGTTGCCATCTTAGAAAGTCATTGTCGCCATCGCACAAAGGCATTGTCGCCATATACGAAGGGACTATCACCGTCGCCCGAAGTTATCGTTATCATCGCAGAAAGGCACTGTCGCCATCCCTAATGAAGGACTGATGCTTGAATTCTTCAAAAGTGCTTAGAATCTCTGGACAAAAATAGAGAGATTAGACGACCAATAGACGACCTGGTAGATGATCAGATGAGGTGAGAGGTGTGAGGACCTATTGGAGGGGTGATTTGCTGAAGTGCCGACCTACCAGAAGGAAGGCCGACCTGCCTAATGGAAGCAGGACTGAGTAAGGCAAGCTTGGTGAAAGAAGGGCTGGAGCGCCCAGAAGCCCTGAATGCATGGATTATTCAAAGAGTTTGGAATGTTTGAAAAGAGAGAGAGTAATAAGAGGAATTACGGTATTTTATTTACCCGACTTCATTAAAAAAACAGAAGGCATTTAAGTCTTTTAATTACCAAGGGGTCATCAAGTCTATTTCTGAGGAATAAATGTTCCTCTATTTTGGATGGTGAAAAAAAGTGCGCAAAGCGAAAAAGCTCCAAGATTGTTTTACCTGCCATTTTATCGATTTGTAATTAAGCTTGTGCTCGTGTGGTTGTTCTCTTCTCTGTAACTCATCGTGAATAAAGGATTTCCTCTTCCGAGATGTAGGACAATCCTCAAAAGATCAATCCAAACTCGTAAATCTCTCTGTATCTTCTTCTTCTTCTCTATTTTTCTTTTTTTTCTTTATTTTATCTTATTTCTATTACGTTGCTCACCGGATATTTTATTTCTATTACGTTGCTCACCGGATATTAGAGTTTAAGCCTCCAACAACATCAAGTGGTATCACAATAGCTACAAGTAGTATCAGAGCATCAACAAGTGGTATAAGAGCAACATCAAGTGGTATCAGAGCCTAGTTTGTGAGTAGGGAGGTTCATCATCAGTTAGTTTTTTGAAAAGTCAAAGCACAGTTTGTGAGCAGGGAGATTCATCACCGATCAATTTTCTTGAAGCCTAGTTGAGAAAAGAATGGCATCAACGATGCAGAAACTTGTTGTTGAGAAGTTTGGTGGGAAAGGAGATTTCATGCTTTAAAAAGAAAAGATCAAGATAAGTCTCAAGATCATAGGGCTACAAGATGCTCTCAATGATGATCTAGAAATATGGAATCTTGAGAAAGAAAATGAACCATAGAAACCCATAACTCTAGTCCAGAAAAGAATTCTTTCTTCAACTCCTGAAACCTCGAAATCTTTTAGAGTTGCTTTAATCATCACCCCGGATCAAGAAGCAAGATCAAAAGAGAAAGAGATTGAGCAGTCGGTCAAATGGTCAAGAAGAGAAAGGAGTAAGAAGGCCAGAAACTTGATAGTTCTATGTCTCTCTGATCAGATTCTCAGAAAGGTGATCCATGAGAAGACTGCTTTTGGAATCTAGAGACTTTTAGAGAAACTCTATCTGGAATAATCTTTACCTAATAGAATTTAACTGATGCAGAGGGTTTTAGGCTTCAAGATGTAGGGCAAGATTATTGAGGAGAACTTGGACGTTTTTCAGAAGATGCTATTTGATTTGCAAAATCTGCAAGTTAAGGTGGAGGAAGAATTCCAAGCAGTGTATTTGTTGAATTCTTTGCCTCCTTTTTATGAACAGTTGAGGGAGGTTCTGAAGTATTTAAGAATCAATATCACGGTTGAAGAGGTGAAGATTGCAACAAGGTCCAAAGAAGAACAACTCAATACTTAGAAAGGTACAAGAAATCAGGATAAAGATCTGGTAGTAAGGGGAAGATTTGAGTATAGAGACAATAAGAACAGGGGCAAGAACAAATCGAGGGTAAGATCAAAGTCCAAGAGCAAAGCAAAATGCTGGTATTGTGGCAAGAAAGGTCATTTTTAAGAAGGACTACTACTCGAAGAAAAACAATTAGAAAAGTTCTTAGAATGAGAATGGTGAAACAGCAATTGCAAACAACGATATGCAAGATTCTAAAGTTTTGACAGCAAAAACTTTAGAGGTATTGTCCATCACTGAGTCAAAGATTAAAGGACAATGGATATTGGATTCAGGCTGCACATTTCATATGACCCCGAGAAAAGAATGGTTTGCCACATTTGAAAAAAGAGATGGAGGTAGAGTCAAGATGGGAAATAACACAACCTGCGACATCCAAGGTGTAATACCCGGCTAGACTCCGGTATCGGAATTCCTACCGTCTGGTGGGATCCCGGATGTCGAAAGCCTCTAGAAGGGTAAAACCATGTTTTCATAAATGTTTTAATGTATTTTATGGTTTTAAGCAAAAAAGGAAAGTGAGTTTTAAATGAAAAAGACCAAGGAGACATTTCCAGGTTTGGCCGCCGAACCTCAAGTTCGGCCGCCGAATGTGGGATGGTTTAAGGGGGCAAGTTAGGCTTCCGAAAGTTTCAAAGGTTCGGCCGCCGAACTTGCATGAGATTTGGAGGCACCTTAGGCTGCTGAAAGGTGGTCTGGCAGCCCTATAAAAGGACTCCATGGCCGAAACGGGAGAGTTTTCTCCCCATTTTCGGCCACGGTGAGTTCTTGCTCTCCCATGGTTCATTTTAGATGTTTTTCCTTCGATCCTTCATGTTTTAACAAGCTTTATGTTGATTTGAAGATATTTGAACAAAAGAGCGAGTTTCGGAAGCTTGGAGACCAAAGAGTTGAGATATCTCCCATCTCCAAGTTGGATCGTCTCTCCTCTCGTTCTTCAAGAGGTAAGAGTAGATCCATAGTTCCTTTAATGTTTTAAGTAAGTTTTGTGAAGTTTCTTGGGGTAGAAATGCATGTGTAGGTTTATGTGGAGTTTATGGGTTTACTGTGCGTTTATGAACAATGTATATTGGATATGCATGTTTGATGTGTTGTAGATGGAGTTTAGGATAGTTTGAAGCCCCTAGGAGCTTGTATGCTTGAGTATGCATGTTGTAGAATAGGAAAATGCATGATTGAATGAGTTGGGAGGCGTTTATGCATGTTGAGCTGAGTTTCTGCCCTTTGGGAAGAACTCAGATTCGGCAGCCGAAGGCTCTTTCGGCCGCCGAACCTGCCTTTGGTAGCATGTATCGGCTGCCGAACCCTGCCCCCGAAAGTGGACTTTCGGCTCTGGAAGGGACTTTCGGCCGCCGAAGGTGCCGCCGAACATGCATGAGTTTCGTCTCTGGAGGGAACCTTCGGCCGCCGAAAGTGCCGCCGAAGGTGCATGACTTTCGGTTCTGGAGGGCCTTTCGGCCGCCGAACATGCCACCGAAAGTGCCCTGTTCAACCCTCCTTTGCATGATTTATGTGATTGTTTTAAGGTGTTTTGAGGGGTTTTTGGGGAGTATTTTAGAGTCATGTTTATGTATGATAGGTCCCTCATTTGAGTCCACCTGTGTAGGTTCGGACCCGAGGAACCGAGGACCTCAGCAGTGAGATAGCTGCTTCAGAGTCATTAGAGCTTCAGCCAGAGGTGAGTAGAATAAACACTTATGTTTTAAAGCTAATAAATATGGATTTGAGCATGTTCATGCATCACGAATGCCATGTGATATTCTAGGTTGTTTGCATTAGAATTCACGACTATGTTGCATTGCATAATTTGATGATGATGTGGATGGATGTTGGATGATCCTTAGTCCTCAATATGATACGATGTAATATGATACGGTATGGTATGGTATGGTATGGTATGGAAGTCCGGTTGACCCATTCTACGTCCCGGCACTATGTAAGAGAAAGATCGGTTGACCCATTCTACGTCCCGGCACGTTGGAATGTTATGATATGTTATGTTTAAGAGAAAGACCGGTTGACCCATTCTACGTCCCGGCACCTTGGAATGGAGAGGACTATTGGTGACAATACCATCCTTGATGTGATTTGTTTGTGATGTGTTGCATCTCATGAAAGCATGAAATTTAAATTGAATGTTTATTTATTCTGCTCACTGGGCTTTATAGCTCACCCCTTTCCCTTAACCCCCAGGTTTGCAGGTACAGGGTAGACCAGGAGGTCAGCAGGAGTAGAGTTAAGTTATTGTAATAGCTAGATGTGGACATGAATATGATGTAATGTAAAAGTATAAGTATAGAAATGTAATGTATTGATGTTTATGGAAGTTTAGAGTTGTGCTTGACCATAGTATTGTGTTAATCCCTTTGTGGTACATGATCTTAAATGTTTAATGATGATTATTGTAAACCAAACTTAAATTATGTTATGTCACCCCATTGGAGCATTGATGAGGACTCCAAGGTGGGGTTAATATTTATGTTTATTAATAGTGCATGCATAGGTTGAGTTTGGTGATTGAATGGAAAGAAAAGTTCAAAATTTTTATGTATGTTGTTGATCATGTATGGGATTAAACAGGTTCACAGGATGAATGTTTGGCTTGCTACGGGTCCCGGCGGCCTTAAGCCGACCTGGATCCTAGTGCCGGTAGCGGTCCGATTTTCGGGTCGTTACAGATTGGTATCAGAGCCCTAGGTTCATATGGTCGGACCTAGAGTGTCGGGCTTATAGATGTTCTAGAAGGTCAAGCACAATAGGAAAATCATGTCCACTAAGATAGGATGTAGAGTCCTGTCTTGAATGATGATATGAAATGCCATGATTATATGCATGTGCATTAATGATATGCTATGTATGTGATGTATGTGATGCGGGTTCATGTGTTTGCACATGAACCATTTGATGCTAATGTTCTATGTGATGTATGCTGTTTTTCAGAAAACAGGATGAGAGGAACTCGTCGATCGGCACGATTGACTGGAGTACCGCCCCAGGACGAGGGCACTGATGCCCGTCCTCCTGCATTGCCTAGGGCAATGTCAAGTAGGTCCAGCAGAGAAAGAGCAGTAAGAGACCCTAGAAGGTCTTTGGATCTGGGCAGAAGCATATCAGTGAGGGGAACAGTGCAAGGGGATATGTCAGAGGATGTGAGGGATCAGATGGATGTGGATCAGAGGAGGGATGGCAGTCTCGGAGTAAGTATGTTGGAAGAGGGAATGGGAGAGTCCCAAGGAGGCACTCAGGCCTCGGGATTTGTTTAGCCACCTTACTACCCACCCTTTTCACATAATTCCGGGTATTCGATGGGAGGTACATCGGATTACCCCAGTTTTAACCCTTATCACTCTCATATGCCATACCCACCTTTCTACCCACCGCACCCACAGTACCCTATGTATCCACCCCCACCCTACCATCCAGGTACAGCAAACCCTACCCCAGGGGATGCTGCACCTCCTCCACCACCAGCAGCACCTACTGTCCCAGAAATCCAAATGCCTAAACCTAGCTCATCTGGGGGGAGCAAGGTCAAGATGACCGATTACATGAAGCTGGGTGCTCCCCAGTTTGAAATCGGTGATGACCTGTTTGTGTACCTTGAGAGGGTCAAGACAATTACAGATGAGATAGGAGCTGATGACAGTAGAGCCATTCAGATGGTTGGGTTCACACTAAAATGCAAGAAGGCTCGAGAGTGGTTTAAGAACTATGTGAACCCAAGGTTGGACAGCCTATCATGGGAGGAGTTTGCAAATGAGTTTGCAGGATGGGCTTTCCCTGACAGTTCAAGAGAATTGAAGATGATTGAGTTTGAGCAGCTGAGGCAGACAGATGAGATGAGTGTGGATGAGTTCATAGACAGGTTTTTGGAGCTGTTGCCGTTTGCCGGGCAAAATCTGGATACAGATCAGAAGAAGTCAATGAGGTATATCATGAGGCTCCATTCCAGGTATTCCTCCTTGATTCAGTCAGCAGAGAGGGAGAGTTTCCATGCCATAGTAGATATGGCTCGGAGAATGGAGGCTAGTGCAATAATCAAAGGGAAAGTCAAGCAGTCAGTGGCACAACCTTTTGGTTCTAAGACCCCAGGTGGGGGAAAGTTAGACCCTTCTTCTCTGAGTTCAGGCAGTAAGAGGTGGGACAACACCACCAGGAAGCCAAAGAAGAACAAGTTCTGGAGCAAGATCAAGTCAGGTCTGGGATTAGGAGGTGGCTCGAGCTCAGGTGCAGATAATGCAGTATGCAAGAAGTGTGGGAAGCCACACAAGGGCGTATGTCTGGTTGGGACGACAGCCTGCTTCAGATGTGGGCAGGAGGGACACATGGCTCGGGAGTGTCCTAGAGCAGCTTTTGTAGCACAGTCTCAGTAGATAGCTTCTGATAGTGTGGCTCAGCCAGTAGCTCTAGCCGCGACTCAGGCTAGTGGCAGAAGTAGAGGAAGAGGGACAGCCTCTTCTTCAGCGGGTTTTAGGGGTGAAGGTCCATCAGCTCCAGCACGGATCTTCACCATGACTCAGCAGGAGGCAAACACATCCAACACCGTGGTGTCAGGTAATCTCATCATTGTTTGTTCTGATGTGTATGCATTATTGGACCCTGGTGCATCTCATTCTTTCATTGCTCCGAGGGCCGTCGAGAGGTTGGGATTGATGGTCTCTGGGTTAGAGTGTCCCCTATGGGTCAGTGGACCCAAGTGTGACCCGTCAGTGGCAGAGTCAGTCTGCCAATGTAGTCCAATTTTTATGGAGGGAAGATGCCTGTCCGCCGACCTTGTGGTTCTAGATTTGACAGATTTTGACGTCATTCTAGGGATGGATTGGCTATCTACCCATGGTGCTACCTTGGACTGCAGAGACAAGGTAGTCAAGTTCAGATGTCAGGATGGGTCAGAGGTTGTCTTCAGAGGAGACAGGGGGAGTACGCCTAGAGGTGTGATATCAGCCCTTTAGGCTCGTAGGTTGCTCAGGAGGGGTTGTCAGGGTTTTCAAGCTCATGTGAGAGAGCTGGATAGTCATGTCAGAGAGCCCGCCTCAGTGCCAATGGTCAGTGAGTTCTTAGACGTTTTTCCAGACAAGCTGCCAGGTTTACCACCTGCTAGGGAAATAGAGTTCGAAATTGAATTGATTCCTGGAACCAGACCGATCTCTATTCCTCCCTACAGGATGGCACCAGCAGAATTGAAGGAGCTTAAGGAGCAGTTGCAAGAGTTGGTAGATAGAGGATTCATCCGACCGAGTACCTCACCTTGGGGTGCTCCAGTGCTATTCGTGAAAAAGAAGGATGGATCTCTCAGACTTTGTATCGACTACAGGCAGTTGAACAAGGTCACTACCAAGAATAAGTACCCGTTGCCAAGGATCGACGATCTATTCGACCAGCTAGCAGGAGCAGGTTGTTTCTCCAAAATAGATCTGATATCGGGGTACCATCAGCTGAGGATAAGAGAAGAAGATGTACCGAAGACAGCATTCAGGACCAGATATGGGCACTATGAGTTCCTTGTGATGCCGTTCGGGTTAACCAACGCCCCTGCAGCATTCATGGATCTCATGAACAGAGTATTTAGCCAATACCTGGATCACTTTGTTATTGTCTTCATAGATGATATCTTAGTTTATTCCAGAAATGCAGAGGAGCATGCCCATCATCTGAGGTTAGTTCTGCAGACCTTGAGGGAACATGGCTTGTATGCCAAGTTCTCCAAGTGTGAGTTCTGGCTGAGGAGCATTTCATTCTTGGGGCATGTGGTGTCAGAAAATGGAATAGAGGTGGACCCCAAGAAGGTGGAAGCCGTAGCTAACTGGCCTAGACCCACTACAGTAACAGAGATCAAAAGCTTCTTGGGTTTGGCAGGTTACTACAGGAGGTTCGTCCAGGACTTCTCTAAGATTGCAGCTCCCATGACCAGATTGACTAAGAAGAATCAGAGGTTTGTGTGGACTGACCAATGTGAAGAGAGCTTCGAAGAGTTAAAGAAGAGGTCGACTTCAGCACCCGTGTTAGCTCTGCCATCTAGTAATGAAGACTTCTCAGTCTATTGTGATGCGTCCCGTGTGGGACTGAGTTGTGTGCTAATGCAGAATGAAAGGGTGATTGCTTATGCTTCTAGGCAGCTGAAGAAGCATGAGTTGAATTACCCTACACATGACCTTGAGATGGCAGCGGTAATCTTTGCACTCAAGATGTGGAGACATTACCTTTATGGGGTAAAATGTGAGATCTTCACAGATCATAAAAGCCTGCAGTACATCCTGAGTCAGAGAGAGCTGAATTTGAGGCAGAGAAGATGGGTAGAACTGCTCAGTGACTATGATTGTAAGATCCAGTACCATCCGGGTAAGGCGAATGTTGTGGCAGACGCCTTAAGCCGGAAATCACTTGGCAGTTTGTCCCATATTTCAGCAGAGAGGAGGCTAGTAGTAAGGGAGTTCTTCAAGCTCAGCAATGAAGGTCTACAGTTGGAGTTGTCTGGTACAGGTGCTTTGATAGCCCAGATGAGAGTAACACCTCTGTTTCTGGAGCAGGTGGCTCAAAAACAGCATGAGGACCCAGAGTTAGTGAAGATTGCTAGGACTGTTCAGTCAGGCAAGGATAGTGAGTTCAGATTCGACAGCAAGGGGATCCTCCGCTATGGAAACAGATTGTGTGTACCAGATGACGTAGGGCTGAAGGAAGACATTATGAGAGAGGCTCATAATGCCAGATACAGCGTTCACCCCGGAGCCACCAAGATGTATCAAGATCTGAAGAAAGTGTATTGGTGGCCAGCTATGAAAAGAGAAGTGGCACAGTTTGTGTCAGCCTGCGAAATATGTCAGAGGGTGAAGCTGGAACATCAAAAGCCGGCTGGAATGCTTAACCCACTACCTATTCCAGAGTGGAAATAGGAGAATATAGCTATGGACTTCGTGGTGGGGCTACCGGCGGCGTCCAACAGACTGGACTCCATATGGGTGATTGTGGACAGACTGACCAAATCTGCTCACTTCATCCCTGTCAGGAGTGGCTATTCTGTGGACAAGTTAGCGCAGGTGTATGTTGATGAGATTGTCAGGCTGCATGGGGTTCCTGTTTCAATAGTGTTTGATCGAGGGCCCCAGTTCACCTCCAGGTTTTGGCGGAGTCTGCAGAATGCTATGGGTACCAGGTTGGATTTTAGCACTGCTTTCCATCCACAGACGGACGGACAATCAGAGAGGACCATCCAGACAATAGAGGATATGCTCAGAATGTGTGTGTTGGATTTTGGCGGTTCTTGGAGGCAACATCTACCTTTGGTGGAGTTCGCCTACAATAACAGCCATCATGCCAGCATAGGGATGGCCCCATATGAAGCTTTGTATGGAAGAAAGTGCAGGTCGCCTGTCTGTTGGGAAGAAGTGGGAGAAAAGGCCTTGGCAGGGCCTGAGCTAGTAGAGATCACTAGCAGAGTGGTGCCCATAATCAGAGAAAGGATCAAGACTGCTGCAAGCAGACAGAAGAGTTATGCAGACATCCGCAGAAGGCAAGTAGAGTTCCAGGAGGGGGATTTGGTATTGCTCAAGGTGTCTCCAATAAAAGGGGTGATTCGATTTGGGAAGAAAGGTAAGCTAGCTCCACGATACATCGGACCCTTTGAAGTCTTGCAAAAGATTGGAAATGTATCGTACAAGCTGGACTTGCCTGCTTCAATGGAGAGAATCCATCCGGTTTTCCATGTTTCTATGTTAACGAAGTTCGTGTCAGATCCGAGCAAGGTTCTTAGTGAGCCTGATGTGGAGATCCAAGAAGATCTCACCTATGTTGAGCAGCCAGTGCGAATCATAGACACCCAGATTAGAAAGCTAAGAAACAAGGAAATCCCGATGGTGAAAGTCCTTTGGAATCACTACAACATTGAGGAGTGTACCTGGGAGATACGGGAGTCCATGCTCCAGCAACATCCTCATCTCTTTTAAAGTAAGTGTTATGTGTTTTGTTATATGTTTATATTTTATGCTTTGTATGCTCATGTTTTATGCTATCCCATGTTTGTTTGGTGAACATTCGGGGACGAATATTCTTAAGGGGGGAAGAATGTAATACCCGGCTAGACTCCGGTATCGGAATTCCTACCGTCTGGTGGGATCCCGGATGTCGGAAGCCTCTAGAAGGGTAAAACCATGTTTTCATAAATGTTTTAATGTATTTTATGGTTTTAAGCAAAAAGGAAAGTGAGTTTTAAATGAAAAAGACCAAGAAATGAAAAAGACCAAGGAGACATTTCCAGGTTCGGCCGCCGAACCTCAAGTTCGGCCGCCGAATGTGGGATGGTTTAGGGGGGCAAGTTAGGCTTCCGAGAGTTTCAAAGGTTCGGCCGCCGAACTTGCATGAGATTTGGAGGCACCTTAGGCTGCCGAAAGGTGGTCTGGCAGCCCTATAAAAGGACCTCATGGCCGAAACGGGAGAGTTTTCTCCCCATTTTCGGCCACGGTGAGTTCTTGCTCTCCCATGGTTCATTTTAGATGTTTTTCCTTTGATCCTTCATGTTTTAACAAGCTTTATGTTGATTTGAAGATATTTGAACAAAAGAGCGAGTTTCGGAAGCTTGAAGACCAAAGAGTTGAGATATCTCCCATCTCCAAGTTGGATCGTCTCTCCTCTCGTTCTTCAAGTGGTAAGAGTAGATCCATAGTTCCTTTCATGTTTTAAGTAAGTTTTGTGAAGTTTCTTGGGGTAGAAATGCATGTGTAGGTTTATGTGGAGTTTATGGGTTTACTGTGCGTTTATGAACAATGTATGTTGGATATGCATGTTTGATGTGTTGTAGATGGGGTTTAGGATATTTTGAAGCCCCTAGGAGCTTGTATGCTTGAGTATGCATGTTGTAGAATAGGAAAATGCATGATTGAATGAGTTGGGAGGTGTTTATGCATGTTGAGCTGAGTTTCTGCCCTTTGGGAAGAACTCAGGTTCGACAGCCGAAGGCTCTTTCGGCCGCCGAACCTGCCTTTGGTAGCATGTATCGGCTGCCGAACCCTGCCCCCGAAAGTGGACTTTCGGCTCTGGAAGGGACTTTCGGCCGCCGAAGGTGCCGCCGAACATGCATGAGTTTCGTCTCTGGAGGGAACCTTCGGCCGCCGAAAGTGCCGCCGAAGGTGCATGACTTTCGGCTCTGGAGGGCCTTTCGGCTGCCGAACCTGCCGCCGAAAGTGCTCTGTTCAACCCTCATTTGCATGATTTATGTGATTGTTTTAAGGTGTTTTGAGGGGTTTTTGGGGAGTATTTTAGAGTCATATTTATGTATGATAGGTCCCTCATTTGAGTCCACCTGTGTAGGTTCGGACCCGAGGAACCGAGGACCTCAGCAGTGAGATAGCTGCTTCAGAGTCATTAGAGCTTCAGCCAGAGGTGAGTAGAATAAACACTTATGTTTTAAAGCTAATAAATATGGATTTGAGCATGTTCATGCATCACGAATGCCATGTGATATTCTAGGTTGTTTGCATTAGAATTCACGACTATGTTGCATTGCATAATTTGATGATGATGTGGATGGATGTTGGATGATCCTTAGTCCTCAATATGATACGATGTAATATGATACGGTATGGTATGGTATGGAAGTCCGGTTGACCCATTCTACGTCCCGGCACTATGTAAGAGAAAGACCGGTTGACCCATTCTACGTCCTGGCACGTTAGAATGTTATGATATGTTATGTTTAAGAGAAAGACCGGTTGACCCATTCTACGTCCCGGCACCTTGGAATGGAGAGGACTATTGGTGACAATACCATCCTTGATGTGATTTGTTTGTGATGTGTTGCATCTCATGAAAGCATGAAATTTAAATTGAATGTTTATTTATTCTGCTCACTAGGCTTTATAGCTCACCCCTTTTCCTTAACCCCCAGGTTTGCAGGTACAGAGTAGACCAGGAGGTCAGCAGGAGTAGAGTTAAGTTATTGTAATAGCTAGATGTGGACATGAATATGATGTAATGTAAAAGTATAAGTATAGAAATGTAATGTATTGATGTTTATGGAAGTTTAGAGTTGTGCTTGACCATAGTATTGTGTTAATCCCTTTGTGGTACATGATCTTAAATGTTTAATGATGATTATTGTAAACCAAACTTAAATTATGTTATGTCACCCCATTGGAGCATTAATGAGGACTCCAAGGTGGGGTTAATGTTTATGTTTATGAATAGTGCATGCACAGGTTGAGTTTGGTGATTGAATGGAAAGAAAAGTTCAAAATTTTTATGTATGTTGTTGATCATGTATGGGATTTGTTATAAGTTATAGAAAGTAAATATGTTAATATAGGAAGTAAATATTGATAGATGGGTCAGTTCCTTAATCTTAGGGATTGTATAATCATAGGCTTGATTTTCCTTCCTGTTTAGTTACCGTCTCTCATGTATAAATAGGTTGTAATATCTATTGTGATATAAAATAAATATTATCCTTTTACATGGTATCAGAGCCTTTCTCATAGAGATTTTTTTTCTCTTTTCTCTCTCGTAAAGTTTTAAAATTTTTTTTGGAGACTTAGGGCTCCGTTCATTTGGGTTATCCACAAAGGGTAACATTTGGATCTCACCATCGCTGGAGTCACCACACCGACTTTTTGTCAGATTTGAGGTTTGTTTGCTGTTCGAGTGTTGGGTGGAGGTGTTTTATTTGGTACTGTTCATCGGTACTGTTCATCGGTACTGTTCATCGGTACTGTTTTCTGATTCTGTTTTCTGATTCTGTGTTTCTTTTGTTGCTATCGTTTTTGGGTTGGTTGTCCTTATGGCTGAAGTTAAAACCACCACCGTAACTGATGTAATTCCTATAATGACTAAAATCACGGAACACAAATTGAATGGATCTTCCGATCAGGGAATTTTGATATCTGCAAATGAGTATGCACAATTCATCCAATACCAGGCATCTATAAAATCTTCTAATTCCTCCTCTATCACTGCAATTGCCGAGTCAAGTAACTCTACTGCATGTCTTGTATCTTCATCCTCCAAATGGGTTATTGATTCTGGTGCTACCGATCATATGTCAGGTAATTCTACCCTTTTGTCCAATCTTGAGTCTCATACATCGCCTTCTTATGTTACTCTTGCTGATGGCACTAAATCATCTGTCATGGGTTCTGGTCATGTCAACTTAACCCCTTCTCTTTCTGTATCCTCTGTGTTATGTCTCCCTAAGTTCGCATTTAATTTGCTTTCCGTGAGTAAACTCACTCGTGCATTGAATTGTTGTGTCTCATTCTTTCCTGATCACTGTGTTTTTCAAGATCTTTCGACGAAGCAGATTATTGGTAGAGGAAGTGAGTCAGAGAGTCTTTACGTCTTGGATCAGCAACTACCTCGATCTCCTCGATCTCTGGTATGCTCCACGCGTTTAACACCTTTTGATGTTCATTGTCGTTTGGGGCATCCTTCTCTCTCGGTTTTGAAGAAGTTATATCCACAGTTTCATTCTTTGTCTATTCTAGATTGTGAGTCTTGTCAATTTGCCAAACATCATCGTTTACCTACTCTGTCTCGAGTCAATAAACGGGCTTCGTCTCCCTTTGAGTTAGTCCATTCAGATGTTTGGGGTCTTTGTCCTGTTGTGTCTAAGTCTGGATTTAAGTATTTTGTTACCTTTGTTGATGATTTCTCTCGTACTACTTGGTTATTTTTAATGAAGAGTCGTTCAGAATTATTTTCTATTTTTTGTGCATTTTATGCTGAAATCCAAACCCAATTCAATACTTCCATCCGTATATTGCAAAGTGATAATGCTAAAGAGTATCTCTCTGGGGAATTTCAATCTTATTTGTTACAAAAAGGGATTCTTCATCAGTCCTCTTGTGTTGCCACTCCTTCACAAAATGGAGTTGCTGAAAGAAAAAATCGACATCTTCTTGAAGTAGCCAGAGCCCTCTTATTCCAAATGAAGGTACCTAAATGTTTTTGGGCTGATGCTGTATCCACTGCTTGTTTTTTTATCAATCGCATGCCTTCCTCCGTCCTTTATGGTGATATCCGTTATAACATTTTATTTCCCACTAAATCTTTGTTTCCTATTGAGCCACATCTCTTTGGCTGTACTTGTTTTGTTCGTGATGTTTGTCCACAGGTTACTAAATTGGATCCCAAATCACTCAAATGTGTCTTCCTTGGCTACTCTCGACGTCAGAAAGGGTATCGTTGTTTTTCTCCTGATCTGAATCGATATCTTGTGTCTGCGGATGTAGCATTCTTTGAGTCCACTCCATTTTTTCCGCCATCATCTGTTTATAACACCCAGGAGGAGGAAGATGATCTCTTGTTATACACTGTTCGCTCTTCGTCTCCTCAGACTACTCCTACACCTTTCGCTCATGTGCCAGGTCGCCCTCCCATCTTTCATGTGTATTCCAGACGCTTAGAGGACTCTGACTCCGTTCCGCTACCCGCTTCTTCGTCGACCGATCCTGCTCCTACTGATCCTTCATTGTCTGATTTGGATTTGCCCATTGCTCTTAGCAAAGGTAAACGTACTTGCACTTATCCTATTTCATCTTGTATCTCTTATGATCAATTATCCTCCTCTTCTCGTTGTTTTGTCACTGCTTTAGATTCTATTTCAATTCCCAAAACTGTTATTGAGGCTTTGTCCCATCCTGGTTGGCGTGCTGCAATGGAAGAGGAAATGATGGCCCTTGACACTAATGGTACTTGGGAGTTGATGTCCTTGCCCCCAGAAAAGCGGGCTATTGGGTGCAAATGGGTGTTTGCAGTGAAAGTAAATCCTGATGGATCTATTGCTCGCCTCAAGGCCCGTTTAGTGGCCAAAGGTTATGCACAAACTTATGGAGTTGACTATTCTGATACATTCTCCCCAGTTGCCAAGCTCGCATCTGTCCGATTGTTTATTTCCTTGGCGGCTACTCATGATTGGCCTTTGCATCAACTGGATATTAAAAATGCTTTTCTTCATGGTGATCTTCAGGAGGAGGTTTATATTGAGCAACCACCTGGTTTTGTTGCTCAGGGGGAGTCAGGTAAAGTTTGTAGACTTCGAAAATCGCTTTATGGCTTGAAACAGAGTCCTCGGGCATGGTTTGGCAGGTTTAGTGAGGTGGTCCAACAGTTTGGAATGAAGATGAGTAAGTGTGATCACTCAGTGTTTTATAGAAATTCTGATAGTGGAATAATTCTGCTTGTAGTATATGTGGATGATATCGTTATCACAGGAAGTGACATTGCTGGCATCACATCCTTAAAAGAATTTCTTAAAACACAGTTTCATATAAAGGATTTGGGTTCCTTGAAATATTTCTTGGGAATCAAAGTTATGCGGTGTAAGAAAGGCATCTTCTTGTCTCAAAGAAAATATGTTCTTGATTTGTTGGCAGAAACAGGAAAATTTGGTGCTAAGCCTTGTAGTGCCCCAATGACCCCTAACCTTCAACTTACCACAGAAGACAGTGAGCCATTTGCAGATCCTGGAAGGTATAGAAGATTAGTTGGCAAGCTGAATTATTTGACGGTGACTCGTCCTGATATTGCATATTCAGTGAGTGTGGTAAGTCAGTTTATGTCTTCTCCTACTGTTGCCCAGTGGGATGCTCTGGAACAGATTCTTTGTTACCTTAAAGGGGCCCCAGGGAGAGGCCTATTCTATGGTAACTATGGACACTCAAATATTGAATGCTTTTGTGATGCTGATTGGGCAGGCTCGAAAGTTGATAGGAGGTCAATTACTGGGTATTGTGTTTTTATGGGAGGTAACTTGGTCTCATGGAAAAGTAAGAAGCAAAATGTGGTCTCCCGTTCTAGTGCTGAATCTGAATATCGAGCTATGGCACAAGCCGTTTGTGAAATCTTGTGGGTACGTCAACTATTGAAAGAAGTTGGGTTCATAAATTCGGTGCCTGCTAAGTTGTGGTGTGATAATCAAGCAGCTATCCACATTGCCTCCAATCTAGTATTTCACGAGAGGACTAAACACATCGAGATTGATTGTCATTTTGTTCGTGAAAAGGTCCAACAAAAGATAATATCAACAGGACATATCCGAACTGGAGAACAATTAGGAGATATTTTCACTAAAGCTCTAAATGAGACTCAAGTTGATTATATATGTAACAAGTTGGGCATGATTAACATTTATGATCCAACTTGAGGGGGAGTGTTATAAGTTATAGAAAGTAAATATGTTAATATAGGAAGTAAATATTGATAGATGGGTTAGTTGCTTAATCTTAGGGATTGTATAATCATAGGCTTGATTTTCCTTCCTGTTTAGTTACCGTCTCTCATGTATAAATAGGTTGTAATCTCTATTGTGATATAAAATAAATATTATCCTTTTACAGGATTAAACAGGTTCACAGGATGAATGTTTGGCTTCCTACGGGTCCCGACGGCCTTAAGCCGACCTGGATCCTAGTGCTGGTAGCAGTCCGATTTTTGGGTCATTACAAGGAGTTTGAACAGTGAGGATCAGGATTCATGATGGCTCTACTGTGATGTTAACTCAAGTGAGGTACATTTCTGAACTCAAGAGAAACCTTATTTCTCTTGGTGTACTGAAATTGCAGGATTGCCCGTACAAGGCTGAGAAAGGCATAATGAAGATTGTCAAAGGTTGTAGGGTTATAATCAAAGGAGAGTTGATAAAAAGGTCTATATGTTTTACAAGACAAAACTGTTTCTGGTGAAGCAAATCAATCCAAGGTTACTCAGGATCAAACCTGCCCTTGGCACAACAGGCTTGAACACATGAGTTAGAAGGGAATGGAGACTTTGGTAAAAAAAGATACTGCTTCAAGGTACCAAACTATCATATCTAAGTTTCTACGAAAGTTGTGCCCTTGGTAAATCTCATAGATTGTCCTTTGAAACTGGTAAGCATACAATAAAGGGAATTCTTAACTACATTCACTCATATTTATGGGGATCACCAAATATTCCTTTCTCTCTATCAAAATGTTAGTATTTCATCTCTGTTATTGATGATTACTTAAGGAAGGTTTGGATTTTTTTTTTTTGAAATCAAAGGATGAAGCTTTTGAGAAGTCTCTGGAATGAAAATGCTTAGTAGAGAATCAGACAAGAAAGAAGATCAAGACATTGAGGATAGACAATGGTCTTGAATTCTGTAATCAACGAATTGATTCATTTTGCAAGAACCAGGGAATCCGGAGGCATAGAACATGTGCTTATACACCACAGCAAAATGGTGTTGCAGAAAGAATGAATAGGACAATAATGGAAAAGGTCAAAAGCTTGGTTAGTGAGTCGGGTTTGTCACAAAATTTCTAGACTGAAGCTGCATCTACGTGTGTGTACCTAATCAATAAGTCCTTATCTACTGCTATAGTGTTGAATGTTCTAGAACAGATGTGGTCAGGGACTGAGCCTTCTTATTCACACTTGAGGAGGTTTGGTTGTGTGGCTTACATTCATACAGATTATGGTAAACTATTGGCTAGAGAAAGAAAAAGGATATTCATTGGATATCCTTAAGGGGTAAAAGGTTATAGGATCTGGTTGCTGGAAGAGAAGAAGTGTGTCATTAGCAGAGATTTCAGATTCAATAAAGAATAATTGTTCAAGAACCAACAAGAAGAGAAAGTGGGAGAGGTTACAGGGCAAATATCAGGAAATGAGACTGTTACTCTTCAGGTTCTTACAATGTAGAAAAGAAAAGTAAACAGACTAAAGATCAAGGTGGAGTTCCTTAGAGAACAATTGAAAATTCATTAGGATCTAAAAAGAAGGACACCTTTTCAGATGATGAATCCGAGAATGCTGAAGATGCAGAATCGGGAAAGATTATGAGCAAGAAGAACTTAGTGATTATATGCTTATATGGAATAGAGGAAGAAGAGAAATCAAACCCCCTCCCTTCAAGATATAATGAGGCTAAGACTGTGACTTTTACCTTCATATCTGCAGAAAAGATCGATATTGAAGAACCAAAGTCAAATCAAGAAGTCATGGCTAAATTTGTAGGTAGGGCAAGGTTTTGGAGTATGGCAGATGAGCTAGTGTGCTGAAGTCGGACTGGCTAAGACGACCTGCCAAGTCAAGCAGGATGAGTTGCGGAGTAGGTGAAACTGCTAAAGTTGGACTGGCTGGAAGGACCTGCCAAGCCAAGAAGAATGAGTTATTGGAGGGCCAGAGAATGCATAGAAGCTCGCAAGGGTTGAAGTGCTCGGGATGTTCACAGGGCTGGTGGAGCCCGGATGCTTGCAGGGTTGGTAGAGGTAGTATCCATACAAGTAAATCACAAAATGTCAATTATAATTTGGTACAGCCCACTGCTCTGGTTCCTAGACCAAACCAAGGTGAGAGATCCACACAAGGTGTCGCATTATCCGCTCTTGCTTAAGTGCACACATCTGCTACTGTCTCAGCACCTATAGATCTGCCACCTATTAGATCTACAACTGCATCTACATCTGTATCTGCTTCTGAGAATTGTAGACCCACAGAACATAGACCACATATTTACTTAGTAAACTCAATTGGAGTAAAAGTTGTATTTATTTTTAAATATGCAAATATTTTCTCTGCTTATTTCAAAATAATTATTTTGTCAGTTATTCTTTTACAGCATGCAGCCTTCTGATTCGATTACTAGACGGATTACCTTGATCTTCAAGAAAAATTTAGTAGCAGAAGGACTTTGTTTGAAGAATGTACTAGGAGAGGTTAAGAAATTTTATTGGCAAGAGTTTAAGGTAACACAAATTTTTAAAATGAATTACATATGTTACAAAAATATCAATATACATGTGAATAATTTTACTGTGCATTATTTGTCACTAAATGTGAATAATTACAGAAACACTTCTTATGGAAGGATGTAATAAACCAACTTATGAAGATAGCTTGGAGGAAAAAAGTTGGTGAGGGCTACCATAGCCTAATGTGTAGCATAAGAAATGGCAAATAGAAGAGGCTATCATTGTCAAAAAGAATAATGGATGCATGGAAATCCGATTGGGGTGCCGCTGAGTATAAAAAAAAATGCAAAAAATTTTTAAATAACAGAAAGAGTGAAACAGACGGGCAAGGTGTTGGCCCATCAAGACATTGTGGAGGATCTATATCTCAGTATAGGCATCAACAATAAATGGTATGTAATATTCATTTTCACTTAAATTTTTTTAAATGCTTTAAATTTTATCCAATTTGTTGTGAATTTATATTCAAGCATGTTATTACTATTTATATTTAACTTGCAGTGCGAAAGATTGGGCAAAGATCCTTTACCTCATGAGTTATTTGAAACTATTCATAAGAAGAACGGTACCTCAAAGTTTGTTGATGCACGCTCAAAATCCATTCATGTGAGAAATTGAATAAATTTGTAATAAATTGATTGATTTATAGTTTGTACTGTTGTATCACATGGTATTTATCTTTTGAAACAAGCGTCACAATAGAGAACGACAGTAGTGGGGCATCTCGCATTGATGAGGCCCAGTTATACTTTGAGGCAGTGGATGGAGAGAAAAAAAGAAGGGTGTACGAACTTTTATCACAGGCTTTATTTTTCTTCTCAAATAAGTCTTATGCTAGTACATCCTTCATATTAACTCAGCAAAATGAGGATCTTCATACTGAAATGGCTAATCTCAGACACAAGCTACAGGAGTGCGAGGATAATGAGCAAGTTATAACTCAAAAGCTTTAGGAGCGTGAGTAGAATGAACAAGTATTGCATTAGAGGCTTCAGGAGCATGAGCAAAATATGCGGATTACCTCTGAGCTCTCACAGGTGAAGGATTTACTTATGCAGCTCATGAGTCAAAGGCAAGGTAGCCAACCTACAGCTCCTACTACTAATGAGGGAACTTCATCTACACAATCTCCTGATCAAGCAGATGAAGCTAATGATGATGACAAGGACACTATAGATTTATAGTTATTTTTTTCTTAGCTATATGTAATAGGATAATAACTATTTTGTTAATTTTTTTAAATTGAAATTGCTCACATTTATACTTGGATATTCTTCTTAGATATTACTAACATATATGTTTGCTTTGATTTATATTATATATAATATTGGATTTGAGTTCATTCATGATATATATGAAATTGGTTTTCACATTTGTTATTGAGATGAATTGTAATAATTGAACGTATTTACAGATTAAAAGTTATGCATTAATAAATCTAAATAAAAAGAAATTAAATTTAATAATAGATGTTCCGTTACAAAATTAGTAAAAAATGTGAAAATTCATTAGTAATATATTAGTTTTATCAATTATAGCTAATTGTTTTAATTTTTTCAAAGTTAGCCTAATTTAAAGTTTGTGTTAATTTTAATCTAGCCAAAATTAAAAATTGGAATTGTTGATATAATTACTAATGAGATATTAATGATATTATTTAATGTAGAGTTGCTAACGTGGCAAAAAATTTGATAATAAAAAAATGCAAAACATTTCAATTTTTTTCAATTATAATTCAGTTTCATTTTATTGATAGCCAACCAACTAATTTTAACCAATTAAATTAATATTTTATTACTTTATTCAATAAAAAATAATATTTTATTTTATTCTTTTTTGAAACCAATATTTATTTAATTAATATAATAGATAATGAAATTTTCTCTCTTCTTTATTTTTTAAAATATATTTATAAAAGCTAATTTATGAAAATATATAATTTTTTATTTTCAAAATTAAAAATTTACAAATAAGTTCAATAAAAAACTCTAATTTTAATTTTATTTATAGATTACAATTAACACAAATCTTTGAAATTAAGTTGAAATTGACAAAATTAAAAGGACCGATTAAAATTGAAAAATGATGAAAATGTGTGACTCTTTTAACCATCTCGCCTAAGTAATATTATCGAAGGCACATTAGCAATCATATCAGTAATTACATTTTTCAATTTTGATTAATGGCTAAAATTAATACAAACCTTTAAAATTAAACTACAATTAACAAAATTAAAATAATTTATTGTCATTGACAAAAGCGTAAAACGTTTGTTTTTTTTTTGTAAGTTTTACCAAAATAAAATATGAAAACATGGATTTTTAATTTATGACCATGCAAAAAAACTCCAATAATTTACCCAGTTTTTCCACTAATTATATGAATTAAAATGATATATATGCTTATATTTCAAATTCAAATCCTATAATAATGAAAGAATTATACTTCTCAAAGTAAGAACACACCTCACCACATGAATCGTATCCATTTCATTCACAAATAAAAATTAGAAAAATTAGTATTTGATTTCTTTATTATAAAAAGTCCAAAAGATTATTATTTGATTCTTATATTCATTTCATTCATAAATAAAATCATATCTATCTATTAATTTTAGTCGTAAGTATTCTATAAAAATTTAAAAAATATAAGTAGAGACTAATTAATATATATTTTTTAAAAATTGATGAACCAATTAATGAATTTTTTATATCATATTTAATAATTAAAATTAATAAAATAACTAATTAGTAAATTTTTTAAAATTTTAAAAATATTTTAATATAGTTTTTAAAATTAATGGGCTAAATAATAAATTTTTTCATATTATAGGCACTAAATAATAAATTTTTTTAAATTTATTCTTTAATAGAGAAATTATATTTATAAAATTCTATAAATAAATTAAGTTGTAATAATTTAATATGTTTGATAAAAATGAAAAGTCAAATTAACAAAAATATTAGACAAATCATTTGTAGTGAAATAAAAAGTAGAATAGGGAGGAATAATGACTTTGCTAAAAATACACTTACCTCTGTATGATATTTTCACGTTTATTTTTATTTAAAATTTTTAATTTAATTAGATAATTATATTAAATTGCTAAATATTTATATTAGTATTTAACTAAAATTTTGAAAGTTTATATCAATATTTAATTTTATTAAACTATATTTTTATTATAATTTAAAATAAAAAATTAAAAAATTAACTAAAAAAATCGTGTTTGAAAAATTATAAAAAAATTAGTGTTTTTAGTAATACATTGAAATCGTCACTAATAATAATCAATTTACCGTTGCTATTATTGCTAAAAAAAAATTTTCATTCCTATTATTCCTTGAGAAAATTTTTAATATAAATTATATTCTAAAACTTTTAACAATGGAATTTTTTATTGTGAACAATTTTTTTTTTCATTGTAATATTCACTAAAATTTAAAATATCCAAAATTTTTCTATGATAAAATTTTTGTCCCTAATAATTTTTAACGATTAACATATTATTTAATAAATTAAATTTATACAAGATTTATTTTAAAATAGCTTCAATACATTAATTTTCATTTATAATAATTAATATTTTAATATAATTAAAAAATTAAAATAAACGAGTATTAATATTTTTTATACAAGTAAAAATTTACAAATAATAATTTTTTATTATATTAAAAATAATTATAAATAAAATAATTAATAATATAAAATTAATTATATCTATAAATTATAAATAACTAAACTTAAAAAATGAATATCTAATGTAAAATAAAAATTTTAAATTTTATTCTATTAAAATAATTTAATAATTAATACACTATTTATTTTAGTTGCAATCTATTTTATAATTGCACTATAATAATTTTTTAAAAAAAATTGTATACTTAATGACTTTATTATATAATCAGCATTATTACATAAATAATATTTTGTATTTTTATTTTAGTTAAATTATTAAGTATTTATTAAATTAAAATCACATATTACTTTATTTAACAAAGTAATAATTTTAATGTATATAGATATATGTACATTAAAATTTTATAGAGTTGAAATGCTATATAAATTTGATTTATTAAATTAATAATTTTAATTGGTTTAAACTAATTTTGTTTATTATTACGTCTCTTAAAAATGCACATATGTAATTTTTTCATTTTTATAGATTAATTTAATTTTCAAATTCAAAATGATATTAGCTATTAATAATATTTATATTTTTTATATCTATAATATTTATAATGTATAGTATATATAAAAGTGGAAAGGGGAGAATAATTGAATTACCTAAATTATTTTTAAATTTTTATATTATTTATAATAGTATTTTTATTATTAAATTATTTTTAAAATTCATGTAAATTTAAAATTTTTAGTTTCACTTAATTTAATAATATCAAAACTTAATGAATCATGTTTATCTAACTATTTTTAGTATTAAAAGTAGCGTATTTGGAAAGTATTAAAGAAACAAGAGAATTTCATGTATTGGAAAGAAATAAAACTCTTATGACAACACAAGATGAATCAAAGAAAAAGTGAAGAAATATATCTTTAGGATTCATTGTAAAAGAGTGAGTTGATATGCCAATAATCTCGACAAGCAAAGAAAATGTTTTAAACTATTTTTTTAAAACTTTCATGAAAGGCTAAAATTAGACATCTAATTTTAAAAATATTTTAAATTTAAATATCTAAATTTTGTCTGTGTTTATTTTAGATAACTATTTTCAGTCTACAAGATTAATTGATTTCATTCTGCACAAATTTCAATATTTTAATGGCTAGTATTTTCAAATTTATTACTGTTGAATTATCTCTACAGCTAAGAAAGAAAAATTTTTCAAATATCTATTTAAGGGATTTAATCTCTTCTTAAATATGTAATGAAAGCACTGATTTTCTGAGAGCATTCGAAACCCTTGTAATAAAAACTTTTTATTCATACTTCTGATCTTCATTGGCATTATTTCTCTCATCTTAATAGTATTCTGTTATATTTGCTAAGAGTTATTGAGTGTGTTTACTTCTAAATCAAAACTTATATAAGGTTGATCAAGTGTGTGCTTACTTGATAGAGGTTTTAAGCACCTTTTGAAACTTAAGTAGGAGTTTGAGTGGTGAATCAAACGTGTAAAGATCTAAAAGCATCTGGGAAGCTTGTTGTTGTATGAAAGGCTATTCTTTTGCATGTTAAAAGAGGTTTAGTGGAGTGAAGACTCAAGGAAGAATCTTGGGAGAGTGGACATAGACTGTATTTGCCGAACCACAATAAAATCTTTGTGTTTGATTTTTTTTTATCCCTAAACTCTTTACTTTTAGCTTCCATTATTAATATGAGATATGTGTTTATAAGTTTAAATCAGTGTTATTGAAAGTTTGATAAAATTAGCTTACTAATTTAATCTGTACTTTCCATTAATTGTATCTGTTAAATACTTGTGTATATATGTTTAGGTGCTTTTCAAAATCTTTCAAGAAAACTCTTGAGATATTTGTTTGAATTTATCACTCTTACATACTCAGAATTAATAGCTATAATTTTTCATTAAAATTTAGAGTAAGAGTTGAAAAATTAGTAAAGTTATCCATTCACTTCCCTCTTAGTCACTTATCTTGGGATAACAAATTAGTATCAAGAGTAGTGCTCTTTTGCTTGAGGTTTAAATACCTTAGAGAGATCCTAGAATGGCTAGTTCTTCTAATTTTGCTAACATACCTGCACCTTTAGCCGAAGGATATTCAACCACACGATCACCTCTTTTTAATGGCACAAATTACTCTTTCTAAAAAGTTAGAATGAAAAATTTTATATAATCTGTTGATATAGAGGCTTGGAAAAGAATTATTAAAGGTCACAAATTTCCTATGGTTGCAGAAGAAACAAGAAAGAAAACTGAAGAAGAATATACTGATGCAAATTAAAAAAGATATCTGCAAATGCTAAAGTTTAAATATAATTCATTGTGCATTAGATGTAACTGAATACAATCATATTTCAAATTGTGAGTCTGCTAAAGAAGTATGGGACAAGCTGGAAGTAGCTTATGAAGGTACAAATCAAGTAAAGGAATCAAAAGTAAATTTAATGGTTCATGACTTTGAACTATTTGAGATGAAACTAGGCGAAACCATTATCACAATGAGCACTAGGTTCACTGATATAGTCAATCTTTTAAAAGCACTTGGAAAAAATTTTAAAGAAGCTAAGCTGGTGAAAAAGATTTTGAGATCTCTGCTGAAATCTGGGGAATAAAAACCACAGTCATATTTTATACAAAAGACTTTACAAGATACACCTATGATGAGATGATTGGATCATTAATTGCCCACGAAATGATGTTCAAGAAGGAGATCATAGAAAAAGAAAAAGACAAGAAAGGTATAGCCTTAAATCAGAAAAGCTGACAGACGGTAAAAAGAAGTCTATTATGTTGAAGATAGATACAAGTGAGTCCTCTAGTATATCCAGTGATGAAGAAGAGATGATTATGTTGGCAAGAAAGTTCAGAAGAGCGTTCAGAAAAGGTGAAAACAAGTACAAACGGTTTGTCAAAAAGTATGGATTAAAGGATGACTCTCAATCTCATCCTCACAAAGACCCAAAAAAAAGTTATCTGCTGTGAGTATAACAAGTCCGGTCACATCAGATCCAACTGTCCAAAAAGCAAAAAGAAAAAAAAGAAAGACAAAGCAAAGAAAGCTATGGTTGTAATATGGGATGCAATTGATGAAAGTTCAAGTGATGATTCAAATGAGAACAATAAAATTAATCTCTGCTGTATGGCTCTTGAAGAAGAAGTTGTTGAACTTTCAAAAGTAGAAGACATTAAGGTAATCAAAACTGAACCACCTAATATGGAAGAGTTAGGATTTGTTCTGGTTAAAATTTATGATGAATATAAGACAAATAAAAGAAAAATATGTTTCATTAAAACTTGAAAATATATCTTTGAGATTTGAAAATATTTCTCTGAATTTAGTTTTAAAAGAAAATAAATTTTACAAAACTCAAATGATTTTATTCAATGATTTGAAAAAGAAGTGAGAGATTTCAAAACAAAACTGTGAAAAACTTTTAGAGAAAATAAAATTCTTGAAACAAAAACAGCCTTTAACAAATGATCTAGCAAAATTTATAAAAGAAAAACAATATCTTGATCTACTACTTGGTTCACAAAGAATATCTGGAGAAAAATAAGGAATTAGATATAATGGCTTTGCAAATCATAATAAATTCAGAAATTATTTTGTGAAAGCCTCATCATCATCTTTTCCTAGCGTTGCATATTTTTACTACAATAAAAAATGTCATATGGTTTATTCATATCCTATAAGAAGAAAAAATATAAAAGTAAAGAAAATATAGGTACCAAAAGGTACAACTCCTGTTATTGCTAACATGCAAAGGACCAAAAATCTTTTGGATGAAGTAACAACTTAATGACTATGGTATAAAAATTTATCATGTACTCATAAAATGTACCAATACCAGTGCTATCAACCTAACTAAAAATCTAGTCCATCATTTAAGAACAAAACACATAGAAATCAGACATCATTTCATAAGAGATCATGTGCAAAATGACGATATAGAATTAGAATTTATTCCAATAGAAAAATAGCTTGCTGATATCTTTACTAAACCTTTAAGTGAGGACAAGTTTTGTAGAATCATAAGAGAACTTGGAATGTTAGATTTTGAATGAACTGAATGAATGAAAATTGTTTATTGTTTTGAATTGATCATGACCATATTCTATGTTCTAATTTTGTCATTCAGTTTAATTTTAGATATCTGTTTTTAACCTTGTCCCTTTTTAGTAAACGTTTATTTAAAATCAGATTGCCAAAACTATATCTATTTCTTAAGTTATGTTCTCATTGGGTTTGCTCAAAATGAAGAAAGTTTAATATTTACTTAAACTGTTCGTTTAACAGTTTAATGAAACGGTGCGTTTTGTATTTGAACAAAACGTTCGAAAAGACAGCTATAACCTTCAATTCCTCTGAATTAAAACCTTTTGAAATAAGGATATATTTATCCTTTTCTCATTTCATGTTTTAAGCAGCAAAAAGAAATTTTTTTTCTGAACTATCTTTTAAATTAGCTTTCTAATTACATGATCATCTGACACCTATCTCTCAATCTAAGTCTATAAGCAGACCTAACACCTTCCACTCACTGGTTACTCCATTAACTCAACTGACTAATTTCCCGGAGTACTCTTCTCGAAACATAATTTGAACGTGGAAAGTGAAAATGACAAGCATTTTTTCCTGTATATTTTTACCTCTTTAAAAACTCAAAATTTTGTAGAGTTGGTTCTATCCTCTCTGTTTAGCTATTCATCTTTCTCTTTCTTCAAAATCTTCAATTCATTTCATGTTAATCCACTTTTCTATAAAATGATGAGAATTAAACATGCTGCAAATCGGAAGATGAAGGAGAAAGTTGTCGAATAAAAGTTTAGTAGCTCAGAGTCAACAAAAGAAGAGATTTCAATTTCAAAATACAAGAAGAGAAGTAGTGGGATTACTATTTCTGAACTGGTGGCAAAGAAGATCAAGACAAAGGAAAAGCCTTCTTATGTCAAAAAGAATATCTTCATACCAAGGTACATTCAGTGGAATTCTTTTATGAATATGGATTTTGATCTGTTAGAGTTGTTTAAGTTTCAAGGATGGGAAGATTTCGTGAAAATCAATAAGGAGTATTATCCTGACCTTACTGAGGAATTTTATGACTCTCTTTAAGAGGTTGAGAAAAATAATATTTTTGAGTCAAAATCAGAAATCAAGTTCATGAAATTTCTATTGATGTATTAGCTTCTGCTTTTGGTGTGAAAAATGAAGGAAATAGGATTAGATCCTTTAAAGAAGTAAATAGGTTAAGAGGATATGATGAATCCTTCTTTATAAACTCTCTTGTGCCCAATAGTAACTTATCAAAAGAGAGAACAAATACTTCATTTTTGCGTCAACAGATTTATATATTGCACAGTTTCATCATTTATTACTTGTGTCCAAGAATTGGTAATTGTTAGTGTATTTGCCCTAGGCCATTATCTTGAACCTTTTTATATGTCGTTTTGGTTATTAATATAAGAGGTTTTTACTATCATTATTATTTGTTTTCATGTTACATAATAATAATTAACATCCCTGGTTACTTATTATTATGTTGATAGTAATAAAGTATAACTAGTATGATTATTGATTGATAATCATGAGATGATTATGTATATGTTGATATAATTCAATAATCATAGATACTTGTTAGAGAACAAAGTATTGGATGGACCCGCACTGAAATCACTACATGGGTTGTTGTCATAAGTGAATCTCAAAGTAGTTATATCTTAATCCTTTGATTTGAAATTGCCATAGTTTCCAACATAAAGACTGTTATATTTTGACATAACCAAACATTGTCTTTAATCGGACAATCATAAAGGTTATGATTGAGCATAATAGAAATTATGTAGAGGATATTGAACAATCAAGATAGAATTTGTCCATCTCTTTGAGAGAGATATCTTCTGGGCTCCTCGATAAGTGAGACTGAGAAATGCATGGTCGTGCTCAAATGAATTGATAGTGTGATCAATATCATTTGAATTTATCAGTCTACTTAGAGATCGAGAAATCATAAGTTTAAACATTATAAGTTTGATATTGACCATGACTTATGTTCAAACTAGATATCGTGTGACAAAGGGATTAATACATGTTCTATTTATTAGGCTTTATCGGACTATCGATCCTCATATTAGTTGGGTAGTCATAATGTCTTGCTAGAGGCCGCTTATGATTTATGGGCCTTCTGGGACTGGGTCTATTGCCAATTAATGTGAGACTATTGGGTCACACACAAGAACGTTGTTGATGTGCTATATTAATGGGCTAAAAGCCCATTAGTATAATTAATAATAATAATAAAGTGTTATTATTATTAATATTAATTATTTATTATTATAAGATAATAATACTTAAAAGGATCTGCAGTCTATCTGTAACTGTTACAGATAAAGAACTCTATCACATAAGATATTTGAGTATCTGTGAGATCGTGACAGTAGGTTCTGAACACAACTCTTTTATGAAAAGAGTTGTGGGAAAACAAAAAGACTGAAATATATAAAAACTCCTTCTACGAATTGTGGAGTTAACATTTTTTTAAAAATTCAGTCTAACAATTGCAGATTGTGGAGCATATAATCTATCCATCCTTTGGAGAGCTAGCACTCTAGAAGGATAAGAGACGTTCGTGTAGATACCATAGCGGGTGTTCGTTGAAAAGCAGCACCTTGAGTCCGAGATTACATCTTCTCGTAGAGTCTAACAGGTTAGTAGCTTATCCTTCCTTTCGAATTAAACGAAGCACACGGATCCCGATAAGAAAATCAGAGATTTTAATTTTTCCGCTGCGTGTTTGGGTTGCAGTAAATCTCTGAATTTCCTAACAAGTCATACCTATTTTAACAAGCTTGACTTGTATATCATTTGGTATCTTCTATCCAAGCAAAAGTTAAATCTTACTTATCTAGTCTATAAGGGAATTCTTAAGAATACTTCCATGAGAAATTTGCCATATGGGATATTCTTTACTTTATTTTTCAAAAAACTGAAAGTCAATATAACCAGAGAGAAGAAAGGGGCTTAAATTTTGGTAATAAAGAAAACATATGGTGGAAGAGAGGAAAAGAAAGAAAAGAATGAGAAATCAGATAAAGGAAAAGAAAAAAAAGAAGGAACAGAGGATTCTTTGTCTATTTTCAGTTCTGAAACTATGAGGACATAAGAGCAAATATTAGTGAGAAAGTAAAAGAACCAAAAGATACTTTTAAGATAATGAAAAATATTCAAAAGGCTTTGAACATGGTAAATAATTTCTTAAGTGACATTTCAAAACTGCAACAAGCAATAGCTCAAGGTAGGGATAATTTTTTGATACTCTTGTCCTACAGAATTGAACAAGTTGAAAAGAAAGTAGATATAATTCTTGAAAAATTATTTTCTGATGGATTTGATGATTCAAGATTGAATTTTGGGTTCTCTGGTTTGTTTGGTGTAGATCCTTCTACGGGACCATCTACTCAACCACAATAACCCACAACTGATGAGCCTTTTACCCAACCATCTTTGCTCAAAATAATTCAACATTCATCTGTGGCCTCACCAAAAGAGAAATCATCTGAAAAACAACCTACCTCACCGAAAGAGCTTATGAACACTGATAAATCAGGTGAACAAGCATCTACTCTTTGCCCCTTAACCATCTGATGACATTGTTATTCTAGCTCCAGTGAGAAAATTCTCAAAGCTTACTGTCCACAAATCTGTGCACCCAATCCTTCCTAAGCCTCAATCAAGCACTCCATCGTCTCAATTAGACATTGAAACTATTCAAGTGTTTAGAGAAACATCTGAGGATGAAAGCACATTTGATTCAGCAGATAGCACTTCTTCCAGCTTAGAGGGTGATGAATCCCCAAAAGTTAAACTAAGAAGAAGTGGAAGACATGGATTGAGTACAAAGATTGCAAAACCTGGTGAACTTGGTAGCAGAGATAAACCAATGGACATCTAAATCTCTTACCTATTTTTAAAACTGCTTTTGGAACAATTTTTTTTTCTGCATGATCGTTTGAAGAAATTATTTTGACTCATGTTTCCTTTTTGTTGATGACAAAAAGTGAGAGAAATCTAGTCATGTTTATTCATGTGCTTTACCTGTTAATATCTATTTAATATGCTTATCTATTTTGATTGATGAATATTTTATTGATATGATATTGAATGTATATACTCTGTGCATATATTTAGGGGGAGCTCTGCTAGTCCTTGCTCTATCTCAGTACATACTCGTTTTATTTTTTATCATTCTCTATTGAAAATCATTAAGTCATTATAAAAAAGGGGGAGATTGTTGACCCCATAAACCTTGGAAGAGCTTGATTTTGATGATACTAAAACTTAATGAATCATGTTTATCTAACTATCTTTAATATCAAAAGTAGAGTATCTCAAAAGCATAAAAGAAAAAAGGAAATTCTCTACATCGGAAAGAAAGAAGACTCTTATAGTAATACAAGTTGAACCAAAGGAAGAATAAGTGAAGAAAGGTATCTTTAGGATTCATTATAAAAGAGTGAGTGAGTTGATATGCCAATGATAAAATTATCTATCTCATTTCATTTCTCGAAAACAAAGAAAATATTTTAAGCTATTTTTCAAAAAAATTTCTTGAAATACTAAAATTAGACATTTAATTTTAGAAACGGTTTAAATTTAAATATCTAATTTCTGCCTGTGTTTATTTTAGTTGACTACTTTCAGTCTGCGAGATTAACTGATTTCAGTCTATATGAATCTCAATATTTTAACAGTTAGTATTTTTAAATTTATTGTCATTGAACTATCTCTGCAGCTAAGAAAAAAAAAATTTTCAGACATCTATTTAAGAGATTAAATCTCTTCTCAAATGTGTAATGAAAGCACTGATTTTCTGAGAGCATTCAGAACTCTTGTATTAAAAGCTTTTCATTCATACTTCTGATATTCATTAGCAAATCTTCTCTCTCTCATCTTAATAGCATTATGTTGTATCTGCTAAGAGTTGTTGAGAGTGTTTACTTCTGAATCAAAACCTATATAAAATTGATCAAGTGTGTGTTTACTTGATAGAAGTTTTAAGCACCTTTTGAAGATTAAGTAGGAGTTTGAATAGTGAATCAAATATGTAAAAGTCTACAAATACCTAAAAAGCTTTCTATTGTATAAAAGGTTAATCTCTTACCTGTTAAAAGAGGTTTAGTGGAGTGAAAACTCAATGAAAAACCTTGGAAGAGTAGACATAAATTGTGTTTGCCGAACCACTATAAAATCTAGGAGTTTGATTGTCTCATCCTTAAACTCTTTACTTTTAGCTTCCATTATTAATTTGAGATATGTGTTTACAAGTTTAATTAGTGCTGTTGAAAGTTTGATAAAATTATCTTGCTAATTTAATCTATGCTTTCTATTAATTACATCTGTTGAATACTTATGTATCTGTATTTAGTTGCTTTTCAAAATTTTCAAAGAAAACTTTTGAAATATTTATTTAAATTTATCACTCTTACGTACTCGGCCACAAATTTTCATTAAAACTTAGAGTAAAAGTCGAAAATTAGTAAAGTGATCGATTCACCTTATTGACCACTTATCTTGGAATAACAGATTAATTATAAAAAATTAATATATATTAAATAAAATAAAAATATAATAAATTTAGCAAGTAAAATAAAATATAAAAATATATTTCATAATATAATTCCATTATAATTTGAAAAGTAATATAAATATATTCTAAAATATTAAATTAAAATAAAATTTAGGACAATCAACATATTTTTTTATATATACATTTTAAAATTATTTTTTAATTAACAATTAAAAATTATTAGACGTATAAAAAATATAACATCTTAATTTTTAGGGTAAATTATATTTTAGTTTCTAAATTTTAACGTAATTAATAGATTGATCCCTATATTTTTAAAATTAAATATTTAAATTTAATTAATCTCTCCAAATTAGATATCTTTTCATCTATAATTTCATTAGTTAATCGATCAAAGGGAGAATAAATATTTCAAACACTTAAAATACCATCATGAATATTAAAATTCTTTTCAATATAGATGAAAAATTTTATATTGTATAAATTACACTTTGGTTTCTAAGTTTTAGTTTTAGTGTAATTGACGGATTAATCTGTGTATTTTTAGAACTAAATCCTTAAATCCCTTTATATTTAATCCGTCTAAAATTATAATTTTTCCGTCCAAAATAGATATTAGTTCAAAACTAGTAGATGGTTAAACTTTTTTAAAGTATAATTTTTTTATTAAAATACTCTTTATAAAAGTTTATAACTTACTTAAAAATTACTAAGTATGACTTGAAAATAGTTAAAGTTGTAAGTGTTTTCTTAAAGTTTTAAAATTATAAGTAGTAAAGTATTTCAATGAATGAAAATTGAAAAACAAAAGTTAATGGAAATTTAAATATTCTTTCAAATAAAACATGAAGGATTAAAATATTTAAATTATAATAGATAAGGACAAATTAATTATAGAGGGATTAAGTGTATAATTTTAAAAATATAAGGATCAATCCATTAATTATGTTAAAACTCAAGAATTTAAGTGTAATTTATTCATTTAAAAATGATAATAAAGATATTTTTATATTTTTAACGGTAAAAATGGATGGAAATATTTTTAATTTGGACGGACTAATTATAGAGAAATTTAAATGTTTAATTTTAAAAATATAAAAATCGATTCGTTAATCATATAAAATTTAAGGATTAAAATATAATTTATTTTAATTTTTATTAAAATAATAAAAATTAAGGCGAAAATAATATTTATTGATATATTTTTAAAATAAGAAAAAATAAAAAATAAATTTCTAAATTTTATTAAAATACTGATTTGAAAATTTTTTTATTAAAATACTATAAAACATTAAAATAATTTAATAAATAATAAAATATAAATAATTTATAGGAGAATATTGTGGAGTTATCTAATATATTTAATGATGAGATCGATATATATTAATTATATCTTATAAACTTTATTTAATTTTAATGTGAAATTATAATAAAAAATTACATTCTTTTATCTTAATGTATTTTAATTTCACTAAACTAAAAAATTATCTTAATCAACTAAATAACATTATAATTTTTCTTTACATGAACTAATAACATTATATTAGTATTATAGTGTCGTTTGAAACTGTTAGTTTTACAATAAAAAAATTTAATTAAATTTTTATAAATCATGCCTAATCTGAATTTTTTTTTAAAATAAATTTTTTAATTTGAAAAAATAAATTATTTCATTACAAATAAAGAGAATTAATTAAAAATTTTAATTAAATTAATAAAAATTAAGTATATAAAAATTTAAATAAGCGAGAATAAAAACTAGTTCGATTAAATACTTATAACTATTCATCATTTTTTGCATTTCTTTTGAAATAAAACTTTTGAGTTTGAAAATTTTAAAATTTTTTATAATTTTCATTTTTAAAAAATAAAAGAATTAATAAAAAATAAGCAAATCAATTTAATTCTTGTAAATTTCTTGATTTTAAGCTAGAAGTACAATTTTTCTAGATAAATTATTTCTATTAAATTTTAAAATTCAATAATTTAAATTCATAAGTTTTAATTTCATCAAATTCAAGAGGATCTATATTTAAAAAGAACAATTTTTTTTTATAAATGTAAAATATAAAAATTAAAATATTAATTTTTAAAGGTTAATGGCAAAAAAATCTAATTTTTGAAATTTTGACAATTTTACCATAAACAAAAATTTAACTAATATAATTAAACTAGGCAAATGAATTTACTTGTACCAGACCTTTAAATTGTTCAATTAAAGTTAATACCTTTATCACGTAAACGTTTTAATTACTATCTTAATTTAATATTTTAATATAATCTTGAAAATAAAAAAGGATGATTATAAAAAATCTCAAATTTTATTAATTTTGATCATTGTATTTAATTTTTTAAATAAATATATTTAAATTGTGGCAATTAAATTAATTATAACTTACCATTAAATTTAATGGTTAGACAGTAATATTATATGAATATTTCGAATATTTAAATCACATACCTTTAATGCTCAACTTTATCAATAGACGAAAATGCCGTAATATTATCAATTACCTTTAAGAGTTTTGATTATTTTATAGATAAATAATAAAAATTAATAAAAAAAATAAATGAATTTTTTTTAAAAAAAGAAAATATGTTTAATTAATATAGGTGCAAAAATCTTTAATCCCAAAAGATCTTATAAGTGAGCATTCGATTGTTTTAAAAATCTTTAATCTCAAAAAATCTTAATTCTTTCAGTTTAAAATTGAATTAAATTGAATAAATTAAAAATTAAAATTTTAATATTTATAAAAATTGAATTGAATTGATTTTATTAAAAAATTAAATCGAACTGAATCTGTTTATTTGATTTGATTAGATTCAATTTAATAAGTTTGAATTTTTAATAAATTTTTTATTTTTTACACTTTATTTTTAATATTTTAAAATTTAATTAAAATATTTTAACTTTCATATGATAAATCTCTCGATGTTATTAAAAATAATATACTATCATCACTAGTGGATTCGGTTCATTTCAGTTTTTTTATTTTTTTTTTATCATAATTAAACCGAACTGAAACAACTGAAATTTTTAAAATTAAAAATCAAACTGAAATGTATAAAAAATCGAATCGAATTTTCAAATTAATTCGATTCGATTGATTTTTTTAGTTTGAATTTAACATTCATCACCCTAAAAAATCTAATGACATAAATATTTATTAAAAGTAATGTATTGTTTAAAGAATGAAACTGTTATTATGAAAAATAATTTATTTTATAAGAAGATTATTTTAATTATTTTTATATTATTGATTGTAAAAGAACAAATAGTCTTAAAAAGATTTATAAAAGAAGTCTCCAAATCACAATAATATTCTCTAAGTCTTGAAAATATATTTTTTTTTTATATAAAAAAAAATTTCTTCAAAAGTTGCTTAATTTTTTATTTGATAAGATAAAATTTGCTATTAAGGAAAATATTTTACTGCATTTTTCAAAAAATAACAGGGGTTTAATTTCTCTATAGATCTCTTAAGTTTCAATTAGTAATGATTTGGGTATCCTCATGGTATTGGATTTATGTAAATGATGAACCCGAAAGGAATGAGAAATTTTTTAGAGGCAAATATTATATATAAAATTAATTTTAAAAAATATTCATCGAACCCTTTTTTTTTTTTTTACATATTTTGAAGGGTTAATAATATTAATATATTCAGAAAATATCATAATAGAATGTAATTAAGCTAAAAGTTTTTTTTTTGAGAGTGCTAATATTATAAAAACTTATTGAATATATGATGGAAATAAATAATTTTAATATTTCAATAAAACAATATAAATTATTTTAAAAGGGTCCCAATAATTAAAATAAAATATCTTCTACTAAATTATGGAAGTTTGGGGGGACAAGTTTCCCTCCCGTGCTCCTAATAATTAATAGATAACCTTTATTTTCCTTTTTGTATGATTTATTTTAAAATAAAAAGTCTTAAATGAATTTTCATAAAAAAAATCATGTCAGATTTTAATATATTTTGACATCAAATTTTATAGATTAAAAAAATTAATTTTTTTATTTTTAATAAGAGAATTATTTAAAAAATAATTAAATTAAATTTTTGTAAAATTTTTAATTCACACAAAAAAAATTTTAAGACTGTAGCTGCAAATTCATTCTTTATATACTTAAACTATAACTTTAAGTCAACTGTAATAGTTTGATAATATTGCATCTACTTCTCTGTGGCTATAATATGTTGCTTTTTTAATATCATAAAATATTAATAGCAGTGGAAAATAAAATTTTAAAAGCCTTAATCATAATAAAAAATCATTGAAGATTTGAATTTAAGATTAGAGATATAAAATTTTTACCTTTTAGATTATAGTTTTTTAAATTTTCTTAAATCTTTTTTCAATATCGAGCTATCGCAAATTATAGTAATTCAAACTGATTGCACGTCACAAATTATAATAATTCAAACTGATTGCATGTCAGGATAGAAATCAAGAACTCTCAAAAAGATATAACAATGATCAAAAATTTTCTTTGAAGCTAACGAGGGATTCGACTGAGAGAAGAAAGAAGAGAGGGGAAGAATTTCCTATTATGTTTTTTGATGACTTAATATTTGACTAAGGGAATATTTACAAAGTTCTTTTTGCTTATTTTTCTCCTTACTTAATTCTAATAAATTTCGTTTTTTATTTTAATTCTAATAAAATTTTTTATTTAAACTGGTCTATTAATTAATTAATTATCTCCAATTAATTAATTAGATCCATTATACTTTTTTAATTTAAAAGTTCAACTCTTAAGCTAATTTAATTAATACTTGATGTAACGAATTAGACCAATTAATTTTTTTTATTAATTAAATCCTACAATATCTCATTAAATATTTAAACAGTCTCATTAACATTTCACGCTAATATTTAAATTATTCTCATTTCTATATATATGAAACCAATTGGACGTCTGAAGTTTTGGATACATATAATATTAATAATTAATTTATAATTTAAACTATTTAAATTATAATTAATATATTTTATTTATTTATTTATGTGATCATTTTGAGTCATACATCATAATTATCAAAATGCTAAAAAATCAAAGATAATTCGACTATAACTCGTCACCATATTACATCAATTTCTTTTTTTTTTTTTTTCGTGTTAAAGACATATTGCATTCATAAAAAAAGCTGAGCCTAATACACACTAAAAAGGCTTGGAAAACATAGAAAAAAAATTTTTAAAAGCTCACTATAATAAAACTCGACCCAAAACCTAAACACAGAAACCTAACAGCATTGTATGGACTCTATCGCCACTACACCTCTCCGGCCAAGGACCACCCTCAAAAGGCCTTCAGAAGAATCGAGAAAGCGCTCTTCTTCTTATGGAAGAGATCTGACCATCAAAATATAGACATGCAAAAACAAATATGCTACTAAACGAACCTATAGTCACTACCAAACAACAAATTGCAACATAGAGGACGAGAACACTCGCCACAAAAGCCGAAGCTAGCTACAAATTGAAGAACAAGGAGGCTCCACAAAAAACGTTGCTACAAGTGCAAAGGAGATCAACTGCAGAGAATAAAACCAAGCCAAATCCCTCGTCGAAGCTCCATAGAAGAAACCAAACAGTGCTCATGAATGCTTTTTCTGTCTTGAAGGTCGGCCAAAACGGCTAAGGGACCTTAAATATGCTAAGGCTCCATCTTCGATTTAGTCTCTACAGAGCAAATGAAATATAAGAAACACAGATAAAACCCAAAGATGATGGAAGAACCTATAAAATAACATGCAACCAATAGATCTAACAAAACTAACACAAGAGAGTAAAGAACCACAAAGACAACCATAGGAATTCTCCTAAAACAAAAGCTCTGCAGCCCAAAATACAAACGGCAAGAGAGGTTTTTTCTCTCTACTAAATGTAGAGAGAAGTTATATTACATCAATTTCTATTAAATGTAATCTTTATGTCATATTTTTTTAAAAGAATTAGAATCTTCATTCTAATTATGTTCTCATGAATCTTATTCATAAGTGACATCACTTTCTTTAGGGAAAAAAAAAGTGACATCACTCTGCCAAGAGATTTATTTTAAGAATGACACAACTATACTTTATTATTATTTCAGGTACGATGGATCTTTTATTGATCATTCAATTACCTTATTATGTACCATACCTAATTTCTCAACTTTTAATATTTTCACGGTAAAATATAAACTGTTGAGTAAAATGTAATACTTATATATTTAAGGTATCATTGATGATCTCAAGTTTAAGAATATTTGCATAATTGATGTGATACATACGTGTTTCTCAAACAAGTATTTATATATCAACTTTAAACATCTCATACTTTCAGTTTGTGAGAAAAACAGCTTACTATGAGTATAACATGTACTAGCATATCCGTAATAGGATATCCCATCTCATTAATACTATAACTAATATAATTTAAGTATTAATACATATACATAAATAGAAATCTCAAATCATGAACTCTTCGCGATTTCCTCCATATTATATTTTCATATACCAAGTACTTTATTATTAACTTAAAATATTTACTCAAGCAGATGAAATTAATTATAAATATTAATAAATAAAGAAAATCATTAATAATACATATTTTTTTCTATTTTAATTAAGTTTTAAGATATATTACTAATATGGTATAAGCCAACGCTTTTAACTGTGTATAAAAACGTGATTAAAATTATAATTTTATTAAATATAAAATAAATTATTTATTAAAATATATTATTATATATAATAAAAAATTAAATTTTTTGGTAATAAATTTTAAATGTTTGTGAAACTATTGTTTAATAATATTAAGATAATAATTTTATAATCTAATAAATTTTAAAATGTAGTAATGAGTTTAATGAATGGGTTGATTTTGATGAGGAAGGAGCGGAGGACTCTAATATAAAATGTTTTTTGTAAAATGTAATAAAAAATGGAATTTATAAAACAATATCATTACATGACAACAATTCCAGTTTGGTACAATTGACAAAGAATAGACCAATCGTAACATTATTACAGCAGACTTTTGCTCCAAACGAAACAATGTAAATCAAACTAATACAAAGAAATAAATCCCAGAAAAATGAAAAGAGACTAATAATGTGAATCACGGCATGCCACAAATTCTAACACTTAGGCAGATCAGCCGGCGGAGGCGGCAAGGTTGATCGCGGAGTGGGTCCATTCTGAACGACGAAAGCCGTGGCTAGCCCCCATGGCAAGTGAGCGTCTAGATGGCAGTGCATGATCCATACACCTGCAAGATTCAGATTAATTAAGTAAAAATTTTCCTGCGAAAACCAGACAATTCAATTTAAGACAAAGATTCGTACCAGGATTATTGGCTTTGAATCTGATCACTGCCCAGCCTCCGACAGGAACTCCGATGGTGTTTCGCATTTGTGGGTTCACAAGGTTGAATTTTTTAGGGTCGTTGACAGGATCATAGTTTCCAAATCCTTGAGCCAACACATGGAAATTGAAACCGTGAAGATGAATGGGATGATTCTCCACAACGATCAAAGCCGTGTTCTGCAACACAATCTGCACCGTCGAGTTGTACTTTAAGACCTTTACGCTCGTTGATTTGGGAGCAAAGAGCAAAGATTGGTCGTTGCTGATGTTGGAGTTTGTGTAATCGAACTTCACTGGAGGCTTGTCTGGGAAATTAGGAGTGTAGATTCCACCCACATTGAAAAAGAAAGCTTGCAACATTGATAAGCTTGTTGGGAACTGAAACGATTTGTTGTTCATGCTCGCAGAGAGTCTCTGTCCGAATGGACCTTGACATGTGGCATTCCCTCCACAAGGTTCGAGCCCGAGCCCAACTGTTATGAACATATGCTCGTCAACATGACGTGGCACCGGAATCCAGTGTGGTCCGCCAGCAAGTCCGGTGAGGTTACTGTAAAACTTATGAGCCGTAGGAGTGTCATTGGTGGCTGGCATTAAAGGCATAATGGGAGTAGCGGATGTAGAGCCTTCGTAAATGAGGATGCCTCTAGTGGTGGTGTTATCAAATGGTACACCTGCAGCACTCGCATAAGGGCTAGCTGCCATGTAGTACGATCCCACCGGCTGGTCAGCAATAAGGAGAACATCGGTGGTCATGCCAGGGCCGGTGACTACAACATCGGTAATGTAAGGTTTTGTGTAGGACGCATCAACCGCGACCACTTTCATCTTATGATTAGCAATCTTGAAGAAGAGCTGATTATTGAGTGCAGCATTGATGATACGTAACATGTATGTTTTTCCTCTCTCCACTTTAAGTTTATATATCTCTGATTAAATTAAAAAAATAATAAATATTATTGACTTAGATAGATGCAAAATATATATATAAAGAGGAATTTACGACATTTTTTCAATTACTCACGGTTTTGAGAACATGGGTAAAGATCGCCAGGCCTTCCATTAATGGTGTAAGCATCGGAATTGTTAGGTCCGGCACCAGTAGCAAGGGCTTGATTCTCGACATCAATTATATTAGCATTCCACCACTCTCCTGCAATTACATTTACAGTTCATCGAGACCATTAATTCGTAGCATATTAATAACCTCACAAGCAAACCACAAGCAATAATAAAATATATATATATATACGAAATCGATAGTACCTAATAAGATAGGAACTTCTTTGTCAGGTTTCGGAAAAGGGTAGGAATGACCGGATCTTGGCCGGATAATTAGAGCTCCATACACCGTTGCTCGGAGAGTTGAGACGTGAGCATGCCACCAGAGAGTACCCTCTTGTTTGATGACCTTAAATTTGTAGGTGTAGCTACTTCCAGGGAGTATTGGACACTGAGTTACCATATTAGGCCCATCTGCCCAGCCACTCAGTTTCTGAAATATTCCATGCCTGAAAATTACAATTACTTGTTAATTATAACATGAAAAAAAAATAAATAAATAAAAAGCTGAAGGCTGAAGCCAAAACCAGCCGAGGCAAGCTGCCTCCCACAGAATGATCATTGATCAAAGGATGATGTTTAATGATTAAGATTAGCTATTCTTTTCACATCATAATTAATGAGTTCCCTCTGTTGTGGTTGGAGAAAAGTGTACATATAATTTTCTGATGATTAGATTAGAGCATGCGTGTTTCAAGACTATTTATTTTAAAAAAGTTTATTTGTGATGTAAAAGGAAGAAAAAGAGTTAGAATGAAAAAGTAAGCCAGTAGCAGTTGCCTTTGAAGGAAAAAAAAAAGTCAAATAGAATTATTTAATCCATTTTTTTTCAAAAATCACTTACATGCTTCTTAATTATATTCTATGTATCACTTAAAAAATTTTATAAAAATAAAAACAAATGCAAATCAAAGATGACTTGGATATTAGGAAAAAATGAGTAAATAAAAAAATTTAGTAAAAGACTGATTCAAAGAATAATCAAGTTATGCACATTATTGCTATTTGCTTGTTTGTAATGGGAATAACGAGAAATCTTGTGATTGAATGAGTTTTTTGTTTTTAATAATTATAAAAGTCAAAGCAATTTGACAAATTAATGAGTTTGTAACAGTGACATTGAATTGGCATTTTTCTAATGGCGTAGCTTATTATCTAAGGATTTACCAGTGAATTGTGAGATTGTATGGAGACTTGTTAAACACATGAACCACAAGAGTATCACCCTCTCGAACTCTTATGGTCGGACCGGGGAGGCTTCCGTTCACCGCAGTTATCACTTGCTCACCGCACAGCCGCCGGAGCGTAAGGTTTTTCACCTGAAACATATATATACATTCATATTAGATTCAGCTAAGTTTTAAGCATTTCATGCGTCAAAGCTTGCATTACATATTCAAAACATGGATGCAACGTTTCGACGAACTCGTCACCTTTGCATGCATGGACGATCATTTAACTATAAACACAAAAGGAAGGAAAAAGAAAGAAAATTACATGGAATGAGTGTTCAACAATAGCAGCAGAAGCCACAGAAGAAGCAAGAAGAGCAGAAGCACACAACAGAAGAAAAAGAAAACGAGACATGCTGAAAGATGAAGAGAATGAACACAAGGGTAATTAATTAAGCTCTGTGCATTGAAAGGATTGGATGGAAAATTTCTGAAACCTCATAAATATATTTATAGGAGAAATGGGATGGAGAGAGTCATAAGTTTGCGTGACAAGGTGGGTGATGATGATGAGTAGATTTTAATTAGAGATTTGAATTGAAATTAATGAAAAAGGTTAGTGGAAACTTCGTTATCTACTTAAGTTAGGCCATCAAAATATACATAAAAAAGAGGCCAAGTCTAACAAAAACTTTGTGTTGCTCAAGCCAACAAGCTATCTAGCTTTTTTTTTTTTTTTTTTTTTATTTTATTTTTTTGGCATTTCTGACTTGCATGGGACCCAAAATTATTATTCATTCATGTCTTCATATACCCAATAAGGAAGCATCATTTCCTCTGTACATATATTTATTATCTTGTGACTGTCTTTAATTGATAATTAATATTATCGTTTACATATCTTTCAAGTATTTTTAAGCCCCTTAATTGGTGCGTAATATAAATAATAATTTTAATAATTATTAAATTAAATATTTATAATGAAATTTGTGTAAAATTAATAAAAATTTTAACATAGTTAAATTTAAAATAATTATAATAGTTGAATTAAAATTAGATTTAATAAAAATATTATTCTAATTTATTAAATTTAAATTCATTAAATTTTTAATTAATTCGATTAATAAAAAGTAAACCTTTTCAAATTTCATTAAAAATCTAAAAATATTATTATTATTTTAAATATAACTAATTAAATCCAGGCTTTTATAATCATGATACTATTTTTTTATGGCGGTAATTTATATTTAATTAAAGTTAACTAGAAAAATTATAATTAAATAAAATAAAAAAATTATAATTAAATGATAAATAAATTAACTTTTTAAAAAAAACAAATAAAAATGGACAGAAATGCTCTGAAATCCAGAGAATAGGATTTTAGTATGTGTATGTAAGCCTCTCCTCTTTCCGGGATCCTCTGTCCCTTTTATTCTTTTTTCTTTTTACTTGCCAGTGGCGTTCGACGGCTTCTCTGCTACAGTGATGTCTGTCTCAGATGGGGCCGAGTCGTCAGGTGCCACACCTATGTCAGGCGGCCATTTAATTTACTCCAGTGCGCATGTGAATAGGACTGCAAAAGGACAAGACTTGTTCATTTCTCTCCATGTCTCCTTCTCGGGCCGGCCTCCTCGTTACTAGGCTTGGGCTTGAGACTGATCCGGCCTATCGTTCAAGCTAGGTCCTGGGTCGAAGCCACTGGGCAGGCCGACTTAGGAGCACTCCGAACTCAGGGCTTGGTCTGTTCTCATGGGTCCCGATTTAGCCCAAAGGGGGTGCGAGCCCCGACAGTTATTAGACAGAAAGAGTAATATTGAAGAAGTCCTTTACCATCAAAATGCAAATATGTATGTATAATTGATAGATGGAATAAAAAAAATTATATCTTAGCAGTAAACCTAATTCATTGTCGGAGGTAGAGAATTAATTTAAAAATTCAGTTCGATTTTTATTTATTTCGGTTCAGTTTGATTTTTAATTTTAAAAATTTTGATTATTTCGGTTTGATTCGATTCGATTTTGATAAAAAAAATCAAAAAATTTAATCGAACCGATTAGTGATAATAGTATATTATTTTTAATAATATAAAGAGATTATATCATATTAAGGTTAAAATATTCTCATTAAATTTTAAAATACTAAAAATAAAGTGTAAAAAATAAAAAAAATTGATTAAAAATTCAAATCGATCAAACTAAACTGAATCAAACTAAATCAGACCGATTTAATTTGATTCGATTTCTGATTAAAATTAATTTAGTTTAATTTTTATAAATACTAAAATTTCAATTTTCGATTTATTTGGTTCGATTTAATTTTAAACCAAACCGACCGAATACTCGTAGGCATACTAACTCTATTTTGACTCCCTCCTTTACATGGAAATTAATCTCAATATCTGCAGTTAGTGAATCAACCGTGGGTTGTCTATAATCTCACTATGATCTAATGATGTATCCTCAAAAAAAAAAAACTTATCTAGATTTTGGTCACTATTGACCTAAATCATAAATGTAGGGATTTCATAAAATTTTTATATGAAAAAGCCTTCTAACGTTCCATTCCTTATAATTAATCCTTATAATCATAAACCCTAAGTACTCACCAGTCTCTTTTAAGCTCCTAGCCATTGCACCTCACTGCACTCATTGACCTTAGTTTAGCTAGAGATGATAATATTGGTTAGATCGGGGAGTTTTTTTATTTTTTTTTTCAGATAAAATTAAATACTCTTAAACATTAAGAATGTAAAAAAAAAAGGGATTATTTGAAGAATTCCAATAACAAAGAATGAGTAGGATGATGGTTCCATTTGTAAACAGCCAAAATTAACATAATTTTAAAAGCAGGTTGCTCCTTTCCAGTTGTATTTGAAAATTAAATCTCCAAATTAATGTCATTCTCATTCACAAAGCGTGCGATTATTTTTCTAGTTTAATTAATTATCATCCATTTTATTGCCAAAAAAAAAATAATTTTGATAAAACATTAATCCTTACTAATAATAATTCGCCGTCAACGTGTTTAGATAAAAATTTATTGGGATTTATTTTTTTAAATTATATGGAATTGGTCAAGTTGGAGCGAATTTCTGTCAAAATCTACAAATTTGGCAATGAGATGCCAATAAATTTTAAATTAATAAGGCTATAATAAATATATTCTCCTTTTTTTTAAAGTTTAGTACAAGTATGTAGAAGTAGTTTTTTTTTTTGCTGTTTAGAATATTTTTTTAAAAAATAAATTTCGGTGAAGAAAATTAATTTAGATGCTTTTGTGTTGTATAATATGGAAAAAACCTTATATGGAGCAATTGTTCCAAATTTTCAAAAGTTGTTTGTGATAAGTTTGACTGGTTATTTTGAGCGAGGCCAGGCCTAAGAGGAGAACAATGATCCAAAACCTATCAAGTCCTCCTTAAGCAAGATCGACCCAGCGTTTCAAGTCTCGATCCGAACACGCGGGGTAGGTCAGATCCACCATGAGCCTGGATCCAATAAGAAAAAGTCCAACCCAGTGAAGTGAAGCGGGAGAGAATAGTAAGCCCAAACACCTTGCAGCCCTACCCGCATGCGCACTAGAGAGAATTAAATGGCCGCCTGGCGTGGAGAGGGGGGTTTGACACGTCCGTACGTACGAGCCTGAGTGACATAGACAGGTAGCATAATAGCAGGAACGGGGGCAGGTAAAAAGGGGGGTCTTCTCTTTCCGGGGATAGGCTTCTTTTCTCCTTCCTGGACTCCATTTTTATTTTCTCTTAGCAACTCTCGCCTAAATACACTACTCTTATTCATAAAATCTAACTTGAACGTTGGAGGGTCTCCACCGGGGCATCCCCGGTAGATCCCTGACCGTTTTTCCTTATTTTGCAGGTCATTTTATTAAATAGAACATTGAGAGACCCATTTGATGGATCCATAATGGACCAGAAAGAAAACCAGATCTATCATGATCGATCATGGAGCAGGAGGAGAAAAAGATTTATCACTTCCTAATTAAAATTTTTTTAAAACTTTCTAAATAAAATTCTAATACTAATTCTATTTGGATTGAAATTTCAACAATTTCTAATCAAATAGAAGTAGTTTTATAATTTCTACAAAAGTCAATTTTTCTCTTGGATGCTACCTTGTTAATGTTATCTCTTATTTTAACTCATGATTTTTCAATCAAAATACTTCCTTCTAATATGTAAAGACTTCTTACCTTAAGTTTCACAGCCATTATGGCCACAAAAGCACCTCGACTAACACTTATGACTCTGCCTTGAATAGAAAATCCATAACCTAGAGAATCTAACTTATCCAAAAAAAATTAAATTTTTCTTGAACTTAGGAATTGATGCTACATAACAATTGCTAAAAGTGAGCCATAAGCTGTCATCATGAGATAGGTCTACGTGACAATGGTCTGATGAGTAAAAAATGCAATCTCTCCTGAAGTATGAAAGATCCATACACCTTAGCACCCGAGTTATCACTAAAAGACTCGCCCCTCCCTCAACAAGGTGAATTTCGGTACGATGTTATCATTATCAAATATGACCTGATATATCTCCTTTATACCCATGATCGCGGGATTTCTACCTAAATAGCTGGCGATGTCCTGTATCAAGTAGACGACCGTATTACCATCGGATTATCAGAGAAATATCATACTCATCCTAATCTCCTATAGTATAAAGGGAGAAGAATCGCAGAGACAAAGGTACACTATTTTCTAATACTACATCTCTAAGCATTTCCTTGCATTCTCTATTCATCGATACTGACTTGAGCATTAGAGACCTCACATTTTCTCCGTTATAGGTTTTAGCCAATTACAGTACAGTTCCATTCTGACCACGTCATCTGTCTAAATCTTAGCAACATCATTTGGTTCCGTTGCTGGAAAACCCATTAGATTCCCTTTATTCATTTGGATCACGACCGGTTTCCCATCATCTTTTCACACTCTCAAAATGGCCAGTAGTCCTAGAGCAGTTGTTAATATTGCTATCAATAAGGGAGTCATCATTTTCTCTGCCCCAAATAACAAAGAAAACACGCCCCCAGTAATCAACAAAGCAGACCTTAATAATTTAAACAACGAGCAGAAACTCCAGTACATCCAAAGACTATAGGTTACTCTCGAGTAGTATAAGGCTTGGGAAGAGGCGTCTAAAATAGTTTTCGAAAGAAGGGACGAAGCCTTTGTAGGCACCCTAGGGGCCCAAGTAGAAGCAGCCAACTTACAACCTAAAGAAAGGGCCGAATCTAAAGACAAACTGAACGAAGCTCCGAAAGAGGTGGATTAGAAGTTAGTACAGGCCATGCAAAGATAGCAAAAGGAACAAGAAGAAGATTTCAATTTAGATGGTGTCTCGCCTCTTTCAAAAGAAATATTAGTGAAAACCTTCCCAACCAAGTTTAAGCTACGTAGCTTAGACAAATATGATGGGAAGGCAGACCTCAGAAGCTATTTGGCCATTTTCAGGACGACCAAGCAGCTTCAGGACGTCAATGATTTTGTATTATGCCGAGTGCTTTCTTCCACACTCACAGGTTTGGCCCAGAAATGGCACCAAGACCTAAGCACAGGTTTAATTTAAAACTTTACACAATTTGCTACGATATTTAAATTCAGGTTTATTGCTTGCATACCTCCTAAAAAACTTTTCTCGGACCTACAAAAGATCCGCCAAGGGGAGGGCAAGTCTTTAAGGAGTTTTATTTCTCGTTTCAATGCTGAAGTCGTACAGATAGAAGAGTTAAATCATGAGATAGCGTGTGAGATATTAAAGAAAGGAACCCGCAATGGCAAATTCATGGATTTCTTAATTAAAAATCTAGTCTCAATGTATCAACAATTGATAAACAAAACCCAAAGGTATATCAGATTAGATGATGAAGTGCAAGTGCTGAGAGATGACAAGAGGGAAATCAGAAGCAAAATCAAAAGTCTGAGAAATGGGGACATGAAAGAGATCACAGGAGCTACCCCATCTCGTGAAAGAGGGACGAACAGGATAAATATAAGAATTATACTTTCTAAGCGACTCACGAGCCTTTATCTTAATGTGGATCAAGAAAAATGATAAAGAAATCAGGTGGCCACCCAAGTTTAATACCAAGAAGGCGCGGATAAATGAGACAAGACAAAGTATTATAACTTCCATAAAGATCATGGCCATATAACTGAAGAATGTCAATAGTTGAAGGACAAGATCAAAAGACAAATAAGAGATGGCACCCTTCGAAAATTCACAAGGAAGGGTAAAGAAGAAAAGAGATATGAACCCAAGGAAACAACCCCTGAACAACCTCTGATAGAGAGCTCGTAGGAGTCAGACATATAATCATAAAAGGACCCGACAAGGGGTAGGCAGACTACAAATATAATTACCGGGTTGATAAGTAACTTGTGAAAATCTTTGAAGCCTATCACCCATAGGAATCGTCCATTTAAAATCTCATAAGTTAGCCATTCGGGGAACTGAGTGGTTCCACCCTCGCATGTAGGTGAAGAATATTCTTTTAATAAATAAAGAGGTATTTTCATGAGATGTGTTCTCCGAGAACAAGAACAATAGATTACATTCTTCCTATATCTGCTAAACAATTCAAAGTGACCATAGGTCAATCCAAGGCTATAAAGCAGCTTTCACCAGGCCAGATCACAAGGCGACTCCCACCAGATCACTCAGGCGTTTGTCCTACTAATCAAGACTATAAGGCAATTTTCACCAAGTTAGATCACAAGGCGGCTTCCGCCAAACCACTCGGTCACTAGTCTCACTAATCAAGACCATAAGGCAGTTTTGGCCCAGTCACATCATAAGGCAGCTCCTTCAGCTAGACCACTCGAGCGCTGGACTCACTAATTAAGGCCATAAGGCAATTTTCTCCAGGCCAAGTCAAAAAGCAGCTTCCGTCAGACCACCTAGGCATTGGTCCCATTAATAAGGGTCAAAAGACAGTTTTCGCCAAGTCACGAGAAAGTTCCTGCTAGACCAAACCAAATATGGTTTTTACTAATTAAGGCCACGAGGTTGTCCTTGTCAAGACAGGCCATAAGGTAGATCACACAATTGTCAGATGACAATACAATAATCTTAATATCCTAAGGCAGTTCAAGCCCAGGCCACAAGGCGGGCTTGTACCATATTGAATGGCCGAAAATCCTCTAAGTCATTTATTTCATGACCCCAAGACAGGTCAATAACCAGGTGGCATGGATGGGTGTTAACCCCTTAAAGCAAAAAGAGATTATTTGCAAAGCATGCAAACACTTGACGAAAATAAAGGCAAAACATTCTCATTAAAAGCATAAAGGTTATAAAGGGGCAGGGTCTTCTGGGTCATCCGCTTGAGTCTCCATTGCATCTACATTTCCTACAACTATTACATTAGCAGGAGAAACTTGGCAGGAGGAAATGTCTTTAGCATGCCCCCCATTGGTGGGAGTATCTTCAGCATGCTCCCCCTCATCCTCATCTTTCTCCTCAGGGAGAATGTCGTCTATTCAAGAGAAGTTTTAAGAAGGAAAACACTTCACCAACTCCTTTTTCACTGAATCTTAGCCTTGAAAAATGTCTCTCACCCTATGCCACTGTTTCCTTGAGCTCCGCCTTAAGCTCCGCGATACTGGCAGAAGCAACTTGGGCCCTATCAGCTTGAGCTTGCAATTTCAAAACTTGACGCTGGAACAGAACCAATTGATCCTTAGCAGATTTCACCCTATGCTCAAGGCTCCGATTAGAAGCAAGAGCTCCATTAAGATCAGCTTGAAGCTTATCCACTGACTCCAGGGTTTTCTTCATGGTGCCCTCAACTTCAGTAATCTGTGTAACGACCCGAAAATCGGACCGCTACCGGCGCTAGGATCCAGGTCGACTTAAGGCCGCCGGGACCCGTAGCAAGCCAAACATACAACCTGTAAACCTGTATAATCCCATACATGATCAACAACATACATAAAAATTTAAAACTTTTCTTTCCATACTCATCAACCAAACTCAACCTGTGCATAAACATAAACATAACTTTGATCCCTCTGTGGGATCTCATCTGTGCCCCCAATGGGTGACATAACATCTGTTGAGTTGGTTTACATAAACATCATAAAAATCTCTAAGATCATGTAATTAACAAGGGATAACAACAATCTATGGTCAAGCACACACTAACATCCATAAAACTCATTACATAACTATACTGTACTTTTACATTACAATTTGATCATGTCCTTTGCTAGCTATTACATAAGCATGACTTCTTTACTCTATCCGGACTCCCGCACTATACTGTACCTGCAAGCCTGGGGGTAAAGGGAGAGGGGTGAGCTAAAAGCCCAGTGAGTAGAACTAAAAGAAGAATATTTAAAACATGCCATCATGAAATGCGTCACTGCGCAAACAAATCACACCACGGATGGACTGATTCAAAAATCCCTCAACTCCATGCCCGGCCCTATTATGGGCACCACAGGACTTCGTATTGCCCGGCCCTATTATGGGCACCACAGGACTTCGTACTCAGAGTTATTGCCCGGCCCTATTATGGGCACCACAGGACTTCGTATACAGAAGGCTAATGAATCATCCTAATGTCCATCCACTAGCATCTATCACAACAATGTAATGCGGCATATTCGTGAATTCTAATGCAAACAACCTATAATATGATCATGATGCATGGTGCATGATAAAAGCATTTCATTTCTTAATTTAAAAGGTTAAGTTTAGTTCCTACTCACCTCTGGCTGACTCTGACAAACTCTGTAGCAGCTGGCTCACTGCTGGGGTCCTTGGTTCCTCGGGTCCGAACCTACACAGGTGGACTCCAATGAGGGACCAAACATACATGAACATAACTCTAATATACTCCCCAAAAACCCCCTAAAACATCCTGAAAACATCACATAAAAACATGCAAGAAGTGGCTGAACAGGGCACTTTCGGCGGCAGGTTCGGCGGCCGAAAGTCCCTCCAGAGCCGAAAGTCAGGCAGGTTCGGCGGCACCTTCGGCGGCCGAACCTTCCAGACAGATCCGAAAGTCTTCTTTTGGGGGCAAGCTTCGGCAGCCGAATGCTGCCTCCACAAGGGGGTTCGGCGGCCGAAACTCCCTTCGGCGGCCGAACCTGGTTTCTGCCAGAAGGGCAGAAACTTGGTTCACACGAACCTCTTTCCTCCCGAAACTTCAAACATGCATACATCTCAACCATCACATGCATACAAGTTCCTAGGGGCCTCAAAACATCAAATACCCCAACTACAACACTTCAAATACACATAATCAACACACATTGCTCAAATCATCAATATAACCCATAAACTCAACATATAACCTAACATGCATTTCTACCCATAGATCTTGCATAAAACTTACTTAAAACACATAAGGAGCTTAAGATCGGCTCTTACCTCTTGAAGATCGAGAGGGAGACGACCTAAACTTGGAGATCCACGAAAATGAGCTCCTGAGTTCCCAAAGCTCCAAAACTTGGTTTAAATGCTCAAAACTTGCAATGTGAGTTTAAAACTCAAGAAAAATGGAAGAGATTTGGAGGAAGAACACAAGAGTTGCAAAGGGAAGGTCGGAAGCTTGCTGTGGTCGAAAATGGGAGAAAACTCACCCATTTCGGCTAAGTGCCCCTTTTATAGGTGGCTGGCCAGGCCACGCTCGGGGGCCGAAAGGGCCTCCGTATCCATGCAATGTTCGGCGGCCGAACTTGACTTTCGGCGGCCGAACCTGGACTTCCCTAACTCATGCTTTCGGGGGCCTAACGTGCCTCCAAAACGCATGCATGTTCGGCGGCCGAACTTGGCTTTCGGCGGCCGAACCTGGGTTTTCCTCCAATGCTATTTTCATGCAAAAAAACTCGTTTAATTCACACTTAAAATCATTAAAATTCATGAAAACATTTTATAAAACATGTTTTTACCCTTCTAGAGGTTCTCGACATCCGAAATTCCACCGGACGGTAGGAATTCCGATACCGGAGTCTAGCCGGGTATTACATTCTCCCCCCCTTAAGAACATTCGTCCCCGAATGTTCCTCAACTAGCACATGCACATAATCATCACCACATATACATAAAACACATAAAGACTAACCTTAAAAGAGATGAGGATATTGCCGGAGCATAGACTCCCGTGTCTCCCAAGTACACTCCTCAATATTGTGGTGGTTCCACAGGACTTTCACCATCGGGATTTCCTTGTTCCTCAGCTTCCTGATCTGGGTGTCTAGGATCCGTACTGGCTGCTCAACATAGGTGAGATCCTCTTGGATCTCCACATCTGGTTCACTAAGAACCTTGCCCGGATCTGACACGAACTTCCTCAACATAGAAACATGGAAAACCGGATGGATTCTTTCCATTGAAGCAGGTAAATCCAGCTTGTACGATACATTCCCAATCTTTTGCAAGATTTCAAAGGGTCCGATGTACCGCGGAGCCAGCTTACCCTTCTTCCCGAACCGAACCACTCCTTTCATTGGAGACACCTTAAGCAATACCAGATCCCCCTCCTGAAACTCTACTAGTCTTCTGCGAATGTCTGCATAACTCTTCTGTCTGCTTGCAGCAGTCTTGATTCTATCTCTGATTATGGGTACCACCCTGCTGGTAATCTCTACTAGCTCAGGCCCTGCCAAGGCCTTCTCTCCAACTTCCTCCCAGCAAACAGGTGACCTGCACTTCCTTCCATATAAAGCTTCATATGGAGCCATCCCAATGCTAGCATGATGGCTGTTATTGTAGGCAAACTCCACCAAAGGTAGATGCTGCCTCCAAGAACCGCCAAAGTCCAGCACACACATTCTCAGCATATCTTCTATGGTCTGGATGGTCCTCTCTGACTGTCCGTCTGTCTGTGGGTGGAAGGCAGTGCTGAAATCCAACCTAGTACCCATAGCATTCTGCAGACTCCGCCAAAATCTGGAGGTGAACTGGGGCCCTCTATCTGACACTATAGAAACAGGAACCCCATGCAGTCTGACTATCTCATCAACATACACCTGCGCCAACTTGTCCACAGAATAGCCACTCCTGACAGGGATGAAGTGAGCAGATTTGGTGACTCTGTCCACAATCACCCATATGGAGTCCAATCTGTTGGACGTCGCCGGTAACCCCACTACGAAGTCCATAGCTATATTCTCCCATTTCCACTCTGGAATAGGTAGCGGGTTAAGCATTCCAGCCGGCTTCTGGTGTTCCAGCTTCACCCTCTGACAAACTTCGCAGGCTGATACAAACTGTGCCACTTCTCTCTTCATAGCTGGCCACCAATAAACTTTCTTTAGATCCTGATACATTTTGGTGGCTCCGGGGTGAATGCTGTATCTTGCATTATGAGCCTCCCTCATAATGTCTCCTTTTAGCCCTATGTCATCTGGTACACACAATCGACTCCCATAGCGGAGGATCCCCTTACTGTCAAATCTGAACTCACTGTCCTTGCCTGACTGAACAGTCCTGGCAATCTTCACTAACTCTGGATCCTCATGCTGTTTCTGAGCCACTTGCTCCAGAAACACAGGTGTCACTTTCATCTGAGCAACTAAGGCGCCTGTACCAGACAACTCCAACTGTAGACCTTCCTCAATGAGCTTGTAAAACTCCTTCACCACTGGTCTCCTCTCTGCCGTGATGTGGGATAGACTGCCTAGTGACTTCCGGCTTAGGGTGTCTGCCACCACATTCGCCTTACCCGGATGATACTGAATCTTGCAATCATAGTCACTCAGCAGCTCTACCCATCTCCTCTGTCTCAAATTCAAATCTCTTTGACTCAGGATGTACTGCAAGCTTTTATGATCTGTGAAGATCTCACATTTTACCCCATAGAGGTAGTGCCTCCACATCTTGAGTGCAAAGATTACTGCTGCCATCTCAAGGTCATGTGTGGGGTAATTCAACTCATGCTTCTTTAGCTGCCTAGAAGCATAAGCAATCACCCTCTCATTCTGCATAAGCACACAACCCAGTCCCACACGGGATGCATCACAAAAGACTGTAAAGTCCTCACCACTAGATGGCAGAGCTAAAACTGGTGCTGAAGTCAACCTCTTCTTAAGCTCTTCAAAACTTTCCTCGCACTGGTCGGTCCACAGAAACTTCTGATTCTTCCTGGTTAGTCTGGTTAGAGGAGCTGCTATTTTTGAGAAGTCCTGAACGAACCTCCTGTAGTAACCTGCCAAACCCAAGAAACTCCTGATCTCTGTCACTGAAGTGGGTCTAGGCCAGTTAGCCACAGTTTCTGTCTTCTTGGGGTCCACCTCTATCCCATTCTCTGACACTACATGCCCCAAGAACGAAATGCTCCTTAGCCAGAACTCACACTTGGAGAACTTGGCATACAAGCCATGTTCCCTCAAGGTCTGCAAAACCAACCGCAGATGATGGGCATGCTCCTCTGCATTCCTGGAATACACTAAGATATCATCTATGAAGATAATAACAAAGTGGTCCAGGTACTGGCTAAACACTCTGTTTATGAGATCCATGAATGCTGCAGTGGCGTTGGTTAACCCGAACGGCATCACAAGGAACTCAAAATGCCCATATCTGGTCCTGAAAGCTGTCTTTGGAACGTCCTCTTCCCTGATCCTCAACTGATGGTACCCCGATCTCAGATCTATTTTGGAGAAACAACCCGCTCCTGCTAGCTGGTCGAATAGATCATCGATCCTTGGCAATGGGTACTTGTTCTTGGTAGTGACTTTGTTCAACTGTCTGTAGTCGATACAAAGCCTAAGGGATCCATCCTTCTTTCTCACAAACAAAACTGGAGCACCCCAGGGTGAGGTACTCGGTCGGATGAAGCCCTTGTCTACCAGCTCCTGCAACTGCTCCTTCAACTCTTTCAATTCTGCTGGTGCCATCCTGTAGGGAGGGATAGAGATCGGTCGGGTTCCAGGCATCAGTTCTATCTCGAACTCTATCTCCCTAGCGGGTGGTAACCCTGGCAGCTCGTCTGGGAACACATCTAAGAACTCTCTCACCACTGGCACCGAGGCGGGCTCTCTAACCTGACTGCTAAGCTCTCTCACATGAGCCAAATACCCCTGACATCCCTTCCTAAGCAACCTACGAGCCTGAAGAGCTGATATCAGACCTCTAGGTGTACCCCTCCTGTCTCCTCTGAAGACAACCTCAGACCCATCCTGGCCTCTGAACCTGACTACCTTGTCCCTGCAGTCCAAGGTAGCACCATGGGTAGATAACCAGTCCATCCCTAGAATGACATCAAAATCTGTCAAATCTAGAACCACTAGGTCGGCGGACATGCATCTTCCCTCAACAAAAACTGGACTACACTGACAGACTGACTCTGCCACTGATGGATCACACTTGGGTCCACTGACCCAGAGAGGACACTCTAACTCAGAGATCATCAACCCTAACCTCTGGACGGCTCTCGGTGTAACAAAAGAATGAGATGCACCAGGGTCCATCAATGCATAAACATCCGAACAACCTATGACGAGATTACCTGCCACCACGGTGTTGGATGCGTCTGCCTCCTACTGTGTCATTGTGAAGATCCGTGCTGGGGCTGACGGACCTTCACCTCTGAAACCCGCTGAAGAAGAGGCTGCCCCTCTCCCTCTGCCTCTGCCACTGGCCTGAGTCATGGCTGGAGCTGCTGGCTGCGCTACACTGCCTGAAGCTGTCTGCTGGGACTGAGCCATTGGGGCCGCTCTTGGACAGTCTCGAGCTATATGCCCCTCCTGACCACATCTGAAGCAGGCGTTCGTCCCAAACCGACATACTCCCTTGTGTGGTCTACCACACCTCGCACAAACTGCATTATCCGCACCAGAGCTTGAGCCACTCCCAAATCCCAGACTGGACTTGACTTTATTCCAGAACTTATTCTTCTTACCCTTGGGCTTAACCCATCTCTTGCTGCCTGAAGCTGCTGCGCTCAGGGTAGAGGGATCCAACCTTCCCCCACTCGGAGTTTTGGAACCAGAAGCTTGTGCCACTGTCTGCTTAATTGTCCCCTGAACGATGGCACTAGCCTCCATTCTCCTCGCCATGTCTACTATGGCATGAAAACTCTCTCTATCTGCTGACTGTACCAAGGAGGAATACCTGGGATGGAGCTTCATGATATACCTCCTCGACTTCTTCTGGTCTGTGCTAAGGTCCTGCCCAGCAAATGGCAGCAACTCCATAAACCTGTCAGTATATTCGTCTACACTCATGTCATCAGTTTGCCTCAACTGCTCGAATTCTATCATCTTCAATTCCCTGGAACTATCAGGGAAAGCCCACCCTGCAAATTCATTAGCAAACTCCTCCCAAGTCATGCTGTCCACTCTCGGGTTCACATAATTTTTGAACCACTCCCGTGCCTTCTTGCACTTGAGCGTGAACCCGGCCATTTGAATGGCTCTACTGTCATCAGCCCCAATCTCATCTGTAATTGCCTTGACCCGCTCCAAGTACACGAACGGATCATCACCGGTTTCGAACTAGGGAGCACCCAGCTTCATATAGTCTGTCATCTTAACCTTGCTCCCACTGGCTGAGCTAGGTCTAGATGGCTGAGCAACTGGGGCTGCTGGTTCTGCAGATGGTGGAGGTGGTGCAACATTTTCTGAGGTAGGGTTTGCTGGACTTGGATAGTAGGGTGGAGGTGGATACATTGGGTACTGAGAGTATGGTGGATAGTATGGTGGGTATGGCATCTGTGTGGGATAAGGGGTGAAACTAGGGTAATCCGATGTACCTCCCATCGAATACCCGGGATGTTGTGAGAAATGTGGGTAGTGAGGTGGCTGTACAAATCCCGAGGCCTGAGTGCCTCCTTGGGACTCTCCCATTCCTTCTTCTGGCATATTGACTCCCAAACTGCCATCCCTCCTCTGTTCTACGTCCATATCATCCCCCATATCCTCTGACGCTCCTCCCTGAACTGTCCCTCTGACTGATCTGCTTCTACCCAGATCCAGAGACCTTCTAGGGTCTCTTGCTACTCTGTCCCTGTTGGACCTGCTAGACATTGCCCTAGGCAATGCTGGAGGACGGGCGCTCATGCCCTCATCCTCAGGTGGTACTCCAGTCAATCTTGCTGATCGACGAGTTCCTCTCATCCTGTTTTCTGAAAAACAGTACACAGCGCATAATTATTAACATCATATGGTTCATGTGGGCACACATGAACCCGCATCACATACATCACATATCATAGCATATCATTAATGCACATGCATATTATCATGGCATTTCACATCATCATGCAAGACAGGACTCCACATCCTATCCTAGTGGACATGACCTTTCCTACTGTGCTTGACCTTCTATAACCTCTATGAGCCCGACACTCTAGGTCCGACCATATGAACCTAGGGCTCTGATACCATTCTGTAACGACCCGAAAATCGGACCGCTACCGGCGCTAGGATCCAGGTCGACTTAAGGCCGCCGGGACCCGTAGCAAGCCAAACATACAACCTGTAAACCTGTATAATCCCATACATGATCAACAACATACATAAAAATTTAAAACTTTTCTTTCCATACTCATCAACCAAACTCAACCTGTGCATAAACATAAACATAACTTTGATCCCTCTGTGGGATCTCATTTGTGCCCCCAATGGGTGACATAACATCTGTTGAGTTGGTTTACATAAACATCATAAAAATCTCTAAGATCATGTAATTAACAAGGGATAACAACAATCTATGGTCAAGCACACACTAACATCCATAAAACTCATTACATAACTATACTGTACTTTTACATTACAATTTGATCATGTCCTTTGCTAGCTATTACATAAGCATGACTTCTTTACTCTATCCGGACTCCCGCACTATACTGTACCTGCAAGCCTGGGGGTAAAGGGAGAGGGGTGAGCTAAAAGCCCAGTGAGTAGAACTAAAAGAAGAATATTTAAAACATGCCATCATGAAATGCGTCACTGCGCAAACAAATCACACCACGGATGGACTGATTCAAAAATCCCTCAACTCCATGCCCGGCCCTATTATGGGCACCACAGGACTTCGTATTGCCCGGCCCTATTATGGGCACCACAGGACTTCGTACTCGGAGTTATTGCCCGGCCCTATTATGGGCACCACAGGACTTCGTATACAGAAGGCTAATGAATCATCCTAATGTCCATCCACTAGCATCTATCACAACAATGTAATGCGGCATATTCGTGAATTCTAATGCAAACAACCTATAATATGATCATGATGCATGGTGCATGATAAAAGCATTTCATTTCTTAATTTAAAAGGTTAAGTTTAGTTCCTACTCACCTCTGGCTGACTCTGACAAACTCTGTAGCAGCTGGCTCACTGCTGGGGTCCTTGGTTCCTCGGGTCCGAACCTACACAGGTGGACTCCAATGAGGGACCAAACATACATGAACATAACTCTAATATACTCCCCAAAAACCCCCTAAAACATCCTAAAAACATCACATAAAAACATGCAAGAAGTGGCTGAACAGGGCACTTTCGGCGGCAGGTTCGGCGGCCGAAAGTCCCTCCAGAGCCGAAAGTCAGGCAGGTTCGGCGGCACCTTCGGCGGCCGAACCTTCCAGACAGATCCGAAAGTCTTCTTTCGGGGGCAAGCTTCGGCAGCCGAATGCTGCCTCCACAAGGGGGTTCGGCGGCCGAAACTCCCTTCGGCGGCCGAACCTGGTTTCTGCCAGAAGGGCAGAAACTTGGTTCACACGAACCTCTTTCCTCCCGAAACTTCAAACATGCATACATCTCAACCATCACATGCATACAAGTTCCTAGGGGCCTCAAAACATCAAATACTCCAACTACAACACTTCAAATACACATAATCAACACACATTGCTCAAATCATCAATATAACCCATAAACTCAACATATAACCTAACATGCATTTCTACCCATAGATCTTGCATAAAACTTACTTAAAACACATAAGGAGCTTAAGATCGGCTCTTACCTCTTGAAGATCGAGAGGGAGACGACCTAAACTTAGAGATCCACGAAAATGAGCTCCTGAGTTCCCAAAGCTCCAAAACTTGGTTTAAATGCTCAAAACTTGCAATGTGAGTTTAAAACTCAAGAAAAATGGAAGAGATTTGGAGGAAGAACACAAGAGTTGCAAAGGGAAGGTCGGAAGCTTGCTGTGGTCGAAAATGGGAGAAAACTCACCCATTTCGGCTAAGTGCCCCTTTTATAGGTGGCTGGCCAGGCCATGCTCGGGGGCCGAAAGGGCCTCCGTATCCATGCAATGTTCGGCGGCCGAACTTGACTTTCGGCAGCCGAACCTGGACTTCCCTAACTCATGCTTTCGGGGGCCTAACGTGCCTCCAAAACGCATGCATGTTCGGCGGCTGAACTTGGCTTTCGGCGGCCGAACCTGGATTTTCCTCCAATGCTATTTTCATGCAAAAAAACTCGTTTAATTCACACTTAAAATCATTAAAATTCATGAAAACATTTTATAAAACATGTTTTTACCCTTCTAGAGGTTCTCGACATCCGAAATTCCACCGGACGGTAGGAATTCCGATACCGGAGTCTAGCCGGGTATTACAATCTGAGCCTTCAATCTTGAACATTCCCTAGCCAAGAGCTCCATGTCTGTCTCATTTGCCCCAACCTATCGCCTCAAGACTTTAAATCACTCATGGGCTATATAAGTGCAAATGCCACTCTCCAGTACAGAATGGATGGCATTAGTAAACAGCTCATCCATCTCAATCGCATTCAAGAACTGAATATTAATTGGTTCAGAGTTGTTTCTTTTAGCAAATAAGTTAAGACAAGTCGAACTTTTATCGAGTTTAATCTTGAATAATTTATATACAGTTCAATTTATTTACAATTATAATAAGTTTTAGTTAAAATTAATAGATTTAAAGTTAAATAGCTTTTATTAAATAAATATATATATAAGTTGGCTTGTAAACCTATAAAATACGAGCTTTTAAATCTTAACCAGTCGAATATGTGTAAAATGCAGGAGTATAATTAAACTTAGCAAAATTGAGTTTTTAGAAGACTAAGACTTGGCTCATGAAAATTTATACAAATTCGAACTTGAACTCAGTTTTCATATGACATTGAGCTCAACTTGCTTAACGAGTCAATTCTCAAGTTTACTCAATGAGATAGTTTATAAGCTTATTTATAAATTTGAAAACGAGTGAAATTCTTGAATTTTAACGAACCGAATATTATAAAACTCAAATTCAACTTATTTATTAAATGAGTCTAAAAATTGATTTCAAATTTAACTTATTTAAAATATAAATCGAGTCCAATCGATAGATTTTATCGAGCAGACTCAAATAAAATTTGGTTGATTTGCTCTCCAATTCAAATGCAATTTTGACATTTTTGCCATATATATGCATGTATGTATATACATGGTATGGTGCCTTGGCTTGGAATTTATAAATTGATAACATGTAGGACCACATAAATCTTCCATACAGTTTACTTGTGAATGGGAATCACTTTGTGTATATCTTATTAGCTGGATGCTCCTGTGCTACGTGGAAGCACTTTAGTCCACGTTTTAGTTAAATTAGACTTTTTAGTCCTTAATTTTTTAAAAAATAATTATTCATATTACTAGAATAAAAAAATTGTACTTTCTAGTTATGACTGGATTAGAAATAAAAATACTCTAATCCTTTAAATAAATACTAGAAAAATAAATCAAATAAAAATAAATATATTTGCATAAAATTGATGCTAAACCTCAACGTAGAGAATTTCAAAAAGAAATGTTAAGCTTTGAAATATATGAATTAGTCATTGGTGACAGTAAATCCAAAAACAAATTGACTCATTCAAACGTTGAAGCAGAAGAAATTATTAATTACCAATTTAGTAAATGGAGATATTTACATAATTACAAAATCTTAATTTTAAAACCTAATCAAAATTGAATTCATCAAATTCATAATTAATAATATAAATCTGTTTAGGTATTTACTTTGACATTTTTGCCTTTTTAATTTCCTTTTGTGCCATTTTCAATATTAAGGCGGTGATAAAATTATCCAAAGTAGAAAAGTATTTATCGCCTTGTAATTAAATAATTACTAAAAAAAATATTTATGTTTGCCAATTTCAAATTTTCAACACAACAATATTTGAATAGTTCAATGTTAAAATATGTATAAGAAATATTTTTTTAGTATAACCGATTCAATTTTGTTGATGACTACGGTAAATATAATTAATGCTATGCTCCTCTATTAATAATATTTTTAAAAAAAATTATTATTTAATATATTTTTTTTTGAAATGAAGATTGGAATTAAGGAAGTAGAATGTGAGACTTTTCAAATTTATTCAGATACACTTATAATCAGGTTAAGCATGTGAGTGCTATTATTTAGTATTTATAATATAGAAAAATTTACTAATTAATTCTTTAATTTTAAAAACTATATTAAAACAATTCTAAAATTTTAAAAATTATATTAATTAATCTCTCTATTAATTTACTATTTAATTTCTATAATTCTAAAAAATTTATTAGTTGATTTCTCAAATTTTTAAAAAATTTACTAATTATAAAGGTATTTTAAATTTTTTTTATAATATTTAATAACTAAAAGTTTACTAATTAATTTTCCTTCAAATTTTTTTTATGATATTTAATAATTAAAACAAATGAAATGTCTAATAAGTAGATTTTTAAAAATATTTTAATATATTTTTTAAAATCGATAAATTAATTAGCGAATTTTTCCAAATTAAATATTAATTTTTTTAATTTTTTATAAAAAAAATAATTTTTTTTAAAGAAATAACATAGTAAGCAAGCAAGATATCTTGTTGTGTTTATTTTTTTTAAGAAATAACATAGTAAGCAAGCAAGAGATCTTGTTGTGGACCCAATTGGTGAAGAGATAAGAGGGTCTTAATATTTATTATGTGTTATTCAGATGGTTGATCTTGTCTCAAATTCTCTTTACAAATATGACTTAATTATATTTTAATCTCTATAATCACATAATTATAATTAATTAATTAATATTATATATAGTAGGAAAAACGTTTTGGTTACATCCAGATCGTTGTGTTAGGTAGTCATTGACTAGGATTTTTTTTTTTTTTCTTCCAGAAATAGATGAGAGTTGGCCACTTGCCTTGGCTTCCAAGCCAACCCAGCAATGAGTCAAAAACTTCTCTTCTTCAGTTTCTGGATTAATTTTTACCACGATTAATTAATCCAATTATTAAATATATGCTTCTCACTACGTTCAAATCCTAAGATTAGATAAATAAATTTGAATTTTGATCAGTGATAGAGCTAGATAATAATATTATTTAATGAGCAAAATATAATTATAAAGTAATTTATTGGTTAAATGCGTGTACACATAATTTAAAAATATTATATATTAATATTTTTTGATTCTCTTTTTTTTTTTGAATCAAATATTTTTTTATTCTCTATCACCAATATTGTATTCTAAATAAAATTATAATCTTATTAAATTATTATTTTAATAATAGTAAAACATATCTTAAAAGAAAGAGCTTAAATAATTGGATTTTTTATTTAAGTTGAGAATGACTATATATATATATATATATTAACAAAAAAAAAAACAAAATTTATTCACCCACGATCAGTCCGCCCTACAAAATGTTAAAAAATATTGCTACTTTAATATTACTTGTAGTGTATATCATTCAATACTTAAATTTTATTACCTCAATTAATTTGAATTTATATTTAATAAATTTATTAAATGGAAATTAATTTCTTTTAAATTTTAAAATTAATATTATAATATTATTTGTTTAACAAAAAGTGTGGCGATGTATCACCTATATGGGTGGTTTTATTCGTTGGAAAATTCATCGCAAATTTATTTTTAGATTTATCAAAAATTCATCACTAAAATTTTTAATAAAATTTCAATCCGTTAAAAAAAAAATTAACGACATGAATTTAAGAGATGGATTTGAGTCCATCGAAAATTTGTCGCTGAAAATATCAATGAGGGATTTTTTACTATTAGCGAGAGAAAAAATCGTCGCTGATAGTCTGTTATTTTATAATAATAAATGCGATTTGATGGTTTTTTTTAATTAAAATCTAAGAATTAGTAGTTTATTTGTCAAAAATAATTTACTTTTAACTAGAAAAAATATTTTGTATTAATTAATTTTTTTAAATATTTTAAATATAAAAAATATTTTTTAAAAAAATATTTTCAATGAAATAAACAGAATCTAAATCTTATAATATTATGTTATTATAGTATGAAGAAAATCTAATTTGTTTTTTCTGTAGAAATTAATTTAGTTCCTAATAGCTTACTTTCTAATCGTCCATATGTCAAAATCTTGCTTTGTTGTATAATAAGTTTAATTAATATGAATGAAAGAGTCGAGGTGATTAGGTAGATGCGAACCTTCGTTGAAAACGTTGTTATATTATATATTCTTTTATTATTGCATATTTTAATTTCTTGGATGAGAATTGTGGTAATTAATTAAAAATTCCACGACAGCTAACTGTAAGCCAAAGAAAAAAAAAAACTGATAGTGCATAATTAGCATTAAATTTCTGGAGTGAGTGGAGAAATTTTATCATATAATCCTTGTGTGTATATCAATTAATTACGGACTATTGATTATAATAACTATTATACAGATTTTATCATGATCTACCATCTAAATTTGACATAATAATTTTTTTCTTTAGGCAATTGTTAAGACAGTTTTTAATTATTTTTATAATTTAAATTAGTATCGTATATGGATTTTTAAATTTTAAATTAAATTAAATCGAATTAAAACCGAAGAAAATATAAAAGTTAAATTAAATTTATTTAATTATTTAATTTTAATTTTTTATTAATAATCGTACTAAAATCAAATTAAATCGAAATCGTACCGAATCAGAACCCTAAAAAAATTAATTTATATATACATATATATTTTTTAAATAGTTTATAATAATATTATAATTCTAATTTATAATTTCAATAATATATTTTATATATCATATAATTTCAATAAAATTATACATATAATTATAACATTATTTAATTATTAAATATTTTTTATCATTTTATTTAATTAATTAATTAATAGATTATAATTTATTTTATTTAAATATATTACATATAATAATATATATACTAATAGAATTATAGTATTAGAATATAATTAATTATTATTATTTATATATAATAATAATATAAAATTATTATATCTTTTAATTATTAATCAATTATTAAATATTTATAGTAGTATAATTTAATTAATTTAATTTGTTAATTATATTTTATTCCAAGAACAGATTCACGTCGGTTTCAATGGAACTATGGACTTTGAAAATTTTCAAATTATGTGGAAATATTTATATAGTTTTATATATAGCAGAAAAAATTATTATTAAATTTTATATATTTAAAAAATTTATTTGGTAATCTTATTCTAAAATTACTCAATTAAAATATTTTATAATTTATAAAATTTAATTTTTTAATTTTTTTATTAAATAAATTATTATTCACCTTTAATACTATTTAGTTCATAAATTGTACCGATTTTAGTTCTGGTTCTAATTCTAAAAAATTTAAAAAATCGAATTTCAATTTCAATTTTTAAAACGCCTGTCCTAAAATCAGAATTGTACAACCCTAAACTTATGATCTCATGTCATAAATAGAGTTTATTGTTACCCCAAAACAATCACTTTTCTAATGGCTATCATTAACTAGTAATTAAAGCAATTTAAATTTAAAATATTAAAAAAAATATCGATGCTAATTTAGTATTTAACTAGTAATTAAAGCAATTTAAATTATATCAAAATCACCTTTGAAAATAAAAAGTTTTAAATTTAAATTTCAGCCAAAATTAAATTAATATATGCATGTGAGCATTGAAAAAGTGAAGAAGTTCTTGTCAATAACCATTAGCTGAAAACAACAGTCGTAAGCAAAAAAAATCAAAGATAGAGTTGATTTGAAGAGTCCAAAAAGAAATAAACTAAGCAAAAAATCATAATAATTAAGTTAGTGGAGAAGTTTAAATCATGAGAGATTGTTATTTTGAAAAAGGCGGAAATAGTAAATTATATCAAAGGAAGCAAAACAGTTAAAGTATTGGAGGAAATTGGTAAACCACTGAAGTGTCACAATCAGATGTTGCTTATATTTATATATACATAATTGATAAATGCCAATTCAATTATGTCATTTAAGACAAGTTCAAATTTTAACTTTGTAAGATGATGTCTACCTAACTTTTGTTCAACAATGTATAACTAACTTGCAACATTACAAAAAAGAAAAGATCAACTTCCATTTGTATTGTTGCAGTGTTGCTCCAAATTCATAGATTATATTTTCCAATTTGCTGCATTAATAAATTTGTCAATTTATATATTATTGAGAAATTGAATAATTAATTTATTAATTTAAAAAATTATATTAAAATTATTTATAATTTTAATAAATTTATTAATTTTTTATTATTATTAATAAGTATTGAAATATGTGGTTCGATTTTTTTTTTTTAAAAAATATGGTATGGATGTTTTTGATAAATTTAAAATTATATTGATATTTAAAAGAGAAAATTACTTTTTAGTCCCTGAGATTTAACGTAATTAACACTTCTATCCCTCTATTTTGGCGACTCAATACTTAAGTCCCCCACTTTCTCTTCCGTCCAAATTTATAGTCCTTCTATCCATTTAAACCGTTTGGTCAAAGAGTTAAAGATGAGAGATGATAATTTTTTTCAAAAATACCATTCTCTCAATGTGAAATCCCTATTTTTTTTTCTCTTTCATGTTTTCTCCGGTTGCAGAAAGGATAGGAAGAAGAAGAAGAAGAAGAAGAAGAAGAAGAGGAGGCATTTGGGTTTGGGCTTAGTGAGGATTAATTTTGTCAATTCACGTGTCCCAAACGGCTATTTTGAATGGAAGGACTACGAATTTGGACAGAAAATAAAGTGAGGGACTTAAGTGTTGGGTCGCCAAAATAGAGAGACAGAAGTGTTAATTACGTTAAACCTCAAGGACTAAAAAGTAATTTTCCCTATTTAAAAATTTAAAAATTAATTTTTTGATGTTGTTAAAATTAAATAATAATTTTTGAGAAAAAAATATAATTTAAATCCACTTAAATCAAATTCTGTATCCATATTCATTACTTTAAAAAATTTAACAATTGAATAAATTTCATTTAAATTAAAAATCCATCTTTGGTTTAATTGGAAAGTTGTTCCGTTCAAATGCGAATGAGATTTTTATTAAGAGGCATTATGTTTTCTAGAGTGATAACGTTGTATTTAGAACTGATCAAAACTTATAATAGCAAACATAAAAGAATCCATGCAGTTTAAGAACAATTTAACTCAATTGCCAGTTGAAGTAACCCACATCCAAAAATAAAGTTAAATATCATAAATAATTTTACCTAAAAAAATTAAATTTGTCATTAATTATATAAGGGGCTAAAAAAATTAAATATTATTTTTTCTTAAATTTTTATTAAATTATTATTAAAAAGTCAAATAATATTATTATTACTTTTCTTCCAATTTAAAATTTATTTACTTAAACTAATAAAAATAAAAAAATTACAATTTAATCTCTATAATATAAAAAAAATTCTAAAAAGTTTATTATTTATTATCTCCATCAATTTTAGTCATTTTAGTTGTTAAATATTTTATTATTAAATTTTATAATTTTAAAAAATTATTAATTAATTTCTTATAATTTTAAAAGATATATTAATTAGTTCTTCTGTATTAGAAATTTTTTAAATTTTTTTATAATACTTAAGAGTTAAAATGAATGAAAAAATTAATTAATAAATTTTTTAAAATATTATTTTTTAAAAATAGAGGGTCTAAGGAGTTAATTTTTTCAAAACAATTGTTATTCTAAATGAAAGTAGTACTTGCTGAGATAAAATGTGAACTATGTTATCTTCAATTTATTTAATATTATTTTAATTTATTTGATCTTTTAATGGAAATTTAAATATAAATTTGAATAAAAATTAATTTTTTTGAAACAAATTTAATAATTTTTGTCAAATAATGTTGGTTGATTTAACGTAATTTTGTTATATTTTAAATTGGTTACCGTGTGATTTATGCAAGAAGATTCGCGGGTGATAGTTAGGTGTTCCAAAAATTCAATACACGCAAATGAGAGACCACAACGTCCAAGGTTTTCAGCCTCTTAACAACTTCTCATTCGTTGACGATCACTGACATGCGTACCAAGAAATTTCTTTTATTATTATTATTATTTTCTCAAATGCACATGATTAAAAAAAATTGAGAATTAGCCAGCGAAACTAAGCCTTGCTAGGCCAGAAATTTCAATTTTCAGTATCAAAATTCAAAACGTGAAATTGAATCTTTATCTAAGTTTAAGGTTCTTCTAATTGACCCAATACCCTTAAAATAAACATGGGTCTAATTACTTCTTCTAATCGACCCAAGGCCCCAACCAACGTTTTTGATAGGGCCATGATGCATGTGAGCCCATGGTATCAGCAGTGATCAACATGGCCTAGCCTCATAGCCGCAGAGGCATTCAACAAGAGTGCCACAGCCACTAATGCTATGTGGGGAAAGCAATGGGGTTTTTTTGCCTTGTCAGGCTTAATAGAAAATATATTTTGAAAACTTTAATTCAGAAAAAAAGTATTTTCTGAACTAGGATTAAATATGATTCTACCGTATTTTTAAAGTCTATTAGAGAATATAATTATCAATTTATTGTGCTTTTTAAACGTAAATAAATATTTAATTAAAAATAAATTTATATATATTATCACATTTAAAAAATACGATAATATTTATAAAAATGTTTATTTATAAAACTGCGTGCAGACCACCAAAAAAAAGTATGGTAATGAACACCGTAGAAGTGCAGTAACGGTAACGCACTTCAATTGATTTTATTAATTTATTTAATTTTTATTTACTTAATTAGTAAATTTAATTATATATTAAATTTATATAAATATAGTTATAAAAATTATATTAATATTAATTATCTTAATTTATTTATAATATAATATTATATTTTTTATATTTATTTTGTTAAAATATCATAATTAACTTATAAATATTTATGAATAAAAAAATATACAAAATAAAATAAGAAAATATTGTAAATATGTATTAATGGTGGAATGTAATAAAAATAAAATAAAATATTTATAAATGATAAAATTAGAAAATAATATTAAGAATAATGCAAATGTTCTTTCGTGCTACATGTGCATCCTTTTTTATGTAAATGTCGAATTTTATATGACCGGCGGTCACCGCTTGTACTTCACCATTTAGCAGCATGATCAATATTTATTGAGTTTATGGAAATATTAAGATTATGGGCCACCGACCTCGGATGTTGTGTTCCAATATATTGTGATGGTAAAAAGATATCATTAAATGTAACAGTAGAGTAGTGCTAGCCCGACGTGTACTGTACAAAATGGTTAGGGAATGGTTGTACTCCTAAACTAGATGAAGGAATATCTACAGAATGTTTAGCAGAAAATGCTTTAATCGAGCTAGCATGTCGGGCAAAAGCATCAAAAGTACTACCTACCGAAGGTCTGCATCTGAAATGTATGATCTTAAATACCAACCTGCTGGAAGTGTCACTGTGTCGGTGTTATATGAGGTGGTGACATATAACTACCAGGTGTCCATATAGTATATTGTGTTTCACTGTCTTGTAGAACACTAGGCTCTCTGACTGTCCAAGCTCACCAGATGGTCGATGAGTATGGAATGAAATGGGTACCAGAATTGTAACATTTGCCGGGATAATGGTATATGCATGACATCGACTTCTTAACATAAACTATGTGTACACCTATGTCTCCTTAAAGGGTCAACTAGCTCGTCAAGGTGGTCTGGCATAGGTTGTGCCCGATGAGCAGGTTGTGGTAGAGGTATGTCAATTATTCGTTTCTCTTCCTCCATAGCATAGAACATGGTTTTTGTGTCCGGATTAGAAAACTGTCGATTTATCAGATGAATATTCTCGATATCGTTCTCTTGTTTGCATTATATAATTAAATAAAAATATTTTAAATAAATATAAACATATGAAAATATATTGAATAATAAAATATTATCATTTTGTCAATAGCTGTATCACGATGTGATATCCATCGATGAAATACTTTTCTATACCATTTCAGGTATTCTGAATGATAATATAGTTGTCCATCTAATGGTACTGTTTTAACCAATCTCTGCCATCTATCTTCTCATATAGAAATCCAATGCGCATGAACTGTAATCAATAACTATCAAATGATAGTAAAGATGTATTATAAAGATTAGTTGGCTGGCGTAGTAGATTTAGTATTGGTTGTTGTATGTTAAATTGGCGCAACACCCTATCAAGTTGATGTCATTCTACTACATGGAAGTATATTAGGAAAACCACTGCTCTCCAAATGTCACGGCCTTACAAATAATACAATGGTAATGATGCAAGGACTTCATCGGAATATGGCTCCCATACCATCTAAAAAAAATTGATTTATTACAATAACATAAGAAATGTCCTACTAATCAAAGTATAATAAATATTTTATATTATACCTCTGGATCGCCCATTCTATCAAATTTATAACATATCTCTATCAAGACATGTGTTATAATTTGAGTGATACGTCGTGCATTACTCCACTTGAAATTAATATAAAATAAAACTTAAAAATGTGATGTGAATGCGTCATATGCAAGATAAAATAATATCATAATAAGTATAAAATACTAACCGACTTCCAAGTGTGGCATCATTGTATGGATCTCGTATATTTATAGATATTGCTATTGAAGTAAATTGGTCTTATGCTCATATCTCTACCTAATTGAGACATCTCGGATCTGTGGCCCGATAAAATTCCCTATATAACCAAGTAAAGCATACTGAACCCCAACTATATATACCGACTCTATATAAATTAGCAATAAGAAACAGAAATATTAGGTTAACCCTACTAAAATTTCTATCAGTGAAAAGAGAACCTCCAATGATTCTTAAAGTATAAGCATAGACATGTCTCTGGATCACGTTTTCATCAACATTATCTGGTAACTCATTAAAATTTTTTACTAACCAACTTAATAGTAAATAGCTACCACGCATTATATTAGCAGGAGGTACGAGACCCAAAAGTTGTTGACAATGTATCATTCGATTTGTAACAAAGTTACCGACAATAGCATCTCAATTTATAGGTAGGCCTAAAATAACAGTTACGTCTTGGAGAGTAATTATATCCTTTTCCATTGGCATCATAAATGTGTGTGTGTCTCTGGATGCCATCTCTCAACCAATGTTGTTATTAAATGATAATTCAATGAAAAGAATCCTAATTTGATAGCATCGTAAAATCTAAAAATTCTAAAATATGCTTCAATACAGGGGTGGAAATTCTACTTTAAAATACTCGCAGATTGCCTACAATATAGTGACTCATTTGCAATTTCCTCATTCCAAACCAACTATGATCTATGAGACTATTGTTATGTCAATAAGATTGATCATGAAGTCACGGACTTGTGTAATCACAATAATTTTATCTGCTTGTCATATCTGTGAAATAAAATGTGAACAAATAAATCATAAATTTATAATAAATATCATTAAAAAAGTAAGTATTGTGTAGCAATTGCGAATTGTCAGGAAAAGAATTCATGAACAACCTTTACAGGTACGAGTAACATGTAATGTTAGCAGATGCTTCTAAATGCGATAGTAGCATAATAGTTCAAATGCATTTTGTGCATTTATAGGTCACATTCAATATTTGCATAATAGTTCACATTCAAGGTTGAAATACATGTCATTATTGTGTTGTATGTATCAAAATATTTCACATGCAAGGTCGAATTTTGTAGTATGTATTAAAATAGGTCACATGCAAGGTCGAAGTACATGTCATAATTTTGTAGTACGTATCAGAATAAGTCACATGCAAGGTCGAAGTATATATTATAATTTTGTGGTATGTATCAGAACAGGTCACATACATGGTCGAAGTACATGTCATAATTGTAATAGTGCAGAACAGGTCACATGCAACTTTGCAGGAAAGTTAAGTTGGAAGTTCAGTAAATAATTCACATGTAATATTGTTTGTATTGTATATAAATAAAGAGCATTCATCATCCTCATGTGATCATAGAAGAATGGCTGAAAGTTCATCATTCAATGAGAGGGTCGAATGTGGTTGCTTCCAACTTTCAATGACGACTATAAGAATGAGAATCATAGAGATCGTAGAGAATATTATATTGGTTTGAAAAGAGAGTGGAGTTTTAGGATTGACAAATCAAATAAACTTGTTGCTGATTTGCAGTCTTTGGGTACTTTTATTATAAAACGTCATTATCTTAATATGACAATAAATAATATAGGAGTATATGAAGAAAGTCTACATATAATTCGAAAAAGAAAATAATATATTATTGTTTCGTCGTTGCAGGTTTTACATGTATAAATTAGCAAAAAAACAAGCAACTGCGGTAGATCATGAACTCATAGAAGCTGAGGTAAAAAGTATAATGAATCATCCAAATTATGCATTTGATGAAGAAAATATCTGATGAAAAGTAATTGTGTTTCAATGTTATCTATATTTACAGTTTAATTTATATGATGAAGAATAATTATATTATTATGTTATCTACATTGGAGGTGTTATAAATGTAATAAGCTTAAGAATTTCCATATAAAAAAAGAGGCTTTTTTCATCTTTCTCATCAATCCAAGGATCATCTCTATCAATATCAAGATCATCACGAAAATCACTATCATTATCGGTTTCACTCTATCCAACATTCTGTGCATTTTCGTGTACTTTATTACAAATACCTATGTCTGCAACCAGACAATTATCATCCCGAATATTTTCTTTATTCTCACACTCAACAATGATTTGACAACTACTTAAAAGATCAACACCTCCATTTTGTGTTGTACAATGACGAGATAAAATATCTACATGTAATACAATTGAATCTACTAGCCTCATTGTCGACACATAGTCAAACATTATATCCACGTCATCATATTTCATAATACCATCATCCAACATTACACTACAAGAATTCATTTAATCACTAACGGATTTCACTAACGGATTGAAGTCCGTTAGTGATACTAACAGATATTTCTAACGGAACTTGGAAAACATATTATCCACTAACGAAGGTACATAACCGTTAGTATTTCCGTTAGTGAAGAATACGCTCATAAACATCCGTCACACGTCTGTTAGTGAAATACTAACAGACATATTTTCGTTAAAAATCCATTGGTGATTTTATTATATTTTTATCTAATGTTTTTTTCACTAACGGACCAATAATCCGTTAGTGAATTATAAACCCAAATACATAATATCCTATCTGAAATCCCTAGATTGTGTTCTTGGAAAATCTAAATCTGTCTGAAATCCGAATTTGCGTCGAACTACTGTATCTTTCACAGCCATCGCCATCCACCGTCCACCGCCATCCACAGTCGACAGGTGCGCCATTTTCGGCATCACGGTCCACGAGTGAGCCCTTCTCTCTCTCCAGTCTTGCCATTCTCGACAGAACTGTCCACAGGTGCGCTATTTTCTTTCTGATTCATGTTCTGCCTGATTTTTTATTCATGTTTTACCTAATTCATGTTCTGCCTGAATCATGTTCTTCAGTCTTGCGATGTTCTGCATGATTCATGCTCTATCTGATTTTTGTGAAATTTTTTATTTCTGCCTGATTCATGTTCTGTTCTGTTCTGCTTTTCTAGTAACAGTAATAGTTTTATTTAGTAGCTGAGTTCATTGATTTTAGCATTATTTTTAGTAGCAAGAAACACCAGGCTACCTTAGTCATTGACAAAATTTAGCTGCAATTTTCGACCTGCTACTACTCAACTACAGTTGTACTATTTTCCTTGTTAGGGAATGCTAATAGAACTTTCATCAAATATAATCTGTGCAACTTTTGGTTGGGTTGGGGCCAGAACTTTCCTCATCTCCCAACTCATATTGTGCAAACTGCAAAGGGCTGTCTGTGGCAATTGAATTGTGTCACAATCCACAACTATATATATCATTGTTTTGAAATCCAGTGAAGAAAAAGAATTAAGTTAATCCAGTGCACCTGCTAGGGCAAGTGCACCAGCAGGTGCATTATCCAATGCCAAATGACACTAAGGAGTTTTATTGGCAGTAATTTAAGGTGAACCATAATTCTTAAAGCATATTGAGCTATAATATGAAATGTGTAATTACTAACTACTCATATACTTTAATCTTTTTGCAGAAATATTTCCTATGGGACTAAGCAATTGACAGCTTGGTTAAAGTTGCATGGCAGAAAAAGGCTGCTGAGAGATACAGGGGCCTTATGTGTGAAATCAGGAAAGAGAAGATGAAGAATCTAGCTACACCAGATTCTGTTTTGAAGAAGTGGCAGGAAACTTGGAACACTTCTGAATATAAAGAAAAGTGTGACAAGTTTTCTGCCAATAAACGCAGTGAGGTTGGAGGGGTAGGATCTGACATTTCCAGGCACGCTTGCGGATCAGTTTCACAGCATACCCACCAGCATAGGATGGTATTAGTAATCCCTTTAATATTTATTTTGTTATAAATATTTTTTGTGATGCTAATTGTTATCCTTCTTATATTGATAACAGAGAGAAAGACTAGGAAGAGAACCACATCCTCATGAGCTTTTCGAGGCCACACATAAGAGAAAGGGGACAGAGGAGTTTGTTGATGCTAGGTCAAAAGCTATTTATGTAAGTTAATAATAAATGTAGTTATAAATAATTTTGATGTACTTAAATCGTATTAGTAATACGTTATTTAAAATTTATAATGCAGGATAAATACATACAACTAAAGGAGGCAGCAACACAGCAACAAGAGGAAAGCAATGAGCCGACACCCATAAATGAGGCCCAGCTTTACTACAAAGCGGTTGGCGGGCAGAAAAAAAGTCGAGTTTATGAATTAGGGTTCCAGACTTCTGCATATTTTCATGAAACATCTCATTGTTCCGCTTCATACACGTCTACACCTCGAGTGGATCCTCCTACCATTGAAGCAATGAACAGAATGCATAATAAAATTGATCGGCTAGAGACAAAGAATGGTCGACTTAACACAGTGGTGGAGGAGTTGCAGGCGTTTATGCGTAGGATGATGGCACAACAGGGTGTTGGGACATCCACTCAGACATCTGCTCCTAGGGCACATCCAGCTCCGTCTCCACAACAGCGGCATGATGATGCCCCTGTCATTGGTGATCATCATACAGACAGTGATGATGATACAAATGATGAGCTTGCTAGTTTAGTTTAGTATGTATCTTTTGTTCTGACCAGTTGGTAATTTTATTTTTAAATTACAATTGTTGTACAAAATTAGTATATGTAATATAATTATGAAATCTTTAAGTTTTAAATATATTTTAATGATTAATTTGATTTTTTACGTATATAGTTTAATAATGTCCAGGATGATAATGAATGTATATGAATGTACAGCGTACAGGTGCAGGGTGTATTTGATAATGTTTGAAAATATAGGGATGATTTTATGATTTTATAATTTACCAACGGAATTTCCGTTGGTATTACAGACGGATCCATGTCCGTCGCAAAGGAAAACAAAACCATTTCATATTTACTAACGAATTATTAACGCAAATTCCGTTAGTAAAGCATATGTAAAGAAAACTATTCCAATACTAACGGATATGGAATCTGTTAGTGACATCAACGGACAAATCCGTTGGTGATCCGTTAGTATCACTAACGGATTCAAAATTCATTAGTGAAAAATTTACCAACGAGATTTTTTACAACGAAATTAATCCGTCACAAATTCGTTAATGAAATTGTTCACTAACGGCATATCCATGTTTACTAACAGAAATTTCCGTTAGTATTTTTAAAAATTCTTATAGTGTTAGTTGTTTAAAAATAATTTTTATGATCAAGTCATCATACATTGACAATTTAATGCCATGGACGATTTTAATCACTAATTTTTTATATTTTAATTTCTTTTCAATACAAAATATTTTAGACTATCTGTCAACATAATCATACCTCACATCAAAATTAATTATGTGTCTATTCCAAAATACAGTACCATCAAAATTAATTATGTCTGTTCTAAAATATAATACCATTACATGGAGGAGTCATATTTCTTTATAATTTATCTCCTAAATAATTATAATTGAAAAAGTTATAATCTAAACATAATAATGTATTACAATAATTAAACGAATAAATTAAAAAACATTTAATTTCATAATTGAATACTTTTCCAACAACATATATAAATTATCCCTATAAAAATTTGATATAAATTTAAATATCTAAATTTTATAAATTATTCCTATAAAATTTGTTTTAACAAAATATATAATAATTTGTTTAAATTTTATAATATATAATTTTACAATCCCAATTATTTTTAAATATAATTGTAAATAATAAAAATGTAATATAATAATTAATAATATATTATATTTTATTAATAAAGACAAAAAAATTCATAAAAATTTAAATATTTAAATTTTATCCCAACTCAAAATTTTTTCAAACAACATATATAAAGAAATTTGAACCATTTATTTATAATTTTTTTAACACATTAAATATCCCTATGAATTTTTTTTCAACAATATATATACAAATTTAATGCATTTATTTATTAAATGTTTTTATTTTTACTCCATTTTTATCTTATAAAATTTTTTTCTAATAAAATATATAAAATTTACAATCCCAATTATATTTAAACATAATTATAAATAATAAAAATAGATAATAACCATTAGTAATATATTATATTTTATTAATAAATACAAAAAATAATATAAACTTAAATATCTAAATTTTATAATTTTACCCCAACTTCAAATTTTTTCAAACAACATATATAAAAAATTTAAATATTTATTTGTAAAATTTTTTCATTTTTACCACATTAAATATCCTGTACAAATTTTTTCTAACAACATATATACAAATTTAATGCATTTATTTGTTAAGTTTTTTTAATTTTTATCCTATTTTTATCTCTATAAAATTTTTTATATATTTATAAAAAAATTTACAATTTCAATTATATTTGAACGTAATTATAAATAATAAAAATGTATTAATAATATGTTATATTTTATTAATAAAGACAAAAAAATTTATATAAATTTAAATATCTAAATTTTATAATTTTATCCTAACTCAAATTTTTTTCAAACAATATATATAAAGAAGTTTCGGCCATTTATTTGTAAAATTTTCTTATTTTTAGCGTTAGCAAATTATCCGTCCGATTAAACAGATAAAACTATAAAATAAATTTTTTTTTTATTATTACTCTTTTTATGAGTAGCTGTGAGCTCTTTGATACAGTTATCATGTGTTATTATTTAGTCTGACGTTTACTTATATATATTTACTACCAGCCTAAATTTACTAGATTAAATTTATGAGTGTACTCGAATGATGAGATTCAAACTTAAAAATAATAAAATTTTACAACAATCATCTCCTTTTCATTATGTAAACAGAAATTTGATACATTTTAAGTGTGCATCTCTATACAAGTATTCAATATCTCTAAACTCAATTTCAGTTATAATTCCTAATTTTAATTTTTATTTTTGGTATAATAATATTTAATTAGAAAATTTGGTTTTTAGAACACATAATTTCTTAATAAAAAATTGTAGGAAATTAAATTATAAAAAATAATTGAATTATTTTTTTAATTAAATTAATTCAGTTAATATTTTAGATTTAAACAGAATTATAGATAAGCCTTTACCTTCTTAAAAAAAAAAAAAAAAAAGATAAGCCTTTACCATGCATGGAGGTTCCTAAACTAATATATGTATACAAAAGCAATATATATAAATAATAAAACTAAATAAGATGGTTTTAAAAATAAAAAATATATTCATTAAGTCTTTAGAATTTTCTTTTTTTCGAAAAGAATTAAATTCTATTAATAGAATTTGATTCATTTCTATTTATAAAAGAATTTTTTTACCTGTAATTAATTTAAATATAATAAAATTTAATTGAATTCTTTTATATTAAATAAATTAATAATAAATTTAAATTGATTTATTATTTTTATTATTTTAAATTAAATATAAATATTTCTTATAAATAAGAATCATTTTATCACATTGATTGAAAAATATTTATTAATATTTTTATAATATTTAAAATACATAATTGTTTACTATTAAAAAATTAAAAATCAATATTTTTAAATTAACAAAATAATATAATATTATATAGATGCATTGAGTATTAGTAGTTAATATTAAATTAAATTAATGTTTCAAAGAGAAATTATTAAATAAAAAATAAAAAAATTTAAAATAAAAATTAAAAAATAAAGGATAAAAGGAAAAGAAAAAAAAAACTCTCAAGAGTTAATTAAATAATTTTAATGAAAATAATTTTAAGTAAAATTATTTTTTACAAAATTTTGAAAATTTTGATAAAATTTACTTTTAATTTAAAATCAAATCTCATGGTAATTCAAGAGAATTAAATTCTTATATAAATAATTTTATTAAATATAAAAATTTAACAAAAGAATTTATTTCTTTTAAAATTTTTCAAAATTAGCATTTGGCTAATTTTTTTTAGGGAGAGCATATTTCGGTCTAAACCGAAAAACCGAATCGAACCGGTTGATTTCGATTTTTCGGTTCGGTTTTTCGAAATAATCGGTTTGGTTCGATTAATATATTTAAAATTTTTCAGTTTTCGATTTGATTCGGTTTAAACATGTTAAATAACCGATCAAACTGAAAAACTGATTTAGTGGCTAGGCCTGAGCCCAAACCCGAGCCCAAGCCCTCCCTCTGGCCTCTCGTACCCAACCCATCACTCTAACCCCTCCATCCCTTTCGGCCCCAAACCCAATCCAGCAGATTTCGGTTTGAACCGAACCGAACCGATTTTTATCGGTTCGATTCGATTCGGTTATATCTTCATAATCGATTTTTTTATTTTTAAAATTATAACATTTCAGTTTTCGATTTTATCGGTTTGGTTCGGTTCCGAACCGACCAATTGCACAGCCATACTTTTTTTTAAGTAGAGAACGAGGAAGTAAAAAAATTAAATGTAGGTCTCAGTGATTTACAAATTCCTTAATCACTAATGTGAACTAACTTTAATTATGGATAGCAATATTAATTCAGTTTTATGATAATAAAAAGTAAAATTTAATTGCTGAAAATTAATATAATATGATACTAATAAAAAAATTATATATATAAAAAGTTAAATTACAAGTATGTATAAATATAAATAATTAATACCAACCTTAATTTGATACGATAAATTGCTCTCTATTTTAATTGGATAGAAAATAATATAAAATTTTATATTATACTTTACAAATATATTCAATTTCATTAATTAGAATTTTTTTTCTTATCTAAATTAAAATTCTACTATTAAGAAATATAATTAAATTAAATATATAAATTAAGTTATCTATTTATTAGAATAATAATAAAAGAAAATGTTATTTGTCCTGTAGGCGTGCACAATTTTCCTTTTTTTCTTTAATATATAATACATTATGAGAATTTAATTAGTTAAGCAAGTGAGATTTATTATTAAAATTTTAATTATTGAATTAAAAATTTTAATAAGTATAATTTTAATAATTTTAAAAATTAATAATTTAATATTATAATTGATATGGTTGGAAATAGAACTGAACTACACTTGGTCAATTGCAAAAAAGAAGATGTGAGGTGGTTGGTGATTATGAACAACCACTTGGACGCTCAACTCAATAAACTGATAGAATGGACAAATATCAAGAATTGTTTAGAGTTTAGAATCACTCTGTAAGAATGCATATCTTGATTTCTATGATCATTAGTTTTTATACTATAAGAAAATGGAGTTAGTTATCACATCTCCTCAAAATCTAACTGGTACCGACTAGTGGATAGAGATCTTGCGATTATAGGTATAATGGAGATTTGCTGGATTGTATACGTTAACGGTAACTTTCCATCAAGACTCACCTACTCAAAAGAGGGCGAGTCTTGGTGATACACCGAGTGTCATGGTGTCTTGGTCTTCCTTTTTGTGGGCAATATCTCTGTGACCGCGTGTTAGCTTGTTATACTTTTTTCACGTGGCGCTGTCTTATAGTGACAACTTATGCCTTACTTTGAGCGATTATTATGTCACATCAAAGGTCCCCTCCTGGTCTTCAATTCTTCAGGTTCGAAGGTCATAGTTGTCTTCACGATCGTAGACACATGGTATGTATGGATTGACTCTTCATGTTCACGTCGCTTCGCTTGTTTCTGAACAGAAATGATGATTACCTTGTTTCTCGAGCCACATTCAAAACCTACCATCGAAATCGTTATATAAAAACCCTTCTTATCCTTTAATTTTCACTTTTGCTCACAACTGTTCTCTACACTTTAAAAAGGACTCGTCCACTCAACTTCTTTTTTCCATATTTCTTTACTCAAGGTAATTCCTATTCGTGCATTTTTTCATAATAATGAATAGGAACTATTCTTCTTCTTCTTCCTCCTCTTTTGGCTAAAGTCTAACCTCAAACTACTCCTCTGATGGCTACATTCGTGCTCCTGCTCCCATTGTCTCGCTGAGAGCGGTCCATGATAACGAAAACGTCATGATAAATGACATTCCTTCCATACTAACTGAGAAGGATGTAGACCGCCTTCACGATCACTACCAAATCTCTCGAGAGATCTTCCAGATTTATGCTCCTAACCCGTGTGTTCGTGTGGACGATCAAATTTCTGCAAAAGACAAAATCATCGTTTACGAAGAGCAACTGAAGGTGAGTCTTCGATTTTCTATGGATCCATTTTCGTTAAAGTCCTCTGTTTCTACAAGCTTGCAGTCACTCAACTGCATTCCAATAGCTGGAGGATTCTGGTAGCTTTTTGCTTCCTCTTCTTTAACAATAACATTGAGCCCAGCATTGCGCTGTTCTCCAATTGGGTACCTAGAAGAACGAAGAATTCTAGTTCTTCAGCTGGAGAAAGCGCCAAACTCTCTTTAACCAGATTCTTTCTTCCCTCAAGTGCTGAAAAAATAAATTCTTCATCCTGCATCACAAGGTATCTGGGGGTTTTGGACGGCTCCAGACTGACTGGAATGTATGTGTGGAGCTCGAAAAAGATAGGGTCCAACTATGGCGGGATGAGGAAGAGGCCTTGGACTTTCTCCAAAGGATGGCCTCGACTTAGAGAATTGATATCATTAAGGCTATGAGGAACGCCATTCTGTCCTGGCAGAGTCATTTTCAGATAGAACAAACTCGGTCTTCTCACCTTCATTTTGAAAACCCTCAAGAAAGCGTAGAGTAGGGTTTTTTTTTTTTCCAAATTTTCCTATTTTTAGAGCTACCTTACTTACATTTTGTTCTATGCAAATATGGCCAAAAAGAAGAACAAGTTTTTCGAGGTAGCTCGTGTTGCTCATAAGGGCAAAACTACTGTCGGAACAACCGACCCTCCTCATAAACGGGCTCGCCAGGCAAATGAGATAATCATGCTTCCTCCTCCCCCTCCTCCATCAACAACTAAGGAAACAACCTCTACTCAACCCGAGTCTTCTTCTAGGGGCACTCCTGTAGTAGTTCCTATACAAGCTGATCCTCTATAAGAAGAAGTTGTGTTGGAGCAGCATGGCCCCGGGGCATCCAGCATCTGGAGTTGGCGCTGACTCGGATGACCTCCCTTCTTAAGGAGCCTCGCTTGTCTTTTCTCATTGCAAAGAACACTCTGAGGCCCGTGGACCGCCACTGCTTGAATGAGGTCGAGACAGATGAACTTTATGATAACATAATCCATTTCGCGATGGAGAGTGCCCTTTGTGGGTACATGGCCAAGGAGTGTAATAAGGCTCTGAGTGTAACGACCCGGAAACCGGACCGCTACCGGCGCTAGGATCCAGGTCGGCTTAAGGCCGCCGGAACCCGTAGCAAGCCAAACATACATCCTGTGAACCTGTTTAATCCCATACATGATCAACATCATACATAAAAATTAAAACTTTTCTTTCCAAGCCTAACCTGTGCATACATAACATATCATAACCCCTCATTGGAGTCCTCATCAAATACCCCAATGGGTACTCATAACATATGTTAGGCTTAGATAACATGAACATCATAAAAACATTTTTGGATCATATACACAAGGGATTAAAACAAACTCCAGTCAAGCACATTCTAAACTTTCATTACATTACATAAAATACTTTTACATTACAAATAAACCATGTCCACCACTAGGCTATTACATAAACTTCTCTTACTCTTCTTGACTTCTCTATCTACTCTGTACCTGCAAGACTGGGGTTAGGGGAGAGGGGGTGAGCTAAAAAGCCCAGCGAGCAGAAAGATAAAAACATGTAATTTAGTTTCACCCTTTTTATGTTTATTATTATTCATTTTATTATTAAGAACATTTGTTTTAGTTCCTCCATTTTTAGGTATATTATTATTCATTTTATTATTATGATTATACTTTTTCTTTCTTTTATACATGCTTTCATGAAATGCATCACATCACAGCTAATCACATAAAGGATGGTATTGTCACCATTAGTCCTCAACATCTCCAAATTCCAGGGGCGTAGAATGGGCCTCACTGGACTTTCTCTTACATAACATAACATAACATTCCAAAGTGCCAGGGGCGTAGAATGGGCCTCACTGGACTTTCTCTTACATAGTACCAGGGGCGTAGAATGGGCCTCGCTGGTCGTCCATAACATATCATCATAACATAACATCAGAGGACTATGGATCATCCAACAACCATCCACATCAACATCAAATTATGCAATGCAACATATTCGTGAATTTCTAATGCAAACATCCTGGAATATTTCATGGCATTAATGATGCATGAGTATGCTATCAGATTCATTCATTTGTTCATTTATCCATTTACTTTACTTAGGAACTTACGGAGTTATCCCACTCACCTGGTGACTGAAGCTTTAACAACGGACTCTGAACAACTATCTCACAACCGGGGGTCTCGGTTCCTCGGGTCCGAACCTACACAGGTGGACTCAAATGAGGCACCAAACAACAAGAACATAACTCTAAACATACCCCCAAAAACCTCCTAAAAACACCTCAAAACAACCCTAGAAAACATGCAAGAAAAGGCTGGGAAGGGCACTTTCGGCGGCACCTTCGGCGGCCGGAAGTCCCTCCAGAGCCGAAAGTCAGGCAGGTTCGGCGGCACCTTCGGCGGCCGAAACTCCCAGACAGAGACGAAACTCATGCATGTTCGGCGGCACCTTCGGCGGCCGAAAGTCTCGGACAGAGCCGAAACTCCAACTTTCGGGGGCAAGCTTCGGCAGCCTAAAGCTGCCTCACAAGCCATGTTCGGCGGCCGAAACTCCCTTCGGCTGCCGAACCTGGTTTCTGCCAAGGGCAGAAACTTGGCTCCTCTTGCCTCCAAGTTTCCCAAACTTCCTAATCATGCATAAAACTCTTCTACAACACTCATACACAAGCATACAAGCTCCTAGGGGCCTCAAACTAACTTAAACCCCAACTACAACACACAAACAAGCTACATTGCTCAAGAACATGCACATCAAACCCATAAACATAACATAAACTTCCAAAAGCTTACTCATGCATTTCTACCCATAAAACCACTTAAAACTTACTTAAAACATGCAAGAGAGGTTGGATCTAAGCTTACCTCTTGAAGATCGAGAGGAAGAACGATCCTAGCTTGGAGGTAGGGAGAAATCCACTCTTTGATTTCCAAGCTTCCAAACTTGCTCAAACTTCAAAACTCTTCAAAAACAAGATGTAACTTGTTAAAATCTGAAAGATTTGAGGGAAAACACCTAAAATGACCATAGGAGGGCTAAAGCTTACCGTCGGCCGAAATGGGAGAGAAAACCTCGCCTGTTTCGGTCACGGGGTCCTTTATAGGGCTGGTTCTGTCACCTTTCGGCGGCCTAACGTGCCCCCACATCTCATGCATGTTCGGCGGCCGAATATGAGGTTCGGCGGCCGAACCTTGACTCACTCAAACAAGGCTTTCGGAGGCCTAAGGCGCTCCCAAAACCTTACCATGTTCGGCGGCCGAACTTAACTTTCGGCGGCCGAACCTGGCAAAGCCTCCTTGGTCTTTTTCATTAAAAACTCAAATTTTCATTTTACTTTAGAAACATAAAATACCTTAAAAACATTTCATAAAACATGGTTTTACCCTTCTAGAGGTTTCCGACAATCGAGATTCCACCGGACGGTAGGAATTCCGATACCGGAGTCTAGCCGGGTATTACATTGTGAGAGTTTGGTGCACAAGAGATGGACAAAAATCTCCTGCAGGAGAAGTGCTTGAGGCTAAAGGCTCGGGTCGAAGAGGTGAAAAATACAATGAAGGAGACACTGGAGTCCGTTGACAAGCTCTAAACGAGCCTGGACAAGGCTAATACTTCAAAGTCTGCCCTTGAGAATTGGGCAAAAACTGTTGAGGATCAAGTGGCCACACTTCAGCATCAAGTCCAGGAGCTGCAGGCTTAAGCTCAAGAGAATCGGGCCACCTCTAGCGAGATTGTTGAGTCAGAAGCCGAGGTTCAAGAGATGGTGGCCCAGGGAGGGGATATATTTGTTGAAGGCCAGGACTCTATGAAGAAGAAGCTTATCAAGCGATTTTCGCGGAAGATTTTTCCTGGATCGATGACATCTTCCTGGAGGGGGAAGAATCGGCCAAAATGGACAAGATGTGGAGGGGCAAACTGAAGAATTTCCCATCAATCGACTCTCTCTTGAAAATATAATAGATGTAGACAATGCAACTATAACGGACACTCAGGAGGAGAAAACTAAAGATATCCCTCCCCTCATGTAATTTTTCTTTCTTATATAGTGAAAATATTTTTCTTCTATTCTCATCTTTATTTTCGCCAAGTATATTAGGATCGATAATCGACCATAGCCAGAACTCTCGTTCAATATTTTCACGGATCAATAAAAAATAACTTGGTCAATTTTATTAACTGTGATAACACCCGATCAAATTCTTGACAATGCTTGCCTTTGTCATAAATGACTTGAATAAAAATGTTAACGGGACATAACACCCTGACGAATACTCGTCTTGTGGTCTTGGTGCAAAAACACCCTAAAATAATTTTAATATTCAATTGGACTAACACTCAGTCATGAAAATGCCTTACAAATTTTATTGAATGGGACTAACTCCAGTCATGGGCCTGGCGGATACCCGCCTTGTGGCCTTGGCATAAAATACCTTAAAATTTTTATTAAGTAGGACTAACACCCATTCATTAGCCTGGCGGATACCCTCCTTGACATAAAATGCCTTAAAAATTCTATTAGATGGACTAACACCCAGTCATTGGCCTGGCGAATACTTACCTTGTGGACTTGGCATAAAATACCTTAGAAATTTTATTAAATGGGACTAACATCTAGTCATTGGCCTAGCGGATACCCGCCTTATGGCTTTTTCATATTGAGAAATCGATTTAATCGACGACCTTTAATTTTCGCAACCACCATTCCTCATAACTGAATCACATAGGACATGAAAAATACCTTGTCAAATGTTATTGATAGAATATTTGTAAATTATAAATATTTTAAGAATGGAGAATGACTCGGCCATCTAACTTGGCTAACTTATAAGACCTAGGGCAAATAACCTTCGAGACCCTAAATGGTCCTTTTCAGTTTTCACACAACTTACCAGACTAACACTATCACCTATTACATTAGTTCTTTTAAGGACTAAATTCCCTACATTAAAGACACATGGTTTGACTCTACTATTGAACATATGAGATATCTTGTTCCTTTAGACCGCTATTCTTATTGCAATCTGTTCTCAAAATCTAGCTTGATCTAGGTTGAATTGCATCTCATTGGGGTTTTCTAAAATCTTAGGGTATTGTATCCTAAAACTGCTTACTTGGATTTTCACAGGATTATTGCCTCAACCCCGTACACAAGGGAGAATGGGGTTTCCCTTGTAGTTGTTCTCAAAGTTGTTCTGTATGCCCAGAGTATGTGGGGTAACTCCTTGGGCCAGTTGCCCTTAACCTTATTAAGGCTTTTCTTTAACCCTTGTAGGATTGTTCTATTTCTCACCTCAGTCATTCCATTGATTTGAGGATGTATAGAGCTGAATCTTAAATCAATCTCTCATTCCTGCTGAAATTTTTAAACTTGGAACTCATGAACTCAGTTCCGTTGTCAGTGATTACTACCTTTGGAATTGAAAACTATGTGAATATATTCTTACAGACGAAAGAGATAACCTTTTGGGTGGTAATGGAATAAACTGCCTCTGCTTCAACCCACTTGCTAAAATGATCTACTGCCACGATCACGAACTTTCTTGATCTGGTTGCTTTTAGAAAGGGCTAAGGATGTCTAGCCCCAACTGAAGAAAGGCCAGGGACTTTCAATCGCTACTTCTATCTCACTAGGGGTTCATAGAATGCTTGCATGCACCTGATATCGATGCCACTTCTGGATTTGTTCTTTTGCATCTTGAATTATTGTTGATTAGTAATATCCTTGTTTGAATGCCTTCGGGGCGATCATTCAAGCTCCTTCATGGCTTTTACAGTCTCCTTCATGGATATCTTCGAGGATACACCGGTCATCATCCTCTGTTATGCATCATAACCACGACTGGGTTGATGATCTCCTGTACAACCAACCATTAATTAGTACATATTTAGAGGATCTTCTTATTACCTATTTGGCTGATAGTTCATCGGACGTCATGTAACGACCCGAAAATCGAACCGCTACCGGCGCTAGGATCCAGATCGGCTTAAGGCCGCCGGGACCCGTAGCAAGCCTGACATATAACCTGTAAACCTGTATAATCCCATACATGATCAACAACATACATAAAAATTAAAACTTTTCTTTCCATACTCATCAACCAAACTCAACTTGTGCATATACATTAACATAACACTGATCCCTCTGTGGAATCTCAACAGTGCCCCCAATGGGTGGCATAGCATATGTTGAGTTGGTTTACATAAACATCATAAAAGTCTCTAAGATCATGTAACGAAAGGGATAACAACTATCTATGGTCAAGCACACCTCTAACATCCATATACATCATCTCATTACATAACTATACTGATTAAGACATTACATTACAATTCGATCATGTCCATTGCTAGCTATTACATAAACATGACTTCTTTACTCTATCCGGACTCCTGCTCTATACTGTACCTGCAAGCCTGGGGGTAAAGGGAGAGGGGTGAGCTAAAAGCCCAGTGAGTAGAACTATAAAACATATTAACACTATGCTCCAATGAAATGCATCATTACACAGACAATTCACATAAGGGTTGGGTGAATTTGTCACCAATTAGTCCAAGCTAACTCTGTGCCAGGCCGTAGCATGGGGTCCTGGTCTTTCTGTCATAACATACATTACTTACCATTACCCCAGGGCCTCCTTTGGGCTCCTGGTCTTCGAGTTCCATAACCGTGCCAGGCCGTAGAATGGGGTCCTGGTCTTTCCTTACTCTGTGCCAGGCCGTAGAATGGGGTCCTGGTCTTCCTGTCATGGACTAATTGGGTCATCCAATATTCACCCACATCAACAACAATCGATGCAATGCGGCATATTCGTGAAAACTAATGCAATCATCCTATTGCATAATCATGATGCATGAAACATGATAAAACATTTAATTTCTCAATTTAAAAGATTAAGTTTAGTTCCACTCACCTCTGGCTGACTCTGACAACACCGAAGCAGCTGAACTCACTGCTGGGGTCCTCGGTTCCTCGGGTCCGAACCTACACAGGTGGACTCAAATGAGGGACCAAACATACTAGAACATAACTCTAAACTACTCCCCAAAAATTCCCTAAAACATCACGAAATAACCATAGAAAAACATGCAAAGGAGGCCTGGACAGGGCACTTTCGGCGGCAGGTTCGGCGGCCGAAAGTCCCTCCAGAGCCGAAAGTCAGGCAGGTTCGGCGGCCGAAACTCCTAGACAGAGACGAAACTCATGCATGTTCGGCGGCACTTTCGGCGGCCGAAACTGCCAGACAAAGACGAAAGTCTCCTTTCGGGGGCAAGCTTCGGCAGCCGAAAGGCTGCCTCCCCAGCCATGTTCGGCAGCCGAAAATCCTTCGGCTGCCGAACCTGGTTTCTGCCAAAGGGCAGAAACTCGGCTCCCCTTGCACATTTCGCCTCCAAACCTTTCCAACGTGCATCAAACCTATTCTACAACACACAAACACAAGCATACATGTTCCTAGGGGCCTCAAACCATCATAAACCCCATCTACAACACATCAAGCATTCACATTGTTCATGAACATACATATATACCCAAAAACATAACCATAACCTAAACATGCATTCTAACCCATAAATCTACTTAAAACTTACTTAAAACATGCAATGAGCTTAAGATCGGCTCTTACCTCTTGAAGATCGAGAGAGAGACGACCTAAACTCGAAGTTGGGAGAGATTGGGTTCTTGAACCTCCAAGCTCCAAAACTTTGCTCAAAAGCTCAAATCTTCAAAACAAAGTTAAAACAACTGAAAATCTTGAAAGATTTAGAGGAAGAACATCAAATATTGGTGAGGGACGGCGGAGAGCTCACCTTGGCCGAAAAGGGGAAAAAAGCTCGCCCGTTTTCGGCTAAGGGACCCTTTTATAGTGGCTAGCCAGACCACGTTCGGGGGCCGAATGTGCCTCCGCATGCATGCCATGTTCGGCGGCCGAACTTGAGGTTCGGCGGCCGAACCTAGACTTCCCTCACTTATGCTTTCGGGGGCCTAAAGCACACCCGCAACGCATGCATGTTCGGCGGCCGAACTTGAGGTTCGGCTGCCGAACCTGAGTTTTCCTCCAATGCTATTTTCATGCAAAAACTCATTTTCTTTCATACTTAAAACATAAAACACATTAAAAAATTTTATAAAAACATGGTTTTACCCTACTAGAGGCTTCCGACATCCGAGATTCCACCGGACAGTAGGAATTCCGATACCGGAGTCTAGCCGGGTATTACATTCTCCCCCCCTTAAGAACATTCGTCCCTGAATGTTCCTCAACTAGCACATGCATAGAGTCATCACAACATACACATAAAACACATAGAGACTAACCTTAAAAGAGATGAGGATATTGCCGGAGCATAGACTCCCGTGTCTCCCAAGTGCACTCTTCCAGATTGTGGTGGTTCCAAAGGACCTTCACCATCGGGATTTCCTTGTTCCTTAGCTTTCTGATCTGGGTGTCTAGGATCCGTACTGGCTGCTCCACATAGGTGAGATCCTCTTGGATCTCCACATCAGGCTCACTAAGAACCTTGCCCGGATCTGACACGAACTTTCTCAATATAGAAACATGGAAAACCGGATGGATTCTCTCCATTGAAGCAGGTAAATCCAGCTTGTACGATACATTCCCAATCTTTTGCAAGACTTCAAAGGGTCCGATGTACCGCGGAGCCAGCTTACCTTTCTTCCCAAACCGAACCACTCCTTTCATTGGAGACACCTTGAGCAATACCAGATCCCCCTCCTGAAACTCTACTAGTCTTCTGCGGATGTCTGCATAACTCTTCTGTCTGCTTGCAGCAGTCTTGATTCTTTCTCTGATTAAGGGTACCACCCTGCTGGTGATCTCTACTAGCTCAGGCCCTGCCAAGGCCTTTTCCCCAACTTCTTCCCAGCAAACAGGTGACCTGCACTTCCTTCCATATAAAGCTTCATATGGAGCCATCCCGATGCTAGCATGATGGCTGTTATTGTAGGCAAACTCCACCAAAGGTAGATGCTGCCTCCAAGAACCGCCAAAATCCAGCACACACATTCTTAGCATATCTTCTATGGTCTGGATGGTCCTCTCTGACTGTCCATCTGTCTGTGGATGGAAGGCAGTACTGAAATCCAACCTGGTACCCATGGCATCCTGCAGACTCCGCCAAAACCTGGAGGTGAACTGGGGTCCTCTATCTGACACTATAGAAACAGGAACCCCATGCAATCTGACTATCTCATCAACATACACCTGCGCCAACTTGTCCACAGAATAGCCACTCCTGACAGGGATGAAGTGAGCAGATTTGGTGAGTCTGTCTATAATCACCCATATGGAGTCCAATCTGTTGGACGTCGCCGGTAACCCCACTACGAAGTCCATAGCTATATTCTCCCATTTCCACTCTGGAATAGGTAGCGGGTTAAGCATTCCAGCCGGCTTCTGATGTTCCAGCTTCACCCTCTGGCATACTTCGCAGGCTGACACAAACTGTGCCACTTCTTTCTTCATAGCTGGCCACCAATAAACTTTCTTCAGATCTTGATACATCTTGGTGGCTCCGGGGTGAATGCTGTATCTTGCATTATGAGCCTCTCTCATAATGTCTCCTTTTAGCCCTATGTCATCTGGTACACATAAACGACTCCCATAGCAGAGGATCCCCTTGTTGTCGAATCTGAACTCGCTGTCTTTGCCTGATTGAACAGTCCTGGCAATCTTCACTAACTCTGGGTCCTTATGCTGTTTCTGAGCCACTTGCTCCAGAAACACAGGTGTCACTCTCATCTGGGCCACTAAAGCACCTGTACCAGACAACTCCAACTGTAGACCTTCATCAATGAGCTTGTAAAACCCCTTCACCACTGGTCTCCTCTCTGCCGTGATGTGGGATAGACTGCCTAGTGACTTCCGGCTTAGGGCGTCTGCCACAACATTCGCCTTACCCGGGTGATACTGAATCTTGCAATCATAGTCACTCAACAGCTCCACCCATCTCCTCTGTCTCAAGTTCAAATCTCTTTGGCTCAGGATGTACTGCAGGCTCTTATGATCTGTAAAGATCTCACATTTTACCCCATAGAGGTAGTGCCTCCACATCTTGAGCGCAAAGATTACTGCTGCCATCTCAAGGTCATGTGTGGGGTAATTCAACTCATGCTTCTTTAGCTGCCTAGAAGCATAAGCAATCACCCTCTCATTTTGCATTAGTATACAACCCAGTCCCACACGGGACGCATCACAAAAGACTATAAAGTCTACATCACTAGATGGCAGAGCTAACACTGGTGCTGAAGTCAACCTCTTCTTAAGCTCTTCAAAACTCTCTTCGCACTGGTCGGTCCACACAAACTTCTGATTCTTCCTGGTCAATCTGGTCAGAGGAGCTGCTATTTTCGAGAAGTCCTGAACGAACCTCCTGTAGTAACCTGCTAAACCCAAGAAACTCCTGATCTCTGTCACTGAAGTGGGTCTAGGCTAGTTAGCCACAACTTCTACCTTCTTGGGGTCTACCTCTATACCATTTTCTGACACCACATGCCCCAAGAATGAAATGCTCCTCAGCCAGAACTCACACTTGGAGAACTTGGCATACAAGCCATGTTCCCTCAAGGTTTGTAGAACCAAACTCAGATGATGGGCATGCTCCTCTGCATTCCTGGAGTACACTAAGATATCATCTATGAAGACAATAACAAAGTGATCCAGGTATTGACTAAACACTCTGTTCATGAGATCCATGAATGCTGCAGGGGCGTTGGTTAACCCGAACGGCATTACAAGGAACTCAAAATGCCCATATCTGGTCCTGAAAGCTGTCTTTGGCACATCCTCATCTCTGATCCTCAGCTGATGGTACCCAGATCTCAGATCTATTTTGGAGAAACAACCCGCTCCTGCTAGCTGGTCGAATAGATCGTCAATCCTTGACAATGGGTACTTGTTCTTAGTAGTGACTTTGTTCAACTGCCTGTAGTCGATACAAAGTCTAAGGGATCCATTCTTCTTTCTCACAAACAAAACTAGAGCACCTTAGGGTGAGGTACTCGATCGGATGAAGCCCTTGTCTACTAGTTCCTGTAACTGCTCCTTCAACTCTTTCAATTCTGCTGGCGCCATCCTGTAGGGAGGGATAGAGATCGGTCGGGTTCCAGGCATCAGTTCTATCTCGAACTCTATCTCCCTAGCAGGTGGTAAACCTGGCAGCTCGTCTGGGAACACATCCAAAAACTCTCTGACCACCGGCACCGAGGCAGGCTCTCTAACCTGACTGCTAAGATCTCTCACATGAGCCAAATACCCCTGACATCCCCTCCTGAGCAACCTACGAGCCTGAAGAGCTGATATCAGACCTCTAGGTGTACCCCTCCTGTCTCCTCTGAAGACAACCTCAGACCCATCCTGACCTCTGAACCTGACTACCTTGTCCCTGCAGTCCAAGGTAGCACCATGGGTAGATAACCAGTCCATCCCTAGAATGACGTCAAAATCTGTCAAATCTAGAACCACTAGGTCGGCGGACAAGCATCTCCCCTCAACAAACACAGGACTACACTGGCAGACTGACTCTGCCACTGATGGATCACACTTGGGTCCACTGACCCAGAGAGGACACTCTAACCCAGAAGTCATCAGACCCAACCTCCCCACGGCTCTCGGAGCAATAAAAGAATGAGATGCACCAGGGTCCATCAAGGCATAAACATCTGAACAACCAATGACTAAGTTACCTGCCACCACGGTGTTAGATGCATCTGCCTCCTGCTGTGTCATTGTGAAGATCCGTGCTGGAGCTGATGGACCTTCACCTCTGAAACCCGCTGAAGAAGAGGCTGCCCCTCTCCCTCTGCCTCTGCCACTGGCCTGAGTCATGGCTGGAGCTGCTGGCTGCGCTACACTGCCTGAGGCTGTCTGTTGGGACTGAGCCATCGGGACTGCTCTTGGACATTCTCGAGCCATATGCCCCTCCTGACCACATCTGAAGCAGGCGTTCGTCCCAAGCCGACACACTCCTTTGTGTGGCCTACCACACCTCGCACAAACTGCATTATCCGCACCAGAGCTTGAGCCACTTCCAAATCCCAGACTAGACTTAACCTTGTTCCAGAACTTGTTCTTCTTACCCGTGGGCTTACCCCATCTCTTGCTGCCTGAAGCTGCTGCACTCAGGGTAGAGGGATCTAACCTTCCCCCACCCGGAGTTTTAGAACCAGAAGACTGTGCCACTGTCTGCTTAACTGTCCCCTGAACGATGGCACTGGCCTCCATTTTTCTGGCCATATCTACTATGGCATGGAAGCTCTCTCTGTCCACGGACTGAATCAAGGAGGAATACCTGGAATGGAGTTTCATGACATACCTCCTTGACCTCTTCGAATCTGTATCCAGACTCTGCCCAGCAAAAGGCAACAGCTCCAAAAATCTGTCGGTGTACTCCTCTACACTCATATCCTCTGTCTGCCTCAACTGTTCGAACTCTATCATTTTCAGCTCCCTTGAACTATCGGGAAAAGCCCATCCTGCAAACTCGTTTGCAAACTCCTCCCAAGACATGTTGTCCACTCTTGGGTTCACATAATTCTTGAACCATTCTCGTGCCTTCTTGCACTTAAGCGTGAACCCAGCCATCTGAATGGCTCTACTGTCATCAGCCCCAATCTCCTCTGTCATCACTTTAACCCTTTCAAGATACACAAATGGGTCATCCCCTTTTTCATACTGAGGAGTACCCAGTTTCATGTAGTCGGTCATCTTGACCTTGCTCCCACTGGCTGAGCTAGGTCTAGAAGGTTGAGTAACTGGGGCTGCTGGTTCTGCAGGTGGTGGAGGTGGTGCAACATTTTCTGAGGTAGGGTTTGCTGGATTTGGATAGTAAGGTGGGGGTGGATACATTGGGTATTGTGAATATGGTGGGTAGTATGGTGGGTATGGCATCTGTGTGGGATAAGGGGTGAAGCTAGGGTAATACGATGTACCTCCCATCGAATACCCGGGATGTGGTGAGAAGTGTGGGTAGTGGGGTGGCTGAACAAATCCCGAGGCCTGAGTGCCTCCTTGGGACTCTCCCATTCCCTCTTCTGACATGCTAACTCCCAAACTGCCATCCCTCCTCTGCTCTACGTCCATATCATCCCCTATGTCCTCTGACATTCCTCCCTGAACTGTTCCCCTTACTGATCTGCTCCTACCCATATCCAGAGACCTTCTAGGGTCTCTTACTGCTCTTTCTCTGTTAGACCTACTAGACATTGCCCTAGGCAATGTAGGAGGACGGGCGCTCATGCCCTCATCTTCAGGTGGCGCTCCAGTCAATCGTGCAGATCGACGAGTTCCTCTCATCCTGTTTTCTGAAAAACAGTACGCATAGCACAAACATTAGCATCATATGGTTCATGTGGGAACACATGAACCCGCATCACATACATCACATATCATAGCATATCATTAATGCACATGCATATTATCATGGCATTTCACATCATCATACAAGACAGGACTCCACATCCTATCCTAGTGGACATGATCTTTCCTATTGTGCTTGACTTTCTATAACATCTATGAGCCCGACACTCTAGGTCCGACCATATGAACCTAGGGCTCTGATACCATTCTGTAACGACCCGAAAATCGGACCGCTACCGGCGCTAGGATCCAGATCGGCTTAAGGCCGCCGGGACCCGTAGCAAGCCTGACATATAACCTGTAAACCTGTATAATCCCATACATGATCAACAACATACATAAAAATTAAAACTTTTCTTTCCATACTCATCAACCAAACTCAACTTGTGCATATACATTAACATAACACTGATCCCTCTGTGGAATCTCAACAGTGCCCCCAATGGGTGGCATAGCATATGTTGAGTTGGTTTACATAAACATCATAAAAGTCTCTAAGATCATGTAACGAAAGGGATAACAACTATCTATGGTCAAGCACACCTCTAACATCCATATACATCATCTCATTACATAACTATACTGATTAAGACATTACATTACAATTCGATCATGTCCATTGCTAGCTATTACATAAACATGACTTCTTTCCTGTATCCGGACTCCTGCTCTATACTGTACCTGCAAGCCTGGGGGTAAAGGGAGAGGGGTGAGCTAAAAGCCCAGTGAGTAGAACTATAAAACATATTAACACTATGCTCCAATGAAATGCATCATTACACAGACAATTCACATAAGGGTTGGGTGAACTTGTCACCAATTAGTCCAAGCTAACTCTGTGCCAGGCCGTAGCATGGGGTCCTGGTCTTCCTGTCATAACATACATTACTTACCATTACCCCAGGACCTCCTTTGGGCTCCTGGTCTTCGAGTTCCATAACCGTGCCAGGCCGTAGAATGGGGTCCTGGTCTTTCCTTACTCTGTGCCAGGCCGTAGAATGGGGTCCTGGTCTTCCTGTCATGGACTAATTGGGTCATCCAATATTCACCCACATCAACAACAATCGATGCAATGCGGCATATTCGTGAAAACTAATGCAATCATCCTATTGCATAATCATGATGCATGAAACATGATAAAACATTTAATTTCTCAATTTAAAAGATTAAGTTTAGTTCCACTCACCTCTGGCTGACTCTGACAACACCGAAGCAGCTGAACTCACTGCTGGGGTCCTCGGTTCCTCGGGTCCGAACCTACACAGGTGGACTCAAATGAGGGACCAAACATACTAGAACATAACTCTAAACTACTCCCCAAAAACCCCCTAAAACATCACGAAATAACCATAGAAAAACATGCAAAGGAGGCCTGGATAGGGCACTTTCGGCGGCAGGTTCGGCGGCCGAAAGTCCCTCCAGAGCCGAAAGTCAAGCAGGTTCGGCGGCACCTTCGGCGGCCGAAACTCCTAGACAGAGACGAAACTCATGCATGTTCGGCGGCACTTTCGGAGGCCGAAACTGCCAGACAGAGACGAAAGTATCCTTTCGGGGGCAAGCTTCGGCAGCCGAAAGGCTGCCTCCCCAGCCATGTTCGGCGGCCGAAAATCCTTCGGCTGCCGAACCTGGTTTCTGCCAAATTTGGAGGCGAAATGTGCAAGGGGAGCCGAGTTTCTGCCAAAGGGCAGAAACTCGGCTCCCCTTGCACATTTCGCCTCCAAACCTTTCCAACATGCATCAAACCTATTCTACAACACACAAACACAAGCATACATGTTCCTAGGGGCCTCAAACCATCATAAACCCCATCTACAACACATCAAGCATTCACATTGTTCATGAATATACATATATACCCAAAAACATAACCATAACCTAAACATGCATTCTAACCCATAGATCTACTTAAAACTTACTTAAAACATGCAATGAGCTTAAGATCGGCTCTTACCTCTTGAAGATTGAGAGAGAGACGACCTAAACTCGAAGTTGGGAGAGATTGGGTTCTTGAACCTCCAAGCTCCAAAACTTTGCTCAAAAGCTCAAATCTTCAAAACAAAGTTAAAACAACTGAAAATCTTGAAAGATTTAGAGGAAGAACATCAAATATTGGTGAGGGACGGCGGAGAGCTCACCTTGGCCGAAAAGGGGAAAAAAGCTCGCCCGTTTTCGGCTAAGGGACCCTTTTATAGTGGCTGGCCAGACCACGTTCGGGGGCCGAATGTGCCTCCGCATGCATGCCATGTTCGGCGGCCGAACTTGAGGTTCGGCGGCCGAACCTGGACTTCCCTCACTTATGCTTTCGGGGGCCTAAAGCACACCCGCAACGCATGCATGTTCGGCGGCCGAACTTGAGGTTCGGCGGCCGAACCTGAGTTTTCCTCCAATGCTATTTTCATGCAAAAACTCATTTTCTTTCATACTTAAAACATAAAACACATTAAAACATTTTATAAAAACATGGTTTTACCCTACTAGAGGCTTTCGACATCCGAGATTCCACCGGACGGTAGGAATTCCGATACCGGAGTCTAGCCGGGTATTACACGTCAATTCATCTGTAGTCAGAAATTTGTGCACGGCATCATCCATGTTTCACCTTCCTCAATAGGAAAAGACTCCTCATCGATTGCCAAAATATGTAGCTTTTCAAATTGGAATGGCTGAGTCAGCTGTTATTTACCTGCCATTGCCATTTTTGCCAGATGATCAGCTTCCTTATTTTCGCTTCTAGTCACCTAGTGAAGTTCACAATTGCACTGACTATCTTTGATCCTTGCCATTAGAGAATAGACCTTTTCTTCGTATTTGATGAGGTTAGGCTCTCAAACTTTAAACTGTCCATAACACTGATTAACAACTAATTATGAGTCACTAAAAATAATAGATTTCTGTATATATATTTATGCGATAATTTTTAGCACCATAATTACGGCCTCGTACTCGGTCACGTTGTTAGTAGCACTAAAGGCGAGTTTTATTCCGTAGCAAAGCCTTACCCCCATTTAAATCTCTAAGAGAATTTTAATTCTAGAGCCCTTGGCTCCACAGGCACCATTCGCCTAAACCTTCCATTTCTTAACAAGCGATTTTAAGGTTTCTAGAGGCGGAGTCATCTCTATAATAAAATCAGCTACCGCCTGGACTTTCATAGCATTTCTCGAGGCATACCTAATGTCGTATGCTAATAGCATTACCGCTCAGATGGACAACTACTCTAAAAATTCTGGCTTATGAAGTGCCTTCCGCAGGGGATAATTTGTTCTTACCTCTATGGTATGTAATTGAAAATAGGGATGCGACTTCATGGCAGATGTCAAGAATGCAAACACCAATTTCTTAAGAGGGGGATAATTCAACTCTGCCCCCTTCAAGACTTGGCTGGTGTAGTAGACTGCGCTTTGCTCTCCTTTGTCCTCTCGAACGAGCATATAGCTCACTATTTCCTGCGTCACAGATAGACATTAAAACAACACTTCACCTTCGATAGGTGAGCTTAGCAAATGAGGAAATGATAAAAAAAAAGCTTTTAAATTTTCAAACGCTTCTACAGACTCTTTCCCCCATCCAAATTTGTTTTTGCCTTTTAAAACTTTAAAGAATGGGAGACACCTCTTGGCCGAGTATGATATAAACAGACCTAGAGCTATAACCCACCCATTTAATTTTTGTATGTCATTTATGGTTCTGGGTGCCTCCATATCTTGAATGGCTTTAATCTTTTTTAGGTTTGCTTCTATGCCTCTTTTTAGAGACTATATACCTTAATAATTTTTAGCCTTTATTCCAAAGGTATATTTTTTATGATTAAGCTTCATACCTTCCTTATCCATTACGTTAAAGACTATTTAGATATTGCCTAGATGGTCTTCTAAGGATCAAATTTTCACTACCATATCATCCAAGTATACTTCAACTATTAACTCCACCAAGTATTTGAAGATGCTTGACACCAGCCTTTAGTAGGTCATCCTTGCATTCTTTAGTCCAAACGACATCACTTTGTAATAAAAGACTCCTACATTGGTGTGAAATAAGTTTTTTCTGCATCTTCAGCATCCATTAAGATATGGTGGTAACCTAAAATAGCATCAAGGAAAAAAACCACTGCATGTCTTAAGATAGAGTTTATTATAGTGATCTTTCGGACATGCTTTGTTTAAGTCAGTAAAGTCTACGCACATTCTCCACTTTCAGTTTGCCTTCTTAACAAGTACTACATTGGCGAGTCATGTAGGATATTGATAGAGCATATTTTAGCCCATATTTTCATGATCTTATTGATGTTTGTTTACACCTATTCTACCTAATTTTTTGATTTTAATCATGTTTTGCAAATATTAGGTGTGAAGAAACAATTTGGAGAAAATGCTCTTAAAAATGCCAAAAGAAGCCAAAACTAGAGAAGCAACCTTCGGAGGCAACTTTTGGAAGCCAAAAATCAGTCACCTTCGGCGGCGACCTTCGGCGGCCGAAAGAGGACTCCAGAGACGAAAGTCGACCACCTTCGGCGGCACCTTCGGCCGCCGAACCTTGTGTCCAGAGCCGAAAGTCCAGCCTCCGAAACTCACTTTAGGCAGCCGAAAATGCACTCCAATGCACACTTTCCTTGTTCAAGAAGCCATATCCCAAGTTGCCATATTTGAGGAGCCAAACAAGGGAAGTATTTTGAGATCCAAATCTTCAAGATTCACATTCAAATATTGGATTTCAAGATCAAGCTTATTAAGGAAGCCAAATCCAAAGATCACATGTTTCCCACTTAGTATCATGCACATTCAAAATTCAAAAGGAGGCTCCACCTTCCTTATTAGTGCATGGGCAGCCTCTTAACTCTTTAGGCAACATCTTGAAGACCTTGGGCAGCAATTGAAAAGACCAAAGAGCCCCCACTTGCCTTCTATCACATGTGACTCGTTTTTGCCTTCACTCATGCACAAACAAGGCACATGCAACACCAAGGGCACTTTGGACAGCCTCTAAAAGACTCATGGACTGACACCAAACCCTAAGGAGCCTCTCAAGATCTATTTAAAGGCTTCAAGAAGACAAGAAAGGCAGATTTGGTTCCACCTCTTCTCCAAGAAATCGGCAAGGCCTCTCCAAGGCTCTCTCTTCACCTAGTTCTTCATCTTCTTCTTTCTTTTCATCTATTTTCTGTTTTGGTTCAGCCATGAGTGGCTGAAACCTTCTTTCTAGTTGAAGTTTGGTTGAAACTAAGGTTGTTTAAAAGGTTGTGAGATCTGAATATAAAGTGTTTGATTTTGGTTTATTCAATATTCATGCAATTGTGCTTAATTCTAAAGATTGCTTTGTTGTTTTAATCAAATTGGCCATTTGATTCTTGATTGCAAAGTTAATTGATTGTTGATTAGGATATTTGTTAGTCCGTAATTGCTGGAAATATTCTGATCTTAGAACACTTGGAGTAAAAATCCAAGGAATTGTATGATCTAACATCATCTCATGCGTTTGAGTAGTTAGGGTTTGGATCTTTCTTGTTCTTCATGCAATTGGCAATTATTTTGATGCCTAAGGCCCAAGGACGTTCCTTGGCAATTTGTTGATTAGTAATTGGTTAGAGGACGTTCCCTAATCAATTTGTTCATAAGGAAAGACATGGTGGTGAGAAGCGTCTTCCACCCCCATAACCAACCTATTGAATTAATCAAGATAACCATGTTTCAATGATCAACCCAAACAACCAAAGTGGATCCATATCTTCAACTAGACTTTTCTCATATTGATTTCTTCTTTTATTTTGATTACTTGCTGTTTTAATTGCCTTCAATAGTTGTTAATCAAATCATCTCAAAACCCCTCTTTTTACTTTCCTTGCACTTGTTTCTATTTCTCTTTGATTACTTGCTTTCACTTGTGCTTTCAATTAGTTCTATTGGTCTTGATTGAGATAAATAAATAGGTAATCAATTCTCTGTGGATACGATCCTTCATCACTATCTGCAGTTGTAAATTGTACGTAACCAAGAAGGTTATTTTTGACCGGCTTCGACAACCGACTGTCAAAAATTGGCGCCGTTGCCGGGGAGTTGATTTCACTTGTTTGTTTATTTTTATTTCATGACCAGATCTGAAAGTAGGGACACTCTGCCCTTTGATCCAGAAATTGAACGCACTCTCAGAAGGCTTGGAAAGCAAGTTTCTGCGCCTGAAGAACATTCTGCCCAACCTTCGGCCGCCGAAACTCATCAACATTCGGCCGCCGAAAGTCCTACACTCCAGCAACCAAAGCTTGCACCAATGGCAGAACCTCAAGCACCAGCTGCTGCCCATAATAGAGATGCTGTCCAGAACCAAATGGTTCAAGAAAATCCAGCAAATAGGCCACAAGCACAAAGAGAAAGAACCATGAGGGAGTTAGCAACTCCTATAGGTGATTATGCTCCACTTTGCATCACCTATCCACCTCTTACAGTTCCCTTCGAACTCAAGACAGTTTTGATAAATATTCTTCCTAAGTTTAGAGGTAGAGAGAATGAAAATCCACATAAGCACTTAAAAGAATTTAAAATTATTTGCTCATCCATGAGACCTCAAGGGATCTCTGAAGATCATGTTAAACTAAGAGCTTTCCCTTTTTCATTAGATGACCATGCTAAAGATTGGTTATTTTATTTGCCACCTGGATCTATAACTTCTTGGGATGATATGGTTCAAGCCTTTTTGGACAAATACTTCCCACCATCTAAATCAATTGGCATAATAAGAGAAATCACTAGCATAAGGCAAAGACCAACTGAGGACTTATATGATTATTGGGAAAGGTTTGAAAGACTATGTACAGGTTGTCCACAACATGATATGTCAGACAAAGCCCTCATTCAGTTCTTCTATGGAGGATTGATTCCATCAGAAAGGAAACTCATAAATGTAGCCTGTGGAGGATCTATCCTAGACAAGTCACCAAGGGAGATGAAAGAACTGATATCTACTCTTGCAGCCTCATCTAGGCAGTATGGAGAAGAAAGGGAACTGCAAAGGGCCAATGAGGTAAGCTTTCCCACTATGTCTGAACTAACATCTGTTATGAAAAATATTGCTATAGAAGTTGTGCAACAGATTCAAGCACCCCAGCCTCCTAGGCCATATGGGATCTGCTTATATGTAGGACACCCCACTGATCAATGTCCTACCCTCCAAGAAGATAATCAACAAGTCAATGCAATTGGGAGGTACAACAACCAACCTAGATATGATCCATACTCCAATACATACAATCCAGGTTGGAGAGATCACCCCAATTTTAGCTATGGGAAGCCCAACAATGATCAAAATTACCAAAATTACCAAAGAAATCAAGTCCAACCAGCACCTTCAAATCCAAATCAGAACCTTGAAAAGATAATGCAAACAATGATGGAAACAATGGTCAATACCATGCAAGGCGTGTGACAAGAGATAGGCCAACTGGCTGCATCCATCGGCAGAACTGAATCCCAAGGTAAGCTCCCTTCTCAAACTGAAACCAACCCCAGACAGAATGTCAGTGCTATTACTTTGAGAAGTGGCAAAGAGCTTCAAGACACTAATCATGAGCAAGAAAAAGAGGAAGAACCAAGGCCACCTAAAGCCTCTCCATCTCAATCAGAACCACCTCATGCGCACAAGACTGATCCAAAGGTAAGCTTTCACATCCCACCTCCTTTTCCTAAAAGATTTAAAAGAACACAAAAAGAAAAAGAGGAAAAGGAGATCCTTGAGACTTTCAGAAAAGTGGAGATCAACATACCACTGCTAGATGCTGTCAAGCAGATTCCTAGGTACGCCAAATTTCTGAAAGAACTTTGTACCAATAGAAGGAAGCTTGCTGAAAGAGAAAAAGTAAGTGTAGGTGAGGTAGTTACTGCTGTTATTAAAAGAGAACTCCCTACCAAATGCAAGGACAAAGGTATGTTTGCTATCTCTTGTAAAATTGGGAATGTTGGTATAAAGAAAGCCATGTGAGATCTTGGTGCATCTATCAATATCATGCCTCTCTCCATCTATAAATCTCTCAATGCATGTGCACTAAAAGAAACAAGAGTTGTGATACAATTGGCTGATAGATCTGCGGTACACCCCATAGGTGTTCTTGAAGATGTCTTAGTCCAAGTAGATGAACTTGTCTTTCCTGCTGATTTTTATGTGATTGATACTAAGGAAGATAGTTGCAATACTAGTTCTGACATTCTTCTTGGATGACCTTTCTTAAATACTGCCAGAACTAAAATCGATGTGCATGATGGTACTCTTACCATGGAATTTGAAGGGGAAGTCATTAAGTACAATGTCTATGATGCCATGAAATATCCACATGATATGTCCCCTGTTTATGGTCTTGATATTATTGGTTGTTTAAGCCAAGATGTGTTTAATGAAAATCAAGATTCTATTTTAGATGATGATCTTTGCAGGATTGAAAACCTGAAACTAAAAGAAACAATCTGCAGCATTCAGCAAGATGAGAGCAAGCAGACAGAAGACATTCGGCCGCCGAACATAGCCCACTTTCGGCCGTCGAACCCCACTACCCCGCAGGAACCAGATTCTGTCGCACCACTTCAGGGAAACATTGCACAAAAAGAAGACATCCTTCGGCCGCAGGAACCAGATTCTGTCGCACCACTTCAGGGAAACATTGCACAGAAAGAAGACATCCTTCGGCCGCCGAACATCTTTCAGCCGCTGAACCCCACTGACTTGCGGAAACCGAATCCATCGCCACAGCTCATTCCGCAAACTGAAGTAATTCAGCCGCCGAACTCAGAACCTTTTCGGCCGCCGAACCTCTCCCAGCAGCCCCCATCGCAAGCAAGCTCTTCTAATCCATCTTTGCAACAACCTTCAGATCTGAAGCTTCTTCTAGACCATCTGAAACACATGTATTTAGGAGCTAACAAGACACTACCAGTAATAGTGTCCAATGAATTGAGCCAACAAGAAGAAGCAAGCCTCTTGAAGGTACTACAAAAACACAAAAGAGCCATAGGATGGACCATTGATGACATCAAAGGTATCTCTCCCTCCACCTGCATGCATAGAATTCACATGGAGGATGAATGCAAGCCAGTCCGAGATGCTCAAAGAAGATTGAATCCACCAATGATGGAAGTAGTGAAAAAAGAGATAGTCAAACTCCTTGATGCAGGCATCATCTACCCAATTTCTGATAGCAAATGGGTGAGTCCTGTACATGTAGTTCCAAAGAAAACTGGAATTACCATTGTTCCAAATGCTGAAGGAGAACTTGTTCCCACAAGAGTTCAAAATGGATGGAGAGTATGCATGGACTATAGAAAGCTCAATACTGCGACAAGAAAGGACCAGTTCCCACTTCCTTTCATTGATCAGATGCTAGAAAGGCTCGCAGGTAAATCTCACTATTGTTGTCTTGATGGTTATTCAGGTTTTTACCAAATTCCAGTTGCTCCAGAAGACCAAGAGAAGACTACCTTCACTTGTCCTTTTGGTACTTTTGCCTTTAGAAGAATGCCATTTGGACTATGCAATGCGCCTGCCACCTTTCAGCGATGCATGATGAGCATATTTTCTGACTATGTGGGTAAGACAATTGAGGTATTTATGGATGACTTCACTATTCATGGAAATTCTTTTGATGAATGCCTTACCAATTTAGAAAAGATCTTGCAAAGATGCATTGAGACTAACCTTGTGCTTAATTATGAAAAATATCATTTTATGGTTAATCAAGGTATGGTCTTAGGACATGTTGTTTCAGCTAAGGGCATTGAAGTGGACAATGCTAAGGTGAATACCATCAAAAATCTGCCTTACCCCACAAACGTTAAAGACATTCGATCATTCCTTGGACATGCAGGATTCTACAGAAGATTCATCAAAGATTTCTCAAAAATTACTTTGCCATTATGCAGATTGCTCCAACAAGATGTAACCTTTGATTTTGATGAAGATTGCAAAAAGGCATTCAATTTAATTAAAGAATTGCTTGTGACTGCCCCAATTATTCAAGGGCCTGACTGGAACTTATCATTTGAAATCATGTGTGATGCAAGCAATTATGCAGTAGGAGCAGTCTTGGGGCAACGTGTGGGAAACTCCCCCCATGTCATTCACTATGCCTCTCGCACACTAGATGCTGCACAAAGCCACTATACAACAACAGAAAAAGAACTCTTGGCAGTTGTATTTGCTTTGGAGAAGTTTAGACCATATCTATTGGGAACCAAAGTCATTGTCTATTCTGACCATGCAGCCCTGCGATACTTAATCAAGAAAAAAGAAGCAAAACCAAGGCTCATTAGGTGGATTCTACTTCTACAAGAATTTGATCTTGAGATAAAAGACAAGAAGGGCAAAGAAAACCTTGTGGCAGACCACCTCAGCCGACTTCCCTCCAGCTCTGCACCATGCCCAGTCAAAGAAGAGTTCCCAGACGAACATCTGTTCGTCACTCATTCTGCCTAGAGGATCATGCCACGCACACCACACCCCAGGGGAGTATTCAGATTCCTTTGTTCCCTTTTTATTTCTTTTACATTGAGGACAATGCATAATTTAAGTGTGGGGGTGCATATCTCTTCTCTTCTCTTCTTCTCCCTTTCTTCTTCTTCTCCCCTTCTCTTCTGCGATTTTCTCATGCTTTCAGATTGCAAAAATTTTTTCTTTTCTCATTTCAGTTTTAAGTTAATTAGCCACAGTTGAATTTTAATTTGTTTATGCTTTCAATAATACACACACAACCACAACCTTCTTCTTCTTTTTGTTTTGCTCTACTCAAACTGATGAACTATGTTGGATGAGTTTTTCTTTCCATGACCCCATTGATGTGAAAACTCTTTAAACTTATGTTGAATCACTTGCAGTGGGTTATATTCATGTTTGAGAATTACCTTTTGAATTGAATCTTTGCGTTTGCCATGGTGAAAAATATATTGATGACCCTCAATTGATTGAGAATAAATTAAAATTGTGTGAATGAACTTAATGTGACTTAATTTAGCAATTGGTGTTGATTTGCCCAAATCATTGAGAGAAAGAAAATTCAGCAAAGGCAAAGCCCTCAAAAGCACAAAACAAGAAAATATTCCAATGGTCAAAAAGACTATGAAAAAAGCTAATAGCCACTTGGAAAGGTGATCAACTGAGTAACTGGGGGTGGGTATCACAAATATGTACCTTCACGTCAAAAGGTTGGTGATCTTTTCAAGCAAAATCAAAGTGCAAAAAGCCTGAATAAAGTACTTCAAGGTAAGGGCAAGTCAATCCAAAAGCTAGAAAAAGTCTTAACATAATGTGCATGTCTCTCTTGAGGAAAATAAATCCTAGCCATAGTAAACAAAGGGAAACAAGGAAAGGAGGTAAGTAATCTTCATGCATATATTCTTCACTGCAATGCTTCAAAATAAGTGTCTAGAGTATGAGTTTAAGTGGAAATAAGGATCTAGAGGAAGAAAACTTATTTGACTATCTTTATTTGCTTGAGGACAAGCAAAAGCTTAAGTGTGGGGGTATTTGATAGAGCATATTTTAGCCCATATTTTCATGATCTTATTGATGTTTGTTTACACCTATTCTACCTAATTTTTTGATTTTAATCATGTTTTGCAAATATTAGGTGTGAAGAAACAATTTGGAGAAAATGCTCTTAAAAATGCCAAAAGAAGCCAAAACTAGAGAAGCAACCTTCGGAGGCAACTTTCGGAAGCCAAAAATCAGTCACCTTCGGCGGCGACCTTCGGCGGCCGAAAGAGGACTCCAGAGACGAAATTCGACCACCTTCGGCGGCACCTTTGGCCGCCGAACCTTGCGTCTAGAGCCGAAAGTCCAGCCTTCGAAACTCACTTTAGGCAACCGAAAATGCACTCCAATGCACACTTTCCTTGTTCAAGAAGCCATATCCCAAGTTGCCATATTTGAGGAGCCAAACAAGGAAAGTATTTTGAGATCCAAATCTTCAAGATTCACATTCAAATATTGGATTTCAAGATCAAGCTTATTAAGGAAGTCAAATCCAAAGATCACATGTTTCCCACTTAGTATCATGCACATTCAAAATTCAAAAGGAGGCTCCACCTTCCTTATTAGTGCATGGGCAGCCTCTTAACTCTTTAGGCAACATCTTGAAGACCTTGGATAGCAATTGAAAAGACCAAAGAGCCCCCACTTGCCTTCTATCACATGTGACTCGTTTTTGCCTTCACTCATGCACAAACAAGGCACATGCAACACCAATGGCACTTTGGACAGCCTCTAAAAGACTCATGGACTGCCACCAAATCCTAAGGAGCCTCTCAAGATCTATTTAAAGGCTTCAAGAAGACAAGAAAGACAGATTTGGTTCCACCTCTTCTCCAAGAAATCGGCAAGGCCTCTCCAAGGCTCTCTCTTCACCTAGTTCTTCATCTTCTTCTTTCTTTTCATCTATTTTCTGTTTTGGTTCAGCCATGAGTGGCTGAAACCTTCTTTCTAGTTGAAGTTTGGTTGAAACTAAGGTTGTTTAAAAGGTTGTGAGATCTGAACATAAAGTGTTTGATTTTGGTTTATTCAATATTCATGCAATTGTGCTTAATTCTAAAGATTGCTTTGTTGTTTTAATCAAATTGGCCATTTGATTCTTGATTGCAAAGTTAATTGATTGTTGATTAGGATATTTGTTAGTCCGTAATTGCTGGAAATATTATGATCTTAGAACACTTGGAGTAAAAATCCAAGGAATTGTATGATCTAACATCATCTCATGCGTTTGAGTAGTTAGGGTTTGGATCTTTCTTGTTCTTCATGCAATTGGCAATTGTTTTGATGCCTAAGGCCCAAGGACGTTCCTTGGCAATTTGTTTATTAGTAATTGGTTAGAGAACGTTCCCTAATCAATTTGTTCATAAGGAAAGACATGGTGGTGAGAAGCGTCTTCCACCCCCATAACCAACCTATTGAATCAATCAAGATAACCATGTTTCAATGATCAACCCAAACAACCAAAGTGGATTCATATCTTCAACTAGACTTTTCTCATATTGATTTCTTCTTTTATTTTGATTACTTGTTGTTTTAATTGCCTTCAATAGTTGTTAATCAAATCATCTCAAACTCCCCTTTTTACTTTCCTTGCACTTGTTTCTATTTCTCTTTGATTACTTGCTTTCACTTGTGCTTTCAATTAGTTCTATTGGTCTTGATTGAGATAAATAAATAGGTAATCAATTCTCTGTGGATACGATCATTCACCATTATCTGAAGTTGTAAATTGTAGGCAACCAAGAAGGTTATTTTTTACCGGCTTCGACAACCGACTGTCAGATATTAGATCTCTTTTATCAATCCTACACTTAAGAGTTTATTAAACTCCTCCTTAATCACCTGTTGTCTCTTCGATGCAAACTTTCTTTTCTTTTATTGTACCAATTTTATTATCTCATCAATAGACAACTTATGGGTGATAAGATTTAGGTTGACACCTATTACATCTTCTGAAGACTAAGCAAAAGTGGTCATTTTGCATTTTAGCAATTTTATTAAATTATGCTTTACTTCATCACTTAACGCAGTTCCAAATCATACCTTTTTGTCGGTTTCTAGCTGGACTTCTTCCACTGGGTCTGCTAACTTTGGCTTCGAGTGAGATTCTGGTTTTTCCAACAGATTGATAGGCATCGTCGCCTTTTCGAGGCTCTTTGTGAAGTGCCTATAGCATTCCTGCACTAATTTTTGGCTGCCTCGAACAACAGCTAATCCTCATGGAGCTGGTAGCTTTAGACACATAGCACCTATTTTAATAACTATCCCATGACAGTTTAAGACTAGGTGACCAAGTATTATGTTGTAGGCGAGTAGAATGTCCACCACCATAAAATTTGCATACAACTCCCACTTATACTTCTCATTACCTAGCACAAGGGGGAGATTAATGGTGCCTAGTACTGTCACGGTTTGTCTCTCTAATCCCACTAATGGGTAGGAGACCTTAAGGTTATTCTTGTCTAACCCTAGCTTATTAAAAACATCTAAGAGTGATGAGATTGAAGGAGCTACTTGTGTCGACCAAGACCTGCCTTACGTCATACTTGTTTAATCAGACACTGATGACTAATGATTCATTGTGGAAAAATTCCATTGCTTATTTGCATGTATGAACTTTATCTCCTATTTTGCCCATGGTTCTTTTTCTACAAACAAGACATCTTCAGCTATACGCTTGTTCTTTCCCTTGCCATCGTCAGGGCCTCTTGCAATCACATGTATAATCCCCATAGGTTCACTATTAGTGGTATTTTTAGGAGTTCTTACCTCAGACTTGGGTCTCCTCTTCTCTCTATCTTTTCTAGTGAAACTTCAAAGAGTTTTGTCCCTTATCAATCTCTCCTCTTATCAATCTCTCAATTTTGAATTTTAGCTATCGAAATTCCTCTATTATATGTTCATGATCTTCATGAAAACAACAGTACTTGGTCTTGTCTCGTGTGCGGGCTTTCTTAGAATTAAGCTTGGAAGGTCATCTAACCTATTTATCATTTCTCCTAAGCCACATTAAAATGTGTGTCTGTGAGTCATTTAATGGAGTGTAACTCTTATACTTACCTCAGTCATCCCTTCCTCAGGACACTGGATATTTTCAGTGGTCTCTTTCATACCCTCGCCTCTCCGGCTTCTGGATTTATTTTTTATTCATCCTCTTGTCTTCCCTCAGCACCTGGACCTCATCATCAAGCCTTATATATTTTTTAGATTTATCCATTAGCTGTTGATAGGAAACGATAAGATTCTTGATAAACGAATCCATAAATTTGATATTGCGAGTTCCTTTTTTCAGTGCCTCGCATGCTATCCCATGATTTAGTTCTTCCACTTGTATTACTTCAGCATTTTAAAACGTGAAATGAAACTCCTTAATGACTTGCTCTCTCTTTGAAGGATCTTTTGTAAGTCAGATAAGAGCTTTTTAGGGGGAATGCAAGTGATAAATCTAGACTTAAATATCATAGCAAATTGAGTAAAGCTTTGAATAGAACCTGGGCTCATGTATTGGCACCATTTCTGAGCCAAAACTGTAAGTGTGGATGAAAACACTTGGCACAGCACGAAGTCATTGACGTCTTAAAGTTGTATTGTTATTCCGTCATACTTGTCCAAGTTTAGCAGCTTGAATTTAGTAGGAAAAGTTTCTGTTAGGATCTCTTCCGACAAGGGTGAGGCATCATCCAGGTCATAATCCTCCTCCTACTCCTTCTGATACATCAGCACTGCATGGACTAACTTTTAGTCGATGTTTTTTAAAGCCTCATCCGATGATTCCTCATCCTCCAGCTTGGCCTTCCCTTTAGATTGCGTTTAGACCGCTTCCGTCTGAGTCCTTGGGTCTTGATGGAAGCCTCCTCCCTTATTTTGGGAGCCATGAATGAGGCATTCTCCCGAGCCTTATACTGCTCGAGAGCCTATAATTTTTTAATGTACTGAAGCATCTACTCATTATTCAAGTTGTTAAGATCCGCCTCATTGACCATGGATGGTGTATTCTGTCCACTGTCAGGAGTGAAAGAAATGATGGCCCATTTATTGGCAGCAAATTTAGTAGCAGCTCATCAATGTTCAGCCATTTGGGAGAAAAGAAAAAAAAAAGTTTCTTTCTAAGAAAAAGTAAATAGAAGACCGAATTTAATCCGAGTGATTAGGAAGAATTCAATGAAAATTTCCGGCAACGGAACCAAATGATGTGACTGGAATAGAACTGAATTGCAATTGGTCAATCTGCAAAAGAGAAAATATGAGGTGATTGACGCCTATGGACAGCTACTCCAATGTTCAAATTAATAAACTAATAGAATAAGCGAATGTAATTAATTGCTTAGAACTTAGAATCAGGATGTAAGAATGTGAACCTTGATCTCTGTGATCATTAGCTTTTATTTTATAAAAGGATGGAGTTAGTTATCGTATCTCCTGAAAATCCAATTGGTACCGACTAGTGGGAATTTGCTGAATTGTATCCGCTAATAGTAACTTTTTATGAAAACTCGATCTGCTATGAAAAATACGAGTTTTGGTGATCCACCGAGTGTTACGGTGTCTTGGTCTTCCTTTCTGTGGACGAGATCTCTGTAACCGCATACCAGTTTATCAGACCCTTATCACGTTTATAGTTCATAACTTATTTTGAAGTCGTATCAGTAATTATATGATCGAAATTTTAATTCTTTATTAACTTTTTTTACTTTTCTATATCTAAAAATAAATTCAGCTATTAATATTTAGTTGTAGTTGTTAAATTAAACATGTCCATAGATTTATTTGTTAAGATGGAGAACTTGTTTAAACTGCATATTTCAAAGAGAAATTACTATTTAGTGTAGATGCATGGTGAAACTAATTCCATATTTTTAAAAATATATTAAATAATTCATATAATTTTAAAAATTCAATTAAAATATTTCTCCAATTAAATTTTAACACTATTACCATGGTTTTTAGATTTGAATGAGTATCAGAATGAGTAAAAATAGAGTGTTAAAAATTTAAGATTTAACAGGAGGTGAACTGAGGTTTAGTCGGCGTATTATTAAATAAATATTAATAAAATTAATAATAATATTTTTTATTATAATTAAAGTTTTTATAAATAATTAGTAAAAAAATTATACTTGAATTTTTAAGATTTAAATATTTTAAAAAATTATTTCAAACTTTAAATAAAATATTTACTTTAAATTAAAACTTTATAACAACACATAAAAATAAATATTATTATATTTATATGAAATAGTGAATTTTTTATGTCCTTTCTAATCTAAAAAATAAAAATTAAAGTAAACTAATAATTTAATTTAAGTATTTAATTAATAAATTAAATTATTAATAATATTAATTATTTAAATTATAATTTGTTACTTTTTCATGCATTGGTTAGTTAGTTGATAATCGTTTTATATTAATGTAATTAATAAATAATACTGTTTCATATATATTTTAAGTGGAAATATGTATCATGGTGAAAACATTGTTTCAACTGATTAAGGAAATTTGTTAATTGTGTGCTGGTTATCGGTTGAATTTCTATTGAGAGAGTTTTTATTTTAATTAAATGAGAATAGTTTTATTTAAAAATTTAAATTCAAACAGTCAAATTTATTAATTTTATTAAAATTCGACTGATTCGTATCCGGTTAATTCAGTTTTAGTAAATAGAGAATTGGTAGTTTAAATTGAATTGAATTATGATTTAATTTTTGATTAAATCGATTTGATTTTAACAACCATTATAAATCATCTGATTCGGTTATTTTTTAAATTTTTTAATTAAATTTTTATAACCATAAGAATTATTTGATGTATTTTTTAAAACAAATATACTAATTAGTTAATTTTATATTAGTAAATCGTAATTTTTCATATTTTGATTAAAAGAATAAATTATGAGCTTCGAATATAAAAATCTAACGATTATAGAAATCAACTCAAGAATTCGGACATACTCAACTCTCCAAACTCTTCCTAAGATCTCTAAAATAAACCTAATTTGGTAGATATGAGCATTCGGTCAGTTTGGTTCAAAATTGAATCGAACTGAATAAATTGAAAATTAAAATTTTAGTATTTATGAAAATTGAATCGAATTGATTTTGATCAAGAATCGAATTGATTTTGATCAAAAATCAAATCGAACTAAACTAATTCAATTCGGTTTAATTCAATTCGGTTTGATTGATTTCAATTTTTAATAAATTTTTTATTTTTTATATTTTATTTTTAATATTTTAAAATTTAATTAAAATATTTTAATTTTAATATGATCTAATTTCTCTAAATTATTAAAAATAACATAATATTATGATTAATAAATTCAGTTTGATTATTTTAATTTTTTTATTAAAATCGAATGCAACTGAAATAATTGAAATTTTTAAAATTAAAAATTAAATTAAACTAAAATAAATAAAAAATTAAATTAAAATTTTAAATTTGTTTTCAGAGAAACTCATTCCTTCCTCGTAGCAAAGAGTAACGAGCAAACATAACCAAGAGGGATAGTAAGATCTTACCATGGCTTCACCACCAGCAATAAGCAGGTTCCAGGAGGGTAATATGATTGCCTTGGCTGTCATTTCAGTCTCATATAAAGTTAGAGCAGACAAATAAAGGAATGGCAGAAGAAACTTTAGAAAAGTTAATATCAATTAGGGTTGCTTATTTTTTTTAGTACATGAAAAATTATTCCTTCAATTCAGCTAAATTTAATCGGTTAAATTTTTTAACTCTTTACACAATATTTTTTATATTTTAAGATTTAATTAAAAAATTTTTATATTATTTAATATAATATAATATTTTTAATTATTCAATTCGATTCGATTTTATTAAATTTTTTTAATTAAAATTAAATTAAATTTAAATAATTAATTTTTTAAAAAATTAAAACCGAATCAAATTAAAAGAAATATAAAAGTAAATTAAATTTTTAAATTGATTCGATTTGATTAGTTATTTTAGTTTAAATCAAATATTATTTATCTTAATACAAATATTTCTATTTAGTTTAATTTTTTATTAAATTTTTATAATAAAATCCAATATATATTTTTGGCATAACGCATATTTACATATCTATTTTTAATATTTTTAAATATGAAATATCTCAATGTAACTGTGATCTAATAAATATTTAAATTTTATTAAATTATTAAAAAATCTACTTTTAAACATAAATTTAAAATCATAAATTTAAAATTTAAATTTAAAAATAATTTTAAATTATAAATTTAATTATAAATTGAAAAAAATACTTTTTAAACACAACTTTAAAATTATAAATTTAATAAAATTATATTCAAAAGTAATATTTTTTTAAAAAAAATTTAAATGCTTATTATATTATAATTAAAATTGAAATATTTGTATAAACATGTTTTTAGCTTTTTTATCAAAAATAAATTATATTTTATTAAAAGAAAAATGGGCTCAAGCCCAAAACAGACATAACATTACAGGGTTATAAAAGAGAAGGAAAAAAAAAAAAAACTTCTAAAGCTCCAACATAATAAAAATGTCTAAGCCAAAGTCCATGCTCATAAACTCCAAAATCCAAGCGAACAAAAGAAACCTTTGGAAGGTCTCCAACCACCTGCTTGTCTCCAATGGCTAATCAAACTTAGCATGACTACATCATTTTCAAGTATTATATTTTTCAAATTTTCCTATGTGATTTTCCTTTTATGAGTTGTTTGAGGAAAAGTTATAATTGAATTTTCTATTTACAAAACAATGAGTTTATATTTAATTTTATTTGATTAAAAAATTCAATGAATCGAATTAAATTATTTTAATTTAGTTTTATTTTATTTTATTTTAATTTTGAAAAGAAAAATTGAAAATTAAAAAATTAAAATATAAAATCTCTCGATTAATAGTATTAATAATGTTGTTTCAATTTATAATAATTTATATTTTAAATTTTTTATTTTAATTTAGTTGAATTTGAAATCCAACTTTTGCTATGCTAACACCAACACATGCATAAACTTTGGCCTTGAGTAGAGGTTCTAAACCTGCACTCACAACGAACCTTACTCATGATGATCAACTCCTTTTCATAGATCTAACAATAGACTTCATCAGAATTCATAAAGACCTAGAAGCTAAAAAATCAAACAGAGAAGCATAATCAACTTGAAAATGGAGAATGATTATCTATACGATGTAGGCAAAAAATGAAAAAAAAAAAAAAAAAAAAGGCAAAATGTCACACTTGACTTTTCAAGAGAAAAAAAAAATTAGAGTGGAAATTTGAGAAAAGTTCTGTATTTGGTCTTTAACTTAATGGGCGTATTTGATTCTTGATAAAAAATACGGGGGCAGATTTGAACTTAGTACCCTAACAAATCTTTTGGCCTGTCTTTACAAGAGTCCCTCCACAGTAAGTGGCAGAACAAATCCAAGTAGTGAGAGATGGAAATCGAAATGAAGGAGAAGACAGTGGTCGAAGTCGACGGCACCAACTCTGGAGGCGGCGATGTAGAAGATGGCGCCGGAAGCGGAGATGATTTGTTGCACGCTGTAGGAGAGGGAGGTGGAAGCAGCCGAGCACGCAGAGACAGAGTTAAAGTGCCTTGGTCCCCTGAAGAGGATGCAATTCTCAGTCGTTTAGTCAGCAGAACTGGCGCCAGGAATTGGACCTTGATCGCCCGAGGAATTGCCGGGAGATCTGGCAAGTCTTGCCGGCTCCGGTGGTGTAATCAGCTTGACCCGGCTGTTAAGCACAAGCCATTTACTGGTAAGTCATCTCCTTTTTTTTCTTTTTGAGAAGAGTGTGCTAATAGTTACTGTAGGTTATAAGAATTAAAGATTATATGGGCCTTTTCTGTTTGAATTTTTGTCTTCATGGAGCATGGATGAAACTAATTTGAAGTTAATGAGTGATGCATTTTGCAATTAGCTAAGGTAACAAGGTTTAACAATTTTGTATTTGGTCATGTGATGAGATCTTTCATTGAAGTTTGCTCAAAGCTTTCAACTTTGTCAATGAATAAAAAAAGAATGAAAGTTTTGGCTAAAACTGGAAAAGTATGCCAAAAAAATGTCATGGTTGCCCCCTTATTTTTCAATTTTGGTAATAACTATCAAATTCATACATTACCTAGTAGCATATCTGCTGAGTTTTTCATAATACTTAAAGCCATTTCTAGCAAATTGGTACACTTTTTTAGCATGGTATACCGATACGGTGATAGTTTGATTGAAATTTTGTAGGGTTGGTTAAAGTTCTTTTTTCAAAATTTCATTTTTAACTTATACTATATGGCACTGGTCGGCAAACTAGTGGATTCTATCCCCATCGCCTTTGGCATTTAGAATTGTTGAATCCTTGTAGTTCAGATGTTTCCTTCTACACATTATCAATTGCTTATGCTACAGCAACATGCAAACATTTTTGTTAGCATTTCCTTTTTCATGTCTTTTAGCACCATTTGCCTATATCTGCAACTGAGAATGTGGCATAGATGTGTTGCTTAGAGCTACATGTCATGCTTAATATGTGCTGGCAACAATAAATAAAGAAGAAAACTCTGAACAGAAAAGAATAAATTAAGATTCTGAAGAACAATTCTATGTTTATAATGGCTTGCAGTTACCTCATTGTGCTGCCACAGATTAAAACTCATAAAGGTTTTACCTTGCCTCCCCATCAAACAATGGGTCTCCTTAAGCCACCATATAAACTGCAAAAAGGAACAATCATATGTGTTAATTTTGGAGACAGTGTCAAGATATTAATCATTGATTCATTTTATATGGATTTATACAAGTGATTGAGTTGTTTTGTATAATAAAATGACTAGCAAATTTGATAATTACAACCCAATCACTTATATTCATTTCCGATGTGGGATTCTCAAAGCTCTCTTCTCAAGTGCAACCACATGGTTAACACTTGACAATTATTTTTTTTTAATTTTACAGCCTTAATGGGCAGCTGAAACCCACAACTCGGTCACAACCCGAAACCGGGCTCTAACACCATGTTAATTTTTGGAGAGAGTGTCGAGATCTTAATCATTGATTCATTTTATATGAACTTATATAAGTGATTGAGTTGTTTTGTATATCAAAATGACTAACTAATTTGATATTACAATCCAATTATTCATATTTATGTTTCCGATATGGGATTCTAAACAATGTGGATAACATGTCTTCATTTCAAAATACATTTCAAATAAGCATACATATAGAAATTTGGAGTTGTAAATTAATTCCATGCAAAGTTGCTCTAGAAATAATGTTAGATCTGTTATAATACAAATGTTTCAGTCTTTCAGAGGATGTCTTTAGTGTAATGGTAATTTACTTCAGCTGTAACCTGAGGTCATAGGTTCAAATCATTGGGATAGCCTATTTGAAAGCAGGGCCCTTTTTTTAATACTAATGCTGTAATGAAAAAGAATCCTTTGTGTTGTTCCAGGTATAGAGGCTTATGAGCATCACCATCCTGAAATCATACAGACTATATGATGAAATAGTCTGTCAAATATAGGCTTGGAGCTCAAATTAAAAGATTTTTGTTTTATGTCATTCATTACTAATTGTTTGCTTGACATGACTTGTGGTAGTTTCATTATGTATTTATGCTTTCTTGGCTGCAGTTTTCCAACATATCAGCTCTTCCAGGTGAAAAAGACTGATAACATGAAATCATTGCAGATGAGGAGGAGCATATCATAGCAACAGCCCATGCAGTCCATGGAAATAAATGGGCAGTAATTGCTAGACTTCTACCAGGGAGAACAGATAATGCTATTAAGAACCATTGGAATTCCTCTCTAAGACGGAGAAGCACAGAGCGGGGGAGGACAAGATTGGCATCTGGAAACGTGGATCAAGATGCTAACCTGGACAAACCAAAAGCATCATCTGAAGAAACTCTGTCTTGTGGTGATGCTAATTCATTTAAATCCATTGAAGGGAAAAACGTAAGCTCCCTGGATAATTTGGATGACCAGTGTGAAGAAAAGGCGCCATTAGAGATTCCATCAAATAATGAAGCAAAAGAATCATCTACGCTTTTCCGTCCAATGGCACGTGTTAGTGCATTCAGTGTTCATAACCCAGAAATTGCTTCACCATGTCCAAGGCCAGTTCCAATGCAAGGACCTTCAATTGAAGCTCCAATACCAGATAATGGAATATGCAAATTGCTTGATAGAATTTACAATGAGCGGTTGGTTCCTCACCAGTGTGGCCATGGCTGTTGTAAGGCACAAAATGGTAATAATCTTGTGAATTCTTTGTTGGGTCCAGAATTTGTTGATTTCCTAGATCCCCCATCTTTTCCAAATTTTGAGTTGGCCGCCATAGCAACAGATATAAGCAACTTTGCCTGGCTCAAAAGTGGATTGGAGAATAAAACAGTCCCGAATGACAAAGCTGCCAGAATAACACCTTGTGGATCTCAGTTGCAAATGGGTCATCTTTAAGAAAGCAGAATGATGGCAATTTCCATTTACACAAGGGAACGAGCAAGTTATGGGCGTCATAACCAACGTGATATGAACATAGATTTGTAGCCCTTTTTGTTTTGCAGTGGTTATCATCAGGTTCTGGATTGGGATGTACAATTGTATCTTCATGTAAGACCACAACATAATTGTAAGGATATGAAGTCAGCTAGATAGTGCTGCACCTTCCCCATAACTTCCCATTTTCTCTCCAGTGAGGTGAGGTTAACTACATGCTTATACAAACGCTAATTTTTCAGCCATTCATTAATTATATATTTGAAAAAAAAAATCATTTTTATCCATCCATCCATCCATCCATATACAGTCCATGATCGAAAAATTAATATTCACATGAGTTCATAGTTTTCTTAAAACTCTTAAATTCTTGAGAAAATGGTTGATGTCGCATTGAAGTCACGGCCAACATAAGTGCTACATTTAAACTCTTTATATTTTCGTTCTTGAATTTGTAAAATTAACAATTTAGCCTTTAAAAAAAGGTCCATAGTTATTTAATTTCCATTACAGAAATGAATTTTAACAATTAAATTTATAAGTAGGTTATACTCATTTATATTAATAATAAATAAAATAGTTTTACGAAATTTATGAAAATATATAAAATATTATTAAGAATTTATA